>NC_084461.1:184846562-185489375 GCF_027409185.1 Cynocephalus volans
TGTCTGTTTTTATGCCAATACCATGCTGTTTTGGTTATTATAGCTTTGTAGTATACTTTAAAGTCAGGTAGTGTTATGGGGAGACAGGTTTCTGATTGGCCAGGCCTGAGCTATCTGCCCACCTCTGGGACTGGGGCTAGGGTTAACTTAGCCTGAATCCACTGGGTTGAAAGGAGGAGAGGTGGTTCTGCAGAGCACATGGGGTCCTAGAACCAAAGGATCAGGGAATGGTTCTGGATGCCCCAGTTGCCCAACATGTCCACTCCAGGGGCCCTCCTGGGCCCAAGCATTTCCTTACATGGGCTCTTTGCCTTGAGGCCTGGCTTGATTTGAGGAAGGACGGGCAGCCATGTGCAGCCACTGACCTGGGGCATCCCTTTGTGTTGCAGGGTGCCTCCGTGATGATGGAAGATAAGCCCACGAGCCTGAAGCTGATCATGACCTTGGCATTCAGCACCCTTGGTGAACGCGCCTTCATGAACCGCACCGTCGGGGAGATCATGTGGGGCTACGAGGACCCCCTCGTGAATCTCATCAATAAGTACTTTCCAGGCATGTTCCCCTTCAAGAGCAAGTTCGGGTTATTTGCTGAGGTGAGTGTGGCCCAGAGAGAAGCCAAAAGTTCAGGGCCCATGTCTTGTCCTCCATTGACATAGCCTGGAAACCAGGTCACCCCTTGCTTTAGAGTTGGCTAGGGGGCCCAGGGGCCATGGGTTGTGAACTGCAGAGAACCTAACTCAAAGTGGCTTAAACAAAATAGGGAATTTTTTGGCTCATGTAACTGAAAACTCTAGGGACAGACTCAGGTGCAGCTTGATTCAGGCTCAAATGATGTGATTGGGGCTTAGCTTACAGAATTGTTGGCAGTCAGGGGAATGGCTGCTGAGGAGGCAGATTACAAATGTTGACTACAGCATTGCTCTGAGCTGCCTATTTATTCTTACTCTTGATCCCCAGTAACCTGGTAATCTGGTCCATGTAGGGTCTGATCCTTGACCTCTGGCCCCTGACTTTGGCTCTTTCAGTTGCTGGTTTTATTGAGTCGTCTGGGTTGCTCCATCCTCAACCTTCTCTTTGGATTTGGGCTCTTCTGATCTGGTGTAGAGTGTTGAGGGGAAATTGTGGTTTTATATCTGCATGTGATAGATACTCAATACATTTGTGTCCAGGATGAAAGGTACTGGTTGTGTGGGTAAATTGGCAAGTCTCGGTAAGTGACATGATTCTGCAAAAACATCTTGTAACTTCTGAAGTACTTTGCAAATGAGAGTTATTACAAAGTAACTAGCATAGCTATAATCTATGTTTGACCACGTATAATGGAAAACTCAAAATAACAGTCTAGCAGTAGGCTGTTCAGTGTTGGTATGGTGGCTGCATAGTCTTCAGTGATTGAGAAGCCTTCTGCTACTCTGCTCTGTCGTCCTTGGGGTGTGGTTTACATTTTCAAGATAACCTTATGGCCCAAGATGGCTGCTAGAGCCACATCCCAAGTAGCCCAGCAGGAAGAAAAAAGTGGTGGTGGTGGGAGGAGGTGGGGGAGTTGAGGACAAAACAGCATGTCCTAGCTGCCTCCCTCTTAGGGAGGGAGAAAACCAATTTCCACTTACTTCACATGGGCCAGAACCTAGTCATGTGGCCACACCTAGCTGCAGAAGAAGCTGGGCAGTGTAGCCTTTTAGGTGGGTGCTGATACCTTGATTACCCTGATCTGGGTTTTGGTATGAAGGAGAAAGGGGAGAAGAGACTTTGATACACTGCCTATTACAGTGATCATTTAAGTATCCTATTGGGTGAGCATTTATTAATAATATCAACTACCATAATAAAAACAAAGACGAGCATTTTGAGCTCTTACTATGTCCTAGGCACAATGCTCAGCCTTTCTGAGCTCTTTTAGTGGCTTTGTAGTGGCTCCTGTTATTCTCACCTTGCAGTGGCTGCAGCATGGGGCTGACAAGGTCCGTTTGGGCAGGTGGCAAAGACACAGCTGTTAGGAGCCAGGCCTGTGCTTTGTACTGGGACCTGCTCTGGAGCCTGTTTGCTGTAATAGGTGTAGCTGTTTGGCCAGTACACCTCGATGGTGTTCTTCAGTCTGCTATACCTTACACAGCACTTCTAGATTTTACCCCAGCGGTCACTCCTTTCTTTGTATGCTTTGTATGTCTTTGTTCTGAATTAAAAACCTGCTTCTAGGAAATGCCCTCAGAGCACCAGTGCCTGGGGCTATCTAGAAAGTGCCCCATAAATCCTGGGTCCTGGATGAGCCTCAGAATTTCAGTGGCTTAGAACAATGAGGATTTATTTCTTGGCTTATACTGCCTGTCCAGTTTGGTGATGGGGGTCCTTCTGCTCATGGTGGCCACTCAGGGATCCAGGCCAAGGGAAGCTCCTTCTTGACACCAACTTCCATGGTCACTACAGCAGTGGCAGAGAGCCTGGTGAAATGTGGGAGCCCCAGTCCTTCGAGTGGGAAGGACCTGGAAGTGATGTGCCACTTCTGCTGTTTTTTCATTGATCAGAGAGCTTCCCTGGCCGTGCTTTATTTTAAGTTGGCAGGGGGGTAGGGGGCAATCCTGCCATTCACCTGGGAGGAGAGCCCGACTCCCCTTGCATTAGGAAGGCAAGGCGAGACACGCCAGCCCACCACAATCAGGGGAGTTTACCTCCTAGAAAGCCCCAAGTCTCCTTCTCTTGGTCCCCAGATGCTGGGGAGTGGCAGTGAACAAGATGATGGGACCCCTGTCCTCCTGGTGGAGGGGGAGGTGGGCTCGATGGCCTGTCCCCGGGTCCTTCGCACCTGGCCCGAAGCTTAAAGACGCTGTTCCCTGCCCTGTCTGTAGCTCAACAACTCCAATTCCGGGCTCTTCACCGTGTTCACCGGGATCAAAAACATCAGCAGGATCCACCTTGTGGACAAGTGGAATGGACTCAGCAAGGTGAGGGGACAACAGGCGGGACCCCCACCCGCCGCCAGGAGAAGGGAGGGCGGGCAGGGCCGTGGCTGCATGGGAATAACAGGGGCCACCGGGCAACTTTTTTCTCTTAAAACTCAGGAGGGTGGGTGGCATCTGTCACAAGGAGGGTACAAAGTCTTTCAGAGTCGGGGATTTTACCCATGGTTAGGGCTCAGCTAGCCGGAGAGGTGGGTAGAGAACAGTAACTGTGCTGAGTACCTGGTGTCTGCCGGGAACTGAGCTCTTTCTTCCTTTGATTCTTCATTTACAAAGATATTTTTAAAATATTATACTACAAACTCAGGAAGACATTCACATTAAAAAATGAAACAATAGAGATATATATAAAGTGCCCTTTACACCACCTAACACTTCCACCCTCCTCTCCCCCATCCACACAGGAAACCCACAATTATCAGTTTGGAATATATTCCACCTGCCCATTTTTATCCTTTTGCACGCCTCTGTGTGTACGGGAATATGATGTTCTTTTCTTCTTTGAACATAATAAACAATACTGTGAGCATTGTTTTGCAACTTGCTTTTTTCACCTTCTTGGCCTTTTCTCGATATGCGTGGCAATGACTGTGCAATGGTGTTCCTTCCACCACTAAATCCTCCCTGTGGCAATTGCTACAGAGACCCCAAGGGCCTGGGACAAGTTACACCCCGACCAGTACCCAGAATGGCAGAACCGTTCTTAATGGATATGATTAACAATCTTTTTGGCTTGTTTTTTCAGCGTAAAACTATACACATGCACATGATTTAAAAAAATTCCAGCGTACAGAAGGCTGGAAAGCAAAATGGGGTCTCACTACAGGGGGGAAAGTCCTCTAATCGGTTCCGTTTGGAGGTCTCTATTATGATTCGGAATAGCTTACCTTTGAGCCATTTCCTAACGTTATCTCTGACTAGGAGGTGCCTGTTGACGTCCACCCCGAGGGGCAAGGATGTCAATGTCCTCCCATCTCACCTGCGCTCTGCTTCTTGCTCTGTGCAGTCTGGAGATGTGGGTGACAGGCCCATTTTACAGAGCGAAGGAACAGAGTCCTTGCAAACTTAGGGAGTGGGAAGCCGCAGTGGACGCTGTCTGTCTGTGCACACAGCCTGCTCTCTCCTCATTGCGCTGATATTGAGAACTGAGTGGTGATGTCTATGCCAGGGCCAGTTAGGTGTGTGGTACCTGAGAGCATTTCTTAAGAGGCCGTGGCTGTGCTGAGTGGTCATGTCTGAATGCTTCCTCACAGGTCAACTACTGGCATTCCGACCAGTGCAACATGATTAATGGGACTTCTGGGCAAATGTGGGCGCCCTTCATGACTCCTGAATCCTCGCTGGAATTCTACAGCCCCGAGGCCTGCCGGTAATCACTCTGATGTGGGGCCTCCTGGGCGGCTCATGGCTGAATCCAGAAGCTTTTAGGGCACACTTGGAAAGCGTTTTGATTTGTTGTGTAGTTGACTCACTAGCCCTTGGTATTGTCTTGGATTCTCTTTGGCTGCAGCATGAAGAGCCAAACGCCAACTTCTGATGCTTTTGCAAGGCCCAAAGAGAGGCTGCTGGTGGTTGTTTGGGGCACGGTAGTGGTAGGGCAGGAAACGATCAAGTTCACAGGGATCCCTGAAGTGAAGGCAAGAGGTGGGCTCTGTCTGCATCTGGCTGGCTGTCCTAAATGGCCATGTGCCTGCTGAGCCATCCAGCTGACTCTGCTGGGCCTGCTGGTCTCCAGTTGTGCAGTCTTGGGGGCCTGCTTGGGGCTAAACATTTCTTGTTGTCTCTAGCTGTGGCGTAAGAATAGGCAGTGGTTCCTGCAGCCCTTTTCTGGGCACTGCTGTGTCTTCTGTTCCACTCCGGTCACTCTTGAAAACTTCTTTGTTTGGGAATTCACTAATGTGAACCTTGACTTACCTGCCCTCCCAACAGACCTTTCTCCTAATCTTTCCCAGGTGCTGGGGACACAGCAGTAACCAGATGGCTGAAGTCCCTACTCCCTGGGAGGTTATATCCTATCGGGGGGTACTCAGGCAAATGCATAAACAACAGAGTGAGAGGACAGTGCTTTTGCTCTCTGTGGCCACTTTTTAAAAATGCAACTTTAGCAGGCTGGCTGGTTAGCTCGGTTGGTTAGAATGCAGCCTTGTACCACCAAGGTCATGGGTTCAGTTACCCATACTAGCCAGCTGCCCCCGCCAAAATTTTTTTTAAGTTGCAAGAAAAGTCTAGGTAACCCCCATATATCCTTTAGTCGGTCTCAGCAGTTGTTTCTCTTTGCCTCAACTGCTGTATCCTTATCCCCATGCCCTCCTCTCCTTGGGTATCTCTTTCCTGAACCATCTGAGAGTAGATTGGAGACACTGAGCCCCTTTATGCCTAAATACTTCAGTGGGTGTTTTCTAAAAACAAGGACATTTTCTTACATAACCACAGTACTGTTATAAAAATGAGGAAATTTAACATTGATACTATACTGTTGTCTAAGCCAGCACTGTCCAATGAAGATATAATGCAAGCCACATATGCAATTTTCTTCTTGCTCTTTTTTTTGGCAACTGGCTGGCAAGGGGAACCGAACGTTTGACTTTGGTGTTACAGGGCTGTGCTCTAACCAACTGAGCTAACTGGCCAGTTCCATGTATGCAATTTAAGATTTTCTAGTAGCCACATTAAAAAAAAGTAACATGAAATTGATGTAATTAATTTCAATAATATATTTTATTTGATTTTATATGACTTGGTATACCCCAAATATTATCATTTCAAATATCATGGAAGAGTTTTTTTTTTTTTTAAATCAAGTCATAGAAATCTGGAATGTGTTTTACACTTACAGCACATCCCAATTCGGACTCGCCCTAATTCAAGGGCTGGGTAGCCACATGAGATTAGTGGCTACCCTGGTCAGAGTGGGCCACATGGTCCCTGTGCAAATTTAAAGTGCTTTTGAGAAAGTACAGTAGGGTGAGTAGCTAGAGGCTGAATAGAATGGGTTTGGGGGATGGTGCTGCCCCCACCTGAGGGGGTGACAGTCGAACTAGGACCTGATTGAAGAACTGAAGTCTGATGTGTAAAGCAATCAGGGAAGAACATTCCAGGCACAGGGAGCAGCAGAGACAGAGGTCCTGGGGCAGTCAGGAGCATGTTTGAAACACAGTAAGGAGGTCTGAGGGATGTAGCAATGTGAGGAGGGGATGAGCAGACGGTAGGCAGGGGCCAGACCTCATAGAGGCTTGTGGGCCGTGCTGAGGACGATGGATCTTAGCTGTAGGTTAGATTAGAAACAACTGCAGCTTTTCAGCAGGGATGTGATGCATGGTGTTCTTGCAGAGAGTGGTTGGCATGGTGGGGGAGGCAGAGTTGGCACAGGACACCAGTTAGGAGGCCGTTGCAGTTACTTGGTTGAGAGAAGAGGGTGGCATGGACCCAGGAGTGGGCAGTGCAGGTAGGGGGTGGCTTGATGTGGGCCACCTGCAGTGGGACCTGGCTTCAGCCTCCAAGTCCTGGGTGTCATCTCTCCCCTTGTCTGTCTTTTACAGGTCCATGAAGCTGATCTACAAGGATTCGAGGGTGTTTGAAGGTATCCCCACCTATCGCTTCGTGGCCCCCAAAACCTTATTTGCCAATGGGACCGTCTACCCACCCAATGAAGGCTTCTGCCCTTGCCTGCAGTCTGGAATTCAAAACGTCAGCACCTGTAGTCTCAGTACGTGTGGTCGGGAGGGCAGCGGGCGCGAGGGTGGGGCATGACGGGGGGTGGGGGTGTGATTACCCCCCTCATGCTGTCTGCTTAATCTCTGGCCTCTGTACTCTTGATAATCCCATTAGGCTGGAGATAAAGAGGGCACCAGAAAGATAATTTGAAAAAGAAATAACGCTGTGTGTATTGATTCCTGCTGTAATAAATTCCCACAAACTTCATGGTTAGAACAATAGAAATTTATTATCTTACAGTTCTATGGGTCAGAAGTCCGCCGTGGGTCTCGCTGGCCTACGATCAGGGTGGTGGCTTATAGCGTTCCTTCAGGAAGCTCTTGGGGACAGTCCATTTCTTTGCTTTTTGCAGCTTCTAGAGGCTGCCCTTGTTCCTTGGCTCACGGCCTCTTCCTCCGTCTTCAACGCCAGCAACATGGCATCCCTCTGATCCACTCTGACCTCCCATCCATCCTCTGACCCCCTTTTCCAGTTTTAAGAACCCTTGAGACTACATTGGCCCCTCCTGGATACTTCAGGATACTCTCCCTATCTTAAAGGCAGCTGATCTGCATCCTTAATTCCATCTGCCACCTTAATTTTCCTTTGCCGTGTAACCTAACACATCCATGGGTTCTAGGGATTAGGGTGTAGACATCTTTGGGGGCCATTAATCTGCTTCCCACACTGGGATTTATCCCTTGAGAGTGAGGCTTGGTGGGAGGGGCCTTTCACCCCATTCTGGGGTGAGAAGAGGCTGGGGTGATCCAACTGTTACACACATCCTCTTGTTCAGCAGCGTGTCATTGCAGGTTTGGGTGTGAAGGCTGGTGCTGGCGTAAGGTCCTCTGGCATCTTGGGTGTTTATCAGAAGTGTGCCAGCCTCCACGATGTCTCCTCCTTTGTTGCTCAATTTGGACACTCAATTGAGTGGCACTTGCCAGCTTGACTCCCCTGTCCTCACCGCCCTCCTCCAGCACGTCCCCAAGCCCAGTTGGCTCTACCTCCAAATTAAATGCCAAGTCCGTCCTGTCTGCATCCCTGCCCACCACTTCCCTCTACTTCAGGGTCCAGACCACCATCCCATCTTACCAGGGGATCCAGGCCCCTCCAATTAGCACCCCCATTGCTCTGTTGCCACCCTACCAGTTGCCCCCCAGACTGTCCAGTGTGGTCACGACTGGCCTCATGTGGCTGTTTAGATTGAAATGTATTGAAATGAAATCAAATTAAAAAGGCAGTTGCTTCATCGCACTGGGCACATTTCAAATGCTCAGCAGCCATGCGTGCCTAGTGGACCACAGAGAGAGAGAACGTTTGTCATCTAGAAAGTTCTGTTGGAGAGCGCTACTCCAGACAGCAGCCAAAGGGAGCTTTCAGCAGCACAGATTGTCATCCCACTCTGGTTATAATGCCTAATGGCCCCCTCTGCATTCACACTGAAGTCCAGACTCCTTACTATGACCTTGGGGCTCTGAAGGATGAGGACTTTGCCAGCCCCTCTGACGTCTTACCCCACCTATTATCCTTCAGCCCGGATGCCTTCTTCCTGTTTTTAGAATATACCAGGTTCGGTTCTGCCTCAGGGCCTTGGCATCAACTGTTTCCCTGCTTGGAGAGCTTTTTCTCTGGATTTCCACATGGATCATCCATCACCTTCTTTTGGTCTATTCAAATGCCACCTCCTCCTAGAGGCCCGCTCCGATTTCCTGTTCTAAAGTGTTGCCTTCTCCCCTGCTCCACCAGCTGCATCTGTCACTTTGTCGTCTTATTGTCTTCTTGAACTCACTGACTGTGGATTTTATTTTACTTATTCATTATCTGCCTCCTCCACTAGACTATGCACACTGTAGGCAGTGCTCCTTGGTCTTCTTGGCTATAACTTCAGCTTCTGGAACCGTGCCCAGCATCAGTGGGTACTCATACAGTATGTGAATACGTGGATGTGTGCGTATGTTCTGTACTAAGGAAATTGAGGCTTGAGGTTGGGATGTGACCGAGGTCATGCAGTTGGTAGGATAAGAAGCTGACCTTCCGTCTGACCCTATCTTGCCTTTTGGGAGCCTCTTTGGTGGAAGCCATGTCTTCCGGCTGGGGATAGTGATTCTGGAGGATTAGTCTGCAGCAAGGGTTGGGAGAAGGATTGTCAACAGATTGGATGGTTTCCCCAATTTCAGGCAGAACAGGGCACTCCATAGGCGAAGGATATGGAACTGGCACCTGGAATGCTGGCCCCTGTCACCGCCTTATCTGGCCAACCTGGGCATCGTTCTCTGTTTGTTTCATTCTCCCTTCACTGGTAGCTACAGGAATTTCTGCTTGTAAGATGGAGGATGTTGGATCACCTGATAGGAGGTGTGTTACAACAACTTCTGTGGCAAGTGGCAGATGCCAGACTCTATTTGATTTAGGCCTGAAAGGGCATTGCTTGGTTTGTGTAACTAAAAATTCCAGGGCAGATTACTGTATTCAGCATAGATCCAGAGCCTGGATGTTGTCCGGAAGCTGCCTTTCGTCATGTCCCAGCTCTCTTTTCGTCTAGGTGGCTGTGCTCTGGGCAGGCTTCCTCATGGCTGCCTGTGAAGGCTCCAGGCTCACCTCCTCCCAGCTCTGAGTTCTGCAGAAAGGGGCCACCTGGGTCCTCTTCACGCCAGCAGAAGTCCCAGGGTTCACTTTGATTGGTATGCCTTGCGTCACGTGCCCAGCTGTGAGCCAATCACTGTGGCTGAGGATGGACTGATTGGCCAGGCTTGTGTCACATGCTCAGCCTGGCTCCATAGGTGGGGCTGGCACTACTAAAAGCACTTGGTGGAGACTAGGGGAGGGTCTAAGATGGTGTGTAGGTACCAGAGGAAGGGTGAGAAAGGACAAGCTCAACCCCTAAAGTGGGCTTAGAATGGGTGTCATCTCTTAGCACATCTGCCAAAAGAATCTGAAGTGCAAGGGAATTTAAAAATATTTATTTAGAGGTTTTTTCTTTTAAATGTAATGAGCATACATACAGAGACGTTCACAAATGGCATGTGCAGTTTGAAATTTCACAAAGTGAACATACCCGTGCAGCCAGCACCCTGCTCTAGAAAGCAAATGTTACTGGCCTTAGACACCTCCCATGCCCCCTCCCACTCGCTGTCCTGATTTTCGGCACCTTAGGTCTGCCTGTTTTGAGTATTTTTTTAAAAAATGTATTTATTTTTTAATTGATATGTATCGATTATACATACTTATGGGGTACAGAGTTATATTTCAATACATGTATACAATCTGTGATGATCAAATCAAAGTAAAATTCATTGCAAAAATGTACCATATCTTTGTGATGAGAACATTTGAGTTCCTCCCTTCTAGCCATCTGAGAACACACAATAAATTGTTAATTATAGATACTTAGCACTACTGTAGACCACTAGGACTTATTTTTCCTATCTAGCTGTAATTTTGTATTCATCAACCAACCTCTCTCTATCGCTCCATGTTTTTGGTCTTTATGTGAATGGGATCATAAAATATACTCTCCTTTTTTCTCTTTTTCTGGCTTCTTCCACCCCTTCTCACGTTGGTGGGGTCCACCCAGAGCACCGTGGGTGGTTGCAGTGCATCCTCTTCGCATCTGAAAGCGCCGTACTGTGGGGCACACCTCAGTTTCTTACCCTTCCATTCCTCATGGGCATCTGAGCTCCTGTGTGTTGACCATTGCCGTGGTGCTGCTAGGAACATTCTTGCATGTGTCATTTGGTGCACTTATGTCTGCATTTCTGTGGCTTTTTATCTGCAGATAGAAAATACCCACACATTTGTCTTTTTGGGCCTTGAAAATATGTCTTGGACCAAGGGAACCCTTCACCTCAAACTTCCCTGCCAGGCGAGGGCCTTCCAGCTTGTGCGGTAAAGCCACTGAATCATAATCCATGGTGATCCTGGGCAATTAATTCTGGCGAGATGTATCATAAAGCTGTAAATTAATTACCACTTATTGCCTGGGCGAGTCTCTCTCAGTGTGTTTGAAAATAAAATAGGAAGAACCACGTGCATGCGTGCATGTTATTAAAAAGCCATGCTGGCTCAGCGTCTGAAGCAAGGACAGGTGTTGGCAAATTGCTCCAACCTGCTTCAGTCTCCACCTGGGGTTGGAGGCATAACGGGGCATGTTTGAGATTCTTCCAGGGCCTGGCTAGCTTGGTGGCTGCCTCCTTTATGGTGGGCCTCCAGAGTGTCACCACTTGTAAAAACGGGGTCCTCGTGTTTCCTCTTTTGGGCTCCTTTCACAGTTGAGATGGGAGGATGGGAAGCAGGGGTTTCCAAATTGTGTAGGACATTGTCCCTGTAAGTGCTTGAGATGACTTCAAAGAGTCTAGGGAGTCAGCTTTAATTAACATCAGCTTACACGGGCTTTGGTTTTCCATTCTCTTTCCCTCCTTCCCATCACCTCCAGGAGAAAATCTCCTTTCTCTTGGTGCTGACAGGGCTTGAAGACCTTCCTAACATGCACCAATGTGTCTTTTTTTAACAGTGAAAGAGCAGATTTCATAGTGAGCCTTGTACAGGTAACAACATCTAGGTAGAATTTACAATATTCATTGGCTTCCACTGTATTTATTCAACTATTTACTTTCTCATTGTGGCAAGTGTTTGCCAGTTATGGCATAAATATAAAGCCCCTTTGTAAAACATAGGTACTTTAGGAAGGCAACAGCAGTTGGTTCAAAGAAGCACATTAAGTTGTAGTGCAGGGGTGCAAGGACGCTGAGAAAAATGAAATCAGACGTCAATAAAATCCCAGCTTTTATTTCAAACCAATGCCCAGCTTTGCTAAGAAATGCAGAAATAATCCAGAAATGTGAGGCCGTGAGATGCACCAAAGCATGAATGCCATCACCTGGCTGGCCACGAGGCAGGGGCGGGGTTGAGGGAAGATCTCCTGTTTGCTTGTTTTTCCTTCCTTTTTTTCTTTTTCTTTTCTTGAGGGGAAATTCATGTAACAAAATTAACCATTCTAAAGTGTATAATTCAGTGGAATTTAGGACATTCAGTGTTGTGCAACCATCACCTCTGTGTAGTTCCAGAACGTTTTTATTGCCCCAAAAGGACACCTGCTCCTCATTGGCAGTCAGTCCTCCTCCCCCAGCCCCTGGCAACCACCAGTCTGCTTTCCATCCTGATGGATTCTCCCGTTCTGGATCTTCATGAGATTTTGAGAGAGGGTCAGTCGTTCACTGTTACGCATTGTTCAGCAGGCCTGTTGTCCATTGTGATGCAGATGAGTTGGCATTTGCCCTGTCAGGTGGGCCTCACGTCTGTGTGTGTGAACTCTCACTCGGAGGGGCGAGTCTATCCTTGTTCATGCACACTGGCCCGGCTGCTGGGAGAGAAGGGGCAAAGCAGGCGTGTCTCCCACCCTCCCGTGGATGTCAGGGAGACCTGGCCACAGGAGTGCACACACCAGCTCTCAGGTCATCAGCTGCAGAAGACAGTCCAGGCTACTTGGCTTGGCGCTCAAGATGCCTGCCCCTACACTCAAGTTCAAATCTGGCCTCAACTTGGCTTTTTATCCTCACCTCCTGTAATTCCCCTTCACACACCTACTGTCCCATATGTGCCACGCATTTCCCACCTCCCCACACCTGCTTCTGCTATCCCTCCCACCTGCAATGCCGTTCCCTGACCTTCTCTGCCTGGCATCTCTTAGAGACCATCTTCTCTTCCTTCCTTTGGCGCCTCTCACCAGAATCCTACTTCGCCACTCCTCCAGCACAGAGCCTGTCCCTTGCCGTGTCACAGAGCCCGGCCTCTTTACAGAACAAGAAGGGCTTTTTTCCTCATCTGGTTATTGATGTTCATGTCTTGTCATCATCTTGGGGGGTTCTGCAGACAGCGGCTCTGTCTCATTGTGTGTCCCCTGCACCCAGTAAGGCAGGCCTCTGACATGCCGCCAAGCTGTCCTCATCTGATACCCCCTCTCTGCCCCTCTGCCTCCTAGATGCGCCCATGTTTCTCTCCCATCCTCACTTCTACAACGCCGACCCGGTCCTGGCAGAAGCTGTGCTCGGCCTCCACCCTAACCAAGAAGAGCATTCTTTGTTTCTGGACCTCCACCCGGTGAGCTCCCCCGTCTGCCTGTGGGTGGGTGGGTGATGGTTTCCAACAGGTGCGCTCTTGGCTGCCTCCCCCCTCATCCCCCCAGGCACAGAGCTGGTCCAGGGTTGGGTGATAGGAAGCCAGGCTTCCTTTGGCATTGATGGCTTCTCGAATATTGAGCCATCAAAGGTGCTTACTTTACCCTGACTCCATAGTTCAAGGATTTTATTATCCCTTTATAAGTTTCTATAAAAGGGCCATAAGACAGTAAATTAATTAGGACTTATCAGCCTGGTGTGTCTCCTATAAATTAATTAGTTGGAAGCAGCCCTCTGACTGTGTCAAGATATCGTAAATATCTTTAGATTCCAATAAAAGCCTGGAACATCTTGCAGACTAATTAGGTTCTGGGGAATTTGTCCCATGTGAAGTTCCTTCTCCACGCAGGGACTAGGAGGATGTCAGACCATGCATGTGGCCTCCCCGAGGACACGACTTCAGTGGGTGCCTCTTCTCTCGGCGCCTCTGTTCACTGTGAAATGTGCCCAGTTGGACTTGGTGGCTTCTACCTGTTTCCTGAGTGGATATTCGTGGTCTCCCTTATAGGCCTTTTAAAAAATACTATTTTTTTAAATTGAAAAATAAAAATTTTACATATTTATGGTATACAACATGCAGTTATATTGTATGTATACATTGTGGAATGGCTAAATCAAGCTAATCACGTACTTATCATTTATCTGTGGTGAGAACATTTAAAATCTGCCGTCTTAGCAATTTTCCAGTATACAGGACATTGTGAGCTATAGTCACCATGTCATATAATAGATCTCTTTAACTAATTCTTCCTGTCTAACTTCCTTTCTATATTTGACCAACATCTTCCCAACCCACCCCCCACCCCCAGCCCCTGGTAACCACCATTCTACTCTCTGCTTCTATGAGCTCAACTTTTTTAGATTCCACATATAATTGAAATCATGCAGTATTTGCCTTTCTGTGCTTGGCTTATTTCACTTAGCAAATTGTCCTCCAGACTCATCCATGTTGTTGCAAATGACAGGATTTCCTTCTTCTTTAAGGCTGAATATTATTCTGTTGTGTATATGCACCACATTTGCTTTATACACTATCTGTTGGTGGACACTTAGGTGACTCCATCTCTTGGCTATGTGAATAGTGCTGCGATGAACACGGGGGGTGCAGGTGTTTCTCTGACGTGGTGCTTTTATTTCCTTTGGGTCCATACCCAGCAGTGGGATTTCTGGATTGTATGGTAGTTCTATTTTTAACTGTTTGATGAACCTCCATACTGTTTTCTGTAATGGCTGTACTCTCTCTAGAGCTTTTGTGAAGCTCTTCTGCAGACCTTGTTCCACACCATTTTTGTTTGTCCTCCCCAGACTTTCTTAGCAACTTACTGGACACCCTGAGCCTCGCCGTGGCCCCCAGCTCTCCACCTTCTCTCTTTTAATCTATTTTACCACCTCTCTTGCTCTGCCGGCTTTTGGAGAATTCCACCATGAACCTAGACTCTTCTGTGCTCTTACTGGTAACTTTCATTTTAGTGCATGTATTTTCTTTTTTCCCCCATGTGGAGAAAAAGGGAGTGAAGTTTGGGAGGCCAGAGAGTGGCAACCAGCTGTCATGCAGTGGCCACATCAGCTGGTGCCTCCCACTTCTCTCCTTTCAGGTCAGCTCCAGGCAGGCAGGCTGAGGAAGTTGCCTCTCGTGTTTTTGTTGTTTTTCTGGGCATGTCCAGGAGGAGGATCATGGAGTCAGTTAGCTGTCTGCTGGGCATTAGCCTTGGAAACCCAGTGACTGCTTCTGTGTGGCTCCTTTTCTGCTCCTCAGTTTGGGAGAGGGTGGGGAGACAGGAGGCCAGGTCCAAGCTGCTGTTCTCTGGGGTACATGGAATAGGCAGGGCTCTGCCTGCTAAGTGGTGGCTGGACAATAGCTGGAGACATGAGCCAACAAGGGCCTGGGACAAGTTTCTTGGGGAAGAAAGTGGCCCAAGTGGAGACTCCAGACTTTGGAGTGTGTTCTAGAGAGGGGAAGAGGGTGACAGGTTGTCTTGGGGTCCCCAAGACCATCATAGGTTCGATGATTCAGTAGGAGGACTCATAGGACTCAGCTTTTGGTTGTGCTTGTGGCTGAGATTTATTGCAGCAAAAGAACACAGAGCAAAATCAGCAATGGGAATGAGCACATGGGACGAAGTCCGAGGGACACCAGGTGCAAGCTTCTGGAACCCTCTCCCTGCAGAGTCAAACAGGATACACTTAATTCCCCTAGGACCGAGTGTGATAACATGTGAAGTGTTGTCTACCGGGGAAGCCCACTAGAGACTCAGTGCCCAGGGTCTCTAGTGGGGGCTGCTCACATAGGCATCCTCTGCCTGGTCTGTACCAAAATTCTAGACTTCCAGAAGGAAAGCAGGTGGTCAGCATAAGCTACATTGTTTGTACAAACAGTCTAGGGTCAGTGAGCCCCTCGCATCAGTTAGGGTATGGGAGGAACCCTCCCAAAACCCAAGTTCCCAGATGTCAGCAGAGGGCCAGCCTTGCAAGCAGCCTAAGAAGGGCAGGTTCAGGGCTGCTCTGAGAACTCTTTCTACACACGGGTGATCTCACTCCCATCCTGCCAGGTTCTCTCCCCAGTCATGGGAGCAAAGCCTTTGCCACAGGGGCTGGGAAGGCCCTCTCCCGATAGTGTACATGACGATAACTCAAGCATTTGTAGTCCTGAGTGTGGCTGTCTTGCATACCTGCAAAAATTCTGTGAGCTGGGTAGATTTAGCTGCATTTTACAGAAGAGGAAACAAGTCTCAGCTAAGAAGAACCAATCATGGTCCTCTGACCCCAAACCTAGGTTCCTTTTCATTATAATTTCCTGGTTTCATTCTGGAACCACCTTCCTGATTTTGGTGACATATGTGTGGCACTTCTGTTATTTCCTTAAAAAAAAAAAATCATCTCATTAAAAAAATATTTTTCTACACACAGGAAGCTTCCCGTTAGTAGTTTGAATGGGAGATTATAAAACTCTCCAAAAAAAGAAGACAACCAGAAAAATAAATAGGGAAAAAAATATTATGAGGCTCCATGTACAATCCTGTTGCCTGCCTATGGTGCTGAGACTGAGGCCAGCTCTGTGAAAAATGGAGATTCCGTGTAGGTGTATAGAGGCGCCAAGGACCATGAGAGCTCCTGACCGAGATTCTCTCTGAAATGATCAGGAAAAGCTGGGAGTGAACTGAGAAGAGATTCTCACCCATATTACTTAGTATGGAGGTTGTGAGAGAGAGAATCTAAAAAATGTCATTCTGCACTTTGGGAAACATTGTCTCAGGAGATGACATTTAATTATGAAATGGATTTGTTTTTTTCCATCCTGAGAGAGGCTTTAAAGAGAGGCCCCCTGGAGGTGGTGGACATAGACTGTTTGGGAGGCATGTGCGCTTAGAACCCACAGAGGAGATCTCAGTGCATGTGCACAAAATTCCTAGAGCGGTGGACTCCCCCAAGGGAGTTTGACGGTGTCCTTAGAGCGCGAGGGCAGCTGAGCCTCTCACTGTGCTTGTTGCTGCAGGTCACCGGCATCCCCATGAACTGCTCCGTGAAACTGCAGCTGAGCCTCTACATCAAAGCCATCAGAGGCATCGGGTGAGTGGGGTCTGGGAGCTGGGGCTGTGTGGCTCATTCAGAGATCAGGGGCTCGGGACTCTGGCAGTGCCCCTCAGGAACCAGGGCAGCAGGGAGAGAGATGGTCTTCCTGGATGTGGAATCCAGCGCCTGCCATCTTCTCCATGACAGGGGGTTATTAGCTCTGGGCCCAGGTCTCACTCACATCTTGACACCCTCCCCAGAAACCACCCCAACCTTTTCTTTTCTTTTGAACATTTCCCCGTAGAATGAACCAGAATCTTCAAGCCAAGCCGATTCCCACTCAACAGAGTGGCAAAAAATGAAAGCCTGGCAAAATCAAGTGTTTGAAAAGGGAAACTTACCAAATAGCATTCTTAAGTTTGACTATTCACTTTACTGGAGGAATTTTTTAAGCACTGGTTTTCTTTTCTTTGATTTTTAATATAACAGCTTTATTGAGATATAATTCACATACCATAAAACTCACCCCCGCCCCTTTTTTTTAAAAAAGATGACCGGTAAGGGGATCTTAACCCTTGACTTGGTGTTGTCAGCACCACATTCTCCCAAGTAAGCTAACTGGCCATCCCTATATAGGGATCCGAACCCATGGCCTTGGTGTTATCAGCACCACACTCTCCCGAGTGAGCCACGAGCCAGCCCTAAAACTCAACTATTTTAAAATGTACAATTCAGTGATGTGTAGTATATTCACAGAGTTGTGCAGCCATCACCAGAGACAATTTTAGAACATTTTTGTCACCCCAGTAAGAACCCTGTACCCATTAGCACTCCCTTCTCTGTCCCCCTAACCCCAGGCAACACCTAATCTACTTTCTGTCTCTATATATTTGCCTATTCTGGGCATTTCATATAAATGGAATCATGTAATATGTGGCCTTTTGTGTCTGGCTTCTTTCACTTAGCAGCATGTTTTCAAGGTTCATCTATGTTGTGGCATGTGTCAGTGCTTTTTATGGTTGGATAATATTCTGTTGTATGGATAGATCACATTTTATTTATTGGTTGATGGACATTTGGGTTGTTTCCACTTTTTGGCCATTATGAATAATGCTGCTATAAACGTTCATGTTTCTGTGTAGACATATATTCTCATTTCTTGTGGGTATAGACTTAGGAGTGGAACTGCTGGGTCATATGGTAACTATGTTTGACTGATTGAGGAACTACCAGATTTTTCCACAGCTACTGCACCGTTTTACATTCCCACCAGCAGTGCAGGAGGTTCCAATCTCTGCATATCCTCTCCACATCCTCACCAACACTTGTTACAACATTACATTTTGATAGAACTGGGTGAGGCAGGATACTGATTTGTCCTTAGGTCAGTGTCTGTACTTCTCAGCATATTTGAAATAGTTTCATTAAAAAGAAAATCCCCCTAGAAAGATTCCTGGGTTTCAGGAATGTGAGCATCTATTCAGCTTTGTCAAATGCCTCTCAGCTGGAAAGAGCAACACTTTGTCAGAGAAGGGCAGGGGATAATACCTGCAAACTCACTTCCACCCTTGTGTTTTATTTTTTCATCTTGAGGCTGCTGGGGGGTGAGAGGGGGGCGGTTCTTGGTAGGTTTGTGGGTAGTGAAACAGCACCAGGTCTGGACAAGGCATTTGCAGCCCAGACTCGCACTCTGGCTGGACCCTTTGGCCCCTGGGTGTTGATTTAGATGCCACCAGGTGATTTGGACCCAGGCAGGTGACCTGGACAGAGGAGCCCAGCAACTGGGTGGGGCTGGGCCCAGGGTGCAGCCTCTGCCCAGCACTAGCTGACCATTGCTTCCTGGGGATACGAGCCCAGTGTGGCCACATTCTCTGCATTTTTCAAAAGGACCTGAAAATCTGGATTTTAACAAGAGCTCTATCAATTTTCACCTGTCGGGAGGTCATTCAGATTGTTGACCAACAGTACATATGGGCACTGTACTGTGCCTGGTTGGTGACCTTGGACCTGGTTGCCATGGGCCACTAACCCCACCTCTCTGGGCCTCACAGCTGCCCGACCTTCCCTGCAGACTGACAGCCATGGTCGCAAGGGAAGTGGTCTCAGCAGCAGGAATTTATTGCTACCTCCGAGGACTGGCAAGGGATGGCTGTGGAAAGGTCTAGAGGTGCAGCTATCGGGAAGCAGAGCTGCTGTGTTGTGTCAGAAGGGACTTTCGTGCTCCTTGCTCACTAAAGGCAATGGCACGTTGCAAGATACTTGCATTTAACTTTCACGAGTTCTTACGAAGGCTTTCCGAGAAAAGCTGGAAAGTGAGCAGTCTCTTCCACTGTACGAGGGCATTTCCAAAAGTTTGTGGAAAAATAGGATTGAAAGATAATACGCATCTTTCCAGGAACTTTCTGAAGACCCTCTTATTTCCGTAGTGTTTTCCGTGTCTTTCTCATCTGTCGGTGACCCATATCAATCCATTTCACTGCGCAGACTCTACATAGTGGCTGCCCGCGTGAGTGTCATCTCTCCTCTCTACTGCTCTCTGCCTTCCTTTAAGCAGACCCAAGAATGGTGAAGTTACTCAATATATGTCTATTTGTTCGCTGGTATTTAATAACAACAATAACTGTAACAATAAACTTATGGGGCACTTCTATATGCCAAGAAGAGAAGAAGCCTGAGAAGCACCAGGCAGCAGGGTGCCCACTGGCCAAGGTCCCGCTGCTCCAGACTGGGTGTGAGTTGCTGTATTAGTCTCTTATGACTGCTGTAACAAATGACTACAAAATTAGTGGCTTAAAACAACACGCATTTATTTTCTTATAGTCATGAAGGTCAGAAGTTTGAAACAGGTCTCACTGGGCTGAAAACAAGGTGTCGGCAGGGCTGGTTCCTTCTGGAGGCTCTAGGGGAGAATCTGTTCCTTGCCTTTTCCGGCTTCTAAAGGCTGCTCACCACCCTTGGCTCCTCCATCTGACCCTCCATCTTCAGAGCCAGCAGTGCAGCATCTTCCTGTCTCTCTGTCTCTGACCTCCTGCCTCCCTCTTTAAGGACCGTTGTGATGACATTGGGCCCACCCTAATAACCCAGGACAATCTCCACATCTCAAGATCCTTAACTTAATCACATCTGCATAGTCCCCTCTGCCTTATAAGGTCACATTTTCACAGGTTCTGGGATTAGGATGTGGACATCTTTGGAGGGCTGTTATTCTGACTACCACAGCTGCCAAGGTCCAGACCACAGAGACAGAAAGAGGAGCAGAAACCTGGACAGGGCTGGGCTTGGACACAGGAAGTTGAGGAGCAGGGAGGAATCTATGATGATCCTCTAGGATTCACTTCTGGGTGACAGTGGTGCCAGCCCTGGCACCCCAGGGACCCCAGGGGTAGAAATAGATGAGTGAAGGATTCTTTGGGGTACATGTGAATAACAATTAATAATGTACTATTAAAGTATTATTAGTACATATAACTAAGTATCAGGTGTCTTGCTACCTAGTGTTCCTCTGACTTCTCTTCTTGGCATGTAAGAGTGCTCTTTCTGTTCCATTTCCCTAGCATGTGGCTTCCATCCTCAAGGTTACCTGTGGTCTAAATGGCTATTGGAGCTCCAGCCATTGCATCTGCATTCCAGGCATCTGAAAAGGAAGAAGGGAAAAAGGGTTCACCTTCCAGCTGTGAAAGCTCCTTTTTAAGCAGCCCTGCTAGCCTTCCCAGCTATCTCACATAAGGGTTATTAACCAGAACTTGGTCTCACAGCGCCCCCTTGCTGTAAGAGAGGCTGAGATAGTCTTTTAATTGGGTGCATTGCTATCCTGAATAAAATTAGGGCTCTGTTTCTAAAAGGGATGAATGGTTATCAGATAGGTCACTGGCAGTCCCTGCCATATAGGAGATGTGAGTTTTTAATTTTAAAAGATTATCATCACATTGTCAAGTTACTCCCTACCAGGGAAGATTCCTTCAGCGTTCCACACTCGGCAGATCATTATACCTGTTCACCACGCCTGCACTAGTCGAGTAGTTGCAAATCAAATCCCTCCTGAACCCGGAGCTTACAATCACATGTCCAGAGCTGTATGATGTAAGACACTGCAGCAAAACTTCTCACCTGCTCTGTCCTGCTTCTTTCCAGACAAACCGGGAAGATTGAGCCCGTGGTCCTGCCACTGCTGTGGTTTGCAGAGGTAAGACCGGGTTGGACTTGGGGTCAGGTACGGTAGTGAGGAGTCAATGTGGGTATTTGAGGCAGGGAGCTGTTTGTAAAGAGGGAGGGCTGCGCCAGGGCATCTGGACTGTGGAACATTGTGTATTAGGATCTTCACACTGTCGAAGCACTTTATGAAACGATCACTTGAGATGGGGAAGACAGGCGCTGTACGAACGGTAAAGTCCCTGGCCCTGGGTGTAAAAGAATTTTGTTAATGTGCATGAGCACTTCTCCTGAGAGAGGCGAAGTGGTTCTCAAGGTGTCAGCTTTCACTTGAATTTTCTTCTCTCCCAGCTTTTCAGTATTCCTTCTGGCCTACCTCGTTTTATTTTATTTTGCTTTACTATTTTGTGTTTAATTTTAATTTTATTTTTCTGGCCTACCTCGTTTTAAGTCAGGGTGAGCTAATGGCCAGGACAGACCACCTCGGAATGTCAAGTTCACTCCTAGCTCACAGCCGGTCGAAGTGGGCTGGTGGGAGGCGGAGCTTGCTCCACGCTGTCATTCAGGGAGTCCGGGCCTTTTCCACCTTGAGGCCCCGCCCTCCCCGAATTCAATGGGCGGGGAAAGATGGAGAATCACTCCCACCTCACATTGGTCAGAACGCGATCACATGGCCCTGCCCAACTGCAAGGGAGTCTGGGAAACTGGTATTTTCCCAGATAACTAGAAAAAGGTAGTCCTGCTGGTTCCCTGGAGGACGCAGAGGCTTTAGCCAGGGAGCTGGAGTCGGTGCAGGGGTGAAGGGTCACAGGTGCAGGGGTGAAGGGTCACAGAGGCAGGCGTCGCGGGGTGGCATCTGCGCCCAGGCCTGCAGCCTGAGGCCGCAGCTCAATTCGCTTGTCGTTCTGCCTCTGTAGAGCGGGACCATGGAGGGCGAGACGCTGCAGACGTTCTATACCCAGCTGGTGCTGATGCCCAAGGTCCTGCATTACGCCCAGTACGTCCTCCTCGCCCTGGGCTGTGTGCTGCTGCTCATCCCGGTCGTCCACCAACTCCGGAGCCAGGTAAGTGGCCGGAACTGGCAGCCCTTTGCTTGCCTGCTGGGGTCGGGGTTCTCGGGTGGGATCTCCCAGCCGCCCCCAGCCTGGAGCCCACCCCGGTGGCGGCCCTGCGTCTCTGCGGGGGCGGGGCGGGCACGCTGCCAGCCGGCGCTGCATCTCACATCTCTTGCATCCTGCGTCGCCACTACTCTGCCTGTCCTGGAAGGCCGGGGACCTTCCCTTGGAGGGGCTGCAGGTGGATTTTGAGTGAGAAGACCTGGTATTTGAATCATTTGCTCCTCAAGTCAGCACCTGCTGGATGCCGGGCTGTGTTAGATGCAGGATTGCAGAAGCTAGCAAGACGGTCGAGGTCCCAGCTCAGGAGGAAAGGGGGGCTGGCATACTAGTCTGGGGACAGATGAAAACCAGTAATAAATAAGCAGGAAATATAATAAAGATGATAGAAAACGTGATGGGCTAGAGCCATGGTGTCCAATAGAAATACAATGTGAACCACGTGTGTGATTTTTAAATTTAAATTTTCTAATAGCCACAGGACGTCAGAAGAAACTGGTGAAATTCATTTTAATCACACATCTGATTTCACTCAAATATATCCAAGATATTAACGTTTCAACATATAATCAGTATAAAAGATGTCTTTTTGCATTTTTCATAGTCAGTCTTTGCAATCTGGTGTGTGTTGTACACTTACAGCAGGTCTCAATTCAAACTCGCCCCATTTCAAGGGCTCAACAGCCATATGTGGCTCCCAGACTGGACAGCACAGGTCCAAGAGGGTTGGGACAAGTATAGATAGAGTGTTAGGAAAGAATCTCTGAAGAGGTAGAATTGAAGCCTAGATGTGAATGCTCGGGAGGTGCTCAGCACAGAGCCACAGAAAGAATGCTGCAGGTGGAGGAAGGGCTAGTGCAAAGGCCCCGAGGCAGGGACGGGAAGGCACACTGGACGATCAGGCAGGTCCAGGGTGGCTGGAGAGGACGGGGGAGAGGGTCAGGAGCAGGTCACACCCCGCCCTGTACTGTAGGATGAGCAGCGTGGAACTGATTCTGGGAGTGAGGGGAAGCCCTTGGAGGTTTTTTTTTTGTGTCGTTTTTTTTTTTTTTTTTTCGTGACCGGCACTCAGCCAGTGAGTGCACCGGTCAGTCCTATATAGGATCCGAACCCGCGGCGGGAGCGTCGCCGCGCTCCCAGCGCAGCACTCTACCAAGTGCGCCACGGGCTCAGCCCTGCTTGGAGGTTTTTAAAGAAGGAGCCACTAGATCAGCTGCTGTGTGGCACATAGGTTCTTGGTTGGGAGGGGCGAAAGCAGGGAGACCAGTGAGGAGGCTCAGGTGAATGAGGATGGAGGCTGAGTCCAGGGTGGGGGCGGCTTATACTAGGAAGGGAGCATAAATGGCAAAAACTCCAGCCCTGGGACTTTCAGCCTGGAGAAGCAGGAAGAAGAGGGGGTGACAGCAGATACCCCTTCTAGGCTTGGGGTCATTCATTCAGTCACTCATGGCATTAACTGGCAAACATTTGCGGAGGGACTTTATTTTGTGAGGCACTGTGCGCAGGTTGGGGGATATGGAAATGACCACAACATGAGGTCTGGAGACCAGGGGCAAGGGAGACCTTTAAGTAAGTCCCTGCAGTCATGTGATGACAAGAGAGCTGTGATCCCAGGGCTGCAGGGGCAGTGGAGATGGCTGAGCAGCTGCCCTGGTAGGGGAGGGGATATTGCTCACTGGCAGGGAGTTGGGAAAGGCCGTTTTTGAAGGCAGGAACCAGAAAGTCACCCACTCAGGTGGTTATCCTGGGGCCACAGGCCATAGGCCTTGGTGGGGTGTTAGGGCCACCTGGCTCCCCTGCTGGTCTTTGGGTCATCTCCATCGCCTGCTTTCTTGGTTCACTGTTGGCAGATCAGCTCTTTCTCCCTCCCCCTTTCTCAGAGGAAGCTTGTGTACGTGCTTGCATACATGCTTGCTTGCTTGCTTGCTTGCTACGGTGATGACAAACCTTCCCGGGCCCTTACCCTGGACTTTCAGACCTGGAACCCGACTTTTCTTCCCAATCCCCCATCCTCTGGGGCAAAAGGCTTCCACAGTGTGAGGTGGCATGGGCAGCCAGATCTTGAGCCCCCATGAGGGTTGGGTCTAACCAGTCCTGTTGGGTGCCTCTCTTCTCTGTCGCTGCCCCTGTGAGAGCCAGGGCCCAGCTGGGCTGTGACTCCAGCGAGCAAAAGGGAACTCCCTACAGTTTCTTGACTGAATTATGTGGAGAGGGCAGAAGGGACCAGAGGCAGGCTCCCAGCCCTCAGGTACCGCAGGTGTCCACTAGTGAAGACGCACACAGCTGCATATGGGGCTAGGCCAAGCAGGAGGCCGGGACAGCCCTGGCCCTCCGTCCCCTTCTGTCTCTCTCCTAATCATCCATTGGAAGGGGGAAGGGGAAGGAGGTTGAGGAAACACAGGATGTGGAGGCACTGGCTAGGGTCCCCTTCCCTGCTCCCCTCCCCAAATCAGTGTCCCGCCCCTGAATCCGGTAAGAACACTATTATTTCTATTGACAGTGTAGTTCAGGCTCCCCTTCCTGCAGGTTTCATCAGAGGCCAAATGATTGAAATGTATCCCGTTATGTATTCTTTTGGCTTAGCAGGGTCAGGTTTTATCTTTTTGTCTTGATTGAAAAAGAGAAAAAAGAATTGCATGCTGGTAAACTCAACCTATTTTAATTTCTCTTCAGAGAAATTTTTCTTCTCAAGTCATTCTTTAAAAAAAAAATCAAAAGTATTTTAACAAAAAAAATCTCTGTTTCTGGTCCATTTAAAATGCCACCTGCTCACTCCACTGATTCTCGGCCAGCTGACCCTGCCCACCGGGTCTCCCTACCACGTTGCTACTGTGGCCTGAATTTTCAGGTGGACGGATCCTTTTAAGCTTGGCCTGTCCATCCTTCTGAGCCTGTTTCCTGAAGATGCTTTTATTTCTAAGGGCGACAGCTCCCCAAATCTCAGCCAACTCCAATCATTCAGGGTTGTTGGTCTCTAAAATTCTGCATTTTGCCCGCCTCCTCTTTGCTTTTTGAAAATCAAAGAACCGTGTAAAAGCTTTTGTGTTTGGCTGCAACGTCAACTATAAATTAGCTTGGTTATCTTCTAGGAGAAATGCTATTTATTTTGGAGTAGTAGTAAAAAGGGCTCAAAGGATAAGGAGGCTGTTCAGGCCTATTCTGAAACCCTGATGACATCAGCTTCCAAGGGCACTGTGCTGCAAGAAGCAAGACTGTAGGTGGGTACCAGGTAACGTTCCAACACCCTGCCTCCCCCCGCCCCATAGTGACTAGAATGCTGGCAGCTCAAAACACTTGCAATCCTACATTCCTTCAACCTAAACTTCACCTGGAGTGTCTACAGACTGAAAATACGTATTTGTATATTTTGCTTTTGGAGAAACTGCCCTTCCTATGTTTCCAGTGAATGGCAGTTTCTTTGATCCCTGTGGGCTGGTATGTTATTTGCAAGGTTGTATTAGGAAGGCAGGACAAGGTTTAGGCCAGCCGTTTCTCAAAGCTCTAGTGCAATAGACTCCCCTGGGGAAGTTTGCTAAAAATGCATATCCCTGGGCAGCCTCCTGGAATGAACCATTGTGGGGCCCAGTAATCTGTATTTTAATTATCCCCTAAGGGAATTCTGGTGTATGTGGTCCAGAGATCCCTGTTTGAGAAACTTTGGTCAAAATCTGGAATGACTGACCAAGAACAAAGAACTTAGTTTGGGCATCAGTTGAGCACCAACTATATATCCAGGACTGGGCTTGAGGGTAGGGTTGCCAGCTTGGGCACAAACCAAAAACCAAGAAGCAGCAACAGAGGAGTGGCCAGTTAAATCTCGATTTCAGGTAAACAATGAATAATTTTTAGTATAAGCGTGTCCCATGCATTTATGGGACACGCTTATACTGAAAACCTATTCATTGTTTATTTGAAATTCAGATTTAACTGGGCATCCTGGTTTTATCTGGCACCCCTACCTGCGAGAGAAGTAGACTATTTTCTTTGGCGGTTCTGTTTCCTTGACCAGTTTCCTTTAGGGTTGAGGTCTGGGGAGAGTCACATCCAGGGTTGGTGTCCCTGCCAGAGGAAGTGACAGGCATGCAGGCCCTATGATTTGGGGTTGGGCACGGGTGAGTCGATCTACGGTTGTGCCTCTGATAATAGCTGCTATTTTAATTTCTGAAAAATGTGCCACCCTTGAGAGCTTCTGGGTTTTAAAGAGCTTTCCTGGAGCCAAATTACAGAAGCAGGAGCTAGAGCCCTGCTCTCTGGGGCCAATTGGCTGTCTCCAGTTCGCTTCAATTGCCAGGGCTGGAAGAGGAGATAAAGTGGCAAATGCAAAGGGTGGTTAGGGGCGTGTTTGCATTGGCAGGTGCTGCCAGTCCTGCAGGGAAAAGGGAGGGACAGCTGTGTCCCCGCCAGGCTCTAGGGGCTTCTGTTTATCTGGGAGTAGCAGGGCAGGTCTGACCACATAGGGGCTGAGCATTAAGATAGGACCTTCTGAGGACAGGGCGTCCTTACTGGTCACCCCTTTCCTTCCTTTTTGCTGAGGATTCCTCCAGGACACATTTTGGTTGTGTACAATTTGGTCCCACCGGTGTCCCTGCCTCCTTCCAGCCATGACTCCGTTCTGCAGAAACTTGCTTGGTGTTCTCGGGGTGCAGGATGGGAGGTCCTGAGGCGTAGAGAAGGGAGTTACTCACTTGTAGCACAGACAGAGCTGGTGGTTGGGGGGCCAGAGCCCCACAGCTGCACCACCTGGACATGACCAGGATGTCCTGCCATATCCCTCCCCACTAACTAAAACAAAACAAAACTGGAGTCTCCTCTTTATTTTGCTAACAGAATCCAGTTTTCAAGTTATTAAGGAAGTATTTGACCTAAAGAGATTCTACTCCCATGCCTTCTGGAAGGCGGCTCAACCCCCACTCCAGATGACACCCTCAACCCCCAGTCGTGTATTTGGGGACTAAAGCATTTTCTAGTGGGCTGGCTACAGCCTGGGGGACAGGCACCTGGGAAGTGGCTGTCAGCCCTGCAGACCTGAAATCTCTGCAGGCAGCCTCCATCCCTTGCAGAGTCCTGTTCTGAGTTTCTGGCCTGGCTCCCTTCACCCTGCAGCGGGTGTGGGGGTGGCCCCAAGGGGCTGCCTTGCTTGGGGGGAGAGGGGGGAAACAGGGCCTCCACGAACCCAGGAGGGTATTTTTATATGGATAGGAAAAAGACAGCCCCTTAGGACAGATGACGCCTGCTGGAGGGCAGAGGACTTGGTGAATAGTGCCCTTGTGCAGTGCTCAGCCCAGACAGCTGTGCAGGGTGGACCTTCAGGGAAATGTTCCTGGACATTTTTTTTTACCTTCTCATAGATTCTTCTCCCATTCTAAGTCCTCTTTCCTCAGTTAAACAAAAGTGGAAGGTAGGAGGAGGAGGAATCTGTTTCATGTTTTGGCCTCTCGGGGGTTTGTTACATGTGTCTTTCCTGGGAAAGACCCGGGGTCCTTTTACAGCCTGGGGGTAGTTTCCCCTTTTTACTTTTGAGTGAGACTTTGTCAAGTCATGGATGTTTGGGCCCACATTGATTGCTGAGGTTCTGGCCACCACTGGTGTCCCAAGCTGCCTCTTTGTAGTGGTATGGGGAGACGGGCTGGTCTCACTCCACCTGGCTCAGTGCAAGAAACCTTAGATCTGTCCCCAGAGGGGGAGGAACCAGGAGTCCCCCCACCCCCTAAGCCCTCTGTCTCCCTGCTGTCCAGGTTTGTGAGCAAGCATAAGTGGCAGGAGCGTTCAGGGGGTTTCCAACCCCAGTGAGGCAAGGAGGACTCTGCTCTTCAGGGGAGGGCAGGCAGGGGGCTTCGAGGGACAAAGAGTCACCCCACATTCTTATCATCATAGTTATCTTTATTTTTAACTTTTTTAAGTTGAGAAATTTTAAAAAATATATAACCAGATAAATGATAGTATCCGAGTTCCCTCTCGCCTAGATTCAACAATTAGTTATTAACATTTTGTCCCATCAGTTTCACCTTTTTCCTTTATGTCCTTTGTCCCTCTCTCCAAGTCCCGCTGTCCCCTGCACCCCCAGAGGCAACCACTGCGAGGAATTTGGCACGTGGCTTTTTTCCCCCTGCACATCTGTATATAGGCACCCATGGACAATAGGTGATTTTTAAGCATTGGGTCTAAGTGGTGTCATGCTGCATGTGTCACCCTGCGGCCAGCCCTCCCGTCCTCGTGTTGTTTTTGTGAGCTGTCCAGGTTGACATCGTCCTATGACTGCAGTTTAAAAATGTGTTCTGTCGATGGACATTTAGGTGGTTTCCAGTTTTTCTGTGTTAACAGTGTTGCCCAGAAGCCCTAACGCCTTGCTCCGCCTTCTCACTGTCTTGGCAAGTCTCTTTGGGCCTCAGTTTTTTGGGCCCTTCTTGAAGGGGTGGAGGCAGAGCCAGATGGCATTTAGTGAGGCCAGGAGGCTTTTGTCATGACATTTCAGAAGTCTGTAGGTCACTCCAGCCTTTTCTCTTCTCGAGCTTGACAGATGCTGCTGCAGGGACGGGAAGCGGGAGGTGTCTGTGCTGGTGGGGATGTGGGTGCGGGGACAGGGGTGGGACCGGGGTGGGGGGTGAGGGCCAGGTTTGGTAACCCAGCTTCCCCTTTGTCCACAGGGTCCCAAAGAAGCTGTGAGCCAGCCAAGCCTGGCGGCTCAGCCGGAACAGCTCCCTGGCCCCTACAACCCGCTTCTTGAGGACTCTCCCAGTGGACAGCCCGCCAGTCCCAAAGCCTGAGCCCCCCGGTTGCCACACAGCTGTCCGCACACATGCACACATGCCCCTGCACGTGTACACACACGTGTGTACAGGCATGTGCAGACACACTCAGGGATGGAGCTGCTGCTGAGGGGACTCCAGAGGAGACTCATCAATAAGCACTGTTTTGGAACCTTCTCTCCATGTGACCCACAGGCCTGACCACAGGTGCTGTGGGCATGGCGTATCCTCCCTTGGGTGAGCCTGGCCCATCCCACACAGGGCCCAGGTGCTTGACGACATATACCACCTGCTTCCCTCCCTGTTGGGCACAAAGCACTGTAGCCCCGGCTTGGTAGCTTGCCTACAAAGAACACGCCATCTGCTCCACCGTCCTGGAATCCCAGGCTGGGAATGCAGGCACAGGGCCCTGGCCAGGAGCTGTGGCTATTGTCTGCCTGCCTTGGCTGGGGCCGTGCGACTTCACACAGGCCTCAGAAAACCATGTGGCACAAGACACGCCTGCACCAGCCCCACAACCTCCCCCACCATCTTCCACCTCCCCGGAATCTGCACAGACACCAGGTTTGGGTCACCACACTGAGCTGGCCACTGCCTAGCTGGGGTGGTGGCAGGCTCAGCCCTGACCTGTCACTCACAGTGTCCCTCAGCTTTTAGGGGCCAGGGTGGAGGTGGAGAGGCCTTAGGGGCCTGTCCTCCCCTAGCCGAGTGCCTCCCCCGTCACCCTCTGCCTGGTGCTCCTGGTCCCTGGGGCAAGCCCTCTTCTCTTTTCTACCTTGAGAGAAATGAGTTTTGTTATCTTTTAAAAATAATTCACTATGGAAGTAATAAATCTTTTAAAAAAGTGAATGCTTGAGTCTGTGACAGCCTGTTTGCTGTGGGGGTGGTGAGGGGTGGGGGTGGGGGCTTCCCAGGAGTTCTGGGCGATTCTTCTCTTGTCAATAGCTCCTTTCTGATGGCTGCCAAGAGCGTTTCTCAAGGGGCTGATCTGCAGACTTGCCTTTCTGTGGATTTTAAATTTCAACTTTGTACCTTTTTAAAATTTTGTGTAACTATTCCATGAATACCGTTCTTGTTTAGAAGTAGATCCAAGTCCTTTTTGGCCACTCCTCTGGGCCCCAAGGTATCCCTCTTGTGAGGTGGAGCCTCTAGAATGTTTTCTGAGTATTTACATACAATTCGAGGTACCTGCAGGACATAGTAGCATTGTTCTGGGGCTTTGCTGTTTCTTACATAAATGGCAGAAAAGAGTACTGGTTAAGACGGTGGACTGGAGCCACCTAAAAATTTTCATCTTAAGTTTAAATAGTTGCAATGGATGTACTGTCATTGACATTTAAAAATAAAACCATTTCATCACTGTTTTAAATGTGCCTGATAGGATCTAAATACAATGGTGAGATGATACTGTTGAACATTTAAAAAAAATACATGAGCAAGCTCTTTTATAGTTAGAAATTTGATGCCTTTTTCCCCCCTTGAACTTGTATTTCCTTTCTTCTCCCCCCCAATTTTATCTAAATGTTATATATTTGATGCTTTTTCATTTTTTATTAATCACTTGATTGTACTTCTCTGCAATATAAATATCTGTATAAGTTGGAGTGAACATTTTTATTATTTCTTTTGACCAGAAAGGTTAGTTTTTGGCCTGGTGTCTTAGTCTGTTTGGGCTGCTATAGCAAAATACATAGACTGGGTGGCTTATACAACAGACATTTATGTCTCAGTTCTGAAGGCTGGGAGTCTGAGATCAAAGGACCAGCATGGTGGGTTCTGATGAGGGCTGCTTGCTGGCTTGCAGCCGGCCACCTTCTATGTCCTCACAGGGCCTTTCTTCGGTGTGGGGAGAAGGAAAGAGAATGACATTGGTGTCTCTACTTATAAGGACAAGAATCCTATCAGGGTCTTACCCTTATCACCTTGTTTAATCATAATTACTTCTTCAGTGTTCCCATCACCAAATATAGCCAAACGGGGGGTTAACAGCCTTAAATATAGGAATTTTAGGTTGACACAGACATCCAGCCCATAACATCTGGATTGCCATTCAACTATAAAGACACAATTGATCAGAGCAGTGTCACGTTTTTGTTTGAACTTGTTTTGTTATATATACACCAAAGGAATAAGGCTGGCTGGTTAGCTCAGTTGGTTAGAGCACCACTTTGTAACACCAAGGTCAAGGGTTTGGATCCCTGTCCTGGCCAGCCACCAGAAGAGAAAAAAAAGTCATATCTTCTTGCTATTAAAAAAATAAAATTTTATTGAAATGTGTGTCCTTTTTAATGTGTTTTATATATTTTAAGATTTACATAAAGTATATTTGTGTGTGTGTACGGTTCCATGAATTTAAACACATGCATAGATCTAAGTAACTACCACTATAATTAAGATACAGAACAATTTCATCATCCCCCAGAATTTCCTTGTGCTTCCCCTTTAAGGTGAAGCCCACCTCATGCCTAACCTCTGGTAGCAAGCTAGTTTTGACTTTCCAGAAGGTATGTCTGAAGGTGGACCAACAGCAGATTGTCCACCTAACTGGAAAGATATCTCGAGGCCGAACAACAAAATAGGCCATTTTATGGAATGAAACGAGGAACTTTATTCCAGGATAACTTACATACAGGGTAATGGATCAGGCAGACAGCGACCCAAAGGCACATGCCAAGCTTCTCTCTGTGCTATCTCAAGGCCAAGTTCAGGTTTACACAGGCAGTTCATAAACAAGCTTAATGTAACTAGCTCCAAATGTTGATGCAGGTGGCCAGGCTGTCTTATTGCTGCACTGGTACTTAATCATTCCTTCTTTACAGTCAGCAGGTTGTTCCTACCAATTGTTCAAACTACCTTTTCTCCTAGTTACTATGTAACTTTATGGGCAAATCTCTCACAAATACATAAAAAGCTTATGGTAAGGGCCCAAGATGGAGTCACTCATGCTCACAGTCCCATAAATGTCATGAATAGAATCGTGCCATATGTAGCCTTTTGAGACTGGCTTCTTGCACTTGGCATAATGTCTTAAGAGTCATTCATGTTGCTGCACGTAGCAATAGTTCGGTTTCTTTTGTTGCTGAGTAGAATCCCATCGTATGCATATACCACAGTTCTTTTAGCCATTCACTGATTGAAGGACATTGAGTGTTTCCAGTTTGGGGCAATTATAAACACAGCCTGCTGTGAACATTTCATGTGCAGATTTTTGTGTGAACATATCATTTTATTTCTCTTGGCTATATACCTAGGAGGGGGATGGCTGGGTCAAATGATAACTGTAATTTTTTGAGGCACTGGCAGATAGTTTTGGTATTAGTTGGACCGTTCTGCATTCCTACCAACAATGTGTGAGTTTTACCACATACTCTCCATTTTCAGTTTTAAAAAGTTTTAGTCATTCATAGTGGTACCTCATTGTGGTTTTGATTTGCTTAGGAACATGTCTCACAAGGAGAGGAGCTGCACTTCCTCTCCTCACCTGCCTTATTCACATACCCATGAGCAACTATTGCCTGTTGCCGGAATGAGAGCAGTTTTGTCATGAAGACTGTGCGGAGAAGCCTTGTTTCATAAATAAGTAGGTGGTAGTGGAATTTTAATGCTCCTTCTGAGTAATGTGCAAAAATCATCGAGCGATTTGTCACCAGAAAGTGTACCGATCTGTCAGCTGACAAGTCCATTTGACCTTTCTCCAAATTTGTAGAAAGCAGCAAAATGGAAACCACCAACTTGCAGAAGAATTTATTGCCCAATCTTTTGGTTGATTCTCGAAATCGGTATTTGGGAGTGTCCCTTGGGTGGGGGCCAGAGGTCAGGGAGGGCCCTGCCTGCCTGCCTGCTGTGGAGGGATGGGGGCCCAGGTCTAAAGACCCACAGGCGACAAGCTCCTGTGAGAGGCCAGGCCTAGAGACGGTCCCTTAAAACTCCCCTTGTTTGTTCACAGCATCCCCCCACTTTACTTATTCTATAACCACTGTTAGGAGTTTCGACTTATCTGGGTGTAAGCCACATCACAGACACTTTTAACTTTTGCATTCAGCTCAGAAAAAAAAAAAAAAACCTGCTCATAAAAAAGAAAGAAAAAAAGCAATCTCCATAAAGCGTTCTGCCGGTGTGTGTGTGTCCCATGTGTCTCATTGTGTGTGAACATCTTGCTTCTCAGGGTCTTTCTAAGGTTTAAGTGGATTTGTTCTTAGGTACAACCTCGGTCCCTAAATCCAGCCAACTCCTTCATCTGGGCTCAGTGAGGAAACCACCATCTGCCCCAAAGCTGGAGAGATGGGCTACAGGGACACCCTGCAGGACACCCCTGCACACTTCCACGTGGCATCATCCTAAGGCATTCTCAGGGGTATCTTTGACTCTGAGGATTTTCTTCTCATGCTATCACGTTGGACCCCAGCTGCCACCTATGATGTCACTCTGCTACTTAATATTTTTCTTTAATGTGACTCACATTTTTCACTTTAAGAATTTTATTTGAAAAGGAAGGCAACTGGGCCGAGCCCGTGGCGCACTCGGGAGAGTGCGGCGCTGGGAGCGCAGCGACGCTCCTGCCGCGGGTTCGTGATCCTATATAGGAATGGCCGGTGCATTCACTGGCTGAGTGCCGGTCACGAAAAAGACAAAAAAAAAAAAAAAAAAAAAAAAGAAAAGAAAAGGAAGGCAACTGTATCCATGAAATTATAGGTCTGATGGGCAAGTACTATTTCCCCAGTATCCATTAGAATAAATCCGTAACTATTAAAGTTTAAAGATGTTTTTCTAGGTACCACTAAACTGCCTCCTTCCCTGGAGAACTCTGCACTGTCCTACTCTTGCGTCCTGTACTCTCCCTTCTTCCCACCCTGCCCTGTAGAACAGCTGTTACCCCTGCATGGATGGCTTCCCTCCTGTCTTACTCAAAAACTCAATTCCAGCCATGTCCTCTCCTCCAGGAAGCCTTCCTGATCACTCCTGCTCGCTCAGCTTTCCCATCTTTGGATTCCTGGGGCACTATGTACCCTAGTTGATACGAGACTGTTCTAGGATACTAGAAGTCCCAACTTCCGTTGCTGTAGTCCAAACCTCCAAGGACCTGTAACGTAACCCCTGGTACCTGCCATTGTGCTGGGAACTGGAATATTCTTAACTAAAATGGTTACTTGCATTCCTTGGCTCACTCACATGTCCATTCTTTCAGCAAATACTTTTCTTTTTTTTTTTAAATATGACCGGTAAGGGGATCTCAACCCTTGGCTTGATGTTGTCAGCACCACGCTCAGCCAGTGAGCTAACCGGCCATCCCTATATAGGATCCGAACCCGTGGCCTTGGTGTTATCAGCACCGCACTCTCCCGAGTGAGCCACGGGCTGGCCCTCAGCAAATACTTTTCGAGTGCTCACTATGTGCTAGGCACAGGGGATACCACAGTGGACCGGACGCATGGCCCCTCCTCTCAAATAACTACAATTCTGCCACTTACTAGCTGTGGGACCCTGGACAAGTCACACAACCTCTCTAGAACCCCGGTTTTCTCCCTTTTGAAGAGAGTGAGTCAGACCTACTTTGCAGAGAGGTGTAAGGTCAGCTGAGATGGGGGAAGTGCACAGTGAATGCGTAATTGATACCTGCCACACAGGGTCAGCGTGGAGCTCACAAGTGCTGATTGCCCTGTGTGATGGGCCCAGGGCTGGGGACTACTCAAGCCCATGGCCCTGGAGACCCTCTGGTCTCACCTGGAGGTGCTGCCAGTCTGGTCTCATGCGTTCTCCATGAGGTGGCCTGTAGGGTCTTTCTGAAATGTAAATCTGTCACAAAGTTTATCCTTGCTTAAATTGTAGGCGCTTTTCCCCACCCTAAAGATAAAGTCCCCCCACCCTCCTGGGTCCCTTCCCCTCATCTGGCTGCAGTGCTGGGCTTCTGGGCAATTCCAGAATCGGCCACTGGGGGGCAAGCTATGCACACGCGTTGCTGAGAGGCCTGGTGTCCTAGAGGTGCTGAGGTCACATCCTGTTCCTTGAATTAAAGGAATTGATTTTAAATTGGTCGCTTGTTACCCGTGGTCCACAGGCTGCCATCCCTAGAAATTGTATTTTATGTGTGTGTCTGGGCTTTTTATTTTGGGAAGCATTTCCATAACAGTCTTCAGATTTTCAAAGTGGTAACCCTCTCCAAGGGTCTTGGGAGAAAAAGTGACATCCCCCAAATAAAAAACAGGGTCACGTGACGTTTGCTCTTCCTTAGCGTGTAATGTAAGGGTCTCTGGCCTTGGAAACAGGCTAAGCGTTGAGCCCTGCTCTGCTCAAGTTGCTGGGCAGCCTTGGAGCAATTCAGAACCTCTCTGAGCCTCATGTTGACCCCCCATGACACGGAAGAGAAGATCGCTGCTCCGCGGACCTCTGAGAACCCCTGTGAGGGTGGAGTACAAATAGAGGTGTGCGCATTCTCTAGGGAGCCCAGGATTGTTGTAAAAGCTCTCAGATGCTGAGCCTCTGAGATACCTACTGTGTGCAGAGCACTTGCTGGGCACTGAGAGGGAGTCAAGTGCTGAAAGCTCTGTAGATATTCATTCTTCATGTTGCTTCATTCAGCAGTGTTGTTTGGGTGCCCACTATGCGTCTGGCACTGTTGTATGTGTTAGGAGTTATTTGGGGTCGGGTTCCCCAGAAAGAGACACAGAGGCAAACATTCCTGGCCAAGAGGTGTTCCAGGAAACTGAGCCACGTTCCTTGCCTCTGGAGAGGTCGTATCCCTGGCTTTTCACTTTCTAGGTACCCTAGTACCTGTCCTTTGCAGTTTGATCTTTGTGGGGGAGCATTTGGTCACTCTGTCTCCTTCTTTAGGTTGTGCGTGCAAATAAGTCTTCGTTGAGTAAATGAACGACTGACCGGGGGCGTAGCAGGGTTCGGGGTGGGGCTCGGGGTACGGGAGCGCGCAGCACCCGTCTGGGGCCCGCCGGAGGCCGCGAGTGCAGGCCTCTGCCGCGAGGGGGCGCTGTGGGCCCTGCCTCGCAGGGCAGCCCAGGTCCAGATGCAAAGGCCTCGGTTGCTCTTGGGCTTTTCGTCTGCCCCAGGGGCTGAGCAATGGCTGTTTTGTGAGGCTCTGGACATATTAATAGCAAAAAGTGAAAAGCTGACGATCGAGGCCTGCACAAACGATGCTGTCTTGTATGTTTATATTTAAAAAGTTAACAGTTTCCACACATGAGAATGCCACATAATATATTTTTGTGAAGTAAGGATTTGCAAAATTCTTAATGAACAATGTCCAGAGAGGGCAAGACTTGTTAATGGGAATTGATCACAATTCTTTTAGTCTGAACAGTGAAGCTCTAGGGCAGTACATTCAACGTCATCTCCAAAGTCTGACTGGCGGTGTTCTAGTGAATGCAGGGCCCTGTGCAAAAGGCTGTCATTGGTCCCCCAGGGATGGCACAATCCTGATCAACACTTTGGATGCCCAGGAGATATAAAATCTCAGATGCTGGCCATACCAGCCCAGGCAGGCCAGAGGTAGGCCCTGGTATCCTGGCTTCCTCTCCTGAAACAGATGGTTATTAACATTAATTGAGCATTTATTGTGTGCCCTGCATTATTTGGAACCCTTGACATGTGCTCATTTAATTTCCATCATAACCCTGGTAAGTCTTATACTACCATCATTCCCATTTTATAAATGAGGAAACTGAGGCACAGAGAGGAGAGGTAATGGTCCCAGGTCTTATGGCTGGTAAGTGTCAGAGTCTGGATTTGACTCTCAGCAGCCTGGTCCAGGACATGTGTACCTAAGTGCTAATCCACCCGTCCCCTCATTGTCTGGTACCAGGACTTATGGATGTAGCTGGCAACCAAAGACTCCCACTATCTCTTTTCCTTTCTGAAATTGTACTTGGGGGGCCAGCCCTGTGGCTCACTTGGGAGAGTGCGGCGCTGGTAGCGCTGAGGCTGCAGGTTTGGATCTTATATAGGGATGGCCGGTGCGCTCACTGGCTGAGCGTGGTGCAGACAACACTGTGCTGAGGGTTGTGATCCCCTTACCGGTCAGTAAAAAAAAAAAAAAAAAAATGAAACTGCACTTGGGAACCCAGCTTAGAAGAACGCCGTTTCCAACCAAAGGCAATAAGTACAGACAGATCCTGATTCTGGAGATTCCAAGAAGTCTGGGAGAGGAAAGGAGGTTACAAGGGTCATTTCCCCCAAATCCAATCCCAACTCCGTCTAGAAAGAGGCCCTGCATGCCAGGCGTGTGCCCAGCCACTCCGGAAAAGCCCCCAGCAGGGGAGCATCCAGGCTCATTCCAGAGAGGTCGAGTATGGGAGGGGAATAGAGGGGTAAGAATAAACACGTCTAAAAATAGAGCTTGGCTCTCCAAAACCCACAACAAAATATGAGAGAGAGGGCAGAGGAGCTGGGAGGGAGCCACCCGGGAGTGTGGCGGAGGCAGGAGTGAGGCGCGCTGCCTCGGTGTGGGCTGTTTCTCTGTCGTTCCTCTCCGAGGTCCCGGGAGCCAGGCTGGATGGAGGTCTTCGGGGTGAAGTCCAAGTGGCAGTATCTTGAAGCCCGTAGTCATGAGCATTTCCAGATTTCATGGCACATTTGCCATGGAGTCTTAGCCACAGCAAACTTGACAACATGCAGAAGTCCTCGGCTGAGGCAGAAGGGAGGCCTTTAAGATGGAGCTGTTTTTTTTTTTCTTTTCCTGCTTTTAGGAACAGATGTTTGAGCAACGTTGGCCATGATGTACATTTCAGCAAACTAGATCTCATTTACCTCCTCAGCTTCCATTACGAAATGGGAGTTCCACTCCCCCGGGGGAAAACAGCTCAGCAGATGGATCGGAACAATGTGGTGTGGAAGACATTAAGCCATAGGCTGGTGGTAGGGCCTGCGGTGGTTTTGCAGAACTGTACAACACCCTTCTGGTCTCTGGGATCTTCCCTCTGTTTCTGTGACCCACCCCATCTGCTCTTCCCAGGCCGCAGGAATTTCTTCCATTTCAGGGGCCAGGGACTTTCAGATTAGACACTAGTGTCTCTGGTCCTGCTTTGTGGTGTGCTTGGCTCTGTGGTCTTTCTGCCTGTGGCAGCAACAGCTGCCTAAGGGAAGGACATGGTTTCCCCATGATATCAGCCTTGGAGATTAGGCTGACAGCAGGGTTCAGAAGCTATTCTGTGTGCTGGAGAGGCCTGGATTTACTGTGTCCCTCACGCAAGTCACTCTGATCCCTCTGTGCCTACTCCCACGTCCAATGGAATGGACGTCCACTCTCATGTCCAACAGGAATTCTAATTCCTGCCTCATCTATTTCACAGGTTCTCATGAGGATCATAAAGAAAGACATTTTATGTACTTTAGGCTGAAAATAGTTTGAAAAGATTTTCAAACGTATGATAAAATACTCTTGAAACCAACCCTAACATCCAAAACCAGTTTATCTAAGTACGTACGTGGTCTAGGAGAGCTGAGCTGTAATACCACACACCACCAGGAGGTGCCGCTGTCAAGCACACACGGGCATTCTTGCAGGTGTGAGTCGTGTGGATCTCCTATATCGTGTAAAACTAGCTTCTTCAAATAGACGGATACGTGTAGATCTGTGGAGGTAAGTTCAAAGCCTACAGAACCAGCAAATGATGTAATTAGGCCCAGCAGGCTGGTGCGTATTCACTGAGAGACAGGGTGGCTTCAGTGGCAAGCTAAAGGGTTAAGGTGTGCCCTTGCCCAAAAGCTTGGCCAGAGAACAAGTGGGTGCAGGTGGGGGGTGAGGGTTGCCGATGCTTTGCCTTCCCAAAGTGGCAGCTTTTCATCACTTTTAAAGGTACACTGTTGGGCCGGCCCGTGGCTCACTCGGGAGAGTGTGGTGCTGATAACACCAAGGCCACGGGTTCGGATCCCATATAGGGATGGCCGGTTAGCTCACTGGGTGAGCGTGGTGCTGACAACACCAAGTCAAGGGTTAAGATCCCCTTACTGGTCATCTTTAAAAAAAAAAAAAAGGTACACTGTTGACATCATTATTGTTAAGACGGAGATGACGACATGCTCAAGTGTGAAAGCGAGGCTGTTAGACCCGTGGTTAAGGAGTGCGGCATTTTATGTGTTGGGTTCTGGGCTAATGATGCCCTTCCCTTTCCTCCAGCCCCGGCTGCCTTTCCATGATCCGAGAACCTGGCTTTGCCTCCTGTCATGCCGACCACTGCCTTATGAGAATGCAGGATCGTGTTGTCAGACGTTCCAGTTTTTTTTTTTTTTTTAAACAATAGAAGATGGTTTTTCAAAAATGTGAAATCTCCTGAGTTTTAATTATTGGCAACAGATTCCAATTTAAAAAATACTATATGGGACAAATGCAACAGTCTTGGACAGGACTTAGTCTGTCAGTTTTTGAGCAGTATTTGTCTTTGCTTGTTAGTTGTGTGATGTACGTGTTAATGCCTGAGGCTATACACCCCTTTTTGGAGGTGTGTGGGTGGGTGTTCGTCATCAGCCAAATTCACTGAATGTGTTTATCTTATGTTCAAACAGGGTTAAACAGATCCTACTTTGGGGTTTGTAAATGGTGACAGCTAAGACACTAGCTGCTAGAGTCAGACGGAACTGAATTTGAATTCTAGGTCTACTGTTTACTAGCTGTGTGACTTTGGGCAAGTCACTTAACCTCTCTGAGCCTCAAACACCTCATCTGTAAAAGTAAGGATAATACAAATACCAATGTGGTAGTGATTAGTAGTGTGTACAACAACTTTTCTAACTTTCACCTTCTGGGCACATGGGAGGATGGCACTTCCTGGCCCCCTTGTGGTTGGGGAGGACCATGTGACTCATTTAGCCAATGAACTGAGAGTGGAGTACCACTTGTGTCACTTCTTGGGCTGCAGCATTTAAATGCTGGTGTGAGAGGCTTCAGATCTCTTTGTCTCTCTGCCATGGTGACGGGCAATGTCTGCACCATTGGCTGATCCATCACCTTGGGTCCCAGAATGAGGACTACACGGAGCAGAGCACCAAGCTGACTTCTGCAGCATAAGCAAGTGATAAGCCTTTGTCATTTTAAGCTACTGAGATCTGGGGAATTGTCTGTTACCACAGCATAACCTAGACCACCCCGACTGACACAACCCACCTCTGAGAGTGTAGTGAGGATTCAGTGAAGTCACCTATTGAACAGACTTAGCACGGTATCTGGCACATGGCAAACACTCAGTAAATGAGGTCATCCGTGGGGTCATCTCCCCGGTAAAGGAAGGGCCTCAGACTAGACTAGAGGGTGCTGGTGGCCTATAGACTTGCTTTCTTTTGGCTCACGTAATTTTTAAAGAAAAAAACTAAAAACTGAATTAGTGGCCAGTATTTAAAAATCAAGGGATTTCATATAAAAATCTGCATTTCAGCTACTTTTGCAAAATTGGAAGATCTGGCTACCCTGGGCTTGCATTCCTGCCTGGCAGCTGTCCTGCCGGGTCGTTGCTGTTCTGAGAAGGGATGTATTTTGTGTGTCCCTGTCCCTGACTAGCCTTATGCATTAAATGCTGCTGCACCCTGCTGGCATTTGAGCTGGCAATCCTTCATTGATCCTGAACTCTTCCAACAGGCTTGTTCTAGAAGCCTGGTGGAGGGCTGTCTCGGATCAGCCATGCGTGGACCCCCCTCCTATCATCTCACAGCCCAGGAACCCCTCATTTCCATTCTGCTACCACTTAAGAGTGATCCCTGAGTCCCATTTCTTTATCTGGAGAAGCAACATGGAACAGTGGGGAGCAAAGCAGATGGAGAGGAGGAGACCGAGGCAGTAATAACAAGAAGGATGATTGTGATTAGCTGAGTCATGCCTCTCTCCCTAACGAGGTCCATGCCCTGATCCTTGGAACCTGTGACCTCACATGGCAAAAGGGATGTTACAGAGGTGATTGTTAAGGATCTTGAGGTGGAAGATGACCCTGGATTATCCAGATGGGCCCTGTGACATCACAAAGGTCCTTATGAGAGAGGCAGGAGGGTCAGAGTCACAGGAGGAGATGTGAGCATGGAAGCAGAGGTCAGAGTGATGTGCTTTACAGATGCAGAAGGGGCCATGAACCAAGGAACGTGGGCGGCCTCTAGAAGCTGGAAAACGTAAGGGAACGGATCCTCCCCAAGAGCCATGAGAAAGAACATTGCCCTGCCAACACCCTGATTTTAGAACTTCTGACCTCCAGAACTGTAAGAGAATAAATTTGTGTTGCTTGTTATAGCAGCCACAGGAAGCTGGTATAATGGCGTCAGGGACGGTGATGATGGCTAACCCACCTGTGCATCTGAATGGACTCTGTGGCTGTGTCAAGGTCCTGGCCTGATGCACATGCCACTGACTGTATGAAGTAATTTAGTCTCAATAACCCTAGGAAGGAGGCACTATTATCATCTTCCCCACTCTAACAGTGAGAAAACTGAGGCACAGAGAGGGTGAGCCCCTTGGCTCAGGTCACACAGCTAGTAGGGCTCAGTGTGGACTTGAACATGGGCAGCTGGGCTTGAGAGTCTGCCCCCTGTGGCTCTTACTGCTTCTTATAACAAAATGTCAGAAGCTGTCTACTTTCTTCGTGCCTGTGCTGTGCTCCCGTGTTTGCCATGTCCCCAGGACCTCCTCCTCAAAGCCTGTTTCCTCTGAACTTTGGAGAATGTTTCTTCCATGCTAAAGGACCCAGAGGAGTTGCAAAATGGGATTTCCTCCAGGCGGCCCTTACCTTGACCTCCCTGCCTCTTAACAGAATTAATTTCCTGAAAAAAAAAATCAATGCCCATCCCTCTGCACTAAATATTAAACTGCTTTGCAGGACTGGAGCTGGCAGGCTATTAATTGGTGATGGGGGTGAAGTGCCCTCTGATTTTTAGGATAGAGGGAGGGATCCAGGGGATGGGTGGAAGATCAGCTGATGCCCTGAACTCCTCGCCTTCCTGCCACCTCCCTGCCACCATGCTGAGCTTTGTCATTGAGGAGGCAGGACACACAGGGGCCCAGCTATCCATTTGTCTCCCCTCATTTGCAAGCACTGAATGAAATCGTTCAGCGTTTCCCCGACAGGGCAGAATGCAGCAACTCCAAATGAGCTATTTATGGGCCATTTTTTTCAGCATTACTTGCATATTATAATTAAGAGATAATGTCAGTGGAATAGAACATTGTCACCGGGTAATGGTCTCCTGCTGCTTCCGAAATGTCAAGGCAAAGTCACAGCATTTATCAAAAATAAATGTTGGCGGGAAGACGCGACGTTTGTTTTCGCAGCAGGGACATTAATCCCAGGACAACGATATAGCAGTGTCTTTATTTCTCTTCTCCGAGTGATGGATGCCAACGGATGATCCTGTCTGATGGATGAGGGGTCTTGCCAGTGTGGGGGAGGCCAGCTGGGGCAGGGGCACCAGCTGCCTAGCTAGGTGGTGACGTTTTGATTAGGGTTGGCAGGAGGGTTCTGGCTGCCCTTGGCCACAGCCCTGTATCAGCAAATTCACTCTCCACTGATGCATTGAAGGAGGCCGCAGGGTGGGAGGTGTCCTGGATCTGATTGGGCAGGGCATTTTTTGCAGCTGGTGGCAGCCCACTGATTGGGTGGGGACAGGGCCGACAGTTGGCAGGGGGTCCTTCTTTCTGCCACCATGTTGGTCCATTGGGAATCGGGCTAATGATGAAGTGGCGTACCCTTGGACAACCTCTGTTTCCACATCACTACCCAAGACAGAGCCAGGATTGGAAAGGCAGCGGAGACAGGCAGGCACCAGTGACTCCTGGTGATCTGGGACATCCGACTGCAGAGCAGTAGAGGGACCTCTGCCTCTCCAGGCAGCGGCATGGCCGGGCTTAATTGCATGCTTGGCTGACATCTCTTCCACACCGCTGCCCCAGTGATCTTTCTCAAGTGCAAATCTGATCATCTAGCTCCCGGCTGAAATCTCCTGGGCCCTTCAGGATAAAGTCCCAACTCTGAAATGGAGGGCACAGGGTCCTGTGTGATCTGGTTCCAGCAAATCTTTGCCAACAACCTTGCAATTCTTCTAAGCAGTCAGGCTCTGTCTGCCCCACCCCTCCCCCTACAGGGCCTTTACCCTTGCTCCTTCCATCTGGAACACCCTCCTCCGCTTCTGCCTGCACACAACCCTCAGTCTGGCTATCTTCTACTTCTTCTTCAGACCATCATTTTGACAACTCCTCCACCAGTAAGCCTTCCCTGACTTACTCTTTCTCTTCTTTCTGAGCTATGGGCTCCATGAGGGCCCTGCCAGCAGTCCTATTGCTGGATACAGAGTGTGTGCTTAATGAGTATGTGTTGGAACAGCTGAATAAGTGAATGAACAGACAAAGGCCTTTTATGTGAATTTCTATCCGTTATCTGTTAGCAAAGTAATGCTGCATAACAAATTGCCCCAATCATCAGTGACCTCAAACAATAAGCATTTATTTGGCTCATGCACCTGCGGGTCAGTGATTGAGGCTGGACTTGGCTGGGTGGTTCTTCTGTCTCAGCTGGGCTTACTCACATGTCTGGGGTGGCTGGCTGTTGGCTGCTCCAAGGTGGCCTCAAATGAAATTGCTGGAAGAGCTCTGCAGGCTAGCCCGGGCATGATCCATGGGGATGGCAGAGGCAGAAGAGGGCAAGGATATTCTCTAGTCTCTTGAGGCCTAGCTTGGGTCTCATGTATTGTTACTTTTATTGGCTAAACCAGTTACAAGACCAGTCCAGATTCAAGGGGTGGGGTATGAAATTCACCTCCTTGGTGAGAGGAATTGCAAAGCCACATGGCAAAGGGTATGGGTACAGGATGGGATGTAGAACTGGGGCCTTGCACACACTCTATCAGAGAGTTTAAGTCAAGTTCTTACAATAAACAGTACAGTGGGCATCCAAAAAGTGCTGTGCAAGTACAGCGATTCTTCTGATGGTGACAATGGTGATGGTATTTGTCTTTCTTTAAAATTATGGCAAAATACACAACATAAAATGTATCATCATAGCCATTTTTAAAAGTACAGTTCAGTAGTGTTGAATATATTCATATTGTTATGCAGCCATTCTCCAGAACTTTTTCATCTTGCAAAAGTGACTCTGTACCCATTAAACAACTCCTCATTCCTCCCTCCTCCTAGCCCCTGGCAACCACTGTTCTGCTGTGTGTCTCTATGAGTTTGACTATTCTAGGGACCTCATGTAAATGGAATTGTACAGTATTTGGGTTTTTTTGTCACTTAGTATAATGTCCTCAAGGTTTATCCATAGTTGTAGCATGTGATAGGGTTTCCTTCCTTTTTAGGCCGAATAGGAGTCCATTGTGTGGGTAGACCACATTTTGCTTATCTATTCATCTGTCCATGGACACTTGGGTTGCTTCTACCTTCTGGCTATTGCGAATCATGCTGCTATAAACATCAGTGTACAAACATCTCTTTGAGACTCTATTTTCTATTCTTTTGGTGTATACTCAGAAGTGGGATTGTGGATCACAGGTGGTGTGGTTTCTAGCCTAGTAGGAAAACCCTGGGGAACATAGACACTGACCCATGTGATTGACAGAGCAGTGGTTAATTTGGCAAGCTCCCTGGTCAGACTGCTTGGTTTGGATCCCAGCTCTGCTGCTTCCTAATAGTGTTTTCTCAGTCGAGTTGCCATTCTGAGCCTCAGTTTCCTCCTCTGTGCAATGGAGAAATGCTAGTATCTGTTCATAGCGTGAGGACAAAGTGAATCAGGTGCTTAGAACAGTTTCTGGCCACTGCGAGTGTTCCATAAATAAGACCATGTGTTGTTTCCCAATGATCTGTGTCTTTGACATGGCCCTAGCCGGCTATGGGTGAAAGTGTCATAGCTGATGTATGGCCAGGAGAGTGTTTTCCTTCTCTATTGGAATATACCCACAGCTTATCACCCCAGGGAAACCCTAGGGATGGCTGGGCTGGTGTTGGGTGACAGGCACTGACACCACATCCCCTCTGCTGGGTTGGCCGGGCTCAGAGGGGTTGGGCTGGGGATAAGCCAGTGTTCAGCAGGGCAGGGGAGGTGCTGGCACCGAGGCCCAGCACTCTGATTCTGAGGCCTGCTCCCCACCCCCACCCCCCCGCATGCAGACTGCAATTTCGGCGTGGCAGGAAGAGAGGAGTGAGCTTGCATAATAGAGGAACATTGGGTTCTTTCGGCTGGGCTGGAGAGGGGGAGGCTTTGTGCTGAAGTGTGCAGCTCGGCCGACTTGAGAGGCTTCCTGTGTGTGGGGCTGGGAGGAGCTCGGTCTCAGGAAGCGAGGGCCGCACTGAGGGCCAGATGGACGTGGGGGTGGGAGCTGCTGCCCCAGGGAAGGCCAGACAGGGAAGGTGACTTTGCTGTTTTCCCGCGATGGGAGGGAGGGCACAAGAGAAGCCACACAGAGCAGGGAGGGGAGGCTGTGGGCAGGACTGTGGCCTCGGGGACCCAGGGCCAAGCATATGGCCATGCAGGCTGTTCCTCTCTCCTGGGGCCTTTCAAGCCACCTTCCTTCTCACCCCAGAGAGATCTGTGGCCTCAGCATGGAGTCAAACCTGTATCTCTCTGATCCAACAGGACAGGTTGGAGCCACAATAATGAGGTCTCTCTAGGACCACAGGGCCAGATGTAAGAGAGAACCACACACAAACATGATCAAGGTCAGTAGGTTGGTCCCCAGATGTGACAGCCACCACCCAGATTGGACCCTGACTCTGCTGTTTACCAGAGGGACAGAGGTGGGACATTTACCCAGCCTGGTGATCCAAGGGCCAGGACAAGGGTCCAAATCGTGACTCCCAGAGGGCTCCTGTATCCTCCAATGCGATGTTTGTTTCTCTGACCTGGTTTAGTCCTCACAGCAGTGTAGGGAGGTTGGGGCAGCTTCTCGGTCTTTCAATTTGCTGAGCATCTGCTCTGTCCCAGGCCCTGTTCCAGATGGGGATACAAGAATTGTGGAGTATACATAAAGCAAATGTATTTCACAGGGCCTGGTTTTCCAAAGCCTTGCAGTTTCAAATATAAACCTTGCAAAAGACAGGAAATTTTCCCCAGGCTCTATAGTCTCTGTTGTAAGATGAAGAATTGTAACACAGCAAGGTTGCTGGTTCAAAGACAGACAGGTTACTGATTGATACTTAAAGATACTGGGAAGTTGCTGTAAGAAGAGAATGTTTGCTAAAATCAAGCTTTTGTTGGTAGATCGACTTAACTTCTTGCAAATTGCATTATGGAATGTCACCTTGCTTGTCTTACTGAATGTTATCAGCTTCTATTGTTAAACTTGTTAAACCATACTTACTAAAAACCCCACTTATGTTCTCTTCCTGAAACTTCCCGGTCTGGAGAATAAATGCGGGAAAAGACCCTCAGTTCGTGGTTAATTTCCCAAATGGAAGGAATGCCTCTATCTTGAGGGTTCTGGGAGATTAACCCCTTTCTGGGGCTTCTCACTGCTTAGAAGAGATGGGCTTTGAGTAATCTTTGGCAGCTCCGTCACCCAGGGGAAAAGGGGTGACAAATCCGTAGGAGGCAAAGCAAGAAAGAATGAAGAGAGACCCACATGCTTGAGGAGGTTATTTCTACTGGAGAATGTGTCTAGTTATATATTCTAGTTATGGTTGTCCCCCAAATCCACAGGGGATTGGTTCTAGGACCCCGCATATACCAGAAGCCATGCATGCTTGCATCCTGCTGTTGGCCGGCAGAACCCGCAGGCATGAAAAAGTCAGCCCTTGGTAGATGTGGGACCCGCTTCCTGAGAATGCCATATTTTCCACCTGTGGTTGTTTGAAAAATATCTGTGCATAAGTGAACCTCGCAGTTCAAACCCCTGTTGTTTAAGGGTCAGCTACAGTTATACATCCTAAGTCATATGTGGTGGTTGTATTCTTGTTTACTGCAGATGCTAAACAGGTAAACACGAAGATAATCATATCCCTGTGGGAGAGCACAGCTGGCCTCAGCTCTTCACCTTCCCTGCGTCTGTGCCCTTTGCTGTGTGACTTGGCATTTCTCCTCACTATAGGGGGACAGCACATTTCCCCACTCCTCGACTTCAGGTCTGGCCATGTGGCTTGCTTTGACCAAAAGCATAAAGTGGAATCAGTGCTGAGCCAGTTCTGACCCTGGCCCTTAAGGAAACTTGTGCTTTTCTGTGTCTCTGTCATGTGAGGCAAACATGCCCTGGGTTAGCCCGCCGATCCGAGAGGGTGAGAGGCAGGTGGAGCAGAGCTGACGAGCCCAGCCCAGCCTAGCCTGGCTCAGGTGATCCCAGCCAACCAGCAGGTGTACAGAAGATAACGAATGATGTTTTAAGCCACTGAGTATGGAAGTCATTTGCTACGCAGCATATCGGTGGTGATAGCTAAGTGACACAATCAGCTATTGGTAAGTGCTATTAGTAACCCCATTCTGTAGACAAGAAAACTGAGGCCTTAAGAGGTGAAGAGATCATCTTGAAGTGACAGAGTTAATGTGGCTGAGCCCAGACAAGAACCCAGCTGTGCTGACTCCAGCTAGCTTAGTCATTCATTTAGCACATTTTCACTGAGCACCTACTATGTGCCTGTAATTGTGCTAGAAACTAGAGGTAGTACAATTTTTTAAAGTTCCTTCTGTGAGCAACCTCTTTTAAAAGAGAACCTCTCTTTTGCTACAGTTTCAACAGAAGTCCGAGCTTTGAGTCCCATCAGCATGGTGTGGATTACCCACCCACCCTGAGCCAACCACAGTAGTGGGGCTCTGATTGGCCAAGCTGGTCATGTGTCCACCCCCAGAACCTGGGGACAGTGATTACCCCAACCAAACCATAAGGACTGAGTGGAGGAGAGATGGTTTTCCCAAAGATAAAGGGGTGCTGTTAAACCTTAAGAAGGAAAAATAGATGCTGGGCAGATAAAAAGAATGATGCTCACTCCAGACCTGGGGGCCCTAATAAAGACCCTGCAGCAGCTCTGTGGTCCAATCCTTGGTGAAGTACCCCAGGGTCCACAGCTGCTCCAGGCCTCCTCCTACCTCCCACGTTCCTTGTGGGAGCTCTGCCTGGCTCTCGGAAGATCAGATGTGATTTATTCCTGGCATCTGTGCTGCCACTTGCCGCGAGGTGCTTTGCAGCGGAACAATGAGTTACAGGGCCATTTATCTTGCTGGCGGCTTCTGATAAAATGAGCAGTCTGAGCAGACAGGGCCTTTAACGAACATGATCAGGGCTGTTCATTTAGAAACCAGGAGACCTTGAAATTGGCTTTAATTGAAGGGGTTAGCAGCAAGGAGCTTGGCTGGATTTGTTTGGAATGGAGACACCTCACCTCTGGGAAGGTCGCAGTGGTGGGCATACCTGGTTTTGAGTCTTGTCTGTGCCACTACTCTGCATTTGACTTTGGGCAAGATGCATGATCTCTCCCAGACTTTATTTCCTCATCTGTGAAATGAATATGTATCAGTCTGCATCTGCTCTGTTATGCTGCAGTAACAAACAACTCCAAAATCTCATTACATAAAAAAACCCAAGTCTGTTTCTCACTTAGACTAGGTGTCTACTGTGGGTGGGCTGGGGGCTCTGTACCATGTCTGTTCACTCTGGGACACAGAATGATGGAGCATTGTTGGGCGTGGGATGAATTGTGTCCTGGTTCTTAAAGCTTCTTCTCAGAAGCAACTGACATCACTTCTGCCCACATCTCATTGATCCAGGCAAGTCACATGGCCACACCTAACTTCTGGTGGGGGGCTGGGTTAGAAATGGAAATCCTACCATGTGACTGGTTGCAGGAAAGCTGGACGTATTATTATTTATCAGAGAGAGCAGATCTGCTGGGCCATCATAAAGTCAAGTTTTTTTCCTTTTTCCTCCGAGAGATGCTAATCTTCTGACTCTAATCCATTCTGTATTTCCTTGCCAGAGTCATCATCATCCCTGCGCCTTGGCCATGCCACTCCATCTGCTGTGAACTTCCACGCCTGCTGCTGAGCATTAAAGCTGGTCGTCCTGGCGTTCAAAGAACCCCTAAGCTGGCACCTCTCAAGAGAGCCAAATCCGGCCCAGAGAGGGCTGGGACCAGGTATTTATCTCCAGCATCCAGAACAGTGCCTGGCATATAGTAAGTGCTCAGTAATTATTTGTTGCAACCATAAAATAACTTGCCTGACATCATGTGCCCTGGAAAATGTCAAAGGCAGGATTTAAGCCAGACGGGGGCTAACACCAAAGAGCTTACTGTTGACCATACTCAGTGTTGCCGCCCATAGTCCAGGCCACTTACTGGACACTTGGCATGTGCCCGGCCTCAGGAGCCACGTGCCCTGCATGCATTAGTCCCCTTCATCCTTCAAACAGCTCCCCACAGGAGGCATTATTGTGGCAGGATTCTCTACTGAGATACTCATTCGTGTTTATTCAGCCTGTAATTTTTCCTTCCCCTGATTCCAAGACAGCATCCAGCCTTTTTCTTTCTTTTTTCTTTTTTTAATTTAATTTTTAAAAATTTTAACATTTACTTGTACATTGTTGTGGGATACAGTGTGTTGTTTGAATACGTGCATATACCGCAGGATGATTCACTTAGGGTAGACAGCATAGTTTTGTACCCGTTAGTCCACCCCTTCTCCTCCCCTCTGTCTCCCTGCCCTCCAGCCTCTCGTAGCCACTATTCCACTCTCTACTTCTATGAGAACCACTTTTTCCCCCCTTAGATTCCACATATGAGTGAGATCATGCAGTATTTGTCTTTCTGTGCCTGACTTACCTCACTTAACATGATGGTTTCCAGTTCCATCTATGTTATTGCAAGTGATAGGATATCATTTCTTTTTATAGCTGAATAGTATTCCATTGTATATATATATATACCACGGTTTTTTATCCATTTATCCGTTGATAGGCGTTTAGGTTCATTCCATCTCTTGGTTATTGTGAATAGTGATGCAATGAACATGGGAGTGCAGGCGTCTTTTTGATAGATTGATTTCATTTCCTTTGGGTATATACCCAGTAGTGGGATAGCTGGGTTGTAAGGTAGATCTATTTTTTAGTTCTCTAAGGAAGCTCCATACTGTTTTCCACTGTTTCCAGCCCTTTTCTTGATTTTGTTTTTCCTGGGCAGAGATTAGAAGATAGTCAGTCTATATCTGCCTTTTGTGAAAACTTGATATTATCAGTCAGAATATAGGCTCAGCCACTGTAACAAAGAAACCCCAATACCCATTGGTCAAAGCAAGACAAAAGTTTGTTTCTCCCTAATGTGAGAATTCTGAAGGAGAAGTGTAGGGGTAGCCAGGAGCTTTGCTCCACAGTCATTTGGGGACCCAAACAGGTCCTCCCATCTTGTTCCATGACCCGTAGGATATATATGGTCCTTTATGGCAGGGTTGAAGCAGAGTCAACACTAACCCACATTCCAGCTATTAGAAAGGGGGAGAGGAAGAAACTGAGGGCAGACCCCTCCCTGTTAAGCAGGGAGTGCAGAAGTCACACAAGCAGTTCCGCTCACATCTCATCAGGGGCAGGGGAGGCTGGGAGGTGGCATCTCAGGCCACAGACCTATTCCTGTGCAGCAGGAGGTACCACAGGTGGGCCACATCTGGGTTCCCCAAGAAGCTGTTACTGGTTCTGGAGGGGGATGGAGAGAAGGAGTGAGATTTTCACATGCTGGGTGGAGGCAGAGGTGGGCCTGGTGACCTCATCCTGTGACAATGCCCAGGAGGTGATAGGATCAAGCTGTGTCATGCACTAGGAAGGGGCATCTAACCAAAGAGGTTCCAGTGCAGACAATGCCGCCCCCCTCTCCCCCCGACACACGAGACATGGATGCTGAAGAATTTCCCACCAGAAGGGCCTCCCATCGTCCTGGATCCCATGCATATCTGGGGTCCCCAGGGGATCAGTGACCAGAGGAACCTCTTGGACATTTGGTCTTTGATCCGACCCAGCATGGAAGAGACCCAGTCCTGAGGCTGAGACTGAATCTTCCATCATTCTGGGAGGATGAGGGTTTGAAATCAGCTCTAAGTTGACTGCAAAGAAATAAAAATTGATTATACCTTGCAGACCTGGGTTTGTAGCTGACATGAATACCAGCTGCCTTATATCCCTGTTTTATTAAGTGAGGATTCGGGGGCTTAAAGAGGTCAGGTCACTGCCCCATGGTAAGTTCAGAATAAAACTGGGATTTGGAACCAGGCCTGCTGCACTCTTCTGCCCTGCTTGGCTGTGCAAACCCGTTTTGGACTTTGGAGGAAGGAGGAACTAGGGTGGTGGAGGGTTCTGGTGCCTGAGGAGATAGATAGCTGTGATGTGTGACGTAGGCTTGCCAGCCATTTAGGAAGGTCAGCGGGCCACACTCTGGGCAGCCTCTTGGAGGCTCTTGCTTATGTACATCTCAGAAGCAAGGACTGTTTTCTAAACAAGTGGTCACTGCTGGGCTGGGCTGGGCTGGGCTGGATGCAGCTGGTGAAATATTCAAAAGCCATTCTAGGGGGAGGTCGCAGCTCCTGCTGAGCCCCTCCCTTGCTTGCAGTGTGCCTGCTTGGAGAAGCCTGTCTCTCAGGCTGGAAAGGGAGTTAGCTGTAGGGTGGGTAGCTACGAGCTTATGTCAGCTCTGCCACTTTCGGGCCAGCCAGTTAATTCACATCTCCGAGCCTCAGTTTCTCATCTCTCAAATGAATGTGGTAATGCTACTGTAGGGGCAATTCAGAGAAAATAGGTACTTAGCCCCGTGCCTGCAGTGAGTCGTCAGTGCTCAACACAGTGCTGGCATTTTCTTGTAAAACTGAACTTTCCTATTCCTTGAGACTCAGGAATTTTTCTCCTAAGTACATGCCAAAGCAAAGCTTTTGCACACGCATCCTGGGCAGCATGTATGAGAGTGTGTACAGCAGCGCCACTCTCATGCCTCAGAAGGAAACCCTGTCCCCATTAAGCAGTTGCTTCCTACTCTGTTCTCCCCCAGCCCTGGCAACCACCAACCTACTTTCCATATGGATTTGCCTATTCTGGACATTTTATATAGATGGAAGCATACAGTATGTGGCCTTTTGTGTCTGGCTTCTTTCACTCAGCATCATGTATTCAAGGCTCATCCATGTTGTAGCATGTGTCAGTGCCTCATTCCTTTTTATGGCTGAATAATATTCCACTGTGTATGGACATACCACATTGTGTTTATCCATTCCTCAGTTGGTGGACATTTGGGTTGTTCCCACTTTTTGGCTGTTATGAATATTGCTGCTATGAACATTTGTGTACGAGTTCTTGTGTGCACATATGTCTTCATTTCTCTTGGGATTACTGACATTTGGGGCCAGATCATTACTTGCTGTGGGGCTGTCCTGTGCATTGTAGGCCAAATTAGCAGCATCCTTGGGGCCAACCCATTAGATGCCAGTTTCACCCCTCCCACCAGTCGTGACAAACAAAAATGTCTCCAGACACTGCCAAGTATCCCCTGGAGGACATATGCCTCCAGCAAAATTGAAAATCACTGGTGTAGAGTAAAAAAATCTAGTTACAGAACACTACATATAACATGACACCCTGTTACAAAGTTTAGAATCAACTAGAACTGAATAATAGTTTAGGGTTGTGGTTCTCAAAGTGTGGTCCCCAGAGCAACAGCAGCAGTCCCTGGAAACTTGTTAGAAATGCACATTCTCAGGCCCTGCCCCAGACCTCCTGACTTGGAGCCCCAGGTGGGCCCGGCCTCTCTGTTTTCACACACTCTCATGTGAGAGCCACTGGCTTAGGCGCACACGCAGACATCCTCATGCCAACAACCTTTATGTAAAAAAGCGAGGGGAATGATAAACACACATTCGGGATCGTGTTTCTGTGCCACAGCGAGGACAAAATAACTGTTGCTAGATTGAGGAATGAGGTGTACTTCCTGAAGAAGCCAGGAGACGTGGGTACCTGCGTGAGTCAGTGTTTGTTCTTGTATTGGGAGGTGGATGCGTAAATGCCCATTATATTATGAAACATCAAACTAAAAAGTACAAAAAGCAATGAAGAAATAAATAGACCTATAAAGTAAAAACAGGCCAGGCACCCGCCAACAATGGAACTGAGTCAGGAGATGATGATTAATCCAATTTTATGCACCTGAGGTCATTAAAGAATGAATGCTGGGCATTAATGCTACGTCCAAGTTTATTCATTGAGAGGGGAGTGCAGGGTGCTTACCGGCCCCTGCAAATAAGCCTTGGCCTCTGCTGCCTGTGGCTCCCCCTCTTCTCAGTCACCCGTTGGCTCTAGGAATTGGGAGTAGTTGCTACGACCTATCGAGTAGTTACCGTGTGCCAAGTCTGTTAGCTTAAGCTCTCACCCTGCGTTTTCTGGTGTCCCATTTTATGGATGGGGAATCTGAATCTGAGGGCATTTAGGTGACTTGCCCAAGGTGTTCAGGGGCCTGGGGTTGGCTACTAAGTGCTGGTAGCCAGGTCACTCTGAACACCAGGCCAAGGCCTCTACAGGATTTCATCCAAAATAAGCCAAGTTCAAGGTGTTTTGTTTTTTTTCTGAAATTGCCCTAATCCTGTCTGGGAAAGGCCCAGCTAACTTGGGCTGCTCTTTTTCTTGAAGAAGTCCCCAAAAGATGAGGTCACAAGGCCCAGAGAGGTGAAGACCTTGCCCAAGATCCACAGCAGAGGCAGGATTTAAACCTGGCTCACCTCCTCCAGGAAACCCTCTATGCCTGTTGCGTTCCCTCAACTCCTATAGAATTTAGGAGCTTAGGGACAGGTCACCAGAACCCATTTGTCTTCTAACCCAATACAGTGGGTTGTCAGCTCCTTGCAGGCAGGAGCCAAACCTCAGCTTCTTTTTATGTCCCTTCTCTCACCTCTCTGCTTCTCTCCCATCAGAACCAGCTCAGCGTGCCGGAGACATCCAGCAGGTCCTCTGCATGTGAGTGGGCAGAAGAGAGAGACAGCCCTGCTGCCCATGCACAAGACCTCCCTGAGCATTTGCCCTGGTTTCCCTTATTTCAAAGTGTGGGACAGAGACCCAACTCTGCAAACTCAACTGAAACCAAGAAGCTCCAATTCCCTAGAAGAATAAATTGAATAGCAGCTAACTACTACCAAATACTTACTGTGCACCCAGTACTGTACCTGAATTAGCACATGTAGTACTCGAGACAACCTCCAGCCTTTCCTGATTACTATCCTCCCTGTTTTACAGATTAGGAAATGGAGGTACAGAGAGGTTGAGTGACTGTCCCCAGGTCACACAGCTAAAAAGAGAAGGAGCCAGGATGTAAATCCGTCCTTTGGGTTGAAAGACTCAAGTTAGGGATATAGTTACTGCTTCCCATGGGTGAGGAGAGAGAACAAAACCAGGAGGCCGGATAGGCTGCTTTTAGGTTTTTGCAATGTTGTTTCTCTTGGGTTAGCCAGCCTGGGAGGGCAGCTCCAATCCTTGCTCAGCCCAGACCAAGGAATGTCACAGCGGCTGTGGCTCAGCAGGGGCCCGGGGGAGGAGTGTGGGGGAGGGAGTGATGTCTTGGCAGCCGTGACAAATAGAAAACAGATTGTGTTTCCCTGTGTTTCCACCCCCAAGCCGGGGGAGGGGATGCACCGGAACCCAATTACCCACTTACAATGGATGCTGTGTTGTGGAATCGGACAAGGTCAGGGGCAGGCCGGGGGGGGGCAGGCTGGGGAAGCAGGCCCGGCCCAGGGTGCAGTGTCCCTGGCACAGCCGGTTCAGGCTCTGGCTGGCCCGGCTTCCTCCTGCTTCCGCTGCCAGCCCTACCACCCACTCTTGCGGCTGGCAAAGGCCTGGCCTCCCTTTCCAAAACTGGGTTCTGCTCTCCAAGCAACCTTCACACTCTCACTGTCTGGGACCTTTTGCAAGGACTGTGGATCCTCCTTGGTGTGCTCAACTCTAGAAAAGGTTGTTGTCATTCATTCATTCATTCATTCATTCATTATTCTCCCTCCCCCCACCCCCAGCCCCCAATCTCTTCGTCTCTCTCTCTCTTGTTAATGATGCAGAAACGTTTGAGCAGTCTCGCTGAGATTTGTTCACTTATTCCCCAAATATCTGTTAAGCACCTACTATGTGTAGGCACTAAGGATATGTTCATCTACTGACTATTTGTAGAGCTCCTCCTATGCGTTAAGTGCCAGGGCTGCTGCAGGGAACAAGACAGGTCTCTGCCCTCAGGCATCTTGTGCTCCGTGGGGGGCAGACACTTAAGAATTTGATGTGACGGGCATTTATTGCACACTGACTCTGTACAGCGTTCCTAGGGTCTTGGAGGGCAGGATGAGGGATGTGCGATGGTCAGTGTGGGTAGCAGGATTATGAATCACACCCAGATTAGAACTGGAACGCTGCCTCCATCACAAACTAACTTCACCTGCAAGATCTCAGTTTACTCAACTGTAAAATGGGTGGCCATGAGACTTAGTAAAGGAGCCTGAGAAATATCGGTTTGCTTCTGTAGGGGACCACTGTTGCTTTCGACAGCGCAGCATCTCTTCCTCCTTTTAAGGGCTCCTTGATCTTGTTGGGGGTTCTCTTCTCTCCTCTCAGCATCTGCACTTCAAGTGGGGCTGACCCCTTCTACCCCACTCCTGGAGGATCACATGACCAAGGCTTGGCCAATCAGATCATCCCATCCCTTGACCACAGTCATTGGTTCAGAGGAGGTCATGTGATCCAGGCAGGGTTCAATGAGATTCAGTTCTATAACCATTGAAGGAGTGAATCTCTTTCTACCAGGATTGGCAAGTAGATGGGACACAGTCTGTGCCACTGGCGCCATCTTGCCTCATGAAGAGGAAGAGCCTGCCTGAGAATAAAACCAACCCAGAAGAGATGGAGAAAATGAGTCCTGATGGTGCCATTTCGAGCCCCTGGAGCCAGCTATGCCTGAAGCTCATCCAATTCCTGTACTTTTCAGTAACATGAGCCAATAAATAAATTCTCTTTGCTGCTTTAGCCACTTTGAATTGGGATTTCTATCCTTTGCAACAAAGATCCCTGACTGATAAATAGACCTTTCCTCTTCCTCATTCCATAAAACAGAAATCTCACTATACCACACATGGGACAGGCAAAATTAATGTCTCTGTTTTCTAAGAAGCTGATGAGAAATGGATAATGGGGGAGGCTGTGCGATGACTCCTTTCCCTTCGGTGTGTGAGAACATCCTTCTCCTGCTGGCCCCTGACCTTGCCTCACTGAGCTGGAGCAGGAATCACTTAACCTTCCGGGTCTCGGCTTTTAAAGGTTGATGATGGATAGCGCTTGGCCTTGTGGGCAGAAGTGGAAAATTCTCGGCTGTCTGGCCTATCCCTTCTTTCTGCATTTCATGGCTAGCCCAGACAGGAAAGGCATTGGTGGGCTAAAACTGGTGAAATTCCGAGACTGTAAACTTTTTCTGGAAAGGACCAGATAGTAGGCTTTGTGGGTCATAAGGTCAATGTTGTATATTCTTTGTTGTTTTTTGTTTGTCTTGCTTGTTTACAACCCTTTTAAAATGTACAAATTATTCTCAGTTCACGGGTTGCACAGAAACAGGCCACAGGCTGGATTTATCGATGCTGTGGTTTGCTTTGCTGACTCCGGATTAGATTATGGTTTTGGTGACTGACTTCCCTTTCTTTTCTCCTGCTCTTTCCTTCCCTTTCCCCCCTTTTCCTTCCCTCCTCCCTCCTTCCTCCCTTCTTACCTCCTTTGTTTTTTTTCTTTTTTTCCTTTTCCTTCCTGGGAAAAGCCCTTGTTCCCCCAAACCCAAAAGACATCCTGGAAATATTTTGGTATCAGAACTCATACTTAAAAGTAGCTCCTGTCTCCTCTGCTTGCCATTTCTCTCCATGGCCCTTAGTACAATTCGTAATTATAGATTTCTTTCCTTGATTATTTTTGGATATCTGCCTTTCCATTCTAGAATATAAGCTCCACGAAGAAGGAATGCCCTGGGGGAGGGGGCGGAGTCTGGGTTTCCTGGTGATTTGGGGCTGATCTCAGTGACTGCAGGGTGGGGCATGAATCTGTGGTGAACTTGACAAAAAGCAGAGGCTGGACTTAAGCTATGTGAGCAGAGCTGGGCGGGGCTGGTGGCAGCTGGAGTCTTCTCTGCACAGGCAAGCTCAGGCTGTGACCCTGAATCATGAACTCAGGAAGAAGTGAGCTCCCCATCCCTGGAGGTCTGTAAGCAGAAGCCGGCTGCCCACTAGTGCCAGCTTGCAGATGTGATTCCTGTTTCTGATGGCAGGTCTTTAGTCTATCAGCAGAAGCCCAGAACTTCCTAGCCTGCTTGGAAATCCCCAGTTACAGTTTGCCAGAATCCAAATTTGGCTTCTTTAGAATTAGGGCGCTGCCCAGAGTCACCCTGAGATCTTGCTCTCTGGGAACCCCAGGCTTGAGGGTTCCAGTAGCGTGGACTTCTAAAATCCTGAGCCATCCACGGGCTTCCTAGCAGGACCCCTCTTGCCACTCACAAACCCATCACCCAAGCTGGGGAGACTGGGTTACAGAAGCCATAGACCATGGGAGAGAGTCCAGACTGTTACCCTCCTCTGCTTTCTGCAGCTCAGTGCCCTCCCAGACTCTGCAAACAGTCCCAGTGATCCCCTCAACTGGGCAGCACCCCAGCTGCTTTGTGTCCACCCTGGCATGTCCACAACGGCAGGTGTGGGCCTGCTGGAGGCCTGGCCTGGCGGAGCAGTGCCCCCCAGCAGGTGCCCAGGGGCAGATACCCTGGATCCACACCAGTGGATCCACACTGTTCATACTACCCAGGGTGTTTATGGCTGGTTTCATTCTGCTGGGTGGGAGCCCAGACCAGGAGGCTGTTAAGGATTTAATGTCACCCCTGCCTGGGGCTCTTTGGGGGCAGCATGACTAAAATCATTGACTTGCAGATGTATTTTTTTTTTTTTTTTGTGACCGGTAAGGGGATCTTAACCCCTGACTTGGTGTTGTCAGCACCACGCTCACCCAGTGAGCCCACTGTCCAGCCCTATATGGGATCTGAACCTGGGGCCTTGGTGTTATCAGAACCACACTCTCCCGAGTGAGCCATGGGCCGGCCCAACTTGCAGATATATTTTGAGAACTGCCCTCTTATCTCTTATTTGAATTTTTATTCTAATTAAGAATAAGTCATATTCTTAATAGGAGGGACTCAGATATGCCCTTGTCAAGGTAGGTAACATTACTATCCTCATTTCACAAACATATTAAGTGCCTAGCATCACACAGCTTGGCCACGCATTCATTTATTTAGGTACTGATGCACCCATTCGATAATAGTGCCGGGTTCAGAGGTGAATGGAGCAGCTCTTGTCCTCATGGAGCATGGGGTCTGGTGGGGAGCCCAGTGGGGAATAGTCCAGGGGCCCAGGAAGTTTGCCCTAAGAACCCTAAGTCTGCAGTTTAGTATGGTTCAGGGGTTAAGCACCCAGACCTTGGGAACACCTCTGTCTAGGTCCAAATCCTTAGTCTGTCATTTATGAGGGTAATTCAAAAAGTTCATGGACAGATTCATATTCTCTTTAAATTCTATGCCTCAGTTTCCCCATCTCTTAGGCTTTTGGTAACTTATGTATATCTATAATAGATGGAACCAAACCTGGTACATCCCAAGTGCTACATACACATCATTAATTATTTTTATTAATACTAGTTGACTAAATGGACAAAAAGCAATGTTTCAGATCAGTCTTTGAGCATCCATGGATGACAGTAGTCAGGCAAAGTTTAGGCAGTGTGAGGAACAGTGTTCCTGCTAGAAGGAACAGCATGTACAAAGCCTGCCGTACTGCCGCACCTAAACACGTGAAGAGCTGAGCCCAGGGCTCAGTACAGATCTGGCAAAGGCTGAGCCCTGCCCTCAGGGTCCACAGAAGATAAATCGGACCCTTCAGTGTGCGGTGGGAAAAGAACAGCCAGGTGTGTCTGTGGTGAGGGTGGGGGTTGGTACGTGCAGAAGAGAGGGTGGGAAGCTGCATCGTGCGGCATTTCTCAGATGTGTGTGGGAACAGGAATTGCAGGGACCTTGCTGATTAAAATGATAGCTCAGTTCTGGGGACCAAGACACGTACGCCTTCCTGGGAGACTTCTCCTCCAGCTCCTCTCCTCGCCCTGTGAACCCCTCCTTGCAGGGCTGTGCAGCCGAACCCTGTGGCTATGGATAATGAGGAGTCTGCCTTTTCCGGGTGTGCAGAAGGACCTGCTGTGACTCTCATTTAATAGCAAGCTGCTTCCTGACCAGAAATGACTCAGATAAATTTGTCGGTGGAGGACGGCAGCTGCCATCCTGGGATTAATTTGGAAGTGCTGGCTCAGAATGGCGGGGCCTCTGGCTGCCCACGAAGGTCAGGCTTTCTCTAGGACTTCTGTCTGGGTCACTCTCAGGGCCTCTCTCTGAGGAAGCTGCCACCCCCAGAGGGGAAATGACTGGCCTGCAATTCACTCCTGGAAACATTCTGCTGAGGCTTCTCTCTGCCCTGTCATCCTAGTGATGGCCTCTGAGGGAGGACATGTGGGAGGGCGTCTATTCAATTGTCCACTCAGCAAATTGTTATTCAATCAATAAACATTTGCTCAGCACCTCCTATGTGCCAAGCACCATGCTAGGTGCTGATGATACAAAGTTGAATAAGGTATTGTCCTTACTCTCAAAGAATTTCAGCCTCTTATGACAGAGCTGGTGATGGACCATGCAAGCTGGTGATAGGTTGTTGTGAAATTCTTATGGGCGGGAAGCTGTGTCCAGCCTCTCTGTCTGCAAGTGGTAAAACAAAACAAAACCTCAAACTAGCTTAGGCAAAAGAGGAAATTTAACGATTATCATGTAATTGCAAACTTAAGTATGCACCTTCAGGTATAGCTTGATCCAGCACTTGCAGCATTTGGCAGGATTTACTTTCTGTCCGTCTCAGCACCCTGCCTTCCAGGGTTTTAATTGCTGTGGTAGGCAAGCTAAAAGCCCTCAAAATGCTCATGTCTCAATCCCAGGGGATCTGTGACCATGTTACCTCACCTGGCAAAAGGGACTTTGCAGATACGATTAAGTTAAGGATCTTGAGATGAAGAGATTCTCCTGGATCATCATAAGGGTAATGTAATCACGAGGGTCCTTATCAGTGAAAGAGGAGCAAGAGAGTCAGAAAGAGGAGATGTGACTACAGGAGAAGCCAGAGTGATGCCATTGCTGGGAGGGACCATGTGCCATGGAATGCGGTGGCCTCTGGAAGCTGGAAAAGGGAAGGAATAGATTCTCCCCTGGAGCCTCCAGAGAGCGCACAGCTTTGCTGACATCTTGATTTTAGCCCAGTGTGGCCCATTTTGGACTTCTGACCTCCAGAACTGTAAGATAATGTGTGTTGCTTTAACTCACATGTCCCGGGCCGGCCCGTGGCTCACTCGGGAGAGTGCGGTGCTGATAACACCAAGGCCCCAGGTTCGGATCCCATATACGGATGGCCGGTTTGCTCACTGGCTGAGCGTGGTGCTGACAACACCAAGTCAAGGGTTAAGATCCCCTTACCAATCATCTTTTAAAAAAAAAAAAAAAAAAAAAAAATGGGAGAGTGTGGTGCTGATAACTCACATGTCCCTTGGTTTAAGTCTAGGAGAAAACATGAAGTGTCCCCCTCCCCCCCGTAAGTCCTGCACAGGTCCTAGTGATCACTCGTATTGGACCAGCTTGGGTCACATGCCCATCTCAGAGCGAGTCACCTGGCTAGCAGTGCTCTGATGGGCCAGGCCTAGGTTGCAGGCTCTACTTTTTGGGGTGGAGGCCACCTGAACATTCTGGACTAGAGTCCTGGCAGGTGGAGGAAATACAGGGTTATGCTCCCATTAAAAAAGGGAATGAATGCAGTGTAGCCAAAAATTGGCAGCATTCTCTGCAGGAGAGGAGAGAGAATTCTCACCCAGCTTGAGGCAGGAGGAAAAAGCATTGGGGGACACTGGGAGACCTTAGTTTTACTCCTAATTTCCTGTCTCATGAACTGTGTGACCTTGGGTAGGTGGTGCAACCTCTCTGGCCCTCCATTGCCTTACCTGTAAAATGGGGCTGCTAGTCACAGCCTGTGTCTTCCCAGGTTGGGGTCATCCTTGAGCAACAGGCTGGCTTCAAACTAGACACATTTCTATGGACCCAGCGCCGTTCCTGTGGAGCCAGCCCAGGGATGCTGGATGGTGAGTATGCTCACTCTTGGGCAGCCTCTTGAGTTTGTTTTCTCAGTGGTTTTGCTTTATTGGGGCATTAAATGGGATCTTCATCTGGTGACTCAGACTTCAAAGGAGATGAGTGACCTTCTGGGTTAAGCTTCCCAGGTCTGCTGGTGCCATGTGAGAGAGAAACGTGGCTCCTGACCCAGTCTGACTGTTTTTCTTTCTGGTCTTGGCGCCAGCCATCATTTGCTGGGGTTTCTGTCAGAGTAGAAATGCTGGGACTTTGGCCCATTTGTTGAGAAGGAAGGGGCTTCTCAGTGCCAGCTTCCCTCCTGGTTTGGTTCAGAGAGGGTGCCTAGGGTCACATGCCACACTAATCAGCACTCACGGGCTGCAAATGACAGAATGCCAAATCAAATGGGTTCAAATCCCAGCTCTGCCACTTATTAACTATGTGACCCTGGGCAAGTTACTTAACCTCTCTGAACCTCAGTTTTCATCAGTAAAATAGAGGTGATAATAGTACTTACTATACAGGGATGTTCTGAGGACTAAGTAAGTTAATAGAAAGTGCTAGAACACATCTGGCACACAGATGCTCAAGAGATGTCAGATATTATCATTATTCATCAGCCTTTCCTCATAGTGAGCCTGGAGTAGGTGCAGGGTTGATTATACTTTGGATAGAAAAGTGTCTTCCTGTCATCCCTCCCATTTCATTCTACCACAGCAGCAGGAAACAGCCAGGGCCTGACAGGTGACCTTCAGCAGTGGCCTGGCCATGACGTCTGACCATCAGGAGGTGCAGGGAACACTGCTTTGTTGTTGGGGGTAATGAAGGGTTAATGACAGCTCATATCTTGGAGCATCCTGTGGGCAGCTGGAGTAGAGAATTTGTGAGATGACCCTGGCCACGCGTCAGTTACTGGACAACCTTGTTCCTGTGCATCCCGAGAGTGGGTGTCATCCTCCCGACCAGTGTCATGCTATCTTCCCACCCGCAGGGAAAAGGGCCTCCACGTGGTAAGCTGTATCCCTTCATTGCTCCTGTTTAACCCTCCCAGTGATCTTTGAGGTATTATTGTTCTCATTTTACAGATGGGGAAACAAAGTCTCATGGAAGTGAAGTAATTTGCCCAAGAGCACAGAGCTAGGAAATCGCAAGGCCGAGGCCCCTTGGCCTTAGCTATGAACTCTGATGCAATTTGGCTTCCTGTGGTGTCACTGTTGACTTTGAGGTTGGCTAGGAATCCATCAGTTACTGAGTGGATACATCCCCAGCCTCTCTCCAGCCCAGGGTTCTGACTCACAGAGAGCCCTAGAAAAGTGACTTTCTTCTATACGGCCCACTTTAGAGGTTGGGGTTAGGGATTTATCTTCGACTCTCCTGGCAGATTAAATTGCAACTGTGGTAAGTAAGTGTGTTGAAACAGACATTGTGGTAAGTATGACAGTATCTGGGGTGGGGGCCAGTCAGAGAAGTTTTCTGTGGGAAAGGGACATTTGAGCTGAGCACTGGAAGATGAGTAAGAATGGGCTTTGAAGAACTGACTTATTGGATTGTTTAGCATGCCTTAGCTGCAGGTAAACAGGAAGCCTAACTATGGTGTAGATGATAAAGCCATTTAATTTAATTTGAGAAGTCTAGAGGCAGGAGGTTCCAGGTGTGGCTCAGTAGCTCTATGATGTCACTGAAGACCAGATGTGGGTCAGAGAGGGTGCCTAGGTCACTTCCCATCATGTTGCCATCTTTTTTGCTTCAGGGCCCCAATGTGGCTGCAGATGCTCCAGGCATCATTTCTTTATATAATAGCACCTCAAACAGGAAGAAAGGGGCTGGGCAGGGAGTGAAGGGGGTCTCTGTGCATTTCTCTTATATCAGGAAGCAGTTTTTCCCTGAGTTCCCAGCAGACTTCCTTTTAGGTCTTATTGGTCAGAGAAGCGAGTCACAAGACCACATCACTGGCAAAAGGGAACAGAATTAACATACCACTGATGCGTCGCCTATGGCCAGGCATATGGCTGCCTGTGTAAAGTCAGACTTCTGCAGGAAGGACGGGGTGGCCTGCAGCCCTACCACACCATGTCTTCTAGCCCTCCATGCATCCATTCATTCGGCAGACTGCCACTGAGCACTTCCTGTTTGCCAGGCACCCTTATTAACTGTCATCACAAAAGAAAGATCAAAGTGAGGAGGTTTTGGTGGCCTCTTGTTTAACTCCTGCATTTTGCCAGTGGGGAAACCGAGGCCCACGGCAGTTTGGTGAGTTCATAAGTCACTGTGGGATATTGGCAGGATGTCTATCTGTTTGCTGTTGTCTCCCCAGTTCCTGGAGCAGTGCCCGGCACTTAGTGTGACCTCAGTTAGGTGTTGGATGGATGAATGGATGGATGTTCTCAAGGTCCCCACTGGGAAGAGCAGGAGTCAGAAAGTGTGGCAGTGACCACACCACAGCGCTTGTCTGACTGTCTAACTTCCGTCCCTCCTGCTGAGGTCTTTGCTTTTCCTGGGAGCTCCCTTGCTGCCAGTTTTGTGATCTGGTTCTTTAAGGGAAGTCCCTCCTCCACATCTGGGGAGCTTGCTGGGCCCTGTTCCGGGTGGTCCTTGGAGGCAAGCTGGGTGGGGGGTGGGCCCTAGACTCCAGGCAGGACTGAGGGGCCCAGGTGGGTGCAAAGACCTGGGCAGCATGCCAGAGAGAACAGAGGCTGGGAGGCAGTGGCTGGCATGGTGAGGGGTGGGTGGGAAACGCTCAGGGGTTCTGTTTTCAGTCCCCTGTCACCACCCTGGGGAGCCTTGAGGGCTCAGAGGGAGCTCCAGAGCCCTCTGCCAAGCCTGAGGCACAGTGGATCCTCTATCCAAACATTGGCTTCTCAAAACAGCACACGACTCACTGGGGATCTTGCTAAGAGGCAGATTCTGCTTAATAGGTCTAAAGTGGAGGCCAAGACTGCACTGCTAACAAACTCCTAGAGGATCTCATTGCTGACCTGGGGATGACACTCTGAGGAGTTTACAAACATTCAAAAACACAACCCATGTAGGAAATACATTTTGTGTTGTAACCCAGCTCCCCGCCCCCCACCACAGAGACACATGCAAAAAAAACTTCAGAAACTCCCTCCCTGGTTTGGCTCAGAAAGGGTGCCAAGGGTCACATGACACATTAATCAGGACCTATTGGTTGCAAGTGACAGAAAGTCAAATTAAATGGGTTCAAATCCCAGCTCTGCCACTTACTAGCTCTGTGATCCTGGGCAGGTCACTTAACCTCCCTGAACACGAGTTTCTTGATCTGACAAATGGAGGTAACAGTCTGTAGGCAGCTGCATCTGTTTTCTATTTATAGGCAGCAGCCACTGGGAATTCCCCTACATCCTGGCCCTGCCTTGTAAATGGATTTTTTATTACATGCAACTGAATCTAATCCTAACTCTGCCCCTCTCTGGCCTTTTGTCTTCTGGTTCCATGAAGTGGCGCCTGCCAGCCTACCTCCCAGGCCCATCGAGGCTCATAGATCCAGCCTTCTCCCGAATTGTCCCTGCTTTCCTTTACCACTCCTGAATTGTGTGATAGCATCTGTTTCATGAAGAGAGACAAGTTAGCAGTTTGTGCTGGAAATTGGCTAGTGGAGGATTACTAGTCAGACTGTGGACACGACCCCGGGGAACGCTGGGCCTTCCTGGGCCTCTTCGGAGTTTAGCATCTGTACTAGGCCAGGCCTCCTCCAAAGCCTTGTCCTCTGTGGTAGGCAGAATCCCAAAAGGGCCCGCAAGATTCCCTCCCCTGCTATACAATAGATAGCTTGTATTATCTCCTCCCTTTGAGTGTGAATATGATGGGATAGTTGCTTCCTTGATTAGGTTATGCTATGACAAAAAGTGATGATATAGTCTGTTGGGAAAATATAGAAAATGGTCAGGGCCCCTCAGATGTTCAGAATCTTGCCGAGCATTTGATGTAAATATGCACGTGTGCTCAGGTGTTCCTTGGTTACTATCTAATGTAATTGTGTATGAGCACCCATGTGTCCTGGGTTATGGACCTAAGTATAAAGGATGAGTGGCTCTGACCCACAGGCCCCCTACCCCGGGGATGCCACAGGGAGGCCGCTACTGCTGCTGGAGGCTGTTGCTGCCAGAGCCTCCGGGACCCTCGGGAGGCTACCCCTGCTGCTGCTGAGGACTGAGCTCGTGTCATCTGCCAATGGCTCCTGGGACCTTTCCTAGTTACCTAGCTTGTGGGCCTGCACGTGAGGGGTCTGGTGACCCAGTCTATACAATGGGTTTGAAGGGTTTGAGCCCTAGCCCTGACAATACAAATGGAAACTTAGTATAACTAAAATAATGCAACATTTTGGCTTTAGCATCCCTGTTACTAACCCGACAATTGGGACAATTGGCGTAGTCATGTAGCTTTACATATTCATTCCCATGATTACATTACTTTATATAAAAGTTTGGAGTAGCAGACAAAACCCTGCTGGCTTTGAAGTAAGCTGCCTTGTTGTGAGAGCAAGCCCTGGCTGATGGCCAGCAAGAAAGTGGGGCTCTCAGTCCTACTGAATTTTGCCAAACCCCAGGGGAGTTTGGAAGAGGACCCTGAGCCCCAGAGGAGATCACAACCCTGCTGACACCTTGATGTCAACCACATGAGACCCCGAGCAGAGGACCCAGCTAACCTGTGCCTGGACTCCTGACCAGCTGTGAGATAATACATTTGTGTTCTTTTAATCTTCTAAGTTAGTGGTGATTGGTCATGCAGCTTCAAAAACTAATACACCCTCTAAGTTCTGGGAGGACCCCAGTTTAGAAGGAGGGAGGAGGAATGACAACTTGGCTTGGAGGGTCTTCTCTGTGCTGACCTATGATCTGTCTCATGTCATGGTCTTGTCTCTCCTACCTACAGCATCTGTCCCTCCAACACCCCTTTCTCCTCCTTCTGGAGAAACCTGTAGGGAGAGAGAAAGAAATTCAGACTTTGCTCAGTGTATCAGTTAGAATTAAATTTGGCTGTAACAGAAAACTCATTTAAGAGAAGATTAGATGAAAAAGCAGTTACTTTTCTCTTACTATAAGAAGTCTACCCTATACTGGCCAGCTGCCAAAAAAAAAAAAAAAAGCCTGCAGGTAGGCAGTTGAGGGCTATTGTCTTCAGGGACCCAGGCTCCTCCTGTCACTTTGCACTACCACCCTTATTGTAGCCTTTAAATTTGCCTCATGGTTACAGTATAGCTGCTGTAGCTCTGGTCATCACGTCCACATGTAGGAAGGAAGGAGGGGAAAGGGGCAAGGGCAGAAGGATATCTTCCAGCTGAGTCTGGCTTCTTTAAAATCTTTCCAGGGGAAATAATCCAAATGTTTTTCAACAGGTAAAGGGATAAACTGCAGTATATGTGTACATGAACTACTGCTCAGTAATAAATAAGAATGAACTACTGATACACACAACAACATGGGTAAATCTCAAATTCATTTTGCTAAGGGAAAGAAATCAGACTGAAAGGGCTATGCTGTATGATTTTATTTATGTGACATTCTGCAAAAGGCAAAACCAGAGAGACAGGAAGCAGGTCAGTGGCTGGTCAGGACAAGGGTGGGGGAAGTGTAAGAGGACTTGGAGAATTTGTGGGTGGGGAATGGAACTGCTCTGTATCTTCACTGAGGTGGCGGAAATACAAACTCTGTGCATTTGTCAACAAAGAACTGTTTGTTAAAAAGGGTTAAATATTAATAGCATGCTTTCAAGCCAGCTTTAAAAAAATTTTTTTCTCTCTCTCTCTTTTTTTTTTTTTTGGTGGTGGTGGTTGGGTGGTTGGTGGTGGAGGGGGCTGGCTGGGGCCCTGTTGTATAGTGTTTGCCAATTCCCATGGTGTAAATACTCCCACCATGGCCAATTTGAAGATACAGCTTAACAATTGTTCACAAAATTCCTGAACAGTGGTGGAATGCTACTGAATACTATATATAAATTACTGCCTCAATACATAGGTCTTTTTAAAAAAAGAATGATTTCCAAAGAGCCCTGCCTAACATCTTCTGCTTGTCCCTCACTGACCACCTGTGTCTGCAAGGGAGGGTGGAGGTGGAATTCTTCAGCTGCCTGGGGATGGAGCCGCCATTTGATTTTTCCTGTTCCAAGTAGACCTTCACCTTTAGAGCTGTTTCTGGAATGGCCAATATTTTTCCTGCAGGAAAGTGAAAAGACAGGACTGCTGGAGTACCTGGGCTGGGACCAGGCCAAGGAGGATTTGAGTTGCTACCAGCCCCAGCCTCGCTCCCCATGTCTCAGTGGGGCATGGGGAGGAGAGGGCAGCGACCCTGTATTAGTCCATTTCTGTTGCTTATAACAGAATACCTGAAACTGGGTAATTTATAAAGGAATGAAATTTATTTCTTAGTTTTGGAGGCTGGGAAATCCAAGGTCCAGGGAACACATCTGGTAAGGGCTTCTTCCTTGTGGTAACTCTCTGCAGGGTTCTCTGGAGACAAGGGTGTCACGTGGCGAGAATGGGCTGAGCAAGAGAGAGCTAACCTTCTCACTCGCCCTACTTACGAAGCCGTTAGAACCATGCTCATTGCTCCATGAATGGATCAACCGGGAAGGCACAGTACTCACAATCCAGTCGCCTCTTAAAGGCTCCACCTTTCAAATACCATAATTGGATTTCCCACCTTCTTAACACTGTTAACAGTGGGAGTCAAGCATCAGTGAGTTTTGGGGGGATGTTCAATCCACAGCAGACCCTCACTCAGAAAGCCTGGGGGTAGGGCTCATGGAATTCACCCCTTGCTCCCAGCTGTGACCCCCACTGGGTCCTTGTGGGGCCTAGAAGGACTCTTGGGGACTAAGTCCTGGTGTTCGGGATGAGGTTGCCTGGTCTGTCCCTCTGGTTTTGCCATGTCACCTTAAGTGAATCCTTTCAGGCTGGCAACCTAGACATTTCTAAAATGCCCACCAATTCAGTTAACAATAGTCTGAGCCAGGCAGGCCCTGGTTGGCACCTAGCCAGTAATAATTCCCTTCCTTCTCTTTCTGACAGAGACCAGGTTTTATTTTGGGGGATGTGGGGTGAGGCAGTGTGAGTCACCCTGTCCCAGGGGATTAATTATGATGGGGCTAAGGGAATCCTATTTCTTACTGGTCTGGGGCAGGCATAAAACCCAGTTCTAGTGAATAAAATGTTAGGGGAGTTCTGCTGGGTGAAGATTTTTCCCTTTCTTGTTTTTTTTTTTTGTTTTTGGTGTTTTTGTTAGTGTGCATTGAGATTTTTCCCTTTAGTAAGAGAGAAACATGTGAGAAGACAGCTCCTTTTGCTGCTTCACCCTCCTTCCTGTTTGGCTCATTGTTATGTGAGGGTGTGTTGTCTGGAGCCATAGCAACCACTTTGTGACTATGAGGCAAAACATGGCTGACCCACTGAGGATAGTGGAGCAGAAAGTTCAGAAGCTCCTAGGTTCTTGATGATAATATAAAGTCGAAATCACCCTGAAACTGCCCCTCTCTAGACTTCCTGTTATATGAGTGTCTTATAGATATCATAGATTGAGTGGCTTATATAGAACAGAAATTTATTGCTCACAGTTCTGGAGGCTGGGAAGTCCAAGAGGAAAGCACTGGCATATCTGGTGTCTGATGGGGGCCTGAGTCCTGGTTCAGAGATGGCACCTTCCTGCTGTGTCGTCACATGGTAGAAGAAGTGAAGGAGCTCTCTGAGGCCTCTTTTATAAAGGCACCAATCACCTTCACGAGGGCTCCACCCTCATGACCAAATCACCCCCACAAAGACTCCACCTCCTCATACCATCCCATTGGGAGTTAGGATTTCAACATATGAATTTTGGTGGGACACACACATTCAGTCTAGTGCAATAAGCATTCTCATAGCTGTTACTTGCAGCCAAAACATCCTAACTCATTTATAGGCCTTTGTGTGTGGACTTCTTTTCTCCCTGGACTTCTCTTTCCTGCCTCCTTCCCCTCAACTGGCTGGCTCTTACTCATTATGTAGAGCTCAGCTCACATGCCACCTCTTCAGAGGAGCCTGCCCTAATAGTAGATCATATCCCCTGCTTCCAGTCTCTGGGCATCACAGGCCATGAAAGCCCCTGTAACTCAACAGTTGATAAATGTCAGTCTCACACATGAAACTGAACATTCCGCAAGAGCAGCAACAGTGCTTGTTTTTGTGCTGGCACTGTGCCTGGTGCTTCATGGGTGCTCAGCTGATCTATGTTGGACGTGTAAATGACTATTCTGGACTGGACCTTAAAGATCTTGTGGTCAAAATCAAAATGAGATAGCACCGTACCAACTAGAATGACTAACATGAGAAAGGCTGACAGTGCCCAGTATTGGGAGGGTTTAGAGGTACTGGGGGTCTCACACACAGCTGGAGAGAATTCAGAACAGCGCAATTATGTTGGAACAGTTTGGGAGTTTCTTAAGTTAATCATACACTTACAGTATGACACAGCGATTCCACTCCTACGTATTTACCCAAGAAAAATGGAAGCATATGTCCACACAAAGACTTGTACACAGATGTTCATAGCTGCTTTCTTCATAATAGCCCCAAACTGGAAATAAACCAACAGTCCATCAACAGGTGAATGGATAAGCAAATGGTTGTATATCCGTACAATGGGATAATACTTAGTAATAAAAGGAATGAACACACACAACAACATGGAGGTCTCTCAAAATAATTATGCTGAAAGAAGCCAGACACATTGTACAGAAATTAACAATTACATTGGTTTAGAAACGTTAAACTTATTTTTTTTTCCATTTGTACAGTGGTAACATGCTGTATTTAATATGTATGGTCTTATCTACATGGGTTTGATTACAGACACTAATAAAGCATTCTCTAAATAGTGTGTGTTGGGGGGAAAGCCAGACAAGAAAAGAATGAATGGGCCGAGAACGAACTGGGAGTGGGGGCAGTGGACACAATAGAAGGCCAGATCCTTACAGTGTCCCCCCAGGTCACACAGTCTGGCCCTGAGACCTTCTGATTTTGTTTCCTACCCCTCCCCTTTCTCCTGTCCACTCCAGCCCTCCTGGCCTCTGCCCTGCTTCCTGAGTACACCAGGCATGGTCCTACCTCAAAGCCTTTGCATGGGCTGTTTCCTCTGCCTGGGACAATCTTCTTCCAGATCCAAACATGGCTCAGACCTCCACTGCCTTCAAGTTTTTGCCCGGATGTCACCTCTTTGAAGAGGCCTATCCAGATCCCTTCTCTGGCTAGAAGAGCTCCCAACACCCACTTTAGTTTCCGCTTTCTCTTTCTTTCTTAGCACTTCCACCACATGGATACACACAAACACACACACACATACACCCCCAACATGGATGACTCTCAAAATAATTATGCTCAGTTAAAGAAGCCAGACCATAAAAGAGGACCTACTGTGTGATTCCATTTACATGAAATGATTCCATTTACAAGTATTTTAATGATCTCTCTCCTTTATTTAGAACTGCATTGACCCAAATAATAGCCACTCATCACATATGGCTACTGAACACTTGAAATGTGGCTAGTGAGACTGAGTGTATTAATCCGTTTGTGTTGCTTATAACAGAAAACACGGAACTGGGTGATTTATAAAGAGAATGAAATGTATTGCTTACAGTTTCTGAGGCTAAGTCCAAAGTCCATGTGGTGGTGGCAACTGCAACCCAGGGGTCTCACATTGCAAGATGATGGAAGCAGAGAGATCAAAGAGAGAGAGAAGACAGACTCTTCTCTTCTTTTAAAGCCCTCAGAACCACGCCCTGACCAGCCTTTTTTATCCATTCACTACTGCATGGTCCTACAATCCAATCACCTCTTTAAGTCCGCACCTTCCAATTACCATGATAGGATTTCCCACCCTCTTAACAGTCACAGTGGGGGCTAAGTTTCTAATACATAAAACTTGGGAAACACAGTGCAAGCTTCAGGGAGTTTTGGGAGGACATAATTCAATCCACTACACTGAGGAACTGAATTTTATATTTCACTTTATTTTAGTTAATTTAAACTTAAAATAAAAAACCAAAGCGGTTTGGACAACGCAGATGCGAATATTAAAGGAAAACAATTTTCTGATACTCAGTTCTTGGAGGACTTTTAAGTGTCTGCAGAATAACTCGGATAGATTATCTTTCAACTGTCAATTTTATGAAATCAAAATACAGATTAAGTATTTCCAAAGAGGATCTAGTGTCCATCTTGAGATGGGCTGTAAGTGTAGAACACTCAGTGGATTTCAAAATGTTAGTACGAAAAATATGGCATGTAAGTATCTTGCTGATAACTTTTTTACGTGAAATAAATGCTGAAATGATAATATTTTGGATTGATGAGGTGAAATAAAATATTAAAATTAATTTCATCTCTGTCTTTTTTCTTTTTCTGTTTTCTTTCTTTCTTTCTTTTTTCTTAAATGTGGCTACTTAATAGTGGTTATCAGAGGCAGGAAAGGAGAGGGGGAGAAGGGGAGAGTAGGGAAGGTTGATAAAAGGGTACAAAGTTGCAAAATTAGTTAGATAGGAAGAATAAGTTCTGGTGCTTTATGGTGACCATAACTAATAATATTATATTGTATGTTTCAAGATAGCTAGAAAAGAGGATCTTGAATGTTATAACCATAAAGAAATGATAAATGTGTAGGTGATAGAGATGCTATCTATTCAGATTGGATCACTATACGATGTATGCATGTATTGAAACTACAAACTGTACCCCATAAATATATATAATGAAAAAATAGGGCTGGCCCGTGGCTCACTGGGGAGAGTGTGGTGCTGACAACACCAAGGCCACGGGTTCGGATCCCATATAGGGATGGCCGGTTAGCTCACTCGGGAGAGCGTGGTGCTGACAACACCAAGTCAAGGGTTAAGATCCCCTTACCGGTCATCTTTAAAATAAATAAATAAATAAATAAAAATCAGGACATTTTGCAATTAAAAAAAATGGCTACTAGGAAGTTTAAAATTCTGTATGTGGCCTGTGTTACATTTCTACCAGACAGGCTGTTCTGGAATGCCAACTATTGAGGGAGGGATTGATCTGATTAGCTCTCTTCTTAATCGCCAGCATCTAGAACCAGCCTACTGTGTGCTTTGGGTCCGGGTTTCTCCCAGTGGAAGGGACTGTCCTTTCTCTTCTGAGTGTGGGCATGTGGGCTCCTAACCAGGCATTCCCAGCCTGCAGGAGGAACACAGCTGCTGGGAAGATGCGGGCAGGATGACTCAGTTCCTGTGCTGGAAAGAGGATCTTGGGCGTCCGCTCCGGACCTTGTCATTCCCTGCCCCCGAGGGGCTCCTACCAGGTGGTGTTTGCCAAGCGCCTTTCTGTCTGCCTGCCCTGGGGCAGGTCGCTGAACCGCCTCCCTGTTGGCTGCGGAAATGGTTTGCATCATTTTTGTACCCGAGGCTGGGGGCATCTGAAGTTCAGATCCACTGGAAGGAAATCAGCCTGTGTCCTTGTTCGTAAAACAGTCAATACTGCATTGATTGGAACAAGACCGGCTTCCTCACCAAATGCCTCTGAGCAGGAATCTCTAGAACCAAGGTTCAAGGGGGAGGGATCAAAAATGGGACACTGGTTGGATCAAGATTTGTGCTTACTGTTTTTTTTTTTTTTTTTAAGGCATTTAAAAAATTGTGGCTTACCACAATATATATGTAACAGAAAATGTACCATTTTAACCATTTTAAAGTGTACAATTCAGTGGCACTAAGTACAATTGCATTGTTGTGCAACCGTCACTATGATCCCTTGCCCGAACTTTTTCATCCTTCCAGCTCAGGAGTTTTTAAGACTTGTGGGGAAGGGTACAGAACTCCTGGTGGGGGAAGGGCTGGCACTAGGATCACAGGAGAGTCCAGGTGTCCCAGCGTGAACTGGATTTCCTCCACGTCTTCTCTCTGGGAACCAGACTTCAGGAAAAGCAGGTACAGTCACATATTGACAATCCAGAAGTGTTTACTAAAGGGGTGATTTCCAAAGGTGTGGGCAGAAATGGAGTTGCCTTGGGCTAGAAGTGGAGGCGATGTCACCACCCCTGGGCTGGAGGAGGGAGGGAAGGGATAGTTCCAGAAACCCAGAAGGAAAGAGGATGTAGCAAGCCTGCCTTGAGAGGAGAGGTGCCCTTGAGTGGCCTGGGGCTCCCACTCTCCAAGTCCAACCAGAAGGCAGAGAGCGGTGGCTGAGGATGTGGCTACGGTGGGTCAGCCTCGGGGGCAGAGGGCTGGTGGAGGAAGGAGGACTGTGATCTGGGGGCAAACAGAAGACAGGGCATACAGATCAGATTCATTTCTTGGTGTGTCTGTCCCCTGGACACCTGTCCCTTGACACCTGGGTCTGTCCCCACGGCATCTGCAACAACCCTAATCTTCGTCTGGGGATCTGACCCTCTCCTCTCAGTCCAAGGGTGGTGCACCCCCAACTCCAGGGATGATGATTTGGGTCTGAGCCAATTGGCTTACTGCTCTCTGCTGGCCTCTGTGATTGGTTTGGGATGGCCAATCAGGGCTGGTCCTGGTGTCCTTGCTGAGGGACCCTGGAGGGGTATCTCTTTCCTGCTGGACTTGAACCTGGAGGATGTAGTATAAAACTCTTGGCAGCCATCTCATGACCATATGGTGTCTTTGAATAAAGCCAACATGGAGGAGAGGACAGGCCAGAGAGGGAGAGACAGATCTAAGCCTGATAACATTGTGTAAGCCCCTGGATCCAGCTATGCCTGAAGCTGATGCTATTCCTGGAATTTTAGTTACTTGAGCCAATAAATAAATCTCCCTTTTTGCTTAAACTGGTTTGACTTGCACTGGCTTGCAAGAAAGATTCCTCACATGATCAGTTTTTTTCTTTTCCTTCCCCCCGTCCCTTTTTTTCTTTTTAAGCAAGCTACAACTGTGATTCTGGCATTCTCAGGGATTTTTTTAAAAGTTCAGCAAGAATGTTGGGTGAGCAGCTGATGTGGTGAGCAGCAAGCCATCTCTGTCTCTGGTCTTTTGGGTCAGCATTATCTCGGCACAGAGCTGGGCAATGGGCCTGTAAGGGGTGGGGCCGTCAGAGTCCATCCTGCCATCTGGATGTGGCGCCATGAAGGGGAGATCCATTCACCTGTGGCCTGGCATCAGTTGCCCCAGGAAAAGACTGAGGGAGCTGAGTGATTGGGACATGGGCTCTGGGTCACATATATATCAGGGTTGCTGCTTATTAGCTGTGTGGTCCTAAACTACCTGCCTTAGCTTGCTGAGCCTCGGTTTCTGCCTGTGCAAAATGGGCTAACAGGAAAAGAAAGGAAAAATGCCCAGTGGCCAGCTCTGGGCAAGCCCCAGAGAGGTGATGGCATGCAGGGGTTCTAGACAAGCTCTGGGTTGGAGTCCTGGCTCTGCCACATCTTAGCTGTATAGCCTTGGGCGCACTATCTCACCTTTCTGTGCCTCAGTTTCCTCGCCTAGAAGATGGAGATGATAATAACATTTCTTCCCTTGTTGGATTGTCATGGGGACTAAAGAACTGCATCTAGACAAAGCCCTCAGAGCAGCGCTGGGCGGGCTGTAAGCGCTCAATACATGGCACCTGCTGCTTTCACCCAGAGGCCACTAGACAGTGTTACTATTAGCAGCATTCCTTATCGCTCAGACTTGGCAGTTCTCTACAAAATCGCACTGGAGTCCCTCCTGTGTATCTGAAGACCATTTGCCTCTCACTTCTCACCCAACATCAAACAAGTTATTTAGCCTCTAAATAAATGCCCCAGTTTCCTCGCCTGCAAAATGGGGCAGTAACAGTTCTTACTTCACAGGGTCCTTGTCAGGATTAGACAAACAATCACAGAGCTGTGCTCAGCACAGGCAAGGTTTGATAAGTGTGGGCGGTTACTACTAACAGCATTGCTATGCCCTGCGAGACCTCAGGGAAACCACCTGGAGGCAAATGTAATTCCAGCAGGCACTGCAGCCAGAGGGCCAGTTCCTCACTCCGTGCTAAAGTTTTCAAGAAAATAATATATTAAAATATATATGCATTGGTAGCTCTTAAAAGAGAAAGGAGATGGTTGGAATTTCATCCAGGGGGTATTTTAAGCAGAAAAACATCAGTGTGGCCCTCTGTTAGCCCCTGCCCTCATTCTAGCACCTTTTTGACATTAACCAGCCCCTTAAGAACCACTAAAGAAAGACTCATTTAATTTCCTTGCTTAGTTTAAGGGGTCATATGTAGCAGTGGATGGTCCAGGCTTTGGGAATTCCCCAGACTGGGTCTGAATTTCAGGTTGGCTATGTCAGCAAGGTGACCGTAGGCAAGGAACTGGAACTCTTCTACCTCAATGTCCTCATCTGGAAAATGGGAATGATTCTACCTACCATGCAATGTCATGAGCAAAGGTCCTCAAAAGGCAATGAAGTGGTTTCTCCTGCCCCTGCAGGACTTATCAGTGCTCTTATTACACCAGTGTACATTGTGCATCTGTGAGCAGAGGTGAGAACATGCAGTTTTCCATGGAATCTTTTTCAAAGAGCATCTTGTGCTTCAGAGAGCTCACTGCAGGGCATCCTGGATTTGTGAAGGTGACTGCGAGGCGCTCAGAGCATGGAGTCTGCTACAATGGTTACATCACCTCTCTGACCCTCGCCCTTCCCAGCTGCAGTTAGGAGGGAATGACTGTCTTTCATGGCTGGAAAGAAGATAAAAACTCAATACTCACAAGACCCAGAATTATTTGGGACATTGTCAGAACCCAACAAGCAAATGGATTTCTTAATAAAGCACATGAAGGCACTTGGACAGAAACAAAGTTCTACCTCCTAAGGGAAGGATTCAGAGTCCAGAAGAATGAGTTATCAGGTTAAACAGAGAAGGAACCTGCAGAGTAGTAGAGATCCTTAAGAATGTCCTGTGAATATGTAATATGGAATATAGAAGGCTCTGTAGCAGGGATCAGGAGGAGGAACAGACAAGATTGGACAAGCAGGGTGATATGACTCATTATTTACTGCTGTGCAACAAAGTACCACAAAGTCAGCAGCCTAAAACAATACACATTTATTATCTTATAGTTTCTGTAGGTCAGGAGTCTGGACATGGCTTAGCTGGTTCCTCTGCATGGCTGTAGTCAAGGTATTAGCTGGGACTGGGTTTCATCTGAGGATTTGACTGGGTAGAGATCTGCCTCCAAGCTCACAAGATTGTTGGCAGGATTTGGGTCCTTGTGGCTGTTGAGTAGGATAATTGACTGTTATGGGCTAAACCATGTCCCTACAAAATTCATATGCTAAAGTCCTAACCCCCAGGACCCCAGAGTGTGACTGTATTTGGGAGACAGCGTATTTGAAGAGATAATTAAGTTAAAATGAGGTCATTGGGGTGGGCCTAATCTAATCTAACTGGTGCCTTATAAAAAGAGGAGATAAAGGGCCGGCCCTGTGGTTCACTTGGGAGAGTGTGGCGCTGGCAGTGCCAAGGCCGCGGGTTCAGATCCTATATAGGGATGGCTGGTGCGCTCACTGACTGAGCGTGGTGCATATGACACCAAGTGGAGCGTTGCGATCCCCTTACCGGTCAAAAAAAAAAAAAAAAAGAGATAAAGACATAGACACACACAGAGGGAAGACCGTGTGAGGACACAGGGAGAAGACACCACCTGCAAGCCAAGGAGAGAGACTTCAGAAGAAACCAACTCTGCTGACACCTTGATCTTGGACTTCTATTCTCTAGAACTGAGGAAATGTCTGCTTGTTAAGCTGCCTCATCTGTAGTGCTTGTTACAGCGGCCCTAGCAGATTAATACACCTACTATCTCAGTTTACTCAGGACTGACGGGTTCCAGGTATGCAGGACTTTCAGCTGTAAAACCAGGACATTCCTGGGTAAGCCAGGATGTGGTTTCCAGGGACATGGGACTTTCAGGGCTAAAACCGAGAAAGCTCAGGTAAACTGGAGCAAGTTGCTGACCCTTGCCATGGGACTGCGGGTGTCAGTTTCGTGCTGGCTTTCAGCCAGGGGACACTCTCAGTTGTTAGCTGGAGGTTGGCTGGAGGCCACCCTGATTTACAGCCACATGGGCCTTGCAACACAGCCGCTTTCTTCAGCAAAGCTTGCAAGGGAGAGTCTCCCAGCATGACAGACATTACAGTCATATGCAGTGCAAGTGACATTCCATCACCTGTGCAAGAAGCAAGCCACAGGTCCCGCCCATACGCAAAGGGAGGGGATAAACAAGGGCATGCATTCCGGGAAATGGGGACCGTAGGGGCCACCTTAGAGGCTGTCTGGAGCACTCAATGTCCAGATTTGCTTATTTACTCTTAGAGATTGAGTAATAATAAAAGTTAACACTTTGTGGAGCCAGACGCACTGCCGTTATGCCACGAGGTCACACTAAAAGTTGACTCTTTGTGGTGTCTACTATTGCAGCTAATCTCGCATCAGTCAGGAGAGATTTGGTTTTGTTGCAGTAACAAATGGTCTCCATATCCCAGCTGAACAAACACCACCAGTTTATTTCTCGTCTGTTCCGGGTGGCACAGACAGCTGTGCTCTTGGTAAACAGAGCAGCCACCACTGGAAGGGAAGTGAATAAAGTGAATCATGGTGAATTGTGCACTGGCTCTTAAAACGATATGTGTCACTTCCACTGGGGTTTCATTAGCTAACACAAGTCACATGACCACACCGAAATTCAGGGGGTGGGGAATGCAATCCTTTGTCTGCTGGGAAAGAGAATCAGAAAGCAAGCAGAGGATTCAGGGAACTTCACTATTGCTATCCTCACCAGTTGTGTTAAGAAGTAGGTACAATTATTATCCATGTTTTTCAGATGAGAAAACCAAGGCCCAGAGAGGTTATGTAACCGGCTCAAGGGCACACAGCTTTTAAGCAGCTAAGCAAAGAAGTCTTCTGATGTTCTTAAGAAAATCTTCACCTTGCTCATTCAAGCCAGGTCTATTTTATGGTCTGTTCTGGGGCTCATGTGTGTGAATACACACACACACACACACACACACACACACACACACACACACTCACACACACAATACCCCAACTGCACAGCAGGGTGATGATCGTGATGATTTGGATCATGTGGGGCTGCTAGCACCCCGGACACCCTCCCCTCGTTCCTTCAGCAGCTCAGTTGAGATCACTGTGATTTCCTGTTACCTTGTAATAATTTATGGCAAATCTAATGTGCCCGCTGCTGGGTGAGCTCATCCAAATCCCCTTCTATTGTCTGAGCCTTGTACCGGGAGATGTCCTCTGAGGCCCCTGGGATCATCATCAGGTGATTTATGGCTCCAGCTTCCCTGAGGATTGAAACTGACCCAGTTGGAGGCTTGCTGTGCTCAGGAGAGATGGCAGAGAAAAATCTGGTTGGTTTGTTTTATCCCCAGAGGAGAACAAGCCTGAGGAGAGAAGATTTTCAGAAGCTCCAACAAGACAGTGCCTTACATTTTCTGCTGCTGTGTCCTTAGAGAAAAACCTGGCTGGGAAACAGATGGCTCCCGGGCACCTCAAACTTAACACCATGTTTAAAGTCGACCTCAGACCTGCTCCTCCCACTGTTCCCGTCTCTGTGAATGGTAACTTCATCTTCCTGTTGCTGGGCTCAATCAGAGTCATCCCTGACTGCTCTTTTTCAGCCATGCCACATATCCAATTCATTAGAAAATCCTGCTGTTTTTATCTTCCAAACAGATCCAGAATCTGATGACATTTCCTCACCTCCACTGCCCCCGCCCAGGTCCCAGCTGCCATCGTCGCTTGCCAGGACTGGTGCAGTAGTACAGTTCTCTGGCTTCACGGCTTCCGCCCTCGCCCAACTGAGTCTATTCCTCTCACAGTAGCCAGAGGGATCCTGTTAAGTCTCAAGTCAGAGGAGGACGCTCCTCTGCTCAAAAGTCTCCCATGGCTCCCATCTCCCTCAGAGTCAAAGACGAAGTGCTCTCTGTGGCTTCAATGACCCACATGCTCGGGCCCCCCATTCCCTCTCTGTCCTCACATCCCACCATTGGCCCCTCCACCCACTTAGCATCAGCCACGCTGGCCTCCTTGCCGTTCCACAAAGTTGCCAGGTGTGGTCCAGCCTCTGGACCTTGGCACTGGCTGTTCCCCCGGATGCTCTACCCCTTACCTCTTTCAGAGGAAATGGCCCCTTTCTTGGTGAGGCCTTCTCTGCCACTCTACCTAAAATTGCACCCCTTAGCATTCTGTGACCCCTGTCCCCTGATTTCTTTTCTTTTCTTTTTTTTTAAAGATGACCAGTAAGGGGATCTTAACCCTTAACTTGGTGTTGTCAGCACCACGCTCACCCAGTGAGCTAACTGGCCATCCCTATACGGGATCCGAACCCGTGGCCTTGGTGTTATCAGCACCACACTCTCCCGAGTGAGCCACGGGCCGGCTGCCCTGATTTATTTTCTGTCCTTAGCACTTACCAGTATCTGGCATAGTATATACTTTTTATTGCATTTCTTCTCTCGCTTCTTAAATGCCAGTGTCACAAGGGCAGGGATTCTGTCTGGCTGGCTCACTGCTGAATCCCTAGTGCCTAGAACAGTGGCTGGCACATAGTAGGTGCTCACTGAACATCTGCTGAGTGTTGCATTCGAGCATGAGGTAAGTGCCAACAGGGTGCCAGGCACTGTGAGGTCTCTTGGGTTACAGCAGAAAGCAAACCTGATGTGCAGTCAGTCTAATGATGAAGTTAGGGGAAGGCAGCTGGACTCACAGCATCATAATCTTATGTGCCCAGGGCTGGAATCGAAGCAGCAGAGAGAGGGGGCTGCAGAGTGGTTCAGAGTATGGACTTTGAGTGAGGCAAACCTGGGTTCAAATCTTGGCTCCACAACTGACCACAGACCCTGTGTGACACCGGGCAAGTTGCCCAACCTCTCTGAGCCTCAGTTTTCTCATCTGTAGAAAGGGTGGTCATGGCATTTTCCTCATGGGATTGATCAAAGGATTAATAGAAGGGGTTTTGTATGGCACTTGAGGCAGCACCTGCACATAGGAGAGACTACATAAATGTTCTTTAGTATCACATGTTTTAATTCTACTCAGTGGTAGGAGGAAGAGGGCAAAGTACACCTACTACATCTTTCTAGAAGCAGAATCCTGCCGTCACTATGCTTTAAAGGCAAAAACCTCTAAAAGTTGCTTTGAGTTGCTATCCACTTAACAAAATGTTAGATTCTGTCGACATCTAAGTTGACACCTATTCATTTTGATTTTTGCCATTGTCTTTTCTATATCCGAGGCAATACTCATATATTCTCTGTGTAAGGTCTCAGTCATTGTCACGGGCCCTTAAAGCTTAAAGGCTGGGATTGCTGTGTGCACAGAGCCGGGGCTGTGGTGATCGGGGCTGGTTCTTAGCACGTGTTCCCCACACTGCGCCTCCTCTCTAGCCTCCCCAGCCTTCTTCACCTCCCCAAGCAAACCTCTCGTTCCAGGGCCTCTGCATCTGCTGAGCACTCGGCCCAGAATGCTTTTCCTTTCTCCCTTCACGAGAGCATTATCGGGCACCTCAAACTCCAGCTCCCTCACCCTCCTCTCTTTGGGACACTCCCCCTCAGCCCCCCTAAGGCTGGGTCAGGTGTTCTCTCGCAGACACCTGTAGCACCAACACCTCGTGTTTAGACAACTAGGCACAGCTGACATTCATGTGCATGATATGGTGGCTGGTGTCCCTGCCCTGATGCACCCTGCAGGGTCTGGGAGGGCAGTGACCTGTCTGTGTTTGTCACATACCAGGTGCTGGTTGCACAGTGCCGGGAAGGGCTCAGTACATATTTGCAGAGTGGATGAGCAAGGGGCCCGTGCTTGTGTCTGGTGGATGACGGCCTCTTCCAGCAAGGGGCACGTCTGGAGCACAGCCCACGGCGCATGCCGATGGCAGCGCTGGCTTTGCTCTTCACCCCTCCCTGTTCTCACACCCTTTTCAGTTCTTCCCACTTTGGGGGCACAGTTCATTTTCGTACCCCTTGACTTTGGCTTTGACCAAAAGCACAAGGCAGATATGAGCATGTCCCTGGTGGGTCCTGGGTGGGCAGTGACCTGAACCTTGGAGGTGACCAAGCCTCCACTGCATGAGCCAGGCCTGATGGGCCAGCCACAGTCTGCGGGCCCCCAGCCACCCTGCAGATGCACGAGCTGGAGAAATGCTGGGTGCTCTGTGCACTGAGGCTCTGTGGTTGTTTGTTATGCAACATATGGTAGGTGTTCCACAAATACATGTTGAGTGTGTGAACGTACAGCCAGAGGCCCATGAGAGGCATCCAGATAAAGCACCCAGCAGGTGCCTGGCACGGAGTACGTTCTCTGTACATGGGGCTCCCTTCTCTCCGCTCTCAACAGCGGAAGCACTAGGTCAGAGAGGCCAATATTTGAGACGTCTTGGCGATCTTTATACAGTCCATGCTTTACTATATGACAGGACAACTCAAAACAGCCCTTGGTGGACCAGGGCCCATGAATCTTTCTCTCGATTTTTCCTGGCAGACTTGTTCCCAGTCATGGGGAAGAAGTCATTTGACCAGAAGCCACTCCACACCCCCCACCAAGGGTGTCTCCGTGAGAAACTGGGTTGTTCCCTTATCCAGCTCAGCTCCTGCTATTTACTATAAATAGTCAAATAGGATCTTCTTCCTTCCTCTGTCCCACCCTTTCACATGAAAAAGCTATAATTATTTCAACACAACATCACCGTCCCCAGCCCTTTGGGAAGGGGGCACAATTAGCACTGCCTGGACGTCCAGTATTTCATGGTTGCACACAGTGATTATTTCAGCAAAGAGGTGGAGAATGAAACCCAGCGTGGCGTGTGTCTTTGAGATGCCCCTGTTCACTCTCCAGCCACCGGGAAATGTGACTTCCTGGCCGCACCAAGCCAGGCCCTTTAATCCGCTTCTGGCTCCCCTCAGTGCACCTCAGGCAAGGTGGCTGCACTCCCTGAGGTCAGAGTCTCCATCAGGCCTGTGTGATCTACAAGCTTAAAAAGCTGCAGTTCATTCCAGGTGAGCCAGGCCCGCGGGGCAGGGCCCAGCACAGGAACATCCTGGGCCTGAAGGTCTGGCCATTCCTCACTGTTAGCTCTCAAGCAGGATCTTCCACCCACTTCTGAAGGGCTCCTAGCAGTCTGGGGCCAGGCTACCTTTGAGCCATCTCTTCCCTTAAACAGCCTGGACCAACCTGCCATGCACAGAGAAGGGGACAGGGAGCCGGGTATCCCAGCTGTGTCCTTGCGTGGCCCCCGTGTTCTCTCCCGCATAGTCTTGGCTCAGGTGTGGCTGTGCTCTGCACCTCTGTCCTCGTCTCTGAAACAAGCAATTGCAACCACTACCCGTAAAGTTGCTGATGTGAATTCAGGTAACCCCCTCAGCCAGGCCCTCCCTGTCACCTCATTTAAAATTGCAACCCTCTCGACTTAGATCCAGGTCCCCAGCTGCAGAACCCGAGAGGGCTTTTCATAGGAGTGATTCACCGGGGGGAAGGGGATGGGTGGAGGAAAGCCTCAGTCTGGCCCCACGGAGGACCCCGGAGTGCACAGGGTGATCCCATCTGAAGCAGGAGGGTCAGGGTGTGTGTGTGTGTGTGTGTGTGTGTGTGTGTGTGTGTGTGTGTGTGTGTGTGTGTGTGTGTGTGTGTGTGTGTGTGTGTGTGTGTGTGTGTGTGTGTGTGTGTGTGTGTGTGTGTGTGTGTGAGATAATTGTGGAGGTTTTTTTTTTGCTTTTATTTTTTATTGTGGTAAAATATATATAACATGAAATTTACCATTTAAACCATTTTTAAATGTGCAGTTCGCTGGCATTTGGCACATTCATGTGTGTGACCATCACCTCTACCCAGTTCCAAAAGTTTCTCATCACCCTAAACAGAAACTCTGTACCCAATAAGCAATAACTAACTCCTCACCCCCTCCCCCAGCCCCGGGTAACTGCTACTCTACTTTCTGTCCCTGTGAATCCACCTGTTCTGGTACTTCGCATAAGTGGAATCATGCAGTGTCTGTCCTTTCGCATCTGGCTCCTTGCACTTAGCATCAGGTCGGACTCGTCCCAGTTGCAGTGCATAGCAGCACTTCATTCCTTCTTCCCCTCCCTCCCTCTTTATATTTTAAACAGACTTTATTTTTTAGAGCAATTTTAGTTGCACAGCAGCCTCCTTCTTTTCCGTGGCTGACCAGTACTCCGTGGTCTGGTATGCCACATTTGTCCTCCCCTTCACTGGTCAGTGGACACTTGGGTGGTGTCGACCATTCGGCCATTGTGAGTAATGCGGCTATGAATGTGCATGGGCAAGAATCTGTTCTAATCCCTGCCTAGGGGCTAGGCTTTTGTCTCCTGTCTGCCCCTGTGTCAGTCCATCATTGGCCCCTGGCTTCCCCCAGGAAGGTGGACACCCCCTGAGGGAGTCGCTCCTGCTGGGATGCAGGCAAGTCGCTGGAGAAGGGAGCAGCTATAGGTCACTCCAGGGCAGCGCTCAGGGCAGCTGAGGAAGGCGACCGGGAAAGGCCTCTGGGCAGTGCCTCCCTCTCCCCCCTTTTCCCACTCTGTTTTCCCCCCAAGTACTTACCACCTTCTAACATCCCCAATAGGTCCTTACTTCTTTGGTTTGTTGTCTGCGGCCCCCGAGAAATTGAGCATCCCGAGGCTGGGGTTGTCTCTGTGGTGCTCAGCGCTGGCTCCCCAGTCCCTGACACGTGGTGGGGCTCAATACATATGTGTGGAATGAGTGGGTAGCACGTGCTAGGGACCGTGCCAAGCGTGGACGTGCCATCTCTCCCAATTCTCACTGTAACTCTGTGATGTAGGCGCTGCTGTTATCCCCATTCTACAGAGGAGGAAACTGAGGCTGGGGAATGTTGAGTGAATTCCCCAAGGTCACAGAGCTTGTGAGGGGCAGAGCTGGGACACGAGTCCAGGGCTGCCTGGCACCCGAGCCCACACTCTGCGGCTCAGATGCTCGGCCCCTCTGCCTTATGAAGTGGACACGGGTCAGACGAATTCAACTCTGCAAACGGGAGAGAGAGTGATTTTGGTAAGCGGGCAATGGCCAGGCCAGCCTGCTTAATGGGTGAGGCTGAGGTGGGACCTCCGTCTGCAGTTTGCACGGCGGGCGTCCGTTCTCTCGGGCCCCTCTTAACGGGAGCATTCAGCCTGATGAGGGAGGTCATAGTGGTCGAAATTAAGAAGTTTTAAAATTTTTGTTGAAGAACAATGCACAGTAAGGTGCACAAACCTTAAGTGTACAGACTGGTGGAGTTTGACACGTGTCTACACACTTGAACCAATGTCATTAGCATCCAGATGAAGATGTGGAAGATTCCTATCGCCCAGAAGCTTCCCTCGTGCCCTGCATGGCCCACCCCCATCCTCCAGGGGTGACCATTATTGGGACCTCTATTGCCCTGAGTTCGTTCTGCCCTTTCTTGAACCTCACCCAAATGAAGTCGCATGTATGAGCTCTCACAGCCCCGGCGTCTGGCTTCGGCTGCTCATGTCACCAGTGAGGTCATTCACGTTGTCACATAAAGCTGTAGCTCATTCTTTCTCATTTCTGTGCGGTTTTGATGGCACCAACACATCATCATTTATTTTTCATTCTCGTGCTAATGGGCCCTTGATTCGCTTTCAGTGTTCGGCTGTTTCAGATAGACCTGCTGTGGGTGTTCCTGTCTATGTCCTTCGGTGAATAAATGCACTCGTCTTTCCTGGGAGTGTATCTGCGAGTGGGATCGCTGGGTCTTAGACCAGTCGGGTGCTTAGCTTTAGTAGCTAGTGACAGTTTTCCAAAGCGGTTGTAACCATTTTCATTCCCACCTGCAATATGTGTGCATTCTGGTTTCTCCATGTCCTCATCAACACTTGGTGCTGCCAAACAACATGTGTGATGGACTGAATGTTTGTGTCCCCCTCCCATAATCATACGTTGAAACCCTAACCCCTACTGTGATAGGATGGGGGGGGCTTTTGGAGGTGATTAGATTGTAAGGGCAGAGACTTCATGAATGGGATTAGTCTCTAGCCCTTTTCCCACTATATGAGGCCATAACGAGAAGGAAGCTTTCTTTGACAGCTCTGTGGCCTTGGCCAAGTTTCTCAACCTCTCTGAGCTTCAGTGGTAAAATGGGGATAACAATAATACCACTGCCCAGGCTGTTGTGAGGATTGAATGGGTTACTTTGTGTAAAGTGCTTAGAATGAACTTGGTACACCATAAGCACTCAATAAGTGCTTGCTGTTTATTTTTCTTTTATGAGCACCTGGGGTTGGGGTGGTGTCCTCAGTAATTGTCAGTAAATAGTGTATTGCAGTGTGCATGCACCCAGGCTCGTGGCTTTAAGGATGAGGGTATCTGGTGTTAACTAAAGTGACCCTCACAAAATGGAAAACTGGCTTAAAAATTCCCTCAGAGAGAAAGAAGGCAGATGGAAGATAATTCTAGTAACAAGTACAGGTGAGCAAGAAGAAAACAGCTGAGTAATACGGAGGGCATGTGCATAATTTACAAGTTAAGAAATATTCATATCTTGAGCGTTGGTGCTCAACTGTTGCAGGGTAGATCAGAAGTGTCTGGAATATTCTGGTTTGGCTGACCTTCAGAGGAAGGCAGGGTCACAGAATTCAGCTCTCATGGGACTAGTTAAAGCTATGTCCCCAACTGGTAGTTACTGTTCCCTGGGTGGTTCACAGGATAATTTTAGCTGGTACACAGTTCAACTTTTTATTTTTTTTAAGTTTAAATAGTTCTACATTTATTGTAATGTATACTGGAGAAAAATAAAATACCACATATGTCTTTGGTCAATATTGGTGGAAAAAAATTTCCCTAAAGACCCATGTGCTCCCAGTGGGCCTGGTTTTCCTACGTAAATAGTAGATATTTGAAAGAATGAATCTAACCAGTTAAAATAAGAAAATAGGTTTTTGGGTTTTTTTCCCCCTCACACTGCCCATTGTTTATGGAGACACTCTATACAGGAGAATATTGGGATTTGCCAATGTGGCCACCACCCCTGGGTTTGGAGGCATGGGGAGGGAGGGGGAGAATGCTGTGCATGCTTGTTGAGGGGAGAAGGGTTTTTTGCTGGGTCTGCAACCTTTAATTTCTTTCAAGTGGAGATCCGAAGGAAATGTGGCAAAATGTTTAATCTGTTTAATCCAGGCGGTTGGATATATGCAATCTGTTACATTGGCTGTACCCTTTGTATGTCGGAAATAGTTTGTAATTTAAAAGATAATGAAAAAAGAATGATTTAATAACAGCTGGAGTCTAATTTGCTACTCTAAGTATTTCTCCTTAAGGTGGGAAACCCTTGAAATATCAGGAGGATTGGAATCACATCATACACACGTCCATTCAGAATATATAAGCACAGATAGGGTCTCTCTGTCATCCCAGGTACCACTTCTGTGATCAGTGCTAAGACTTTGGTAATACCCCTAAAAAAGGCTACCAATGAGGTAACTTGGAGTATACCCTGGGCATGGAATCCTGTAATTGCTCATACACTTTGCGGCCATTATGAGTTAGAACATTTGGCAATGAATGGCAGAGAACTCAAATAATATTGGTTTAAACAAGATATAAGTTTACTTCTCACAAGAAAACAAAATCCAGAAGGAGTCATGACTTCCATCTCATGGTCTAAAATGGCTGCTCCAGCTCCAGCCATCACATCTGAATTCTAGCCAGCCAAAAGGAAGAAGGCCGGAAATTGACCGTTCCTCCTCCCTTTAAGGGAGACTCTCAGATACAGCGCATATCCCTTCCACTTACATTGCGGTGCCCAGCACTGAGTGTTTTGGCCACACCTAGCTGCAAGGGAGGCTGGAAAATGCAAGGTCACCGAGGAAGAAGATGCTAGCCAGACAAAGGTAGAAAAAGATTTTAGTAGCCAGCAGACCTGCTAGGCTGAGCCTAAAAAACGGTGTCAGGCTCCAGAGGCTGCAGGGAGTCTTTTTTATAGGGATAAGATTGGCATCTGGCCTGTCCTAGGAAGGCAGTTACAATGTTCCACTCTGGATATAGCCTGCTCATGGGAACAGAGACTTGGGGAGACAGAAACCTTGGGCTAGCCAAGGGAAGCGGCTACAATGTTATATTCTGGATATAGCCTGCTCAGCCTGCTCCTGTGAGCAGAGACCTTGAAAAAGGAAACTTAGAGAAATGAAACTGAAGGGTGAGGGGGCTTTTTACAATCCGGTTCTCAGTTCCAGGGACCTAACAGAAAATGCCATCTTTATTTCTGCCAGCTGTGTGCCCAGTGAAAAGTCGGGGTTTCTGTTACCAAGATATAAGGAGTGATTGGGTATTGGGGACAACCAGAGCAATCTCTGACACAGTGATGCCAGGGTGGGAGCCCCTCCTCCAGAGGAAGGGTCCCAGCTTATTATCACCCCATCCCTTTCCACCCCCTGGAACTCAGTTGAGGATCAGGGGCTATTTCCATAATGTTCCATCAGAACAAGTCTGCCTTGCCCACCACACAGTTCTCTGCTAGGACTAGGCCAGTCTTTGGAAGGATTCATGAGATAAAAAGGAATGTGGTACCTGGGGAAGACTTGAGGTGGGAGGTTAAGGTTAAGGTCACAAGCTGGGAGCCCAACTGCTGGGTTCCAACTGTGCACCCTGGAGAAACTGCCGAGCCTCTTGGGCTGTTGCCTCATTGTAAAGTGGGGCTAAAAGTTGTACCAGCCCCAGAAGGTTGCCAGCAGGTTAGAACTGTGTCCAGCACATAGTCGGTCCTCAATAAACACTGGGGGGGGGGGGGGCGCACGTGCAAAACTCACACTGAAAATGGAAGCTGCTATTCTCTTCCAAGACAACTTCAAAACCACCATTTCGTAGGATCCAATGCTTAGGACATTAGTGAATGAGAGCTTCCTCCCTCCCTCCCTTTCTTAATTTTTTTAATTAAAATATCTATCTGTCATCTATCTATCTGTGTGTCTATCTATCATCTGTCTCAGAGTGCAAAGAGAACTCATCTTAAATGCACAGCTTGATGAATTTTCCCATGTGTCTATACCTGGGAAACTACTACCCAGATCAAATAAAGCCCATTTCCAGCCCCAAGAAGGCTCCTTTGTGTCCCTTCCCAGTCAGTGGCACCCACCCCTGCTGAGGTAACTTCTACTTTGACTTCTCCCCCCATAGACTAGTTTTACTCTAGAATTTCATAGAAATGGAATCAAGCAGCATGTGCTTCTCTGTGTCCAGCTTCAACATGATGTCTGCGAGAGTCATTCATGTCATATGTATCAGCGATCCATTCTTTTTCACCACTGCATAATACTCCATACAGGGAACAGATCACAATTCACTTCACATCAATCTGTTGGTAGATTTGGGGATTGTTTCCTGTTCTGAGTGACTATGGATAAAGCTGCTTGTATATGCCCGTGATATCGTGAAATGTACGTATGGTCTTCCTCCCTGTCTCCTGGCACACAACTCCTAAAATCCTTAGACTCTCCACAGTGCTGTCTTTTTGCATGCTAATGAGTTGACTGATGGCTGCCCCTAGGTAGCTTCAGGAGGAGGGCTGGTCACCACAAAAACCAAGGGAGTCCCACCCCCCAACCTCCAGGGAGGGTAAAGGGGCTTAAGGTTAAGTCGATCACCAGTTGCCAATAATTTAATCAGTCATGCCTATGTAATCAAACCTCCATAAAAACCCAAGAGGCCTGGGTTTGGAGAGCTTCCAGAGAGCAAACGTGGATGTTTTCATCTCTACTTGCCAGGAGGGTGGCGCACCCCAACTCCATGGGGACAGAAATTTCTGCACCCTGGACCCTTCCAGACCTTGCCCTATGTATCTCTTCATCTGGCTGTTTATTTGTATCCTTTAAAATATCCTTTGTCATAAACAGGTAGACGTAAGTAGGTGTTTCCCAGAGTTCTGTGAGCCGCTCAGCAAATCATTTGAATCCAAGGAGGGGGTGGTGGGAACCCCAGTTTATAGCCAGTTGGCCAGAAGCACAGATAAAACAACCTGAAGCTTGTGATTGGCATCAGAAGTGGGGGAAGGGGGCAGCCCGCAACCTGTGAGATCTGATGCTATCTCCAGGTAGACAGTGTCAGAATTGAATTGAATTAGAGGAAGCTTGCTGGTGGAAAAATCACACATTTGGTTACAGAAGTCGGTCTTCTGTGTTGTTGCTGAGTGAGTAGAGGAAAGACTTGATTGTGTTTTTTCCCACTCAATGCCTTTTGGTGGACATGGAAACTGAAAATTTCCTCTTCATAAATTTATTGAAATAAAATGACTCGAGCCAGTTTAGAAAAAGGTTAAGTAACTTGGGGTAGAAGAGAGGTGCATGTATAAGCAGAGGCGTGGAGGTGCCCAGATGCCTGATGTTCAGGGAACCCTGAGATGGGCCACTCCCTGTTGAGCTCTTAACCTGTACCAGGTGCTTTACACATGGGGGCCAGGCTGAGACAGCCTCAGCTATCACCTTGCACCTGTGGGAACAAGACAGTGTATCTGACCTAGACAGGTCACAAGCCATGGACTCTGTAAACTGGAAAGTTGTAATCAGCGAAGGTTGGCTCATTGCTAGGAAGCAGGCTTTGTTCTAACTCTAGGGTTTTCTCGATCACCCCAGGGCATATGGAAAGAGTTTAGGGATCTTCCAATTTTAAAAATTACTGTTCTCCTCCTCCATAAAAATAATAGGTACTCATAATACTTAAACAGAAAAGAAAGAAAATTAAAAAGCAGAAATGTGAAAAATTTACCCAGAGTTTCACCACCCAATGTTAACATCTGGGTATTAATTTGGCTAGACCTCTATCTGTGCATAATTGTTGATTTTCCCTTTTAGGCTGGCTATGATTATATTGCGTGTATACTTTTTTATGATTTCTTCATTTAGCATTATAACTCTATATCTGTTATAACATAAGCTTTTGCCATTTTATCACAAACCTGGTTATAAATGGCTACATAAATTTTCGTTGCGTGTCTGTATGTTAGTTGCATGGAGTAATGAAAATGGCCCTTGATTTTCTCTCTCTGTTTTCTTTACCCTCCTTAACCCATCGAACAGGTCCTCATTCATGCAGGTAGTTGGTTCTATGCCTTTTTTCTCAGTGAAGGGACATGGCATGAATAGTCTTCAAGTTGTTTCTTGGCTTTCTTTTTTCAAAAGCCTGAAGTTTTAGGAGGCCTGAGAGCAGAGGTCTCCAAAGAGGGGTGTGAGCCCTGGGGGTGTCCAAGAAGGTGCATTGGGGAGAGAAAGATAATACAGGAAGGAGTTCTCTAACTGTGGCACCCTGTTATCTATTTGTACAACCCCTATTCCAACCCCCTTCTTTCTTGCCTTCCTCTACTACGAGTTGAGAAGCTAAAAAACAAAAACAAAAAAACCCTCACCTTTCCAGATTCTCTTGCAGCTAGGGGAGGCATGTGATGCACTTCTTCTGGCCAGTGAGATGTAATCAGAAGCCTGCTGGGGATTTAGGAGACAGCCTTTGCTTCTCTGATACCAGCACCAGCCCTTCATCCTCCTGCTTCTGGCCTGCACTGTGGCCCAGGAGTCTTTGGACAGGGCATGATCTCCCCACTTCTCCACAGTCCCTGCCATACCCTATTGTCTCCCCGTCACTGAGGCTGAACATCATGGTCATTCACCATCCCTCATTAGACTGCACCAGCCGGGCAGGGTCTGGATCTGCCTCTTCACTGCTCTACTCCCCTGGGTTCTGGAACAGTGCTTGGCATGGGGTGAGTGCCATATTTGTTCAATGTCTCCCCAGGCATTTTTACCCAACCCAAGTCCAGCTGCCTGCCCTGTATAAAAGCTCTGGCTTGGCTTGCCAAAATCTGTTACCCCAGGGCCTTCAGCTCCTGGCTGAGGCTAGCCAAAATCTTGTTACTAAACCCAAGACTGGATACCTGCCTCCAAACAAAAACAAATGGCCCAAGTCAAATGTTGGTGAAAATGGAAGTCAGCTTAATTCAGGAATACTGGTGACCTGAGGAGAGATGCTAGGTTAACTCATCTCTCCAGTAAATCTGAAGGAGAGTGGCCAGACTAAAGCCATCCCAAAGACTCAAGATTTACTGAGGGTTTTTTAAGGAGGAGATTGAGGGAATAAGATGTGGGAAGTGAAAAGCAGGAAGGAGGGGGACCTGTAAGAGGCCAGATACAAATTCTCGCCAAGGCTCCTCTGGTTTCGGTTCTCATCCTTGATGCTATCTTAGGGTCCTGCAGGATTTTTATTTGCTTCAGGGTGGAATCAGCACAACTTTATTGGTTTCTTCCTTGGTTTCTCAGGGTCTGGATAGTACGTGTCTCATTGTAAGTTTGCAGCTCCAGGCTTAATGGAAAACAATTTTTCCATTCATGTAAATGTCATCTGGCCCTGTAACCAAGGTTCAAGATATCAAATAAGCATGGGAAAAGAGGGAACTCAGAGAAATGCATGCTAAGAAAAAAAACTGCCTTTTTACTTTTTTCTAAAGCCCATGTGGTTTTAGGTCCCAACATGGCTCCAGTCCTGCTCACTCCAATAGCACAAGCTGCTGTTTCCACATGCTTGGCCTGATGAACAATTTTGTGTTCTCTGCTAAGTCCAGGTAGGCATTCGGCTTTCCAGCCCTCTATTAAAGTGTAGCTTTTCAGTTTGTCAAAGTGGAAAGAATAATACTCATTCCTGCTCTCTGAACAAGGATTTAGAAGCTCCAACCCCTCCCACAAAGGCAGCATGACTTGATGCCTTACAGCAGGGGCCAGCACACTTTTTTTTGGTAAAGAGCCAGATAGTAAATATTTTGGGATTTGTGGGCCATCCTGTCTCTGTTGCAACTATTCAACATTACCATTGTAGCTTGAAAGCAGTCACAGATGATACATAAATGCATGGGCCTGGCTGTGTGCCAAAACTTTATTGACAAAACAGGCAGAGGGCCAGATTTAGCCAGAGGGCTGTAGGTTGCTGACCCCTGACTTGGAATGTGGACTATAGAATCAGACAGTGTGAGTTCAAGTCAATTCACTAGTAGTGTGACTTGGGGCAATTTACTTGATCTTTCTGTGCCTCAGTTTCCTCTCTATAAAGAGGTGTGTCATTCAGGGTCCATCAGGAAACAGTTTCCCCCAGATGGTTCCAGCAAAGGTATTTAGGAAAGGGTCTCTGTGCAGAGGTGGGCAGGGGGAGGCACAGTAGGAGCAGTTTCCACCCCTGGGTCTGAAGGGACAGAGGGAGGAAAGCCACGGCCAAATCTGCAGTCCCCGAAAGATGAGCTTCTGCTGGAATGGGAGAGAAGGAGCTAGAGGTGCAAATGCCCCACCTCTCTCCCCTCCCCCCGCAGCCTCCCGTTGGCTGAGCTGGGCTGGATACCTGAGGGAACCTGGGAGATGTAGTTTGCAGGGTCAGCCTCCTGGAGCTGAGCTGGGCAAACAGAATGTCCCACCCAGATGCTGACAATGACAAGATAATTAAAATGTTAGAAAACACACATGTCCAATATTTGTACCCTCATGTTCATAGCAGCATTATTCACAGTAGCCAAAAAGTGGATGCAACCCAAATGCCTGCCGGTGGAGGAGTGGATCAACACAATGTGCTCTAACCATGCAATGGGGTATTATCCAGCCTTGAAAAAGAGGGAGATTCTGACACAGGCTGCAACATGGATGAACCCTGAAGACTTTATGCTGAGTGACAGAAGCCAGTCACAAAAGGACAAATACTGTATGATTCCACTTATAGGAGGTCTCTAGAATAGCCAAATCCATAGGGATGGAAAGTAGAAGGGCAGGTGTCAGGGGCTGGGGGAGAGGGGACAGGGGGAGTTAGTGTTTAACGGCGACAGAGTTTCAGTTTGGGAGGATGAAAAAGTTCTGGAGATGGATGCTGGTGATGGCCGCACAGCAGTGGGAATGTCTTTTGTGTCACTGAACTGAATGCTTGAAACTGGTTATGACACTAAAACACCCGACCACACCCATCCAGCTCACAGAAGTGCCCAGTAAGCAGAGGAGTGACACTGAGCCCCGTTTCAGGCTAGGGAGCAAAGGCCTGGCTCTCTGAGGAGGTCCCAGCTGGGTGTGGTGACCGGCAGCCCAGACTGCTTTCCCATGCCAGGCCTTCCTTCCACGCACGTGCATTGGGGCTACTCTATTGGAGTTATCGAGCCGGTGGCGAGGCTCCGACCTGCTATATCTCTCCACACCCAGCCACTGATGTCTCCTCAGTCAGACTCAGTTTACCCTTCCCGACCAGGCTAGGTACCACAATACTGCAGGGAGACTTGGTTCCCGTTGTCCATCTGTAGTCACCTCATAGGCACTTCTCCGTGAACACAGTCGCATCCTGAGTGTCAGCAGCCACACACCCGCTGCACCCCACACATGACCCCGCAGAGGTTCATGGCCACGTCTGTGCACACAGACCTGTGCATACTTGTACCTATACCTCTCTCTCTGGCAGGAAGTCTTTGAAGTGGAGCCAACAGGCTGGGTTTCAATTCTGGCTCTACCACTTGCCAGCTGTGCAACTTCACACCAGTTACTCACCCTCTCTGTGCTTCAGTTTCCCTATCTGTAAAATGGGGATGATGACACTACCTACCTCAAGGGGTTTATTAGTCTCCTGGGGCTGCCACAGCAAAGTACCAGAGTGGGTAACTCAAAACATCAGATATTTATTTTCTCATGGTTCTGGAGGCCAGAAGTCCAAAATCTTTCCGGGTTTGCTGAGGAGAATCTGTTCCCTGCATCTCTCTGAGCATCTGGTGGCTACCAGCAATCCTTTGCATTCCTTGGCTGGTAAAAGCATCCCTCCAATCTCTGTCTCTGTTGTCATGTGGCCTTCTCCCTGTGTGTCTCTGTGTCAAAATTCCCCTCTTCTTATAAGGACACCAGTTGGCAGATAAGGACCCACCCTAATCCAGTATGACCTTGATTCCATCTACAAAGATCTTATTTCCAAATAAGGCCACATTCATAGGTTCTGGGTGGATGTGAATTTTGGGGGGAATGTTGTTCACCCCAGCACAGGGGGTTAATATGAGTTCATGTTCCAGCCATGCTTAGAGCAGTTCTGGGAACCCACACACAGCAAGTATGACTGTGGCATTTGCTACCATTATTATTACACAGGAGAAATGCAGATCTCTGTCTTGTTTAAGCTGCTGTATGGGCGGGTTCTATTACCTGCAGCCCAGTTAAATCCTGATTTTTGAAGCTACAAAACAGATGAGAAGCTCACTGTGTCTGAGGCTTAGCTGGGATCCTGCCCCTTCCCAAGGATCCTCTCTGGTCCCTGTCCCCTCCTGTGCTCTGATGCTCCCCCCCCCTCCGCATTCAGCTGCGAAATTCAGCTGGGAAGCACGCAGGCGAGCAATAAAACAGAGGAAGCACACTCCAATTCTGGCTTTCCAACAAGGAGGGCTTAATGAGGCAATTAAGCAGAACTATTTTCTCTTTATCTCCCTTTCCATCTTCCCAAAGCACTGTCAGAGCATTGGAGCTTGGAGGGCCCTTGAAGACAAGAGGATTCTATCCCTTCTCCTCTGTTTCAACAATAGGAGAGCTGGGCTCAGAGAGGGGTAGCGGCCTGGACAAGGTCGCACAGTAAGTTTTAAGTTGTAAGTAAGTAAGTTGGTGGGACAACCAGAGTCTGTGCCAACAAACCCCAAAGGGCACGACAAACCCCAAAGCCTCAGGCCCCTGGCAGACGAGAGGGTAGGATGGGCCAGGTGGGGACTGTCGCAAGGTAGAAAACTCAAGGCCTGTCCAGAGAGAGTGGTCACTAGGGAACATCATCGGATTGTACCCATGTGGGGGACACAGGCCTGAGGAGTGAGGTGGGATCTTCCCGGCCTGCCTTCTCTAGTGTTTCACCCCAAGACCCCTTACAGCGAAGGGGTCATGGTCACCCTGAGAGGTCTGCAGCAGTCCCGCCATGCAGTGTGTGTGTTGTGCACTGTACAAAGTTACCCACTGAAGAAGCGATCAGGGGTGATCCTAGGCCATGCTTGACTTGCTTGCTCGGCTGGTCATCCGGAAAGAAGCATTGGTGTTTGTAATGCCTCCACCTCAAGGGGACTCCTTTTTCTAATTCCCATGGTGATGCCAGGGCAGTCTGTGACCTCCAAGATGCAGATGTCAAGGTGAGGTTAGACATGCAAGAAGGTGATTGGTGGAAACAGTTCCAAGGGGATCGGGAGTAGCAGGGAGGTGAGCGCTCACGCTGTGCTGCGCTGGCCCCTGTGCAGGAGAGAGGGTGGGAAGGAGGGAGGGCTAGGAGGAGCCTCAGGCTCCAGCACAGCTCTAGGAAAGCTTTTAACCAGGCCAGCGGGGAGTCCCAGAGCCAAGAACCCCCACCGCAGGGCTCCACATCTTACCAGAACAGGCCCACCTTTATTTCCCTTCTATGCTTGCTCATTGGCGGGAGCACCCCTGGGTGCAGTGTGGATGCCGGACACAGTCATTTGTGCAACTGCAGTAGGAGACCAGAGGGGACCACTCTCAAGGCTGCCACGGGTGCCTGTGAGTATGTTAATTTTTGTTAGTGGGCAAACTAATATGTTGGTTATTTGCTAGTGGGCTCCTGCTCTGGGAAGACACAGTTGAAAACAGTCTGAAGGCAAGCCTGAGATTTCTTTCATGCCATATTTTTGGGTAACCATCTAAGCAATTTTGCATTCTGTACCATAATAGATTTGAAATTGTTGCAACATAAAAACCTTTTTCTCTCTATTGTCTCTGAAGTTTCCTCAACACCATGGTATGTTGCCTCCTGCCCAAGAGGGTGGCATGATCTTATATAAATGTGTTAGTTTCTTATTGCTGCTGTGACAAATTGCCACAAACTTAGTGTCTTAAAAGGGCACATGTTTATTTTTTTACTGTTCTGGAGGTCAGAAGTCCAAAATGAGTCTTATGGGAATAAAACCAAGGTGTCAGCAGGGCTGGCTCCTTCTCGAGGTTCCGGGGGAGAATCTGCTCCTTGTCTTTTCCAGCTTCTCAAGGCCACCTGAATTCCTTGGGCCATTACTCTTTCCTCCATCTTCAAAACCATCACTGTAGCATCTCCTCTCCTCTCTGACCTGCCTTTCTCCTATAAGGACCTTTGATTATAGTGACCCACCTGGATACTCTAGGATAACTTCCTTGTCTCAAGATTCTTAAATTAATCACATTTCAGAGTCCCTTTTGCCATGTGGGGACACATATAAACAGGTTCCAGGGATTAAGACATGAATAACTTTGGGGGCCATTTTTCAGATATCACATCAAATAAGAAAATTGGGGAGGTAGAAAAGGTCCCCTTCTGGAAAGGAATGCTCCAGACTAGTGGAGTGACCCCAGCAAGTCCCTTTGCCTCCCTGGGCTTGATACATAAGAGATACATAAGGCCTGGTCTTTCTGGTGGTCCACAGCTCCTGTTCTGTGTGCACAGCATCCATTCTTCTTTTACCAATAACAGCTTTCTGTTTTGCGGGGAACCACCCCTCTCCTGCTTTCGGTCCACATGCTGCAGGTAGATCTGACCTTCCTCCCCTGCTCTCCAGCCCAAGGATGGAAACATCCCAAATCTGGGCCCTCAGAGTGGTTCATGACCTTGGCCAGGCCAATGAGAAAGTTACCTGAGATTTGGGGTGGGACCAGTGGGGTAAGAGGGGCCTTCATTCTGTGAGGTGGCTAAGCCAGTAGAATAAAAACCAGGAGCAGCTGGTGGCCATCCTGCCTTCAGGAAGGAAGACGCTGCTTGAGAGTAAAGTTTATGTAGAAAAAAATAGACTAAGAAATAGAGAAAGGCCGATTCCTATTAACCTTGAACACCTGGATCCAGCTGTACCTGAAGCTAAATGTTCCCTGAAATTTTCAGATACTGAGATAATAAATCCTCCTTTTGACTTAAGCCAGCTTGAATTGAGTTTGTTATTCCTGCTACTAGGAGTCTTGTCCGATACTCCTCTCTCCAATTTTGAACACGAGCCAGTACCCCAGAATTAGCAAACCATTTCACGAGTGGGCGCCAAGCTCACATCGGCCTTGCTTGCTTTCCATCCTCTCCCCTCTTCCCCTGACGGCAGTGCTACTGGGTGATACATCCTAATGTATATTTAACAGTGGCTCAAAATCCAATTAATTTAGATTGGTTAATAAACTGTAACATCCGTTTCTAAATCAGGCTACATTTTCCTCTTCAGCAACTAAATTCATGCCTGTTGGTTTAATTTGTTGCTATTGTAATCCTTTAACGCTGATGAAATTATGAAAAGGTTTCTAGTGAAATTATCCAGATTTGATTAGGGTTGAACATATTAATATTTTTCCTTCCTGGTACTCTTTGGAGAGAGACTGGCTGAGGTCATGCAGGTTCCACATGCTGTCAGAGCTGGGTGTCCCAGTGCCATCTAAGGAAGCAGACTCATTCTGTCCCTCTTCAGATAATCCTTTTTCTTTGGATATGCATTTATTGAGCACTGACTGTATGCACAACCCTGGACGTTAGCATTCTTAATGGAGAGGCTGCAAAAAGAAGAGGTTCAGGGCTCCTATGCAACAATTGTTTTGAGAGGACATTTAGGGACATTGAAGGTCACCTCCAACTTCATCTCCAAATGGCCCCACCTCCAGTTGTGAAGGAGGCTTTGCCATCCTGTTCACTGTAAACCCAGTGCCAGCTACGAAGAAGGTGCTCACATGCAAATCAATTTGACCTTAAGCTTGACCCTGAAGACTTTCCTGCTGACAAATAGGCCCTCTGCAAGACCCCCACAATGAACTGGAGCAAGCTGAGGCAAGAGAGGAGAGAAAACGCGAGGGTCAAAGCAGGACCCAGACCCAGCAGGGAGGAGCAAAGCCCAGGCAGGCGTGCTGAGGTTATACCCCAGCCTGCTAACTCCATTTGTTCTGGAATGTGCCAGGCCTCGCCCCAAATAGTACATAATCACAGAGGAATCTGAAGTGTGTGTTCAGGTTCCCTCCTTCAGGAAAGACTGCGCTGGGGCAGGGCTTGGAGCTAGACCAGGGGTGGATGATGTCAGGCACAGAGAGGTCCCAGAGGAGGGACCCCCAGCCCAGATTTCCTGCCAGTCTATGGGGACGGGGGTCTCCTGGGGAGCCTGATTTACTCTCCACTCGCTGGCATTCTGGTTGGTGATTCGAGAGCTTGGCATGGAGTTATCAGGAGGGGGCTGCCCTTATTTTCCATTTGAGCGAGTGGTGGAAAGACCGCCCCTTGTGTTGGCAATGTGTCTGTGCCGTGCTGGACGCCTGTCAGACCTGCAGCTGGGCAGAGCAAAGCCCACTGCCGAGGCTTTGCCGGTGCCATTCCCTCTGCTGGGCCTGCCCTTCCCCACCTCCTGCCCACTACCCTTCATCCCACGAACTCAGCCTCCAGCTCTTGGCCCTTCCTCAGGGAGGAAGGCCTCCGCCTTCTCCTGAGAACATTGCCTGCCAGCTCTCAGGACTTCCCCTTTGGAAGAATTGATTACAAATGGTGATTCTGGATTGTGAAACGATTTTAGCTCCCCGCCCTAAGCTGCAAATCCATGAGATGAGGAACCCCTTATGGCTAAAACAGACGTTGCCCACTGTGGTCCCCAAATGTGTTTAGCTGTCCTTGCATAGAGGTTTATTATTTAAAAAAAAAATTAACTGGCATCATTTTAAAGTTAGGAGATTTCACATTAAGAATCAGATTTGTGACCTCTGTTTTTTAAAAAATCAGATCTGGTAAACTTGGGCCCTCCATTCTTCTGTGACAATAATTGGTTGAAACTGGCCTTTACATGAGGCAGGTGTGCTCCCTTTCACTTTGTCTCACTCCCCTCCCATCCCTATTGCAGGGCACCTGAGCAGTTTCAGTTGTTCACATTGTCTGTCCAACCTTGATAGGTTTTGAGTTTTCAGCCCCCTGTCTAGTCCTTCTTTGTGTCTCTGACTCCCAAGTGTGCCTGGTGCACAGTGGACACTTTACATTCAGTCAATCCTCACAACAACCTTGCAGGATGTATCTCCCCATTTTCAAGATGAGGAAACTGAGGTTCGGAGAAACTAAGCACACTTCTGAGATCACACAGCCAGTGAGGGGCAGAGTCAGGATTTGAACCACCAACTATCTGGTTCCCAAACTTGGGCTCCCTCCACCCTGCCCCACACCTGCACCAACCAGGATAGAAAAGCTGCTTTTCACTTAACATTCCACCTGTATCCTCATCAGAACTCCCGTTTGCTCTATTTCAACCAGGGATTGAAAACTCAGATGCCTCAAGGGCCACACATACATACACAAGGGGAGGTGACTGATGAGAACAGAGGCCACAACCCCTCAGCCCTATCCCCGCATGGCTGGGCAGGAATGCCTCCCAGCGTGGTGGAATTTCTGATGCTTCAAGAGCAGCCAGACATCTGGATTTGCGTGTGAAATATCTCAGTCTGTAAGCATTGTCCACAAGCTCCAGTGCATGCAGAACCTCTCAGCAGTTGAATCAAGCATGCTCACCATGTTGGCGGGCTGTGCCCATGACTTTATTTTTCGGGCAGCTGGCATGTGGATCTGAACCTGTGGCCTTGGTGTTATAAAGCTGTGCTCTAAGCCAACTGAACTAACCAGCCAGCCCAATGTGCCCTTGACTTTAAAGCTTAGTTTTTTTCACTGGTTGCAGTGGTCAGGCTACATTTGGGGGAGCTGGCCTCTCTGCTTGCTTTTCTCAGGGAAGGGTGGTCGGGGCCATCTCAGGTGGGCCACAGGTCCTTCATGGGAGCCCCAATACTGCTGGTGCCCAGGAGGCATAGGAGTGCAACCTCCAGCACCCAGAATCCCGCTGACCATCCTCTTACATACATGCTTTCTCTAAGCCCTTCTCTCCTGGTATTGGTTATTCACCATTAGTTAAAAAAAAAGAAAATGATTGACCACTCACTATGTGTCAAGCACCATACAAATCCCTGCATCACTTCCAAAACTAAATCAGAAATTTCTTCTGGAGCCTGAAAGAGCTAAGTTCTTCTGCATTCTAGAATGTCAGCTCCATGAGGGCAGGGATATTGCCTGTCTTGTTCCCTGCTGTCTCCCAAGTGCCAAGAACAGAATCTGGCACATAGTAGGTGCTCAGCAAATGTTTGTTGAGTGACTGAATGACAGTATAGTTGTAGCATCTCACCATGCATTTGCTAATGGGAATTCCACAATAGGAGCTCCTGTTATTATTCCTCCTTTAGAGATAAGGCAGCCAAGGTGCTAAGAGGTGGTGGAGTTGGCCAGCACCCGCCCAGCTGCTCAGAGTGGGGCCAGGAGCACGACTTGGGTCTCTTCTGGCACCAGCCAAAGAATAAAATCTTCTCTTTCTTCTCAATCTCCTTTCTAGCATGCAACTCGACCTTTATTTTACTTGGTGGGTTTTCAGAGCCTGTGGGTGACATCCGATGAATAAATAAGGGGGTGGGGGATAAATGCCTCTTGTAAGAATCTCAGCTAAGCTCTTCTAGGCCATTCTGGGAGGCTTACTTCTTGGAAAATGACTTACCTCTTCCTTTCAGGAAAGAGCTTCATTCCAGAAACCAGACAGCCATGGAGGATACTTCAACATTCATCAAATGTAATTATTTCCTCAAGTGAAATATTTAAACAGAGCTTTAAGGAATACAACAAAAGAAAATGAATTTTAGGAGAAATACACACACACACACACACACACACACACACACAAACTCTTTCCTCAAAACATAAGCTGGAAGGATTTTATCTGCTCTCCAAGGGAAAACTCAAGAGGTTTAATTTAAAACTTGGGCGGGCTCATGGCTTTTCAATGGGGTGATTGTTCCATAGTCGGGGAATGAGATAATCAGAAAACGTTTTTGAGCCCGTGTTTGGTTTGGCTTCAGGAATTCAAACCGGCATTCTTCTGAGAGCTTTTGGGGCTTGTGCGCGGCTCGGGCTGGTATCTCCTCCAGTCAGAGACCAGATTTGCAAGAACATTTATGCAATCAGAGGCTTCCAAGGGAAGGCAGAGTGATTGCTTTGTGCACGTGTGCCCAGCAGAGCTTGGTTGAAGGACGTGGTTATCTAACCCGGCCGCTCGCCATCCTGTCTCCAGGCGCCCAGAACCTTAGTGAGCACTTAAAAAATGGGCTAAGACGGATGCAAGAATCATCTGCTGTTATCTGGAAGCTCCTTGGCATGACAGCAGGTTCTGATCTGTACTCATCAGGGATCATAATTCTCCCGCTGCCTCCGTCAACCCACTGGAGGGGGAATCCAAACCCGTCCTCTCAGTACACAGCTCCCCTGGATGCTTTCAATACGGGTTTTATCTGTTGGAAATGAGCAAAACGATATTGTGAGAGTCAAGGGCTTGTTTTCCCCTTTGCTTTGCTTCTTTTATCCTGTTTTGGGCTCTCTTGAGGAAATGTTTGTTTCTGATGAAAACAGGAATTCCCAGAGCCCAAATTCAGGGTGAAGGGCAACCAGGTAGGAAGATTTAGTGGTGTTTTTGGAATAACAAGCATTTCTGGGGAGACCGTCTAATTCATGGGTGGCTGGGCTGGAAGGGAGTTTTGAATTGAATCATTCACTCCACGAGGACTTCCCAGGGGAGTCTCCAATTCCGGGTGACCAACATCCTGGCATCCTACCCTGCAAGCCTACAGAAGGCTCTAGATAGACCAGGTGGTGCCTGTACTCAGGGTGGCCCCTCTAGAAAAGTTTCTCTCCTCCCCTCTGCACTGGGCTTGAGTCTAGAGGCCTGAAGACCCTTGAAGGGCTTTCTCTAGTTGTGAATTCTCACCTCAACCCTACCCCTGAACTCAGCCCACGACTGGCGTGGAGTCTGTGCATGACTCTGAAGCTAGAGTCACCACCACCTGTCCTTGACCCGACCTTACCCTTCAGAGAGGCCTGAGCAGTTGGAGGGGAGGCTTGACTCCCATGATCCACCGGGGCCCTCACCCACCAAGTGCTTCCAGGCCAGTGAGACCTTCGCTGCCCACCTTCACACCTAAGCAACTCCCAGGTATCATCTCCCAGGTAACGGGGGCCCATGCAGCAACCCCTTTGTGTACTTCTCCCCCTGATCTTGCTCCCTGATCAGGACTCTCCATCCGACCATCATTCCTCTAAAATTAAGAAAAAAGATTGTGCTTTCTATCAGTCTTTCCTATTAGATCTTAAAAGCTTGTTCACTAGCAACTGAAAAGACAAGTCCCCACTTCCTAGTGGGCCGGGAGGGCTACATTCTCAGATGTCCCCGTGTAGTAGACAGTGACCTCAAGGACATGTCTGTGTCCTCATCCCTATAACCTGTGAATGTAACCTTATCTGGAAAAGGGGACTTTGCAGATGTGATCAAATTAAGGATCTTGAGATGGAAGAGATCGTCCTGGATTGTCTGAGTGGGCCCTAAATGTCATCACAACTGTCCTTACAAGAGAGACAAGGAGACTGAGTCACAGAGAAGATGGCCACGTGAAGATGGAGGCAGAGACTAGAGTGATGAGGCCACAGCCAAGGAAATCCTGGAGCCACCAGAAGCTGGAAGAGGCAGGAAGCATCCTCCCCTAGAGCCTCTGGAGGGAATGCCACCCATGGACACCTTGATATTGATCCAGTGAGGTGGATTTTGGATGCCTTGCCTCTAGAACTGTGATACGATACATTTCTGTTGTTTCCAGCCACTTGGTTTGTGGTGATTTGTTACAGTAGCCATGGGAAACTTGTACAACTCCCCAATGTCCTTACCCTCAAGAATGGGTTGTCTCTTTCTAATGCAGCAAAGAAGGACAAACAAAATAGTAAGATTTCGTGTCAAACAAGGTTGTAGATGTTCATTTTATTATGAGAACATGGCAGACGAAGATTGGGCCACAAGAACATTTCATGTTTGTCTCCCTAGCCTTAAACACTACTCCTGGCACAGAGGATGGATCTGACTGCACTCATCTAATGAATATTGATTTAGTGCCTACTGTATGCCTGGCCTGAAGATGAGTGCTGGGCTCACGTGATGCATAACCCAGCCTTGGGAAACTCATGGGTGCTGGGTGGCCTCGGGCATCATCCTGAGCCTCAGTCACCTATTCTGAGAAAAAGGAGTAAGAGTGACGACATGACAGGGTGGGTGGGAAGGTTGAATGTGAATGCACAAAGCCTGCGAGGGCAGAATTATACCTCAGCTAAGTGCATGGTAAATATTAGTTCTTGCCATTAGTAGGGTATGAAAACCAAGTCATAAAAGGAAGCAGGGTGAGGCAGGGCTATGAGAGAAGGAAGAACAAAGTCCTGACACTGAGGAAAAGGGCAGGGGAGAAGAGAGAGAGGTCGGCAATCAGAGAATCTCCCTGCAGGAAAGGGCACTGGGATGGGAATGGAAAATGGCATAGCTGCTGTGGAAAACAGTCTGGTGGTTCCTGAAAAGATGAGACATAGAGCTACCATGTGACCCAGCAATTCCACTCCTACATATAGACCCAAGAGAAGTGAAAATATATGTCCATGCAAGAACTTGTACATGAATGTTCATGGCAGCATTATTCATAATTGTCAAAAGGTAGAAACAACCCAAATATCCACCAACTGAGGAATGGATAAACACAATGTGGTCTATCCATTCAGTGGAATGTTATTCAGCCTGAAAAAGAAATGAAACACTGACACAGGCTACAGCATGGCAAACCTTGAAAACATGCTAAGTGAAAGAAGCCAGACCCAAAAAGACCAAATATTGTAGGATTCCACTTATATAAAATGTCCAGAATAGATAAATCCATACAGACAGCAGATTTGTAGTTGCCTGTGGCTGGGCGTAGGGGAGGAGGGGAGTGATGGAGGGGTTGGGGGTAGACAGCTAAAGGGTGCAGAGTTTCTTTTCAGGGTCATATAAATGTTCTAAAGTTGATTGTGGTGAATAGTTGTCTAATTTTGAATATACTAAAAGCCATTGCTTTGTACATTTTAAATGAGTGAATCATGTTGTATGTGAATTACATGTCAGTAAAGCTGTTAATAAAAAGAAAGAAACAGAGAGAAAGAAAAAAAGAACAGATAAAGAAACCTAAGGCCAAACCAAAGAGAAGGGAAGAGAATGGCTATATTCATAAGACTTTTAATTGCTGATGACAGAAATCCTACTCAGGCTGTTTTAAGGCGGGGGGGAAAGGTAAGGGTGGAGCTTGGTGACTCGTAAAACTGAATATTCCAGGGAGAACCAGCTTCAGGTACTGCTTGATCCAGTCGTCTACACAATCTTTCAGCAAAAACCCTGGGCCTGGAAGTTATTGGCCCAGTTTGAGTCACATGTCTATCCAGGAACCAATCATAAGCATCCATGGTGAAGAAATGCCCTGATTGTCTTGGCCTGGGTCATGTACCCAACCCGGGAGTGAGGGAGTGGGTGACATTAACAGGGAGTTGGGGAGGGGCCGGCACAAAGGGAAGGAAAGAAGGTGAAGACCAGAATGTGGAAGGGCCCGGAGGGGTTGTGCGGTGGAGACCGAGGATGGGAGAGGGAAGAAGAGAAGGGGCATGTACCAGAAAGCAGTGAGCCTGGAGTGTGAGTTACATGTTGCCCAGACAATGGAACCTGCTGCCGTGGGCCGTGACAGCCCCCAGAGGAGACGATTTGGGGAGCATGATAGAGTAGGGGGTGCAGCTGCCACTGGGGAGCTGGGAGCCGCCTGTGAGCCTGCCGGAGCTTTCTCTTGAGCTGCTCAGGCTCCCTGGGTCCCCTTCAACAGCTGGCCCTCCTGAGCAGTTTCTCGATCCTGGTGGGGAGGGTGAGACATACCGTCAGCCACTATAACACCCCTCCCACTTGTGGAACCCTCCCTGCATTTGGTTTGCTGGGGCTGGTGTAACCAATTAAACCAGCATATGGGCGGCTTAAAACAACAGAAGTGTATTTTCTCACAGTTCTGGAAGCCAGAAGTGTAAAATTCAGGTGTCAGCAGGGTCATGCTCTCTCTGAAGACTCCAGGGGAGGATCCTGCCTTGCCTCTTCCAGCTTCTGGTGGCTGCCGGCGTCCTTGGCATTCCATGGCTGTCTTCCCTCTGTGTCCTCTCCCTTTACAAGGACAGGAGTCACCGAATTTAGGGCTGCCCTACTCCAGTATGACCTCACCTTAACTTGATTACAACCGCAAAACCCTATTTCTAAATAAGATCACATTCACAGGCTTGGGGAGACATAAATTTGGGGTAGATGATATTCAACCCAGTAAATTCCCCAAGGGCCAGCACTGGGCAGAACACGTTCTCTGTGTTTCCCCAAACGATCTTCACAGCAACCCAGGAGGCAGGCATAGTTAAAATCCCAATTGCACGGATGAGAAAACTGAGGCTCACGGAAGTTAGGTGTCAAGTGCCCAAGGTCACACAGCTGGAAAGCAATGGAGCAGTGACTTGAACTCCGGAGTCACCTCGACTCTGGAGCCTCCTGTCTATATCCAACCCTTTACAGTATCTGGCCTCCTGAAAACTAAATCCAAGAGAAACGTGACTAGGAATTCCAACACTTGCAGCCTTATTTCTTTTAAGCACTTGGGTTTTAGAGGCCCCATTATAAAACGTGGATCTGACCAGGCAATGTTGGGGATATGAGAAATTAAAAGTTTTTCTAGGCAAATCCATAGAGACAGAATGCAGCTTGGTGGGGCTAGGGGAGGGGAGAACAGGGAGCAACTGCCTAATGGGTATGGGGTTTTTTGGGGGTGATGAAAATGGCTTGGAACTGGCTTAAAGGTGATGGTTGCACAACATCATGCATGTACTAACTGTCACTGAGTTAACTGTTCACTCTTAAATGGTTAATTCTATGTTATGTGAATTATATAAAAATTTACGAAAAAAAGTTTTGTCCTGATATCTTTCCTTTATTTAAAATCTCCACTGCTAGAGTTGATCTTCGGTCTTGAGGCATCGTGAATTCCCCCACTGGGTCACTTTCTCTGCTGGGTGTCCAGGAGGCCCCTGCTGAAACTCACACATGCTTCTTGGAAGGCAGGGATTGGGTGCTGAGTGTCTTTCCTTAATACCCATGCATAGATGGATCACTCATTGTCCAGCTGTCATTTTATTTTATTTTTTATTGGTTATGAATATTCATGAGATACAAAGCTGATTGTCACCCCTTGTGCCCAAGATGTGAAGGCCAGATCCATACTTGCAGCCTGCCCATTACTACAAATTGCTACTGTACACCTTGTCCAGCTGCCGTTTTAGAAAGTAGAGGGAATAGGGCACTGGTCAGGTGAATTCTGCTTAATTCATTTTTGGGGAAAAGATATAGGAAAAGTGAGGGTAGCAGGGGAGCCAGAATCTGGAAGTTCATCTGCTTTTGCAGTTGTGGTTTGTTGGCCAGTCTGACATATCCCTGCCCTTACTCCATCCATTGTCCCCAAGTCCCTACCCTGCGGGGGTCGCTGCTGAACTGTCGACCCCAGGATCCCCACTCTCTGCATATTTGCCGAAAGGCCTGAGACAGCAATAGCTCAATTTTATTGATCTTGTCAAAAGCAGTAACTCAGGAAAGCTATTTAAATTCACGGGAGGAAGCCAGAGCAATTATCTGCGTCTGCATCCGATTCTTCATCATTTTTGTTATTGGCTACTGAGCCTGGAGACAGACATTTTGTCTAAGGCTGACGTGGCAGCAAGGGGACCGGTGAGGGCTGAGGTTTTGTTTGCAGCCTGAAAAAAAACCCTATAATCAACAGTTCGCCACTATAAATCTATATGTGTAAAGGTTTATGAGGTATTACCAGGGGGGTGTGCAGGCACCCAGTGGTTTAAATTCATTTTGTCCCTAATCCCAGCCATATCCCCTCAGCATATTCCCGCAGTCCTTATTTTAGCACATAATAACAATGTGATTTGTGATGAAGCAGGTGATTTTTTTTTGCAGTGTTCCCCCGTAGTTAAACTTTAATGAAAGCTTAAATCACAGTGAATTCTCGAGAGTGACAAGCAGATGGGATCTGTGGAAGGCACAGTGAGACTGTCTGGGTGGGCTGTGGCAGGGGTGGGGGTGGGGAATGACCCCACCCACCCACCAACAAAGTGTCTTGGAGCCCAGCAGATGGCATCCTCTCTGGGCAAGGGCCATGACTCATTCAGTTCTCAATCCCTGGTATCTGGTATGGGCCTGGCAATCAGTAGGTGCCCAGTGAAGAAGAGAATGAATGAATGAGCCAGGTGAGGTGCCTACTTGACATTGTTTGCCAATCTTAGTGGCTCCTGGCTATTGTGCTGTCATGATATTTTCTCTGTCTGTTCTGGGCATCGTCAGTTCATCACTCCAGGCCCACTCTCCACCCTTTTCCAGTCTGCTCCATACAGGACGACCTGTGTGGCTGCATCACCCGGGGCTGCCCGGCCTTCTGGCGTCCAGCTAGGTTCAGCCAGTGGGAGGTGCCAGTGGGAGGTTCGAGGTGGGTGGAGCAAGAGGCCCAGATGTTTATTCTCCAGCTCCTCTCTGCCTTGCTTCAGATTGCCTGTGACCCTCTAATAAAGAATAAGGCTTCTATGGGATGGTCCTCTTTTATAGCTACCTTCTTCAGGTTCCAGTAACCTCTCCTGTCCATGCCCCCTTCAGGTGCCCAGAGTTGCTACCTGGAGGGGAGGAGCTTCTTTGCCGCCTGCCCACACCTTTGCAAACAGTTGATTAGTAAGCACGACTTCCCATCTGAGCTACCCTTCTCTGCTTTCTATTGGGATCCTAACTGATAACACACGTAGCTATTATGTCCTTCTTATTCTTTTAAAATCAATACATGTGTTTTTACTCGCGTTCCAACTGTAGCCTCTCCACAAGCCAGCAGTTCTCCAAGTGACGCGCCACCCACACCAGCAGCCTTGGCAACAGCCGGGAGCTTGTTAGAAATGCAGGTTCTCTGGCCCCACCCCGAACCTACTGAATCAGACACACTGAGGGTGGGCCCAGCTACCTGTGTTTTCACAAGTCCTCCAGGGGATCTTGACACACTCTCAAGTGTGAGAACTACTGGTCTAAGTAATAATTTCAGCAACATCATGGGTTTGGTGTGTGTGGTCCTCATTACTGGTTGCCTTCCCAACATCCAGTCTCCTCCTCTTTCTTAATAATAAAACCCTGATTTTGTTCAGGGCAGTACTGTGCCCAGCCAGTGTAAACTCCACCTTTCCTAGCTTGTTTTGCAAGTGACATAGCTCTGCCCGATAAGATGTAAGTGGATGTCATTGGGTGCGGCTTCTCTGAAAGCTCTTTAAAAGGAGGAGGAGGTTGGAGGAGGGAGCAGAAGAAGCTAGTGCAGGTCTTTTGCCCTTTGCTCTTTCCCCTCTCCCTTCCTGGAATTTAGATGCAATGCTGGAGGTAGAGCAGCCACCTTGTGACCGTAAGATAACTATGAGAACAAAAGGGGTAGAAAAGGGCCTGAGTTTCAATGGCATGGTGGAGCTGCCTTCCCAGCCCTGGCTAGGCCATGTCCAGATGTCTTATTAAAAAACAGAAACCCTTTATTTGGGAAACCACTGTTATTTGGGGTTTCTGATATATGCGGCCAAGTGCAATTCCTAATTGAAATAAATACATAACTCTGATAAGAAGTGTCCATCTGTGTGTAGCGCTGCAGATTGTCCTGCAGGCCGTGAGACCCTGCTTCATCTGAAGCCCCATCCCTGAAGACAAGAGGCCACTTGCGACTGCCTGGCTGGCTTGGTAGAGAGCTGGGTACACAGCAGATGCCGGATTGTGTGTATTTGTTTATACCCATATCCTTGCAAAAGAGGATTTGAAAAAATCTTCAAGTCAGGTTAAACTGAAATTAAATCAGGAGAAAGATTAAGGAGACTCAAGAGGTCTCAAGTGAAATTTTTCCCGTCATCATGATCATTGTCATCATCAATATTAAAATCTCTAGAATTCCCACTATTTACAGGGCTCTGTGCCAGGCACTGGGGACTCCAGAGGCACTAGTGACCTGATCTGAACTTCCCAGGAGCTCACCCCGCAGGCAAGAAGACAGACCAAGAGGCTCTCGGAGCTGGGCAATCAAGGAAGACTGCTCAGGGGAGGTGGTGTTTGTGCTGGCAGCCAGGGGAAGAGGGAATGCCCACTGACTGTCCCAGGCACTGTGTCAGAGGCTCCTGCCAGCCTCATAACTGCTCTGTGAGGAAGGGATTTCCACAGGGAAACTGAGGATCAGAGAGGCAAAGTGACTTGCCCAATGTCACACAGCCTGTTGTGGTAGATCTGGGGCTCAACTCTGAACCACGAGAACCCCAATCTGAATCTATCAGCATTACGGAAGGTGTTTACCCAAGACACCGAGAGGCACCGCCTCTCAGGACTGCCAAAAGCTCAGAAGCCACCAGTGCCCTCCCAGGTGCTTGTAATTACCCACATTTTCCAGAAGAGGAAACCAGCTCAGAGAGGTGAAACCACTTTCCCAAGATGAAGGAGCAGAACCAGGGCTCAGACCCAGGTTTGTGGGGCTCCAGGGGATCAGAGTGCACTGGGAATCCCAGGAAGACTTCGTGGAGCAGGACTGAATGTGGTTGAGAAGGTGGCGGAGGCAAAGGCCTAGGTGAGGTATGGCAAGGGGACTGCGTGGGGTCCGTGTGGTGGGTCGACAGAAAATCCCACATTCATCGTGTCTTTCCTATGTGCACTGTGCTGAGCCCTTTTATCTTCACAACTGTGAGGTCGGTGTTACTTTTGACCTCATTTTACCGAAAGGAAAACTGAGGCAGACTACTATTTAACCTCTCTGTTCTTTACTTTTTAGGCATCTCTCTCCTTGCCCCTTCTGCAGGCAGCCCAGTGCCCCGGGCAGGATTTCTGTGTAGTCCCAGGTGAGCGTGGGCAGCCGGGGCTGTGTGTCTTGATCACTTGAGGCTTTGAGCTCTGGCTTGTAACCTCCCAATCTCACTAGTGGATTCTGTCCTACAACTGTCCTCTTCTTCCTCTTCACTTCACAGCCCAGGCAGGGAACTCAGCTCCTGCAGTGGACATCTGTGGCCCTCTCTGCTCAGGTTCTCTCCCTCTAGGAGGAAATCACACCCTCCCATGTCCCTTTGGGAATCACCCCTCTTTCCCCATGTAGTTTGGGAGGGGCAGACTCTGCCCCATCACCACAGTGATTGGTTCAGGGATAATCATATGACCCAGGCTGGGCCAATGAGAACCTTGCTTGGGACTTTTGCTGGAACCACTAGGGAAAGAAGGCCTCTCTGTCCCATGAGTTGCTGTGCTGGTAGCATGTAATTGAACCTGCCTGAGAAAGAAAGTAGCACCAAGAAATAGGAAAAGACTGATGATATTATTTGAGCTCATGAATCGAGCTATGCCTGAAGTCCATCCTGGACTTTTCAGGTACACGAAACAATAAATTCTGAGAGCTGGGTTTCAATCTCTGAAATTGTCCTCATTTCTATGATTCCCCTTCCCTACACGCCAGCCCAGATCATTTCTGTTTGCAGCAGACTTTGGTGAGGTTTGGGAGCTGTGGAGGGGCTTTACCGCACCATGAAGCTCAGCCTCCTTTTTCCCCTCAAGCTTCCCATGTTCCTGTTTTCAATCCCTTCCCTGTCAGCCTCCCCAGGAAACTCCATTTCCCAAACTTTCCTATAGAGCTCCCTACCAAGCTTGGGCTTCCATCACATTTCCACATCCTCATCATTGTGTCCTGCTGAGAAAATGGCCACCCCTCCTTTCCCATTCCCTGGCCTTACAGAAGAACTGGCTTTGAGTTTTGCAATGTCCACCTTTCCCTTCCTCTTTGTGAAAAAAGTCAGGGCACCCGAAGGTCTAAGCTCAAATGACAGCCCCTCCCTCCATTGGCTGTGTGACCTTGGACAGGTTACTTACCCTCTCTGTGCCTCTGTAACTGTGTCTGTAACATGGAAAGGCAGATACTGTAAAGCCTTTTTCTTAGGGTTGCCATGAGGATTAACTGAGCGAATTTATGGAAAACCCTCAGAACTGTGCCAGGCACACAGCAGTTGCTCTTTAAGCATTTGTTATATGTGTTATTATTAAGAGCGGATGATACAGGAATTCATGTTTGCACTGAAATGAATTATACCACCTCCCTTAGAAGCTTGAAGCAGTTACCAGTGTGTTTTAAAGTAACCATTCCCCTACCCCCAAGCACATCTGGAGGACCTTGAATAAAAAGTCTCCTGCCCAAATAGAAAGAGTCCTGGGAGGAAATGGGGGCAGGACCATGTAGGGGGAACCCATGGGCATGTGGGGAGAGGGAAGAGGGCTTTGGACTTGATCTGATTCCTGGGGTGGGAATGAAGATCTATTACCGGTCTTTGAGCAGGGCAAGCAGGCCTTTCAAGGGTTTGCTGTCTGGGTGGTTTGCAGTGGGGCCACATTCTTGCTATAACTTAAGGACTCCACCAAGCCCCGCTCCAGCTCTGGGGAGTAAAAGAGCAGTTTCCCCTTCCTGAGCTGAGCCGCTTAACAGCTGATGTGGAGACGAAAAGAGAACCCAATCAAGCTAACAGCCCTTCCTGGCTGCCCTGCAACGACGGTGCTTTGTGCTGAGCAGGGGAAAACATTGGCAGTTTAAGCGTTCTCACTCTCCGGGGAGCAGCTGCAGAGGAGGGGTGACTCCCGGGTCAAGCTTGAGAGAGCTCAGCCGCTGTGGGATGCTGGGAGGGGAGGTTTATAGCAAGCGAGCCCAGTGCCCCTCCATCCCCAAGGTGGCCCCATACTCATGTTCACAGAGGTACATGCTGTTTATGCAGAAGTGGTCTCACTTTGCCCCTTTTTCCAGATGAGGAAGCGGAGGCTCAGAACAGGGAAATGACCCACCCGAGGTCATACAGCTGTGAGGTACCAAATACAGGCTGGGTCTGACTCCAAATCCCCTGTGATCTTTGTTATGTAGGTGGCCTCACAGAGCTTGTAGGACCACAGGGAGGAGGCGGGTGTGGGAGCAGAGAAGCTATTTAGGAAGCAAAACAGAGCGTGCAGAATCTGGGGGCTTCAGAAGTGGAACTTGGTGAGGGTACCTGGGTGCAGGTGGTTGGAGGAAGAGGGTGAGGGTGTGTGGTGGAGAGACAGATGGGGAGAAGGAGACAGAAAGGGAGAAAGCTGGGGGAGGGGGAGAGAGGGAGAGAGAGACAGAGAGACAGTGAGACAGAGAGAGACAGAGACTTATCAGCCCCTTTCCTGGTTCTTCAGTTTCCCGAAGTTCTAGACCACTTCTGCAGCTGCTAAGTATCCACTCATTCACTCATCAATGCATTCATATATTTAATTGAGCACCTACGGCATACCAGGCACTATGTTAAACTCTAGCAACTCTAGCAGAGGACAAGGCAGATGAAAATCTGGACCATCGTGGAGTGCATTTTCTAGGTAGCAGGTAGGGAGACCAAGAAATAAAAAAGGTAAATAATAAAGAAGGGACAAAAATAGTGAACAGTACAAAGAATCTCAGGCAGTGACACACACTGGGAGGCAGTAAGGTGATGGTGGGGAGGGTGGGGAAGGACAGGAAAGTCACTGGCATGGGCAGGGTAGGGCAACTTCATATAAGACTGTCTTGGAAGACTTCTTAGAAGAGGTGATGTTGGAGCTGGGACTCCTGCGTCAGGAAAAAAGCCAAGGGCTGGGTGCCTGGAGGCTGGGACTGGGTGAGCTGGGCTCTGACGTCTTTCACCTTCACCTGGAGGGAGAAGTATTGAACAGGAGCCCTGCAGATGTCTGGAGACCTCATGAGAGACCCTGCATCAGAACCACCCACTGAGTCATCCCCACATTCCTGACCCACAGAAATTGAGAAAATACATAATTATTGTTTACAGCTGCTAAGTCTGGGGGTATTTTGCTACACAGCCATAGATAACTAATACCATACAATAGATAACCAATACAAGGGCCAGCTTGCATGGAGAGCTGCTTTCTGAGGGTGAGAAAAAGCTTTCCTAGAAACTTGCCAGTAATTGGCTAAATTGTGCCACATGATCATGGCTAGACCAATCTCTGGTTAGGGGCATGATTGTCTTGAACCAATCAGGACCCATGCCCTGGGGCTGGGCGAGGCTTTCCAGAACCAGGGAGGGCCATGGATGCTGGAGGAAAACCAGGGAAGCAGGGCCCAACACTGCCTCCTGATGCCAGAGCACCCAGGGTTTAACCTCTGGCACTCTCTTGAATGTCCACAGCTACCACTTATTGAGTACCCACTGTATGCCTGGATTTTCACCCACACCAAGCACTGGCTCTGTAGTTTTCTCACCATCAGCCAACTTCCCTCCTCCTGGCTTTTGCGCCTGCTGGTCCAGCCCCTGGAATGTCTTTCCTCCCCAGTTGCCGGTTAAAATTCCACGCGTCCTTCAAGGAAGACCTCAGGAGTCTGTCTCCACTTCCTGGAGGAAGTCTTCCAAGACCCGCCGTGAGGATTTATCAACGACCTGGGGGTGATGTAATCATTTACTATTGGGTCTGCAATTATTTCATTGCCGTGGAGCTAGGTCACCTGGGTTAAAATCCCAGTGGCCGTTTTCTAGCTGTGTGACCTTGGGCAAGTTACTTCACCACTCTGCACACCTCAGTTTCCCTATCTGTAAAGTGGTGATCATATTTGTATTTCCTGTGTTGGGTCCTTATCTTAGTTAAATGTTGATATCTGCAAAGTGCTTACGACGTTGCGCAGTCCGTAGGCAGCTCTGCGTAAGTTTTAACTGCTGTAATTTCCCTGCCTTCCCCTCCTGGTCTCCATCACAGCTGAAAAGTGACATAGGTCAAATTGTCCTGGTTTTTATAGGACTCATTATGGATTAACATATGCACCAGAGTGTGCCCAGCAGGATGATGGAGACCCGGGCAACTCCACAAGACCAACCGTAGCATTCCAGGATTACCTGGCAATTTCTGTCTTAAAAATAAAGCCGGGAGATAGAAAGGGCTCGACTTTTTCCCCATTTATAAACCAGTCAATTTCTCCCGCTCTATGGAGAACACAGAGCTGCACAGAATGTTACTTAAAAGAATATAAAAGGCGTTCCAGAATCCAGTACTAATAAAATTACTCTAAAAGCATTTCTCCCCTGCTCAAAGTTAACTCGATCTTAATGATGATAAACTCTCATTGCTGCTGCCTGTCCCCTCCAGCGCCGGGCGGGTGGGTGATTTTCCAAAGGAGTGTATTTCGGCCTCCCACAGGGGTCCTGGTTTTCTACATGCTCTGCGGCTGCCAGGGTGCCAACAGCATGGGTTTGGTCATCGGCAGGAGGTGAGCTTTGGGAGGCATTTAGAAGCTGTCTGAACACTGTTCTGGGGAAGGAAATGGCTGGGCTGTTGTCTGCTGACCTCCCAGGTTCCTCTTTATGAGCTTCCAGAAACAAAGGCTAACAGAAAAGACAATACTCCATTCACAGGTACCTCAGGAAGATGCTGTACTTTTTTGGCTCATTTAAGCTGGATAAGACCCAAATCCTGGAGGCTGTTCTGCAGATTTTTCTTTTTTCTTTTTAAAAAAGATGACTGGTAAGGGGATCTTAACCCTTGACTTGGTGTTGTCAGCACCACGCTCACCCAATGAGCTAACCGGCCATCCCTATGTGGGATCCGAACCCGGGGCCTTGGTGTTATCAGCACCGCACTCTCCCGAGTGAGCCACGGGCCGGCCCATGTTCTGCAGATTTTGACACAGAATAATATTCTGGTTTTCACTGGGTAAGCCACTCCAGAGAGACAGAGAGCTGTGTTGTTGGCAGTTTTATTGTGACTTCGTAACAACTCATGCCCTCTTTACTCCCTTAACGCCAGCCCCAAAACACATCCACTGCTTGCAATGGAGAAAGGCCTGCTTTCTCTTGATGTGCTCAGGGGGGACTCCGGTAGGACGTGCTTTGGAGATGTGGGCAAACTGTGATGTGCTGAGAGTTGCTTTGTGAATTACCAAGCACCATGCTCCGGGAATGAATGACAGTGCTTTGAGAGTTTGGTACTCTGGAGTCCTTAGATGTGCAGCTGACTAGCAAAAGGGATGTTTTGCCCTCGTGGCCCCTTTGGAGCTGGGAACGTTCTGGACCACAGCCCTGGACCTGCATTCACTTTCTCCACCAACACAATCTCAGACTTGCTATGGGGTCTGTGGTGACAAAGAATTTCAGACCTTCCCTTGCCCAACCAGCCCAGGTTTTCCCGGAAGCGCTCACTACATCACATGTAAACTGTAGTGCACATTCAAGTCAATTATGACCTGAGATTGTAAGATGATCGGAAATGGACCATTTTGATCCAGACAATCATAATGTCTCTATGTTATGTGTCAGGAACTACAGAACACAGCACGGACATTAACAAGAATGAGGTGACATATTTGTGTCTAGCATGAAATGATGTTCTAGACCTGTGGCGTTAAATGAAAAAAGCAAGTCACAGAACATGCAGAATGGTAAACAACAACAAAAAACTTAAAAAAAACCCAAGAACTTTTCTAACAAGAGATGATATATGGTGCACTGGTCCTTTGTCCTCTTTGACCAAAGCCAGACTGGGTTTGACCCCGCTCCAGCGGTTGCTAGCTCTGCCCCTCCCTGAGCCTCAGTTTCTCCATCTGTCAAATGGGGATGATAATAGTAACAACCTTAGAGGACTGCTGTGGGTCCTTTACAAGAATTTGTTGAATAAAGGCACCCAGCCCTTGTGGACTGTGGTTATCATCTGTACGATGGGGGGTTGCATCGGGGGCGAGGATCTCCGTCCACTACATCCTATACTTTTTGTTCTTAGCCAGCGCACGTGGATTACCTGTATATATTTTTAACAAGAAAAAAGAATATTAGTAATGCCATTTTTAAAGGGTTAATATGCAGGAAGTTTTTAAGACCCCCTGACAAGTACCACGCCCCTCAGGGGCTGTCCTGCAATTTAGAAGTGAGCACACGTGGGCTGCTCAGCCATGGGGGAGGGACTGTGGGCAGAGGCAGCCAAGGTGGAGGGGGTGCTGGGCATTTATCAGGGCTGGGGTGGGAGACATGCTTTCCCCTTGAGAGGTCCTGCTCTTTCCACTTGGTGACTTTAGGACATAAGTTCCTTAGCAAAGCAGGCTCCTTCCTGCCCAGCGTGATGAGCAGAGATTAAATGCTCTGTTGACGCACAAAGAAGCAGCTTCATCTGGAAAATTCCACAGCAGGGCAAGGCTTGCTAGGGCTTTAATACAGGGGACTGGAGACTCCCCAGGTGCTCACTGAAAGCTCGGCAGGATGGGAGCAAGCAGGGGACTCACTGAGGCAAGCAGGACATTTTTATTAAGCACCTACTATGTGTCAAGCACTGTTCTAGACACTGAGGACCTGGCAGGTAAGTATATACATGAACATGATAGTTCCAGCCAGTTGTGAGTTCTACAAAGACGGTAAAATCGTTTGATGGGGTAGACTGTGAATGGGTGTTGGGTGAATGAGTGGATGGGGTCTTCCTCTGAGGAGGCGACATTTGTACAGACATTTGAATAAAATAAGGGAGCCGACTATGAGAGTGTCTGGAGGAGGAGCCGTCTGGCAGAGGGCACAGCCAGTGCAAAGGTCCTGAGGCTGCAGCAGGCTTGGCATGTTCTGGAAGGTACAGAGAGGTTAGTGTAGCTGGAACCTAATGGGTTAGGGGAGCAATGGTGGAATGAGGTGAGTAAGGGGGCCACGCCTTGTGGGTCATGGTAAGGAATCTGGATATGGTAATTTACTTCCCTGTTCACTTGGCACGTGTGTTTTAAGCACCAGTTATGTGTGAAGCAAAGAAGGATGCTCAGGGTGCAGTAGCCGGGTGTTTTCAGTTTCACTGGCAAGACAGGACTTCCTCTGTCGTGCGATAAATGTAGGGGCTGGGCCCACCTGCTCCCTGCTTACAGCTGGGGAAGAGGCTTGGGGTACGGGAGGTTTGGAGATGAGAGACAGGGTTGAGAGCCAGTGTGGGGCTAGGGTGAAGCAAGTGGGCACCCAGGGCCCAGCATGTCAGGACGAAGCCCTCTCAGGGTCATGCTAGTGCAGAAGTGGTACCCTGGGTGCCTCACCTGCCTTGCCCTAGTCTCCGACCTGCTGCAGATGCTCACGGGTCCAGCCTCCACAGACCCGGGAGGCCCCAGGAGCAGCTGGGGCCTGGCAGGAGTTGAGGGGGTAGAGATGGTTTCCCAGAGCAAACCCTGACGAGCTAAATTTGTGAAGCTTCCAACATGCTGCTTCCCAGGAGAGTGGATTGGGCCCTCCCCCAGCCCTATCCTTCCCCAAAACACAAGCATGTGTGTCCCAGTTCACCCACGTGTGATGTGTGGGTAGGGCTACCTGCATGTTATGGATTACGTGTGTCCCCCCAAAACATATGTCCAAGTCTTAACCCCGGGTACCTATGAATGTGACTTCATTTGGAAATAGGGTCTTTGCAGATGTCATCAAGTTAAGATGAGGTCATTAGAGTGGACCCTAATCCAACGTGACTGGTGTCCTTATAGGACGAGAGACACATGAGAAGAAGCCATGTGAAGAAGGAGGCAGAGACCAGTGTGAGGCAGCTGGGAGCCAGGGACCGCCTGTGGCCACCAGAAGCTGGATGAGGCACGAAGGATCCTCCCCTAGAGCCTTCAGAGGGAGCAGGACCCTGCCCACACCTGATTTCACCCTTTTGGCCTCCAGAATTGTTGTTTTAAGCCACCCAGTTGTAGGACTTTGTTATGGAAGCCCTGGAAGCTAAAACACCACATTTAGAGGGTGAGGTTCCCGGCGATCTTGCTAGAATGCAGGTTCTGGCTCCGCAGTTCTGGGGTGGGGCCAAGACTGCTGCTCTGTGGACCAGCAGAGGTTTAGAGGACGCACTTGGCTGCCACTCAGCCACAAGCCCTCACTCCTACTTTGCTCACAGACTACTACTTTGTTCATTCGTCCCTCAGGGAAAATGACTCAGTCCAGCTCAGAGGTAAACCCCAATTAGTCTAGCCAGGGGTCAGCACGCTGTTTTTCTGTACAGTCAGATAATAATTCTTCTAGGCTTTTCAGGCCAGACAGTTTCTGTTGCAACTACTCAGCTCAGTCATTGCATCTTGAAAGCAGCCATAGACAATGTATGGAAAAGAATGGTGTGGCTGTGCGCCAATAAATCTTTATTTATAAACACAGGCTCGGGGCGGCCCTTGAGCCCTAGTTGGCTGACCCCTGGTCTAAGCTAATCAGACCCAACTCTAGCCAGTGAGGCATGAGGGGGACTCCCCACTGGAGAATTTCTGGGGAATGTTTACTTGCTCTTTAAAAAGAGAGAAACACAGGGAAGAGATGGCTGCATCATTTTTTGGCTGCCCTTTGTCCGGTTGGGATGCAATGACCAGATCTGCCACCATCATCTTGGGACCATGAGGGAAGTCCCACCACTGACAGTGACAGTAGAGAGAGAGGACAAGAGCCTGGTCCTGATGCCACCATTGAACTGCTGAATCAACCAGCCCCGAAGCCCCTTTCTCCTCAGGACTTCTCATCATGGAAAATAGTAAATCTTCCTCATTGTTAAAGCTGTTTGAATTGGAATGTTTCTTATTTGCTGCTTAAGGCGTCCTGACTGATGTAGCTCCTCAGGTGCCCCAGGCCCTGGAGCTGCTCGTCCCCTCCTGCCCACGGTAGCACCCTCTTCTCTAGGTGTTGCACACAGTGACTCATGCCCGGGCACAGGGCACAGGGCAAAGCACTGATTTGGGAGTCTAGAGATTTGGCCCCTGCCCCAAATGTGCGTGACTTTGGCCAAATCACTGGCCTTCTATGTGTTAAACAGTGGCTACTCTACTGGTTGGACAGGCTTGTTGTGAAGTTCGTGGGCAGGTAAACTCTAATATTAAACAATCGGCAGGGGCTCTGAGCCCCATCCGGGTCCCTCTCCAACCTGTTCCTGTCCGTGCTGTCCCATCCCTCTGCGCACTACTCCTGGGTTCCTGGAAGTGCTTTGGCCCTGCGTCCAGCAAGTCTGGCCTGCCTGGGAGTTGGCGTCCCTCTGGGGCAGCCCTTAGGTGACCACTGAGAGTGTGGGTCTGATCCCCTTGCCTTGAGGCAGGACAAACTCTGAAGTGTCACTAGCACTCCAGGGCCCTCCATGGATAAGGCTAAGACTGGGGCGTTGCCTCAAGTGACACCTGGGCTTGTCTTCCTTCCCTTCCCTGTCCTGTTGCCCGTGGGCTGGTCTTCCCTAAAGTACTTTTCCACAAACCTCATCTCAGGATCTGCTCGGGAGGGAGCCCAGGCTTGCTCTTACCCAGTGCTTACTCTTTGCCTTACTCCTTTTTACAAACATTAGCTGATCCAATCCTCCCAAGGGCTCTGAAGCCTGTACTATTATCCCATTGTGCCAAAGGGGAAGCTGAAGCCCAGAGAGGTTGAGTAACTTATCCAGGGTCACACAACTTGTCTTGCTCCAGAGGTCATATCATAACAATTGCACTGTTCTATGCCGTGGAGCTCTGGGGCTAGAAATCCTGGGTTGGAACCCAGCTTTGCTCTTTACTAGTCCTGTGATCCTGGGCAAGCCATTTTCACCTCTTCAGGCCTCAGTCTCTTCATCTATCAAATGGGTTATCATGAGAATTAAGTGACCAATACTCGGTACTTGTAAAGAGCTAAGTGCTCAATACATGTCAGCTGGTGTCAATTATTATTAATAATGTCTTTGAGCTGGCTTTGCCCTGCTGGGGATGTGGATGGGCAAGGACCTCTTGGGACCCCTAGATAACCCCTGGGGGAGGAGGAAGGAGAGGCAGCTGGCTGGGCCCGGCCCATGCAGTGCCTGGGAGAGGCAGGATGTGTCCCACGCAGGGAGGGCAGCCAGCACTGTTACCATAGCAGCAGCTTGGCAGGGGGCGGGAGAGGGGAGGCAGGAAGGGGCCTTCCCATCTGCCCATGGAGCCTGTGGGGCTCCGCTGCCTCCCAGCTGAGGGCAGCCAAGGTGGCTGTGGGCTGTGTGCCTGCAGGCAGCCTCCTCATTTACAGCCAGGAGCATTTTCTGGTTCAAAGCACACACAGCCTTCACTTATCATCTATGAAGGCAGCCATGCAAGGAAACCTCGGGCCACCCCTGGGGGTCTGATTAGCATGAAGAGGCTTCCAGTCTGAGCTGGGGGTCCCTGAGGCAGCCCCTCCCACCAGGGAACTCCCCACCTCTTTTCCACGTCATTTGTCTGTCTGGGAGGCAGTAGTGGGATGGCAGATCTGAATCCAGCTCAGTCACGCTCTAGCTGGGTGGCCTTGGGCAAGTTACTTTATCTCTCTGGGGCTCAGTTTCATTATCTAAAAAATAATCATAATGAAATGGATGTAACAGGACCTTCCCTACAGGGATGCTATGAGGATCAAGGTCTGTCCAGGGCTCTGCACAGGATTGGTCCCTAGCTGTAGCTCTGACTTTATGAGCACCTGCCAGGTGCTGTTCTAAGCATTGTGGAAATAAGCCCTAGAATCTTCACGTTTGTGATGTTGTTCATCTTCGCTTCTATTTTACAGATAGAGAACTGAGGCACAAAGAGGTTAAGTAGCTGCCTAAGCAAGACCTCTGTTTCCACTAGTATTTTTCTATTTCATTTAATAGGGGCCCTCAGATAATATCCAGGTACCATGAGTAGGCATTTATTGGGCACCTACTGAATGCAGGCAAATCCAGGCAGAGCTGGGACCCAAGGGGCAGAAAAAAAGCATGGAGATGCCTCAGAGACCACAAGGTCTCTACCTCTGCTAGGACTTGCTGGTTCTGGCTTAGAGGGATCACATGTGCCCCCAACCTTTTCTCTCTGGAACAGGAACGAAGACCATCTGACTTGTCAGCTACAGCAAACACAGCTCTTGCGGTTTTCAGCGTCTCTTTCCAGCCTGATGTAGTTCTTTTGGGTAAATATTAAGTCAAATCAAACTTCAAGCTCCCTGCCAGGCTGTTTGTCCCCTGACCCTCCCACCTCACTCCCCACCCCCACTGAGCACTCCCCCCCAACACCCCGGGCCCTTCCCACCTCCTTCCTGGATCCTCGGGGTGGCAGGAGGGGAGAGGCTCAGGTTCTAGGGCTGACACTGGCCTCTTCTGTGGTGTGGCCAGTGTCCTGCACCCTGAGGACCCCAGTGCCTGAGGTTCTGGGGCTTGTCCTGCCAGAACCCTGGGTGGCTGTGCCCCAACACACACACACGCGCACACACACACACAGATTTAGCTCCTGGCCACTGCAGCTAGGCTGGGGGGCCTTGGGCAAGGTGCTGCACCTCTCGGAGCCTCAGTTTTCTCATCTGTAAAACGGGGCTGCTCTGACAGCCCCCTGTTTAGAGGACCTTGGGAAATAACAGAGAGAAAATGCTTTATAAACCACGACTGCATCCTCCTGACTCATTTCTGTCTACCTTCACAACACACCCAGTGTGTACTGGCTGACAAACGTTTGTGTGAAATTTTCCTCCTGCTTTTTCTTCTCTCCCATTTTTTCTTCTTTTCTTCTTTCCTCTTTCTTTCACCCACCATTCCCCCCTCTTCCCACCCTCCCTGTTCCCTTCCCTCTCTTCCCTTCTTCTTTTGCAGAAAAGAAAGTCTAAGTTCAGAGTATCTTTCCCCCCATTGGGGGGTGTCCGCCACATTGTGGGCGGGGTAGGGGACCCTGGAGGCTGGCAGCTCAGGAGCCCCAGGCTGCCGCAGAGAGGGAACATGACTCTCTCCTCAGCACTTTTCATGTTTAAAGTGCTTCCTCGGCGCTAAATAATTAATTCTTGCCATGCTCCTGTGTGAAGGAATAAATAAATGTCACTGGCGTGGGGTGACTAAGCCCGCTGGGAATCAAGGCTGACAGCTCCCGGCGCCAGCAGAGGGGTCGGCTGGGGACATTACCTTCAGAGGCCACCGCCAAGTTAGAGCTGCCTGGGAGCTCAGCCAGCCCCGCAGCCTGGTGGGAATATGCAGAGTTCCTATGTGGGCGGAGGGGCCTGTCTTCTTGGCTTGCCCCTGGGTGGATCAGGAGTGCCAGGTAAGATGTGGGCCCCAGGCCTCAGTTTTCTAATCTAAGACTGTGCCTCAGTCTTCCTGTCTGTGAAATGGGAACCATTCTGGTGCTCACTTCCCAGAGCCAGTGGGACAAATCTGAATATACCCCTCAGTGGAGGTTGAGTTGGGGGTGGGGGTGGGGAGCACTTCCTGCACTGAGATCATTGTCATCATTACATGTCCCCTGCACATCCTGCCACCAGCACCCCTGGGGTCTCTTCCAAGGCCTCAGTTTCCCCAGACTCCTCCCCAGGGCCCTAACCTACCCTCCTCTTCCATCCAGTCTCCTGCCCCTCCCCCATCAGGTGCCTCTGGGCTGTTTCAGGCACGCCAAGCACATTCTCTCCTCGGACCATTGCCCTTGCTGTTCCCTCTGCCCAGAACATTCTTGCTTCCTCCGGGTCTTGGCACCAAGTCACCTCTTTAGAGAGGTCTTTCCTGACTGCTCTGTCTGAGATGCTCCAGCTGATAGGAATGCCATTGTCCTGCCCTCATCAGCCTTCCTTTTGCTCTGGCATCATGTACTCACTGTCATTCACGTGCTCCCCCCCATCCCACCCTGCAGACTGTGAGCTCTGTGAGGGCAGGGACCTGTCTTGCTTGGTCACCACTATGTCCCCAGTGCCTGACATACACAGGAGCCCAACAAACAGTTGCTTTGCTCACTGTTCCATCCCTAGGAATGTGTCTGGCACATAATAGGTGCTCAACAAATAACTAGTTTGTTCACTGCTTTGTTCCCAGTGCCTAGAACAGCAGGTAGTAGGTATGTAGTAGGTGCTCAAGAAGCCCTTGTTTGATCACTGTTGTCACCAGCCTAGTGCTTGACACATGATAGGTGTCTAATATGCATTTGTTTTGCTTGTGGCTCTATCCCCAGTTCCTAGAAAAGTATCTTGCCCATAGTAGGTGCTCAACAGATATTTGTTATGTTCATTCCTGTATCTCCCTAGCACTTAGTAGGTCCTTGATGTTTATTGAATGAATGAATAGTTGGGTGAAAGGCTGTTCTCTCCTCAAAGCTCCCAAATCTTTTAGAGCAGAGGTGCCTGCACTATGGGGGGAGAGACAGGGTAGTCCAGAAGCGGCTGTGGCTGCGGGGTACGGCAGACCCCCATACCTGGCTGTCTGCACACTTGATACCTCTCTCTGAGGAACAGCCTCCAGCCTGCCTGCCTGCATGCCAGGCAGCACACAGCTCCAGCACGCTGCGCAGCCTTGAGCAGCCTCGCCCCAGCACCAACCAGGCCTGGCCACGCTACAAGGAGGGGAAGGAGGAGGGGGCCTGCAGATGGCTGGCCATCTGGCTGCGCAGGAGGCTGGACAGGCAGGCGTCCCCCCACCAGCTCACACTTTGCCATCATGTTCCTCTTTGCTCAGCAGGGCCAGGCAGGGGGCTTCAGGATGAAGCAAGGGGTCCCTGTACCCTTTCCCAGCTTCTGGGTCTCATCTGGTACCCTGGAGTGTATGGGGTCTGCATCTGGCCTGAGGGCTCAGCATGGTGGTCAGGCGTCAGGAAGAATGTGATCAGGGCATCCAAGGTGGGGCCCAGTGGGGCTCTGAGGACAGACAGGGCTGGGACTGGACTCCTGCCTCCCCCCAGAACTCCCACCAGGCAGCTGCTCTGCTCCTCTTCCCCAAGGTCATCCCAAGACTAGAAAGCATTGGTCTCTGCCCCCGGGCTTCACGACTCCTGGAGCGCAGAGTGGAGGGTGAGCAGGGAGGGCACGGGGGAGGGAGAACAGGAGCAGAAGTACCCGAGTGTGTCTGTGTGCGTGCACGTGTGTACGCAAGTGTGCGCATGCATGTCTGGGCATGCATGGAGGAAGATAGAGTTTGGAATTTTCCTAACTCACATATTTGAGTCACATAGTTTTCTGTTTTTGATTGAGTTAATGGTGCATGTGAATATTTGTACGTGTGTGTGAGGAGACCCATGTGTATTTGCATGTGTCTATGCATGCTGTTCCAGTGGTGTTTATGCAGATTTTATATTTAGGTATAGACCCTGTGCAGGAAATGTGCAAGGTGCTCTTTAGGTACATAAATACATGCATGTGTATATGTGTGTAAATGGGGTGAATATATGTTTATATGGATGTGTGAATGTATGTATAGATGTGTGTACATGTATGTGCACACATAATATACGGGTGCATGTGTGGTGTGTGCATGTATGTGTGTATGTGGGTATATGACTGAGTCTGTGTGTATTTGTAGGTGTGTGTGCACATACACATGGCTGTGTGTGGGATTGAATGTGCATATGCTTTTGTGTATATATGGATATGTGTGCACGTGCATGTATATGCATGTGTTTATGGATGTGTGTACGTGTGTGCATGTGCATGTGTATATGCAGATGAATGTGTGTATGCATGGGTGTGCATGAGTGTATTATTTATGGATGAGTGTGTGTGTGTGTGTGTGAGAGCACATGCATGCATGTGTTTGTGTAAACGATGTGTGTATATGTGTGTGTGCCTATGTGTGTATATGTGTGCAATTAGGGATGTCTGTGTGTAGTGTGTGTGCATGTGTGTCATGAGTGTGCCTGGTAAGAGCATAGACATGGGAGCCAGGTCACCTGGGTTCACATCCCAGATCTGCCACTCCCTGGCACATGGGACTTGGGGCAAGTCATTTAACATGTGTGCACTGTGATGGGGGCAGCCCAGCTTTTGTGGGAGGCTCAGAGACCCTAAGCTCTTCTTGTGGGATTGGAAGTGGGTTGGGGGAGTCAAGGAAGTCTTTTTGAAGAAAGGAATATTTAAACTGAGTCTTGAAGGATGAGTAGGCGATCAACGGTCAGAGAAAGTTTAGGAGAACTATCCAGGCAGATAGCACAGCATTTAAGAAGTCTCTGATCCTAGCCCTGGTCTACGTTACCAAATTCTCTTCTGGTCCAAAAAGCCTCCCTCCTGGTCTCTTACACTATCTTTCTGAAATATGCTTCTAGCTTTGGGGCAGACTGCTTCCCTTCCTCCAGACCTTGCCCGTGGGCCAGCCCCTCGGCTCCTCTGTGCCTCGGTTTTCTCTGTCCTGGTGAGGATGCTGGTAGGTGTTTCACAAGAGCTGGTTTCCTCCCTTGCTCCTCTTTGTACAAATGGGGACACTGGAGCCCAGAGAAGCACAGAAGTTTGCTTCAAGTCACACACAGAGCTGAGTATAGAACCGCTGCCCAAGGCCCCAGCCCAGATTTTATTAAAGGTGTCGCAACAAGGGTTTCCATTTGGCAAAGTTTAGCTCAGACTTGGAATTTAAACCCTGCATGTCATTCAAAATGTCATAGAAGCAATGTTCAAATTTCATTGATTGAACACATTTATTGGGCACCTACTATGTGCTTGGGACACAGCAGTGACCAAGGCAGAAGCAGTTCCTCTAGGAAATGATTTAATCCCATCTGCAAAGTCTCTTTTGCCATGTAAGGACACAGATTCACATGTTCAATGGATTACCTTACATGGCAAAAGGGATTTTGCGGATGGGATTAAATTAAGGATCTGAGATAAGGAGATTATTCTAGGTTTTTCGGGTGGGCCCAATGTCATCACAAGTGTCCTTATAAGAGGGAGGCATGAAAGTCAGAGCCAAAGAAGGAGATGTGACCATGGAAGCAGATGTCAGAGTAAGTCAGGGCCACAAGCCAAGGAATGTGGAAGACTTCTAGAAGCTAGGAAGGGCAAGGAAATAGATTCTCCCCTAGAATCTCCAGAAAGGCATTCAGCCCTGCCAGTGCCTTGATTTCAGCCCCGGGCAAGCCATTTCAGACCTCTGACCTCCAGAACTGGCAGATAGTACATGATGTTGTTTTAAGCCACCAAGTTCGCAATAATTAGTTACAGCAGCAATAGGGAACTATAAGCCAGTAGTACATGTGGCTATTTACATTTAAAGTAAATTAAATTTAAAATTCAGTTCCTTAGTGGCACCAGCCACATTTCAAGTGCTCAACAACCACATTTCCATCATCACAGAAAGTTCCAATGGCCAACACTAGTCTAGACAGACTATAAACAAGCAACCCAATAAATAAGGGAATTTCAGATGGTGACGAGACAGAAAACGATAAAAGCTTTAGAAATCATATCCTCAGCTCAACCTAAATGAAGAGGATGTTTAGTAATTCCATAAAAGTTCCTGAAGCCAAAACCGACTGAAATATAATAGCTGGCCACAGGGGCAGGTGCTTCTGGTCTATGTGCTAAAACCACTACAGGACTCAGAGGCACAGAGACGTTAAGTCACTTGCCCAGAGTCCCGCAGTGAGGCAAGCAGAGGGCCGACGGGAGGTAAGGCTGCCCCTGCAGGTGTCTGAGCAGGTGAGGAAAGGCAAGAATTCAGCTTCTGCACGAAGCCGGAAGAGACCTGCAGCTAACTGCAGACCCTCTTTCCAGGGGCTCTTGTTCTCCTGGGGGACATTTCTCTTCTGGCATAGGCCAAGAACACTGTGTTAATTTCCTGTCTCTGCTGTAACAAATCATCACAAACTTAGTGGCTTAAAACAACGGGAATTTATTCCCTCACAGTTTTGGAGGCCAAACATCTGAAAGGCATTGGCTGGGCCACGCTGTCTCTGAAGGTTTCGGGGAAGGGTCTGGCCAGGCCTCTTCCTAGCTTCTGGCACTGGCCAGCCACCCTCAGCGTTTCTCGGCTTGTGGCCGCATCACCCCAGCTTCTACCTTCATCCACACAAGGTCTTCTTCCCTCTGTGTGTCTCTGTGCCAAATTCCCTTCTTATCATTGAATTAGGGCCCACCCTAATCCACTATGACCTCATCTTAACTTGATCACATCTGCAAAGACCCTGTTTCCCAGTAAGACCACATTCACAGGTTTGGGGTGGATGTGAAATTCAGGGGGATGCTCTTACTCCAGTACAGAGACCCTGGGCAATTTCCAGGGGCCTTATGGGTATAGACCTGTGTTTTCCAGACAGCAGCATGCCGGATAGTTAGGAGCACAGACCAGGGAGCTGGGTCTGGGTTCAAATCCCAGCTTCACCATCCACTGGCTGTGTGACCTAGGGTGAATTACTTAACCTCTCTGGGTCCCATGTGATGATGGTAACAGCACATGTCTCCTACAGTCGTCGTGAAAATTAAATGAGACAGTGCATGTAAAGCTCTTGGAATCACCACAGGCCCACAGCAAGCCGCACACAAGCATTTGCTATCATCACAATTTGTGATTTTTCCCAAATCGTTGGGAAGACCTGGGGCGGATGTAGACAATGCATTAAACTGAACAGCAAGAAAGTCACTGCCTTTTTCCTTTCCATTCTTCTGCCAACTTCAAGGAGAAAGTCCCCACGGTGCTGACATATCTTTGACACCTCATGAAGGCTGGCACAGCTTCCCCTGTGACAAAGCAGGAGGAGGGTTCCCTCCAGAGCCTGCATCAGGCAGGCAGCAGGACAGAAACCAGATCTGGGCGGTGCCCTTTCTTTCATCATGTTTACTTTCATGGTCACCTTCTGTTTACAGCGAGTGCTATCACTTTCCACTAATGAGGTCATCTAAGCTTTCCTTTTTAAGTCCATTTATTTGCCTAAAGAGAAAGCCAGTGGCTGTTTTTAAAGAACTGAGCATGTAGCGGTTCAGGTATGGAGAAAGCAGAGTCTGGTCCCACCGGTGGCTCAGGGGGACGGGGCAGGAGCGGCAGTGACACCTGAATGCCCGAGGGGTAGGCAACCACCTGGGCGTTTGAGGTCCTGAGGGGACCGCTTCATTGTATGCTCCAGAGGATTCCATTATGTGGATTATCTTCTGATCCGTGCAGGCGCCACCCAGGTGCAACTCACATGGGCACCGCCTCGGCTCTCTCAGAGGCCTGCCAGGGTAGCCGGGCTGCATGGAACCCCGGGACTTGAGTTAGAGGGATGAGACTAAACAGGGTGAAGGCCTGTTGCGATTAACCTCCTCCAGTCTCAGCCTGGCCTATGCGAGCGTCTAGCAAGTTCACCTTCAAAGGCTTAATGGGCCCCCGCTCTTCAGAAGGTGACAAGTTCCATCCACAAGTCAGAAAGAGCCACTGGGCTGGGCCTGAGCTTCAGGAAGTGCCAATGTAGCGAAGGAGAGTTTGTCCCCAGTGCTTGTGGGCCTGCTATTTTGTCCCAGGAGATTCCCACAAGTGCGCAATGGTGTGGATGGGTGGGCTTCTGTGAGCGGGGTCAGGGCTGTGCACAGCTCAGGGCACTCAGGCACGGCCCCTCCCTTTTCTCTCTTGGACAGACTAACATTACCCGGACACGTGAGTGAGCAAGCCTGGAGACATATGCTATCATGTAAGCAGGCCACAACAGCCCCCCACAGTAGCCTCTGCCCATAATCTCCCCATAGTTCTCCACCTCCAGGTATCTGTTGCTGTGTAAGGAACCACCCCAAAACTTAGAGGCATAAAACAACAGCAGTGATTTTATTGCTGTGTCACAGTTCTGATTCTGACTGGGCTTGCCGGGAAGTTCTCATGCAGACCCTCATGTGGCAGCCATCCCATGGTCACTGGGGCTGGGGTCGTCTCAACTCACACATGTGGCAGTTGATGCTGGCTGTAAGCTGGAACCTCAGCTGGGGCGGAGGCCTCCACACATGGCTTCTTCACAACATGGTGGCTCCAAAAAAAGTGTCCCATGAGGGCCTGGTAGGAGCTGTACCACCTTTTATAACAGCCTCGGAAGTCACATGGTGTCACTTGCACTGTAGTCTCAGCCAAGGCATGTGACTAAGTCCTGGCCAATCAGAATTTTCCAAGCCTCTCGCCTCAGTGATTGGTTCAGGGAGTATCAAGTGACCTAATTTGGTCTAGGCAGAGGTAATCCTAAAACTGTTGCAGGAACAGTTGGGAGGAGAGAATCTGGGGTGACGGAGCATCATGGATGTTCAGAAGGGCCTGCTGGGATGCCTTTTCCATGTGGAGGGCAGGGCCTGCCTGAATAATGAAGCCAACATAGACACAAACAACCATGACACAGAAAGAGACAGCAGTCTGAGGTCATTGCTTGAGTGCCTGGATCCAGCCATCCCTGAGGCCAGACTACCCTTGGACTTCGTTATTACGAGACCCAATAACTTTTCTTTTTAGCTGATGCCAGTTTGGGCTGGGGTTTCTGTGATAGCCAAAGACTCCTGGCTCATAAGGAGGCAGAAAATGAATTTGAGTCCAGATCTATCTAAGTCCAAATTCTAAATTCTTTCTGCAGAACGATGTCACTTCCCTGAGTCCCATTTACCTTCAGGGCCCAAATCAGTTCTCCCCCTCTTCCATGCCATTCTCTCTGACAATATCAGCCCGTGGCATCTCTCCTCGGACTGTAATTGCTGGGGTTTGTGGCCTTTGGTCTATGTGCTTTACAGGGAAGTCCTCCCTGACCAACACTATGCCTTCTTCTGCCACACATGGGTGCCTGAAATTTCACCATTAGAGCAACGTTCTTCTGGGTTAAGCAATACCCTCTTCAAGGGATTGTTTTAAAATCTTGACCCCCTGAGAGCAGAACACAAATCACGATGGCCCAAGGAAAAGCAGATAAGGGCATTAATGGAGGATACAGGGCAGAGAGACCACAGAGGAGGGTGTGTGTTTTTCTGACTGGAAAGGAGGAAGTGGTGTTTAAGCTGCACATTAAAAAATAACAAACAGACAAATAGAGGTGTGGGAAAAGGCATTTGAGGTGGAAGGAGAAGACCAGGAGGTGTGAACTTGAAGGGTATCATCAGGAAACAGCAGATTAGCTGATCTGCTGTGGCTGGTGCATAGTAAATAGACCAAAGCCATCTCAGAAGGTCCTGGGATTGTGAAATAGCAGGCTGAGGAATTTGATATTTATTTTCCAGGTAAGGGGAGCCACTGAAGGTGCTTGAGCAGGGTAGAGTGTCAACTCGGGCAGCACTTTAGGAAGATTAATCTTGTGCAGTGTGAAGAGGCTAGAGGCAGGGCCAGGAGGAAACCAAGTGAGAAATGAAGTCATCCAAGAGACAGCTGGAACAATGAGATGGGTAAGGAGTGATCAGAGACATTCTTGGGGACAATTGGCTTGATTTCGAGACAGATTGGGTGCCAGGGAGGGATGGAGCCTTAGAGCAGCATCTGGGCTGGGCCCCTGTACCAAGTGAGGTCTGTGGGGCCTCTCCCTGCTTTAAGAATGGGTGTCTATCTCCAGCCCACCCACGTAGTATTGTAGATTCATGCTGGGTTGAGGATCAGGATGGGGTTTGTTTTCATTGCTGTGTAGTTTTCCACTGTATGGATATACCACAACTCACTTATCCCTTCACCTATTGATGGACATATGGGTAGTTTCCAGTAACCTCCTTTTTAAATTCTGGTAGATGTCACCTTGTACTAAGCAATACAATCTAAGAAAGCATTCTTGGGATGGGCTGGCTATATTTTATCGACTACGCATAAAAATAAATGCAGAATTATTAAAAATAAAAAGTGCTTGGCCAGGACCAGTCTCTCATCTCGCTCCTGCATAGGACTCACTTTGGTAAAGGCTATGATAATCACTCATTGCTGCTGAGGTGTGGGATTGTTGGGTGAGGATGTCGCTCAGGCCTGGCAGTGGACACAGAGGCTTAGCTCCCCTTCCTGCCCCCTCCATGGCCCTGGACAAGAGGCCTTCTGGAAGCCTGCTCCTGCCCGGCCCCCGCCACCCTCAGCTGGATGGAGACATTGGGCTCAATTCATTCTGCCTTCAAAGGGCTCCTGTCTGAACCAGGCTCCTGGGCAAACCCCCAGCCAACTCCTTGCCTAGAAAAACACACTCAGCCCTTGTTTAGGCTGAGGCCCGCCTGCAGGAGGTCAGCTCAGCTGCGAGGGCAGAATCCCAGGCCCAGCCGCAGAGTGTGGCGTGGGGGCTGCCTGAGACAGAGGCTGCTTGAGTAGGAGGAGGCCTCACACTGGGGATCCCATGTGCATCCCCTGATTGGCTGGGAGGGTCCAGCCCCTCACCCGGGGCTGTGGCTCTCCTCCCAGAAACTATACACAAGCGATTTTTTTTTTCTTCCTCTTGCATCTTGAATTGCTCCTTACCAACCAAACCTTTTCTGTTGGCCATTAAGTGCCCTAGAGACTCTTGATCTTAAAAGGAAAATCTTCTCTAAACTGATGTTATGGGTTCACTGCCCCCTGCCCAATTCGTATGTTGAAGTCCTACCCTAACCCCCAGAACAGATTGTGACCTTATTTGGAAATAGGCCTGTTGCAGGTGTAATTAGTAAGGATGAGGTCATAATGGAGGAGGGCAGGTTCCTAATCCAATATGACTGGTGTCCCTATAAAAAGGGGAAATTTGGACACAGACACACACACACAGGGAAAATGTCATGTGAACATGAAAGCAGAGATTAGGATGATGCATCTACAAGCCAGTGGATGCCAAAGATTGCCGGCAAACCAACAAAAGCTAGGGAAAAGCCTGGAACAGATTCCCCCAGATAAACCAACTCTGCTGACATCTTGATTTCAGACTTCTGGCCTCCAGAACTGTGAGAGAATAAATTTCTGTTGTTTAAGCCAGTTTGTGGTACTTTGTTACGGCAACCACAGGAAATTGATGCACGTGACATCCCAGTACTATGGGGACATTTGTTGAAAAGGCAGCCTAGGCCCACAGTCTCCATTTCCTATCTTCCATAACCCTTCATATCAGTTATGGATGTTTGCTGGCTGCAAGTTTCAGAAAGCTTGACCATCAGTGGCTAAAACAAATAGGTATTTTCTTTTCTCTTCTAAAAAGAAACCTGACTAAAAATCATATGATCACATAGATAGATGAAGAAAAAGCATCTGACAAACTCCAACATCTATCTCTGACAAAAACTCTCAGCAAACTAGGAATAGAGGGTGAACTTCCTCAATGTGATAAAGAATGACAAAAATTCTGCTGCTAACACCTCATTTAATGGTGAGAAACTAAATCCTTCTGTCCTAGCTAATGCAATAAGATAAGAAAAAGAAAAGATAAATAATTAGGAAGGAAGAAATAAGGCTGTATGTCTTCATAGGTGACACAATTGTTTATGTAGAAAGTCACAAAGAATCAATAACAATGACAAAAAATCTAGAATGAATAAGCAGTTATAGCAAGGTTGCAGGATACCAGGTAAATATACGAAAGTCAATTGCTTTCCTATATACCAGCAACGAACAAGTAGAATTTGGTATTAAAATAAGCCTGGTGGAAACTGGCAGCTGTTGGCATTGTTTTAGCAGCCAGGCCATGTCAGAGCCTCAGCAGTTCTCTTACCTTTCTCTTGTAATGGCAATATGGCTATCAGAGCTCTGGAACATTCAAGACAGGTATGTGCAGGGTGGGGCAGGAGAGTAGCTGCTGTTGGTACTCACTAAGCCTGCTCAGGGAAAACCTGGTAGCCGGAGAGTTTAAGACCCTCAACTAATGACAAGTGGTGATTGGATAGAGAAATACCTCAACTCCTTCACTCTTCAGGTACATGACTCTGAGGTTTGTCTATACTGTTTCTCTGGGTTCCCCAGAAGAATTGAGTTCCAGTTAGTTGCCCACCATGGTAATTTGCTTGATAATGCACCCTTTATTGACTTTCTTCTCTTCCCTGTCTCACTTCCCCACTTGCCCTGCTAGTTCCTCCTAAGATCAGCTTTCAAATAAACCACTAGCACTCACCTCCTTATTTCAGAATTGGCTTCTGAGGAAACCCAACCTGGGATGACTAGCACCATCACCATCTGTCCCATTTATCAGGAAAGCAGAAGCATCCAGCAGACATCCCCTAGCATCTCATCATTAGGATCTGAGTCATATGATCACCATGGGCTGCAGAAGAGGCTGGAAAACATAACTTTCAGCTCTTCTAGTCTCTACATGGGAGAGGAGAAGGAAAGGTGGGTTGGGATGGGTGTTGGGAAATCAGCCAAGCATGTCTGCCAGTCTGGCTTTAGACCCCACTTTGAACAATTCTGCTCCCTCCTACCTCAGGACCTTTGTAAATACTGCTCTTTCTTCCTGGAACTTTTTCCATTCACCTCTTGACCCAGATGCTGCCAGTCAACCTTTGGTCCTATTGCTGGATGTCACATTCTCTGAGGTACTTTCCCTGACTCTGATGTCTCAGTCGGGTATCTCCTCTATGCTTGGTTAGGGTCTCATACTCTCCCCACTAACCCCACTGCCCAGTCACTAGGTTTTTGAATTGCCTGGTAATGGGTCTTTCTCCCCTACTGTGCTCTGAGATCCATCCATGAGGGTAGAGACCCTGTTTTAGCCACAACTGTGTCCAAGCTCCTGACACATAGTAGATGCTCAATAAGTAGTAGTGGAATGAATGAATATGTGAAGTGGAGGATTCAGGAGCTGTCGTGTCCATGTAGAACTGTAGTGTTCATGGGCAGGGAGCAAAGATGGCATCCATGGAGAATACAGCCATGTTTGCAGAAATGTTTGGGGGAGGGACTGGGAAGGACATATGGATAAATGTGCTGTCCTGTGTTCCCACTGAGACACCTGGGAGAGGTCTCCTCCCAGGCAGGGGCAGTTTTAACCAAGCCCAGGATGATACCCATAGAAGTCAATCCTCTCAACCCATGGAAATGTGGGCCTGGAGTTCAAGTGACAGAGAATGGTTTCGGACATGTTGGAATCCCTTTGAGATGCCCAGGTGGCAATATCAAGTACACAAGTGGATACACTCAGAAGAAAGCTCTGGGTTGGAGATATGAACTTGGAAGATATTGCCATGTGGGTGGTAGCTGGGGCAGTGGGTATGGGAGAAACTGTGGAGAGTCCTTTCTGTTTAAAGAACTGAAAGGCAACCAAAAGGCTGGAGTGCAGAGACGAGAGGGGCTGTGGCTGGAAGGGCAGCTGGGGTCAGATCATGGGGGGCTAGAGGTCATATTAAGGCCTTTAGGTTTTCCATCAGCAGGACACATGAACGGTGATTTGGTCCTGACTCAGCCACTGACTCACGGTGGGTTTACCTGGAGCATGCTGCGCCTCCCTACAAGGAGATTTCCTCTAACAATCCCCTTCCCACTTCTACTGGGACACCCTCTGCTCCCACCAGGCTGGGAGAACCCCAGGGAGACAATGCCCTGTTCACCCAGTGAGGGAGCTGGCATGTACTAGGCACTTGAACAAAACTTTTCTTGGATGAATGAGGAAATGGGGAGATAGGTGTGGTGGTGTAGATATCACTCCAGTCCCAAAGTCAGATCCAAGCCACAAGCTAGCCATGTGACTGCACACAGTCCATCCCTTAGGCAAATATCAGCTTACCCTCTGAATACCATGGTGCAAAGAACATGAATTCTGGAGCCAGATTGCCTGCATTCTCAATCCCACATCCTACTGGATGTGTGTCCTTGGGGCAAGTCCTTGCCCTCTCTGTGTCTCCCTGCCTCCTCATCTGTAAAGTGGGATTTGTGACAGCCCTTCTCTCGTAGGGTTGGCATGAGAGCTGATGCATATGAAGCACTTTGCCTAGTGCTCAGCATACAGTAAGTGTTAAATAAGTGTGTGTGACCATGGTGATTATCTGGTAAAACATGAAGAGAAACAACCAGCAGCTGATGTGTTTTGGGGTGGGGGCTCTTTCAGAGCTCCCCTGTGGGGCATCAAATCATGAGGGCCAAGTTTCCTGAAATTTTACAAACCAGAGACTCAGGCCTCTGCCCCCAGGTCAAAGTCCCCCGACTGTAGCCCTGCTTCTTGCAAAACCTGCATCCAACATTGAAATGGGGAGATTCAACACCCTAGAGGCGAGGCCCATGGATAGCCCCCGGTGGCCCTTGTCCTGGGCCCTTGTCATTGGGCCTGAGACCTCACAATCCCTCCATCTGTCCCTACTTGGTGTCTTCTTAGGTGACAGTGTGTTGTTAGCAGTGGCAGGGCTGAGGATGCATTTGAAGATGAGTGAATTTATGATGGGGAGATTTAACACTGGGCTGATCCACTGACTTTTCATCCCGGGCTTGGAGGAAGCTGTAGACCCAAGCACTCAGGCTGCCTTCATTTATTTCAGACTTTTGTGTAAAGAGGCCAGGGGTGGGGAACAAGGAGAAGAAAAGGTTAAACAGCTCCCAGTGGGGCGAGAGCTCGTCCACTCACCAGGCACCTGTGAAACGAGACCCAGGAAATTGCTTTGCAGAGAAGGAAAGATACCAGCCCAGTTCCATTCTCTGGTTTCTAAAAGGAGGCAGGAAAAAAATCATTCTGCAAATTTGCAGTCCTCTCCCACCTGGCTTTTTTCCCCCCCCTCCTGCAAGCACAGAGGGTGTGGTCCCCGTGTCCTGCCACAGCGCAAGGGGCTCCTTAATTAAAGGGCCGAGCAGATGTCACCATTCATTAAGCATGGCCACGTGGCTCCTTCTGTAGACACGCCGCCCTTTGTGCTCATTACTTAATGACACTGCCTCCCCGTCGCTGCCCCAGCCCTGGAGAAAGAGCCGGCGAGGTTGCATGTCCCTGAACTCGGTGGGGTGGGGCTGCCCCCACGTCCTTGTCCGCTCGGGCGGCACAGCCAGACACGAGGTGATGGAGACTTTTAATTTTCATCATGCCCATCCATTGGAGCTCCGTTTTAAATCACTTTAACGGCAGATTAAAAATATATAAGCTGATATTAGAGGACATTCTTAGTGCCTTTATAAATATCTTAAATCAAAAGTTTGGCTTAATTGCACTTGGGTGGTTAGAGGAGGCTGGGGAGGTGGGGGCTGGGTCAGGTGAGCCCCCGTGGCAGGAGGAGCTGGGAGGGGAGGAGTGGAGGGACAGCAGGCAGGGGAAGAGAGGGAGGCCTGGGGGTGTAGAATGGAGGGTCCGCAGAGCTCCGAGTTCAAAACATCCATTCGCTCAATGCTGGGAGGCTCTGCAAGCTGCAAAAATGACAAGGGTGCCCACTGTGCCCTCTGGTTCATACCCCAAGAGCAGCACCAGGTACACCTGCACACCTGCACACCAGGTATAACCATGCCCAAGGCAGACTGGGCCCTTCCCTCTCCTGAGTTATGGCCTGGCAGGGAAGATGCCCAGTAAGTGAGTGATTCCACATAACAGCAATTATTGATCACATACTATGTGTCACGCACTGATCCGGGCACTTGGCATATATTATTTCATTTAATCCTCACATAGCCCTATGGATGGCAATTGTTATTACCCTTATTTTATAAAAGAGGCTGAGAGAGTTTACATGACTTGGTCAAGGTTACACTTCTCTTCAGTGAGAGAGCCAGGATTTGGACCCGGGCAACCTGGCTCCGGAGTCTGTGTTCTCACCATTCACCTTTCTGTTTCTCCCTCCAAATGGGGTGAGTGTCAAGAGAGGAAAGGTTCCAGGTAGGGGTGGGGGGACCTTATGACCTGAAAAAGACCAGTAAGAGTCAGCCCTGCTACTTTTGCTGAAATTACGGGAAAGAGAAGCTCTGTCTGCGTGGGGCTTGCTGAGCTAGACAGATAAAAGCTAGGTGCTCCTGCAGGTTGCTTCTGTCATTTTGCAGGGAGAGCCTGTCAAGGCGAACAGAACAGAGACATAAAGAGAGTGCCTCCTGGGACCTTTTTTTGAGTCCCTGGATCCAGCCATTCCTGAAGTCCCTCTCTCCTGAAACTTTCCAGTGACACGACCTTCTCTGCTTTTACCTGGGAGTGTTGGGTTTTCAGTCTTTGTCACCCAGAGTCCCAACTAAGCACCGGCCGAAGGGATTCCCATCTGTTATTTGATCTAATTGGCACATACAGAAAGTTGGCATATATTTCTGAGGCTTTATAGAGCCTGTCGCAGACCCCAGGCTGACTATCTGCCTTGAGGTTGCTGACAGCACTGGATTGGGAGTCAGGAGACCCCTTCAGATCTTAATTCTCTTGCAGATTAGCTGTGTGACCTTGGGACAGTCACTGGCTCCTCAGAAGAGGCCCCGATTTCATTACCTGGGATGCAGAATAAGAACTGCTGGCTCACCAGCTCCACCCAGTCATGGGTGTACTTGGTGTCCAGTGATGTTGGCGAACGGGCTTTGTATTCTAAGCTCTTCTCTAAAACCAACTGTGGCCTCTGGTTCTGCACTTCACCTCCTTGGACACACGAACTCATCCCCACCCGCAGGGCCTGTGGACTCGCCGTTCTCTCCGTTTGGGCCACTCTCCCCTGAGATTTAGGCATGCCTGGTTCCTACTCTCCCTTCAGGGCTCAGCTCAAATGTTGCCTCCTTCAAGAGGCCCTCCCTGGGCCTCCCCCGAGGTTCCTGCCTACCCCTGCTCCCTATTTTATTCTCTTTCCAGTCCTTATCATTTCTGAACTTACTTATCTGTGAGTTAATGTCCATCTCCTCTCGCGAACCTATCAGTTCTATGAACACAGGGACCTTGTCCGTCTTGCTTTCTGCTGTCTGGTGTATTCACAACAGGCACATAGTATGTGCTCAGCATATCTTTGTGGACTGACTGTGCGACCTCAGGCTAGACATTTACCCTCTCAGAGGCCACCTCCTTTTTCTCATCTGTAAATTGAGGTCTTCATGCATGTTTGGCAGACTCGTGGGATCTAGTGAAATGAGGAGGGCTCTATAAGCCCTCAAATTATGTTGAAATTATATTAAAAAGTAAGGGCTGTTAATTAGGTCACAGATGAATCTTCCACCCTCCCCACAAATCTTCTGCCTCCCCCATCCTTAAATCCAGCCCTGAAGGAGGAATTCTGCCTGCCACACAGGCTTCCTTCCCAGAGTGCTTCCTGGAGGAGGGGGCAGTCTCCACCCAGCTTTATCAGCCCTTAGGGTTCCAGGGTTGGTTCCCTCATTTCCAAGCCTCCTCCTACTCCCCTGTTCTCTTTCCAAAGCCCTGAAGCTTCCCCTCCACAAGACTTTACCATTGTTGCTACCCCTGCCCCGTGCCCCTGGCCTGGCCTGAACATTTTCTTCAAGAATGCAAGCGGTCAAGGTCATGGCCTTCTCTCCCAGTGTCCCCCGCCTCCTAGCCTGGGGAATTAGACTCTGGGCCTCGCCATCTGTCTGAAAACAATTAGCAATAAACGCTAGCACATTGGGGCTCGAGGTCACTGAAGGATGGAGTGGTGGGGATTATAAATCCAGAATGTTCCCAGCTGAATCAGCCTTCCTGTCTGTGGGCCAAGGAAAATCCTCGTGGCCACCCCAGGGAGAGAGCTACCCAGTAGCCTCTTGCAGAATGGAGAGGAGGCTCTAACGCAGAATGGAGCCTCACAAAGCTTCGGCCTCAGCTGGGGAGGCGGACGGGTGACCATCTGGCAGAGCACGGAGACGAGATGTGTCCGAGCCAGACGGAAGAACAGCCTTATTTGCTATGTATTGTGCATTCATTTCTCAAAACACTCCACGCATATGCTTCAAGCGTATGGCTTGCTTCCAGCTGGGACCTGTGGTGTGTGGGTGGGGGTACTTCCGAAGCAAGGGGAGGGTGCGGGACCTGTCCATGGGATGGGGACATCTCAGAGATCCCCCAACCCCCCAGTCCCAGCCAGCCTGGCAGGTCCCTGTTCTCCTCCCCTGTGCTTGGCCTTGCCTAACGTTCCACCATGAAGCCTTTCCAGCCTTTGTTCAAATGTCTTTTCCCCTTAGAAGGAAAAGGGAACCCACTTTGCCAAACTTGACTTAGTTTATCTGCACAAGGTTTGGCTCACCAAGTTGTGTTTTTTCTTTTTGTTGATTTGAATATGCTGCTGGTGTATAAAAAACCAGGAGATTTTACATGAAAATCTGGTTGTTCAGCTTCTTTTAAAAAATCCAAAGATCTGGCAAGCCTGGGCTGCAATCCAGCATGCGGAAGGTCGGCTGGGGCTGGGTGGGGAAGTGGGTGGCTGCTGCTTTGGCCGGGAGTAACTTCTCGGTTCCAACCATTTGCTCATTCATTCACTGATTCAATGGTGTTGGGACCTGTTGCTGGGTGTGGGCCCTTATGGGGTTCAGATGCTCACAGTGGAGACAGAAAACTAACCCCCTAAACCAGTACGTATATAATATGATGTCCCATAGTGATGTGTCACAAAGAAAATATGTAGCAAGGAAAGGGGTGGAGAGGAATGGGGGGAGGCCCGCTCTATTACATGAGAGGCCCAGGATGGCGGATCTATTAGGCCTGAATGAGATGAAGGCCCCAGGTGAAGGAAAGGCATTCCGCTGGAGGGAACAGTAAGTGCAAAGGCCCTGGAACTGTTTGGTGGGTCTGAGGAGCAGTGTGGAAGGCCTGTGTGGCTGAAGGGGAGAGAGAAGCGTGGCCAGGTCTCCTTAGGAGCAGGTGACCTGGACATGTGGAGGTTGGGGTACCCCAGATGGATCGTTATTGCTGCTTTAGACTCTAGGTGGTCCAGCCAGTGAACCCCAGGGCATTTCCCACGTGGGACCTAACTTGGGGACTCCAGATGATCTGTCCCAGATTCTCAGCCCCTCCTGGCCCAGATTTTGTATGGTACTGGTTGGGGGGTGTGGGGGGAGGCAAGTGGGACTTTTCCAGAGGCAGAGCCCCCTAGTGGTTAAAGCCCCATCTTCCTGGGCTTCAATCCCCCCCACCCCTGCCCTTGTCCCTCACCTTGGTTCAGGGACTTCACCTCTTACAGCCCAAGTTTCTCGATTTGTAAAATGGGAGCAACTAAAACTCACTTCAGAGGGTTGTTGTGCTATTAAATTACTATCTATGTGCATATACGCATAAAACTATCTATGCAAAAGTTTAGACAAATACCAGGTGCATAGGAGGTACTGTGTAACTATTAGCTATTTTAAGGAGCAAAATACAACCACTATCTAAGGGAGCAGTTCTCAAACTTTTTGGTCTCCAGACCCTGTGACACTCTTAAGAATTAATGAGGACCCCAAAGAGCTTTTGTTTATGTGGGTTCTGTTTACCAGTATTGACTGTATTAAAGATAAACACCAACAAAAATTTTAAACATGAATTTATTAATTCATTTATAAAGAACACTAATATGATCATTACGTGTTAATACAAATAACATATTTGTATGAAAAATTACTTTTTCCAAAAAAAAAATTATCAGTGAGAGGAATGGCAATTGTTTCCCATTTTTTGCAAATCTCTTTACTATCCAGCTCATTAGAAGAGAGCTGGACCTTGAGTCTGCTTCTGCTGGTGCCATATGAGGGTCTGAACCCCAGATCTTGGTGTTATAAGGCTGCCCTCTAACCAACTGAACTAATTGGCCAGGCTGTTTGTGGTTTGGATTGAAGGACAGGAAGAGAATCTGACCTCACAGATGTGTGGTAGGAAAAAGGAGAACCTCATGGAGGCCCCTCCTAAGGGGCTCAGACCCCCAGGGGTCCTCAGACCACACTGAGAACTGCTGGTGTAGGAAGTTGTTCAGGGCACAGAGTGCGAGCACCTGGCTTTGTCCTCCTCTCCTCCAGGTGGGGACAGGGCCTGAGTTGAGGAGTCCCCCAATTCCAGCTGGTGGGGCTCAGAGGTGCTGGTGCTAGGAGCTGTGGGAAGGGAGGTGGGCGTGGCCCTGCTGGTGTCATAGAGTGCCAGGAGCCCTAAGGGGGGGGGGGGGAGCACAAAGGATTTGCCCACCCAGCCGGTGGGGGGAGGAGCTGGAATCACCTGCTGGTGTCCCAGGGCCTCGGAAATCATTCTAATTCTCATACTGGCCCTTCATATGGAGCCACCTGGGCCTGGGCTGCTCAGCACCGGCCATGGGTGGGTGGGTCATTGAAACGTCCCTTCAACAGCCTCCAGTGGCCTCATGATCCTCATTTTATAGAGGAGAAAACTGAGGCTCCGTGCCCCAAGTTGAGTCACTGGCTGTGGGTGGCCGAGTTGATGGGGCATGCTGGGCCTGGGGTCTCTGCAGGAGCTCCTGCCTCCCAGAACTCTGGACAAGCTCTGGGTGGGGCCAGGAGACCCAGTCCCTTTCCTTCCCTGGGCTGTAGGTTCCGCTCTGTATAGGGGAGCTGTGCTGAGAGAGGGGAGGGATCTGCCTCCTGCCAGCTGCCCTCATAGCCTCGGTTTCCTCATCTATAAAATGGGGGTGACAACTCCCCCTACCATGTAGTTCTGAGGACAGATGAAATTTCCCCAGGACTCACTTTCCTTGTTGATAAGCTCTCCTCTGGGCTACTACTATTTACAAATGCTCTCCCTTGGAGGGGCGCTTACTATGTGCTGAGTCCCTTACAACCTACCTCCTTTGAGCCCTCAACAGCTTTGCCAGGAGGGTGGCACCCTTATCCCCATTCTACAGAAGACAAAAATGAGGTTGGGGTGTCAGCACCCGCACAAGGATACACACGTATACAAATCCCCGCTCCATGCTTTGCAGACACACTGGCGAGTTCCAAGGAAGTGAGGCAGTTGGACAGCCTCGTCCAAGCAGGAATAGAGAAGAAACTCAACAGCCCTTGGTTGGTCAGCAACTGCCCCCGTTTGTTCCAGACTGAGGGGTTGCAGGGTCACAGGATTCTTAGTGCTGAAACTGGGACAGTCCCAGGCAAACCAGGATGGAGTTGGTCACTCTACCCACATGGCGCCCCTGTTTTCCACACTGGGTCTGGGATGGGAGAGGAAAAGGGGGTTTTGAACAAAGCCCCAAAGTCTTTTATCAGTGGGGCTGGCTCCAGCCTCCCCTCCCTGAAACCCAAGGGGTGCAGGACATGTCCTTCCACGGGGTGGGAGCAGACATGGCCAGAGTGACCTCATTGGCTCGTGACAGGATTCTAATGAGGCAATTTTACTAGCACGTGGGGGAGGCGGCCAAGGTCACAGGCAGATGTGGGGCCAGAGGAAGGGGACATTTCACGCCTGTCCAGACAGGGCTGACAGATTGACCCCGGTGACCCAGGGTGGATGGTGACACCTCAGCGTCTCTGCTGGAGATCAATCCTTAGGCAACCAGATGGTGTCAAGCCCTAAGCCCAAGACCCGCTGCTGAGAGCAGAAAAATGACTGTCAACACCAGTTCCCATCTGGGATTCCCTGAGATGCTAGCTTGTTCTCCAGTCCTCGCCATAACTCTCTGATGAGGAAACTGAGACTGTGCATCTGGAGCCAGATCTTCCTGGCTGTGTGCCCTTGGGCAAGATGCCTAACCTCTCTGAACCTCTTTCCTCACTTTGCCTCTCTGAACTCCCATTTTGATGTATAAAATAACCCATCTGTTAGACAGTGACTGAGAAGGTCGAAGGACAGAGAATAAACCAAGTAACGAGAATATCAGCTAAACCCACCCTGTGCATGGGGCAGGGAGGACCTGGAGGGGCAGTCGAAGGATAACAGTGCACTTAACTGAGGCTACGTGTGCAAATGTAAATGTCAAATGCCAGGAAACGATTTGTAAGCAGGTCCTTTTGGGCACGCTCTGGTCTGTATATGGCCATGACCTGAAAATAAGGACACTTTACTTCCCTTCCACCAGTGCATAATGGCCTCTGCTTCTATGCCATCTTTGCCCCCAAAACCCGGCTTTGGTGTCACTTCACACATTGCACCAGCTGTCTCTGGCTTAGGGGAGCTGGGGCCTCCAGGGGGAGAGTTGGCCACAGGACCTCTCCGTCCTTCCCAGAGCTCTCTCTCAGTGTCTCCTGGGCTGCGGGGACCAGCACCTCCTCTCTCTCAGCTCTCAGGGGAGGCCAGAACTCAGCCTTGACTCCCTGTGAACACAGCTGGCCCTGGCTTTAGCAGGGAGTTGCCCATCAGGTGGGAAAGAGGAGACACATCAACATGTACAGAAGGACAGACAGAAAAGGTGGTGGCCGGCAAAGGGAAGTGGCAAGTGTGTGTGGTGAGCAGCATCCTACGCCCCGGAGCCTGATGCAGCACAAGGGACTTTGCAGATGGGATTACGTTAAGGACCTTGAGATGGGGAGATGATCCTGGATTATCTGGTGGTAGTCACAAGTGTCCTTGGAGAAGGGAGGCAGAGGGAGATCTGACTACAGAAGAGGAAGTAGGACATGTCACCTCTACAAGCAAGAGGTTGGAGGGATGTGAGGAAGGGGTCACAGGACAAGGAATGCAGGTGGCCTCCTGAAGCCAGGAAAGGCCAGGAAACAATTCTCCTCCAGAGCTCCAGAAGGAACCGGCCCTGCCAACATCTTGACTTAGCCCAGTGAAATTGATTTGGACTTCCAACCTCCAGACTATAAGAGAATACATTTGTGTTGTTTAAGCAACTAAGTTTGATAGTTTGTTACATCAGCAGTAGCAAACTAATAACGTGCTTTAGCTTGTGTGTGTGTTTGTGCACAGAGAAAGGTGTCAAAGGACACACTCCAGACTGTTGGTGGCAGTTGTCTTTGGAAGTCGAATTGGGGGGGAGGGTCCATTTTGTGCCAAACACAACCTTTTTATTGCTTGATTTTTTACAATAAAGAGAACTTATTTCATCTACAATCAGAAGAAAAAAAGGTATAATTAGCTATTCTTAAATGTTCTATTCAAATCTACCTCCTCCCCAAGTGGTCCCCAATGCCTCAGGCAGACTGGACACTCCTGTCCTGACCATAATCGGTTGGCACCAGGTGGCACTTAAAGGCCAGACTGGAAGCCTGGCTGCCTGGGTTAAAATCTCAGCCACCTTCAAACCCCTCTGGCTTTGGTTTCCCTGTTTGTAAAATAGGGGCTTTATAGGGTTTGTGTCAGGGGTCCCCAAGACCACCCTCAGGTTTAGGGCTTTGCTAGAAGGACTCACAGAACTCAGAAAGCTGTCATACTCATGGTCACAGTTTATTACAGCAAAAGGATTTAGATGAAAATCAGCAAAGGAAAAAGATACATTGAGTAGAGTCCAGGAGAGACCAGACACAAGCTTCCAGTTGTCCTCTCCCACTGCAGATGCATGAACAGCACTTCATTCTCCCAGCAATGACACATGACAACCAGAGAAGCTCACCTGGGCCTTGGTGTCCAGGGTTTATATTGGGGGTCAGTCACATAGGCATGGAACATCCATGTGGTTGGCCTTAGTTACTCAGCTCCCCCTTAGTCTCCTGTCTCCCCAATCCCAGAGGTCCAGGGTGATTCACGGTGGCCCAGGGCCCCAGGAAAACAAAATCAGGCGTTCACAATAGATCATGTTGTTGGCATAAACTATCTGGCATGGCCCAAGGCCCAGCTATACAAAGACGCTTATATCAGGCAGGATATTCCAAGGACTTAGACATTGTCTCCCAGGAGTGGTCAAGGACCAATCCTTTCTTTGGAATGTGCAGGGTTTGGACAACCCAAGCCTGCTGAGTCCACCCTTTACCATCCAGGCTGGAGCACAAGTGTCACATAGTGTTGGCTGCTGCTCAGAACTGCTGGGTAGCACCTACTACATCTGTCCCCACAGCATCATTGGAGTGAGCAGGACTGAAGACATGTTGGGACCTAAGACTGCATGGACTTTAAAAGATTTTTAAAAGACAGTTTTTTCTTAGCATGCATTTCTCTGAGTTTCCCCCTTTCCCATGGCTATTTGACATTTTGAACCTTGGTTATGGGGCAAGATGACATTATTTATATAAATGTAAAGTTGTTTTCCAGTCAGCCTGGAACTGCAAACTTGCTGCAAGGCATTTACTATCCAGACCCTGAGAAACCAAGGAAGATATCAACAAAGTTACACTGATTCCGCCCTCCAGCAGGACCCTGAGATAACGGCAAGGACGGGAACAGAAACCAGATAGAGCTTTGGCGAGACCTGCACCTGCCTCCTTACATGGAGTCCCTGCAGCTCCCCGTCCCTCTCCCTCCTGCTTTTCATTTCCCACGTTCCATTCCCTCAACCCCTTCCTTAAAACCCCCTCAGTAAATCTGTGTCTTGGAGATGGCTGTAGTTTGGCCAGTCTCCTTCAGATTTACTGGAGAGATGGGTTAGCCTAACTAACATCTCTTCTCAGGTTACTGGTATTCCTGAATAAAAGTCAACTTCCATTTTCACCACCATTTGACTTTTGAAATTAATATTTTTTTGGTTTGAGGCAGGGCAGGCAGCTGGACTTGTGCTCGGTGACAGCATCACTAACTGTTTCCTCGAGGGACTGCCAATGCCCTGAGGGCCAGGATGTGCCTCCCTCACTCTGTACTCCCGTTGGTCCCAGCACGGTGGCTGGCCCAGAGGAGGCACTCCATGAATATCGTGGAGAGGCTGTGATCCTGTAATTATGTGTTTGGATGATGACAGGTGTAACTGCTGTCTCCCTCGCTAGACCAGAAGCTTCCTGACGGCAAGATGGTGTTGGATCTTCTCTCAGAGTTAGTTGGGGCTTAATAAACATGTGTTGAGTGAAGAATTGATCTCAAATTCTTTGTTAGCAGCTGGGCTAGGGACTAGTGAAAGTGAAAGTATATAGTTCTCACCTGCAGGGGATCCTGCCTCTAGCAAGGGAAATAAAAATAATGATCATGAAGGTGTGCCAAGTGCTTACCATGTGCCAGGCACCAGGCTGAAGGTGATATCTCATTTATTCCTCACGTGACTGAAACAGGCAGGTATACAATTGTCTGCACTAGTCGGGTCCCTGTGGGCGACACTCAGATGGGGCTCATTGAGGTGATGGAATGGAGGGATGATTACAGTGGGTGGGTGCAGTTAAGGGACACGATCAGGTGGTGAGGCACCCAGGGCTGTGTCCCTTACTGATCCTACACCTGAGGGGCAGGAAGGGAGCGGAGCCGGGAACCAGGGAGAGGAAGATGGAAGGCAGAATCGTGGCCCGCAAAGATGTCCACATCCTAATTTCCAGAACGTGTGACTATGTTAGGTTACACAGCAAGGGAGGATTAAGGTGGCAGATGAAATTGAGATTGCCAGTAAACTGACCTTGAGCTGAGATTATCGTGGATTCTCTGGGGGACTCAATGTCATCAGAAGCGTCCTCAGAAGTCGAAGAGGGAGGTCAGAGTCAGAGAGATGTGAAGATGTGGCACTGCCTGCTTTGAAGGTGGAGGGAGGGCCAGGAACCAAGGGAGGTGGGTGGGCTTTAGAATCCAGAAAAGGCAAGAAGCAGATTCTCCCCTGGCACCTCCGGAAGGAACCAGCCCTGCTGACACCTTGATTCTAGGCCAGTGAGACCCAGTTCAGACTTCTGACCTCCAGAATCTGTAAGATCATAAATGTGTGAGGTCTCAAGCCACCACATTTGTGGTAATGTAGCAGGAGCGGTGAGCTCCACTGGAGGGACATGGCCACCACCCAACCTCAGCCCTGTAGGGCAGGAGCCTCACATCAGTCAACCCCAAGAGGCCGGAGGGTAGGGATCTGTTGACGCAGCCATGTGGGTTAGCCCCAGGGAACACAGAGGGGTGGAATAGGGTGAGATCATTGTAAAGAATCCTTATCTTATGGTTGAGGACTGGAGGCTGGCAGTGGTCAAGTTCCTTGCTAACAAGTGGCAGAGGTATGATTCGAACCCAGGGCTGCCTGGCTCCCAAGCCGCAGCCCTGCACCTGCGCGGGAGGCAGTGTATCTGTGCCAGGAGCCAGCCACGTGAGCATGCGGCATGTGTGCATGCGTGTGCGTGTGCGTGTGTGTGTGTGTGTGTGCACTCGCTGCTCCCGCACCCACCTCCCCCGCTCGTGTGCCTCTGTGGGCGTCCTCTTTCTTCCGATCTCTATTACCACCAGCGAGTTTCAAAAGCAGAGAGGGAGAGATGAAATGACACTTTTACTAAACAGGAACCTCACCCACCATCTCCACTCGCTCGCGGTGCCTGTGTCTAATTAGGGGTTGTGTAGTTTGGGGTGTGAACGAGAAACCACTGCTCCTTCCACAGGCGGGAGGCTGGGGTGGGGGAGGTAGACAATTCCAGCAGGCAGGGGCTCTTTGGGCCCTGGCGCGGCTGCGTTGGCTCCCTGGAGACCATGGAAGTACCAAATGCAAGTGGCAGGAACAGCCTGTGGGCGCTAATGTGTTTTCCGTGAAGCGGGAGGTTTGGGGACCTCGTAGGTCAGTATTATTGCAAGTATGCATTTCATGGCTCTGTGGTTTGGAGGCTACTTCCCTGGACTTGAAGTAGGATGGGAAAGGGTTCTGTGCAGGCAGGAACTGACTGTGTATGACTCCATTTCATCCTCACTGCAGCCAGGGAGCTCTCATTACACCAGCAGACGGTGAGGGAATGGCTTGTGGTGGGGCTGAGATCAAGGGCAGCTCCAAAGTTCTGCATCAGCCCCTGGGGCTCAGCAGGGACCCCTGTCTGTCACTCTGACCATCTTTGTTGTGCTTGGCTTTTGGCCTCTCCCAAACCCTCAGCTACTTCCCAGCTTGGGCTTTAGCACATGGCAGTCCCTTGGTCCAAAATGCTGTTCCCTGCTTTCCTGGCTGTCTTAGCTTGGGCTGCTATAACAAAATACCATCAACTGGGTGGCTTAAACAACACACATTTCTCACAGTTCTGAAGGCTGGAACTCTGAGATCAGGGTGCCAGCAAGGTTGGGTTCTGTTGAGGACTCTTTTCGTGGTTTGTAGGTGGTGCTTTCTTGAGGTGTCCTTTACATGGCCTTTCCTCACTGCATGCTCCTAGAGAGAGCAGAGGCTCTGATATCTCTTCCTCTTATAAGGGCACTGATCTCCTTCACCTTCATGACCTCACTAAACCTAATCACCTCCTGAAAGCCCCACCTCACTACTGTCACTTTGGGGGTTAGGATGTCAGCATAGGAATTTGGAGGGACACATTCAGTCCACAACCCTGGCCTAGCAAATTCTACTGGTCTTTCATGTCTTACTGTAAAGACCAGACTGGTGCAGACTACAGTCAGGTGTAAAGGCTTTTGGAGTTTGACCACCTGGGTTCACACCCCAGCTCTGTCCCTTGAGCTGGTAGCTTTGGGCACATGACTTAAGCTTTCTGTGTCTCGGTTTTAGCATCTGTGAAATGGGAATAGAAATTGTACCTACCTCAGAGAGCTGCTGAAAAGAATGGAACAAAGTACACAGAATGATGATAGTGGGAAGGAGAGAGAAGCTTTGGTTACGATTTCTCTTTGGCCCATTGAGAATGGGATTCTCCCACTGAGAAGGGATCTCCCTTTGAGGAGCACGTGTAGCCCTTCCTGAAGCTCCGCCATTGACTTGGTGCAGCTGTAATCAAACTGCAATCACGTGTATAATCAGCTGCCTAACGTCCGTCTCTCCCAGTTGTCCAAGAGCCCTTTGAGGAGAGAAATCACATAGGTCCTGTTTTCCCTGTATCCCTAATACTTTAGCATCAGGGCCAGCACATAGTAGGAACTCAAAAAATATCTAGTGAATGTCAGGCACTCAAGCTGATGGCTTTTTGCTCCTGAAATAGAGCATACACAGAGAAAAGTACGTTGATGTTAAGTGGGAAGTATAATTATACAGCAAGCACCCATGTGCCAGCACCCAGGGCAGAAGCAGACCACGGCCACCCAGAGCAGCCACGCCAGTCCTCTGCCTGTGTAGCCCCTCCTGTTCTCCTCCTCCCAGGGCCACCCACTGACTGCCTTGTGATATCTCTTTCCTCGCCTTTTGCTGGAGTTTTCCCACCCAGGTGTGCATCCCTAACCCTACTGACTAGTTTTGCCTCTTCTAGGAAAAAATGGAATCATACAGTCTGTTCTCTTTGAGTCTGGCTTTTTCATCCACGTGAGATCCACCCGATGTTGTCGTGCCTATCAGTCCTGTGTTTCCCTTTATTGCGGAGTAAGATTCTGTTGTATGGACAGACTCACTCGTCCATCTTTTCACCTGTGGGTGGACATTTGCGGGGTTTTCTTTTCTTCCAGTTTCTGGCTATTATGGATAAAGCTGCTATGAGCATTCATCTCAGTTTGGACATGTGATTTCCTTTCTCTTGAGACTAGATAGCAAGGAGTGGGATTGCTGGGTCACGGGATAGGGTGATCTTTAATTTTAATACCTGACATTGCACTGATTTCCAAAATCACAGTGCCAGTTTGCACCCCGACCTGTGTGCTCCACATTGTCATCAGCACGTGGTATTGCTAAACTTTTTAATTTTTGCCAGTATGTTGGGCATGATCTTATTTTATGGTTTCCCCCACTCACTAAGAATTACCATGGCAGTATCAGGTTGTGGTGAAAAGCACGGGTTGGGGAGCCCAGGCTTCTGGGTTGGAGCCCAAACTCTACCATTTCTTGGCCATAAGACCTTGCGCAGGCTACTTAGCCTCTCTCTGCCTCAGTTTCTTCATCTGTAAAGCGGGTGTCTTAGTCCATTCGGGCTGCTACAACGAAGTATCTTAGACTGGGTAATTTATAAACAATAGAAATTTGTTGCTCACAGTGCTGAAGGCTGGAGAGTACCAGATCAAGGTGCCAGCACATTCGGTGTCTGATGAATGATGGCTCTCTGCTTCATGATTGGTGCCTCTTGCTGCATCCTCAGATGGAGGGAGGCAGAAGGGCAAAGGGACTGGAGTGCTCCCTGACACCTCTTTTGTGAGAACACTGATCCCGTTCATGACGGCCAAGCCCTCATGACTCGGTAACTTTCCCAAAGCCTTCACCTCTTAATACAATCACATTGGGGATTAGGTGCCAACATAAGCATTTTGGAGGGACATGTGCATTCAAACCATAGCAGTGAAAGTGGCAATGTTACCATCCCCAGGGTTGAGTTAATACAGGTAAAAAGCCTGGCATACAATGGGCATTCAATGAGCATTGACTCATTATTTTCATATATTGTTGCTCAGCCCTGGGATGGGGCATTTACTTTTCTGTCCTGCCTACAGAACCATGCACTCTTTAAAGGCTGGGATCTCTCTGTTTGTGCCTTGGCATGCCCAGTTCTTGGGCACTTCTGAGTGTGAAGGTTTGCGGAATGAATTACTGACCGACTCAGGCTGGGCCTTGTGTGAAGGGCCTTCAGACCCAAAGGTTGGCAAGATGGGGTTTAATCCTGATGGGCTGGAGCCTCACTGGAAGGAACAGGCAGTGCTGGGACCCTCCCTTCCAGAGCCACAGCCTGGATGAGAGCTGTGGGGACTGGGTCGGGGCATGGTGAGAGACAAGCTGGTGAGGCCCGTGCGGCCCGTGCACTTAAGAAATTCCCACTGGAACCCAGCAGGGTGGTGCTGGGCTCAGTGCTCTGCAGGAGCTTTGCAGTATGCCTCTCTCTGGGCAGGCGGGGAGCATGTGGGGAAGAGACTGTTAGCCAGAGACAAGCAAATCAAACTCGCTTCTCTTCTTGTCCTGTAGCTTACAGGGGAACACGGCAGTTCCTCCATAAGCCTACCCCTCCAATCTGCTCTCCACCCGTCTCTGCCTGGTCTGTGACCCCCCATGGACTGCATTCCCCCCTTGTTCTCTGGCTCCTGGTTGGGTTTGGCCAATGGGAGGCCCCATTGGAGGAGATCAGGGAATGAGATTTCAGAAATGAAGGACAAGAAAGAGAAAGGGACTTCCCCAAAGACAAAACCAGTTAGTGGCAGAGCCAGGACAAGGTTTGAGTGTGTGTATGTATGTGTGGCCAAATATACATAACATAAAAATTTCACCATTTTAATCATTTTAAAGTGTACATTTCACTGACATTAAGTACATTTACAATGTACTTATCTGGCTGCAGATCATCACTAGTTAGTTTCAGAACACATTCATGACCCTAAAAGGAGAAACCAAACCTGCCAGCATCTTGATCTTGGACTTTCCAGCCTCCAAGACTGTGACAAAATAAACATCTCTTGTTGAAGCCACCCAGCCTGTTGTCTTTTGTTATAGCAGCTTGAGCTGACCTCCACACCTGCCAACAGCCACGTGAATGCACCATCTTGGAATCAGATCCTCCAGCCCCAATCAAGCCTTCAGATGGTGCAGCCCCAGCCAACATCCGGACTGCAGCCTCGTGAGAGAACATGAAGCAGAACTGCCCAGCTGAGCAGCTCTTCAATCCCGGACTCCTGTGTGAAATAATAAATATTTCTTGTTGGTTTCAGCCAGTAAGTTGTAGCGTATTTCATTGTGCAAGTGTTGATAACAAGTACAGCTGCCAAGGGGGGCCACAAAGGTGCCCAACTCCCAGGCTTGGCTTGACCCAACCCACGGTGGTGCTGGCTGCTCCTTAACTGCTGGAGCGGAGGAAGCTCTGTGCCTTGGAACGTGGGCTCTGGCTTACCCAGCACTTGGACCAGCAGGACGCAGGAGTTGGTGGAGCGGGCACAGTGTCCCACGAGCCACCACCCAGCTGTGTCTCGTGGGATGCTATGGCCTGCTCAGTGACTCACCCCCTTGCTGACACCTTCCCCTTGTCCCTGCCGTCCTGAGCTTGCACCCAGAGAAGCATTAGCTGGGAAGCCTTGCCTCAGCCTCTGTCTCCCAGGCAATCTGGGTTAAAATGAAGAGTGGCCAGTGAGGGGTCTCTCTCACCCCAGACTTGGAATCCTGAGGAGTAGGAAGAAGTAGCTGGGGGATGGCTCCCACCAGGGCAGTGCCGACAGGAGCCTGGCTGAGCTCTTCTGTCATGTTTGTGGGCCACCCTGTGTCCTTCCCTAAACCCCTTTGTGCTTGGATTTTAGACCTACTTTCTGTTGCTTGCAGCCAAAGATCTCTAAAGATAGACACAGATTCTAACTGTTATTTTTACCTTTTAATTCAAAGACTGATTTGTGCTCAGTGTATAGTTGATGCTCAACAAATGTTCGTTGACAATGAGTCAATAACTCGCCCAGCGCTCTGCAGGAGGCTCCCAGGCAGATGGGTACTTAATCAGGACTATTTTTAAAGTTCTGAAAGGAAAGACACTGAAAATTTTCCTTAGCAACTTTTCTAAATGTCTAGCAACCCTTGATGTCATGAATGTTTTCCTCACACCTAACTCAATTTTTACCTATTACAGCTAAAACTCTCTCTTTTTCTTTCTTTGGTTTTTGTTTGTTTCTCTCCTGTTATTCTTTGAACATCTGTTGCATACCACCCCTTAGCCAAGTCCTTTAGGGAGGACATAAATGATAGATGTCCCCTTGCCCTTAAGTAAAGAGACTATAGACTGCAAGTCAAGGGGCCTGAATTTTAGTCCTTGCCTCTTACTGGCCTCAGTTCCCCCACTTATAAGATGAGGGCTTTGTGCTAGACTGAGCACAGCAAGGAGATTTTATCATGTGCCTATTCCCAGTGATTGGGTGTGGCTGCTTGAAGGTCTTGGTTGAAGATTCTCAGGCAAAGCTCAAGCTCAATGGGAAAGAGAGCTGGGATCAGTTAGTGACGTCTGTCTGGGTGTAGGACAGGAAAGTGCTATGTATTTGCCAACCCTGAGTTTTGTCATCTGAGAATGTCCTGTAACCTGTGACAGCCTCTGACTTGGGGAAATTCAAAGGGCCCATGTGGAATATTAAATCACAGAAGTCAAGCAGGTGGCTGTTGCAGCCAAGATCCATGGAGAGTTCTGAGCTGGGAATGGTATCAGGGGGCCAACGATCCTTCCCAGTTGGTACATGGGTTCAGAGCCTGGCTGAGATTTTGTCACACGGATGGGCAGCTTTTCCGGGGCTCTGAGAGAAGGCATAGGGTGAATTGGGGATGTCGACTCACCTAGTCCTTCTGGACTGAGAAGTGTTCTAAGGTGCGGGAAAGGACATTAGAGGAGCATGGTCCCAGCTAACCCCTGTCTCCCTTGAGTCCCAGAGCCTTCTTTAGGCTCAGGACTGGCCGCCCTGACTTGGAGGAATTAATGTGTGTGTCTTAATCTTCCAAGACAGACTGTGAGCTTCAGGGGATCAGATTCATGTCAGGGTTGAGCCTCTCTGTTGACACATGGAAAATGCATGTTGATAATAATACTATAATTTCAACACTGACCACCATTAACTGAGCACTTACTATAGACAGGTGTGGTGAGATTACTTCCTCGGGATTCTTTCACATGACTCTGGGATGCCCCTGGGAAGGTGGTGCTACCTTCAGTCCCTGTAATCCATCCCCACACAGCAGCCAAAGCAACATTTGTAAACATCGATCAGACCATGTCTCGACCACTGCTGTATCCGTGTCCTGATGGGTCCTGGTACAGTGAGAGTGAAGGTGGCACTTAGTGGGCCACAGCAGTCAGAGAAAGCTGTGTACAACAGTGAGGGCAGCCTCTGGGCTCCCTGCCTCTGCCAGTTTTTAATATAAACAGAGCAGAAGCCCCATGTCAGAGAAGAGGCAACAGGTACAATGGTTAATCGTGCAGACTCTGGATTCACAGCTAGCCTGTCTGGATTCATATTTTTGCTTCTCTATTTACTGGCTGTGTGACTTTGGGCAAGTTTCCTAACCTCTCTGTGCCCCCGTCTCCTCATTTGTTAAAAGGGAATGAGAAAAACAACTGCCTCAAAACACTGTTGGGAGGGTTGAATGAGTTGCTACGTGTATGGTGGATTGCACAAATGACCACCGATTCTTTCCACCCCTCTCTGCACAACTCTCTGTGATATGACTTTGAAGATCTTCCCATCAAGTAGAAGATCTATTTCTCCAACCTGTGAATCTGGCCTGGACCACATAACTTGCTTTGGCCAGTGGGACATTAGCACAGTGATACAAGCAGAGTCTGGAAAGTTCCTGTGCATTGGGGCTTCCCTCCCTTACTGTTTTTGGGAACTCTGTGACCACTGCCACGTGAGCTTAAGGCCAGACATGGCAATGTAACTTTCCTAGATCTCTCAGTGCCAGCCGAGCTAGCATGGAGCAGCAGAACCACCTAGCAAGCCCAGACAGTCACGAGTAATTATAAACGTGTGCTGTGTGAACCCACCATGCTTGGGGCTGGTTTGTTATGCAGCAAAAGCAGACTAATGCACATTTAATGCACCCCACCTGGCACATTATAAACTTTACCTATGTGTTTGTTCTAATTGCTGGTAGTAAAGTGTGGGCCATTTGGGGGATGGGGACTAATACCCTGGCATTAAAGGGTTAAGAGAGCTTTTGTCCCCTCAATGCCCCGAATGGCTTCTTAAAACATTTGTTCAATCCGATGACAGAAAACCACAGACTCTCGTCCTCCTCTCTACTCTTTCTGGACAGGAGAATTTATACTCACTGTGAGACTGCTTTGCTCCATTGCTTCCCACTGGTTGGTGGGCATGGGGACAGCCTGGTGGCTTGGGCTCAGTAATAAGGTCCTGGACAGTCGAACTCCTGATGGGCCAAGGCCCTGGGCAGGGCTGTCTGGGTGCAGTTCTTGGTGTTGCCACCAGCCCTGGCCCTCCCCCTCCCCTGTGAGGAGCCCTTGCTTCTTTATGGCCACCTGTGCGTCCTTCATCAAAGAAGAGAGGACAGTGACATCACCCACGGACGGTCCACCTGGCCACCTGGGATGGAGGACAAACGACATGACTCCAGCCTGTGGGGCAGCCCCTGGGGACGTTTTCCCCCAGGAGGTTCAGACATTGATTCCCCCTGGGGAAGTGAGTGCCGTTTCCCCCACTTGCCACCAAATAGGAGAAGAGCAGAGAAGAACCATCCTGGGGCAGCCCCGCAGCCCCCGTCCAGGCACCAGCCCTGTGCAGGCCCCGCCGCGAGTGCTGTGCACGTGTCGCCTGCTCGTGCGCTCCCCACAGCAGCCCGGGAGGCTGGCTCCAGTGAGTCCGTCCAGCCCGCAGGCCTGTTCCCCACCTTGCTGATGTCAGAGCGGTTCTGACGACTGGTGGCTTGTCAGAGTTCAAATGGCAGCAGTTTTTTCTTAGTGATACATCTCTTAGTCTTTTCCGGCAGCTGTAATAAAAAACCATAGACTGTGTGCCTTGTAAGCAACAGAAATTTATTTTGGACAGTTCTGGAGGCTGGAAGTCCAAGATCAAGGCAGATTTGATGTCTGGTTCATAGATGGCATCTTCTCACTGTGTCCTCACATAGTGGAAGGGGTGAGAGGTCTCTCTCAGGACTCTTCTATAAGGGCACTAATCCCACTTGTGAAGTCCCCCTGAACTAATCTCCTCCCCAAATCCCCACCTCCTGCCATCGCTTTGGGAGTTAAGATTTCAACATATGAATTTTGGGGGACACACATTCAGACCTGAGCAGCACCTGACATTATTGTGCAGCTTACATCAATGGCAACTTTGCTGTGATGAAATATGGTATCATTACACCCACTTTTCAGATGAGGAAACTGAGGCCCAGGGATACGGACCTTGCCCAAGACCATGCCACGGTGAGTGGGGAACCTGGGTGCTGGGCAGGGCAGGTCTTACCCAGAGAAACATGAGGGACTCTCTGTCCACGCCTCTCCCCCCCACTGGTTTGGAGAGTCCATTCTTGCTCCTTATGAATGTGCCCACCCTGAGCCAGAGCCACCAGGTGCCAGCCTCCCTCTGGGGCATCTGGGGAGTGCCACAGATGTGCCAGGGACCCAGCATGCATGGGGGGGACACGGCTGGGGGCACCATGAATAAATAAATATTTCTATTTATTGCCTCGGTGAATAATGTCTTGGCGTTTCCCAGCAATCCTCTTGGCAGCCAGCAGATTTTTATCTTCAGAGGCTGAGATGAAAGGCACTGGCTGTGGACAGGTAAATGCCCATCACATGTCCTTTCCACTGGGGTGCTGGGGCCAGGGATGCGAGGGGGTCAGACTGTCTCCCCATGACCACTGACCTGAGGCTGGACTCCCCAGAGTCTGGCATTTAAACAAAGAGCAGGAGGCACTGTTTGTTGTCTGACAACAGGGGGCTGGGAGTGTGGGGGGCTCCAGGCTCTGAAGTTGGGACTCCCAAATCCACGATCAAGTTCACCCTGCACCCCCTGACTCCAGGTGAATAAGAACAAGGCTGGGGGAAGTACAGCAAAATTGTTGTCGAAGAGAGCTGGATATGAGTCTATGCTCTACTGCTTAATAGCTGTGTGACCTCGGGCAAGTCACCTCACCTGTCTGGGCCTCTTTTTCCTCATCTGTAAAGTGAGAATAATAATAGTATTCACTTGAATGGATTGCTCTGAAAATCGAATGAGTTAATATGTTAAATGGGTAAGAAAAAATGTCACCTGGCATGTAGTGTGTTATAACAGCCACAATTGTGTGTCTACAATCATATGTGCAGGAAAAACCGGGACAGAAACAGAGCAAAATACTGGTGAAGATTATTGCACCACAATGGGGTGACAGAGGACTTTATTTTCTTCTCTAAACTTACAGGTTTTTTCTAACATTTTGCAATAAGCACATTTTTATTGTCTTCGGAAATAAACTCCTTTTGAAACCTGTAAGTTGGAAATTCCTTTATTGAGTTGCCATCTGCAGCCCTGTTGTCTCTGGAGATGACAAGGTTATATAGCCCACCTTGGAGTTGCCATCTCTGATCTCCAGAAGGCAGAAAGAAGTGGGGCGGAGGCGCTTGCACACCGCTGGGGAGGAGACCGGGCAGAATGAGTCCCCAGGGTAGTAGTCTGGGGTTTTCAAGCGTGGAGCCAGGTACATTGTTGTACACTTTGGAAGCAGTTTGGAAGTTTCTACGAAAGCTGAACTTGGCCTACCATTTAACCCAGCGATTCCATTTTTCATTCACTCAGTAAAGAAAAAGAAGAAACTTACGAGGGTGTTAACTGTAGCCCTCTTCATAATTGCCGGAACATCCCAGATGTCTATCAGGAGAACGGATAACTAAATTGCAGTATCTCCAAAGGAAATATTATACAGCAATGAAAACAAACTTCCTTCACCTACACTCAACAATGTAGAGGAAGCTTATAAATGACACATGGGGCAAGAAAAGCTAGACACACAAGCATGTGTGATTCCATTTATTAAAATGCAAAAACAGCCATGATTCAGCTGTTATGGTAGAGAGGAGGATGGTGGTTTCCTCTGGGGAGTGAGGAGGAGTCGTGGCTTAGGGAGAGCCAAGGGGCTTCTGGGGGCTGCTGGTCACGTCGTCTGTTTTGGTGTTGGCTACATGGGAGTGCTCATTTCTGGGATCATATTGCCCAGTATGCTTACACTGTATACACTTTTTTGTATGTATTTTATATATAGTTAAACAAAAATGGTGGGGACAAAAGAGGATCACCACATCATGTGGTGCCTCCACCCAGGCACTCTTCCATTGGGCACTGCTGTTTGCCTAAAATGCTGGATCTGCAGCAGCCGTTTTGTGACCACGAGGCTGTTAGCTGAATGCAGAGCCAGGTTTATAGAACAGAAATATGGAAGGATCCTGGATTCTTGGTGATGGTGTTGAGGCACTGGAGAGGTGGGTCTAGGTTCCCTCCCCTTGAACCTGGGTGGACCTTTGTGACTGTCCCATCCAGGGGGTGCAGCAGAAGTGGCTGCATGACTTATGAGGCTTGGTCATTGAGAGTGACACAGCCTTCCCTTGGCTCTCTCCTGGGACATGCTACAGACACCCAGCCATGAACTGTAGTGGAAGAAGCCCGGCTTTCCTGAAGACACTATGCTGGAAAGAACACATGAAGACAGAGGTGCCAAGGAGGGCCAGCTGTTTGAGTCTGCTCAGCCCAACCGCATGATTGTAAATGAACATGGCATCAGGTATCCTGGTGCCAGCCACCAATGCCTCCTGCTGCAACCTCCAAGAGACCCTGAGCTCCAGCTGACCAGTGGAGCCACTCCTGGCTGACCAGTGGAGCCACTCCTGAAATCACGACTCACAGAAGCTGCGATACTGCATGATTACTGCTGCTCTGAGACTCTACTTTTGGGGGTGACTGTGCAGTCATAGGTAACTAATACACCACCTGCACTCTAAGCACTTCTCTCATGAAGTAATGTCTCCCTTGTTTAAGCCAGGGTCAGTCAACGTTTTCTGTAAAGGGCAGACATTCAATATTTTAGCTTCACAGATGTATGGTCTCTGTTGCAACTACTCAACTCTGCTGTGGTGGTGCAAAAGCCGCCACAGGCAACATAGATGGATGGGCATGACTGTGTTCCAACAAAACTTTATTGACAAACACAGGCAGCTAGTCCATAGGCAGTAGTTTGCTGACCCCTGGTTTAAGTCATTTTGAGTTCAGTTTTCTGTTACTTGCAGCCCAAAGCATCCCAATGGTTACAACTATTCAATCAGCTTGAGGTGTGTGTGTGGGTCTGTTTGTGTGTGTGTGTGTGTGTACAGGTCTGGGTGTGTGTACACAGGTTCTAGGAGTGTGTGCACAGGTCTGGGTGCATGTGCACAGGTCTGAGTGTGTGGGCACAGGTCTGGGTGTGTGTGTATACAGGCTCTAGGGTGTATGTGTACAGGTCTGTGGGTGTGTGTGCACAGGTCTGGGTGTGTTTGTACAGGCTGTAAGAGTATGCGTGCACAGGCTCTGGGGGAGCATGCATGAGCTCTGGGCTGACTTCACCCAGGCACCATCTTATGTGCTGAGACAAGAAGGGCTGGGCTGTACCTTCATTAAAGTCTCTCAAAGCCTCTCTTATCATGAGACACCAGCCCCTGCCTTTCCTCTGCATCGGTTCTAGGGTCTCTGGGATCATCGTCACTGGACTGCCAGCCAGGCAGGTAGGAGCATGGGAACCTTTCCTCAAACAGGGACCTCATGTCCCTCAAAGCTCGGTGTGGGACAGACCCGTGCAAAGACAGGAGAGGAAGGAAGGACAGGGGTGTGCCAGGCGGGTGCCCTCCCTCTTCCCTCGCCCTCTCCTCCCACCTCGGATGGGCCTGGGGGAGACTCACTTCATTGACGGAAATGATAATCACTTGCCAGGTGCTTGCTTAAGTGCTGTGCTCAGCATCTCCAAATGTGGAGAAGAGCTCAAGAGCTGTACATCTTACTATCCCATTTCATGGATGAGGAAATGGGAAAACAGAGAGGGAAGTTGCTGTCCCAAGGACACACTGCAGGAGGCGGGATTCACACCGAGGTTGGCTGACACCTGGATTTAGGATGAATGCTTAGTCAGAGCCAGAGCAGAAACCCCCTGGAGTGCTCCACCACAGCATGAGGTGAAGGGTGCATGGGGCTCATAAGGCTCCGCCCACCAGGTCCCACCCACCTCCTGCCTAGGTGGGCCCCACCTGTCCCCAGGCCACAGGCCAGCGGGGGCTGATGTGGTGACCCTGCTGCTTGCCGCCTGCCTGCTCATCTTGTTTGTTCCAATTATGTCAAATAAGTCATTATAATTTTATGTTTTTTAGATTAACATTTTTGCTCAAAGGCATAGTAATTAGCGAGTGGCTGGGAGTTTAATGATTCCAGGGAATAGTGAGGGAAAGTTTTCCCCAGTAAATCTTCGGAAAGGCCCGGAGACTGCTGGGCCACCCAAGCAACTCCTCGGCTCCAGGAGGGAGGTTTGTGTGGTACAGATAGGCTGGGTGAGGACAGAGTGAATCTGCTGCCTGGTCCACCAGCCCAGAGCCAGCCACTACTCAGGGTGGTGTAGGGCATGCGTGGTAAGGGGCTTGCAACAGCCTGGACTTCTCCTTACATCTAATCTGTCAGGGTCTCTGTGAGGGAACTACCTTCCCCTCTGCCCTTCTCCTAGGCTGCCTTACCTGTTTTGTCAAGAGCCTAGAACTGTGCCTAGCACACAGTGGGCACTCAATACTTATTAATTGAATGAATGGACAGAGGTTGCAAACTCGTGGCCCATAGGCCAAATCCAGTCCTGGACAGGTTGAACGGAGCCAGCACAATATATTTTTATACAATCGGCATGAGTTGCCACCATTCAATGAGGAAGACATTTTACTTGCATCTAAACTTTCAGCTTTTCTAGAAAAGTCAGGACTTCTGGCCACATTGGCTCCATATACCCATGCAGCTACAATTTGTTGGAGGTAAAACATGGCTATACTCTCTAGATGGGGTATGGACTTCAGTTTGCCGCAGTCCCCACTGCTCCCTATTGCCTTACACCCAACCAAACTGGTTTTGCTTACATCAGCCATCTGGCCCCATGAGCATTTGGGTTTTGTACTTTTGATTTAGAAAGATTCTCACCAAGTGGCTTAACACCATGCAGTCTCCTCCCCACATACCAGTTCAGGGTTCAGGGTGGGTATTTAGCTGGAGGAGGGCCCTCTGTCCTCACAGTTATTCAGGCCCTAGGCTCCTGCCATCTGTGGCCCCACCATACTTTAGAGTGTCATTGCCACAGCAGCTTCCAGTTGGTGGAAAAAGAAAGGGATCCAGGAGCACACTTGGAGGGTCACCCAGAACTGGAGGCAACCAAGATGCCCTTCAATTGATGAAGGGAGAATCAAACTGTGGTACGTCCAGCCAATGGAATATTACCCAGCCTTAAAAAGAAATAAACTATCAAGCCATGAAAAGATATGGAAGAACTTAAATGCCTATTACTAAGAGAAAGGAGCCAGTCTAAAAAGGCCACACAGTATATGATACCAACTCTATGACATTCTGGAAAAGGCAAAACTATGAAGGTATGGGGGAGGGAAGGATAAATGTGGGGAGCATAGCGGATTTTTAGGGCAGTGAAACTCCTCTGTATGATACTGTGATGGTGAATACATGTCCTTATGCATTTCTTAAAACCCATAGAACTGTACAGCACAGAGTGACCTTTATGTAAACTATGGGCCGTAGTTAATAACGTATCAATGTTGATTCATTAATTATAACAAAGGTACCACACTAGTGCAAGATGTTAACAATAGGAGAAACTGAGTACCAGGGGTGGGGAACTGGGTAAGTGGGTAGAGAGACCTTTCCATACCATCTACTCAGATTTTCTATAAATGTAAAATGGTACTAAAAAGCAAAGTCTATTAGTTATTGTTTAAAAATCAGAAATAAAAATAAAAACCTTTTTTAGCTTGCAGTCCTTGAAAAAGCAGGCAGCTGTGCCTGTAGTTCGCTGTGCCCTGTGCAGAGTGAAAGAATCCAGGCCTAGAGAGTTCATAGTGTATCAGTCCACTGATACTAAGCTCTAGAAAAGACAAACCCGTTCTCTCGTCATAAGGCAGATCAGGGCAGGGGTGGGAGGGACTGACTGGGAAAGGGCACAGGGAGCTTCTGGGGATGATGGAAAAGTCCTGTGTGTGTCGATTGGGGTGGTGGTTACATGATATACATTCATCAGAAGTCTTTGAACTGTCTTTTTCCAGAGGCTGTGCTTTATTAAACTCATCATGGGCCCCCAGACTGCTGGCTTCCTGAGGTCTGGCTGTGTCTATCCGGCTCAGCCGAGAACAGAGGAGACGCTCCGCCAACGTCCATGGAGTGGATGAAATGAGATAGACCCAGCAGGGCGGGGTGGGAACTGCATGGATGAGTCAGGCACACCAGGCGGGGCAGAGGAAGCCACTAGGGCAAAGGCTGGAGGTGGGAAGGGGCTGGTGAATTTGAGGAAGCGCTGGGTGTGGCTGGGGTTGGAAAGTCAGCAGAGGCAGGTCCCCAGCAGGGCAGTTTGTGGTCACATTCCATTTGTACTTAGGACCCACCCCTACAGGCCAGTTCTCCCCCATCTTGCAAGGTGGTGGCCCCTAGGACTTTGGGTCCCTCTGCCTGGGGGCCTTTTGTGTCCCAAGGTTGGAGATAGACGTCTCCAAGCCAGGAGACAGGCTCTGGGGACCACCTGGCCCCAGTGAAGGAATTACACTGATCCATCCCCAAGGAGGCAAGTGCAGAGGGCAGTTGTTTGCCGACTAAGCACGCGTGGGTTTTGGGAGTGCTTCTGCAAGGACAGGTGTTTGAATGGTGTCTGAGTGTCTTATCGCTGCTGTAACAAATTTCCACAAATGAGGTGACTTTAAGCAACACAAAGTGGTTGTTTTACAGTTCTGGGGGGCAGAAGATCACAATGCATCTCACATTGCTAAAGTCAAGCCGTCAGCAGGGCTGGTTCCTTCTGGAGGTTCTAGGGTAGAATCCGTTCTCTTTTGTCTTCCAAACTCCAGGGGACACCACAGTCCTTGACTCGGGGCCACCTCACTCCAACCTCTGCTTCCATGGTCCTCTATTCTTATCTTCCTCCTTCTCTGACTCTGACCTCCTGCCTCTCTTTAATGAGGCCCTTGTGATCACATTGAGTCCATCCAGATAATCCAAGATAATCTCCCCATCTCAGAATCCTTAACTTAATCATGTCTTCAAAGTGTCTTTTGCCATGTGTTATGGGATAAATGGTGTCACCCCCACCCAAATTCGTTGAGGTCCTGACCCCTCCACTCACTCAGAATGTGGCTATTTCTGGAAATAGGGTCTTGAAAAAGATAATTAAGTTAAAATGGAGTCAGTAGGGTGGGCCTAATCCAATAGGACTGGTGCCCTTATAAGAGGTGGTTGGGACACAGACACACACAGAAAGATCAAGTGAAAATACAGGGAGAAGACGGTCATCCGCAAGCCGATGAGGGAGGCCTTGAAAGGAACCAAACTTGCTGACACCTGGATCTCAGACTTCCAGACTGTGAGAAAATTAACTTCTGTTGTTTAGCCACCCAGTCTGTGGCATTTTTCAGTGGCAGCGCTAGCCACCCAATACAGCATGTAAGGTCACATATTCTCAGGCTTGGAGGAGTTGGATGTGGATGTCTAAGGGGGCCAGTTATTCTGCCTATATCAGGTGGGTTCTGTGAAGTTGCAGGTCCCCCCCTTTCCCCTCTTCCCCCCAAGGGAAGATGCAGAGCTTGGAGGGGTGGAGCCCTTGGGAATAATGGGCCCAGGTACCAGCTGGTGTGATGGGCATGTAGTGTTAGTGACAATAAACCCTTGTGTGTCGAATTGTTGAAATTGCAGGGTTGTTAGTTGCTGCAGCATAACCTGGCCTATCCTGACTGTTACAAACGCCCATGCCCACACTTGGTAAGGAATTGCCTCCAAGAACCAGCCCTGCTTGGACAATGAGCCTACCCAAATGAGGTGTATGTGAGAAGTGCTTAGACCCGTGACTGACACGGAGTAAGTTCTACATTGCTGCTGTTGCTGCTGCAGTGATTATGATCTGCAATGACCAGCAAGAATGGAAGACCAGAGAAGGCTATGCCGCACATTCTACAATACTTAAGTCTACTTCAGTCATTTCAACCTTCAACAGAGAAGGTGGCCTTTTGAAAACTCTCCAGAATTTAGTTCCCTCACCAGGTGGGTGGGAGGGAAGCAAGGAGCCAAGTTATGAAATTTGATGAAAGACAGGCACATTACCTACCCTTGGAGAGAGGAGTGAAGTCATGCCTGCACTGGGGAACTTTAAATAGGGCAGGCCTGACCTGCTGGCCAGATACATACATATGGCCTCCTTTCGGGGCTAGTTGGGCTTCCTCACAACATGGGGCCCTGGGCAGTCAGAGTGCCTGCATGGCATCTCAGGGCTGTGCATTAGTGGACCTGCATCGCCTTCTGTGACCTGGCCTTGGATGTCATGCAGTATCTCTTCCACCACATTCTATTGGTTACAAGAGTCACAAACATGCTCAGATTCAAGAGGGAGGGAACATGAGCCCCACTCTCCAGCAGGACCAATGTCAAGGTCATGTGGGAAGAAGACCATGTGGGATGGGAGAGATTGTGGTGGACCTCCCTGGAAAATGCCATCTGTCACAAATGGCTTGGGCCACTTCTGTCACCCCTCTCTGGGCCTAGGTCCTTCCCGTGGCCGCCTGCTAACTGTCTGGGACCTCTGCATCATCCTCGGGCTGTCAAGCTTCCTTCTGCTCAGTGCCTCAGTGCACTTCTCAGCTGAGCCCTCTCTCCTGTCCTGCCTGGTGAGGGGGTCTCATTGCTGCCAGGAGAGCCCTCAGGGCCTCGCTTCATGGTACCTGATGACTGGTGCCCTGGTGCCTCCAATAAGAGGCTGCCCTTGGCATTCCAGGCAAAAAGCTGCTTCCCTGAAGAGCTCTCTGACTGGAAACAGGGAGCCTGGCTGCCCCCACCCCCACCCCAGACTCCTGCCTGTATTCCGGGCTGCAAGACTTTGCTGCTGAAGAGCCGGGAGAGGTTAGAGTTGCTGGTGCAGGGACCCAGGAGCATGGGCTGGGGCAGGCACAGGGGCTGCAGGCAGCAGGCACACCCAGGATGTGAACGGGCAGGCACGATGGGGGAGGGAGGGACACCCTGCAGGCTCAAGACATTGCTATGTACGTTGCTGGGATCAACCCCAGACACCCAGCTCCATCACTCATTCCCTCCCTCCTGTGCTCATCCGAGTTTTTCATCCTATCATCTGGGAGCTGGGCTACAGTAGGAGAGGAGACAGACCATACACAAGGCAACTCCAGTCAGTGGGAAGCGACTTGAACTCTGCGAAGTGAGAAGATGAGGAAGAGAGGGAAGGGGAGGGACTGCCTTAGAGAGGCTGTTGGGGACATTATGTTTGAGGTGATCTTAGACCTGAGCTGTGCCAAGCTCTGTAGAAGAGCATTTCAGGCCAAGAGAACTGCAGGTGCAAAGGCCCTGGGGCAGGACCCACCAAGCATGTCCAAGGGCTCACAAGGAGTAGAAGGTGCAGCCCAGCATGCCCCTCACGTGGCTCTACTCTGCCTCCCAATTCTGCCCCAAATCCTCTGCTTGGCATTCAGTACCTTCCACCCTGCAGGCCCCACCCACCTTCATGCCACTCCTCCCCATTTTCTGCGGCCCTCCCAGGACTTTCTGCATCCCTGTTTTTGCTCACATTGCATTAGAATTTGACTATATTTTTTCAACAAGATTTTGTCTTCTGATGGAAACATTTTCCGATCACTCCCTGGAAGATGGAGGTGGGAATGGTGCTGGTCTAAGAAGCCGCTAGAGAAGAGGGCACAGCTTGGAATGGCTGGGGTGGAGCCGGAGGTGAAAGAGACTCAGGAAGGCTGGGTGGGACAAAGGTGGGGTGGGCAGCATGACCCTCAATGCCAAAGCACTTTGCCATTGTGCCAAGGGACTACCTTGCACTGACCCAATACCGCTGGCCACAGGGACCCTCCCCTTATGTGGGACATTGCCACTGCCTCCAGGATACCCCTAAAATCTTTCTGGGCCTCGGTTCAGACATCTGGGAAAGGGATGTAAGACTGGTAACCCAGTTTCCAGACAGCTGGGAGATGAAATCTGCCTTACTAATGAAATCAAATCTGCTAGTCCACCCCCCTCCTTAGGGGACTCTGAAACCTCCCACCCTAGGCCAGCAGCCACCTGCAAGTTTGTCTTATCTGTTTGATCTAGGACCTGGAGGGTCATGGGGACCTGGTTGGGTGATCTTGCCTGTTTCCCCACCCTCAGTTGTCCCTCCTGGAAGGGGCAACATCACTTCTGCCAACAACAGCCTTCCTGCAATGCTGTGATCAGGTTCAGGTTCATTCCAGGAGCTCCTGAGTGCCAGCAGAACAGAGGGACTGACCTTGAACTCAACAAAGAGGAACGCTTGACTCCTTTCCAGTTGGAAGGCGGGGCCGGGGCTGGGAATTTATGAGCCTGCTCTAAGTAAATGCTCAGCGCTTTTGTTAAGGGGGAAGGGAAAGTAAAACCCCAAATCAACACTGGATCGATGTCTCATCCCCAGACAGCAGCCCAAGGCCTCTGCAGCCTCTGCAGTTCAGTCAGACAGAAAAGATTCCACAGCCACTGAGACTGTGGCCAGGGACAGCCAGCCTCCGCCCAGGCAGAGCCCCGTAGCTGAGCATTATTCACTGTTCTCCAGGGCCAAGGGGTCATCCTCCTCCCTACGGAACAGCACCGATTAATCTCCTACTCTGAACCAGGCACGTGTTGACATCCTGTAACACATTAAGCCTCACACCATCTACCTTACAAAGCACATAGCATCATTGTCTTCATTTGGCAGTTGGGCTCTGGAGCCCAAGCGACCAATTTGCTCACAGTCACAAAGCTGGTCAGGTGGAGCTGGGATACAAGCCCAGGTATGATACACCCTAAGCCTCCTGTCCCAAACCCTATATCACCAGGTCTGTAGAAGCAGAAGTGTGTTGGGTCTGTTGGGATTCACCCAGTTGGCTGCAAGTAACAAAACCCTAGGCTAACAGTGGCTTACGTCATAAGGCCATTCATTGTTTACTTTGGAGGGCTTTGGGAAGTAGACAGTGCTCAGGTGGGTTCACTTGTTCCTCAATATCATGACACAGGGTCAACATCTTTGCAATTTGCTTGGCTTTCTCCTCATGGTGGCAAGGTGGCTGCACCAGCTCCAGATATCCCTTCATGACACAATGACGCCTAATGGCAGGAAGGAAGGTGGGGTGAGGAAATGGCAAAAGGGAACAAGTCTCTCTTCCTGTGTATTTTTTATTTCATAGTGAGACCTCTTTTTCCAGAAGCTGCCAGCAGACTTCCCTGTGTTTCTCTGGCCAGATGCCAGTGGGAGGCCTTCCCCTGAATGCTAGGCTCAGACGGGTAGAACTTGGCTCCCACCGCACCGCAGACTTAAGACTTGAACTAAACAACAGGTCACTGGAGTGGAAAATAAAGGATGATGCACATTTTTATTGTGATAAAATATACGCATCACAAAATTTACCATTTAACCATTTTTACCTGTACAGTCCTGCGGCCTTAAGTACATTTATGTTGTGCCACAATTACCACCATCCATCTCCAGAATGTTTTCACTTTCCCCGACTGAAACTCCGTCCCCACCAGACACTAACTCCACACTCGCCCTCCCCCAGCCCCTGAGCCCACCGTTCTCCTTTCTGGCTCTATAGATTTGACTACTCTAGGGGACCTCATGTGAGCAGCTCCTCGTGTGACTGTCTTATTACCCTTAGCATAATGTCTTCAAGGTCATCCATGTTGTGGCCCGTGTCAGAATCTCCTTCCTTTTTTAAGGCTGAATCGTAGTTTATGGCATAGATAGACCACATTTTGATTATCCCGTCATCCATCGATGGACACGGGGATTGCACACACCTTCTGGCTATTGTGAGTGATGTATGAAGTCTCTCGGTACTGTCGGTGTCTTCAAAAGCATCTTCCCTGATAAGGTGGTGGTGGTGTACCCAGTGTTGGCAAGGACGTGGAATGACTGGAACTCTCATCCCCTGCCACTGGGGACGCAAGATGGTATAACCGCTCAGAAAACAGTTCAGTGGTTCGTCAAAAGGTTTAATATATGCCTACCACAGGATCCAGCCATTTCAGTCCTAGGTGTATATCCAAGAGAAATGAAAACACATGTCCACACGGACACACATGTTCACAGCAGCACTAGTCACAATAGCCAAAAGGTGGAAACAAAGCAGATGTCCGTCCACTGATGAGTGGATAAACAAACTGTGCTTTATCCATACACTGGACCGTGAATCAGCCATAAAAAGGAAGGACGCACTGACACATGCTACAACATGGATGAACCTTGAGGACGTTATGCTGACTGATGGAAGCCGGACATAAAAGGTCACATATTATGTGATCCCATTTATATGAAATGTTCAGAATAGGCAAATCCATAGAGACAGAAAACAGACTGGTGTTTGCCAGGGGCTGGGGGAGATGGAAATAGAGAGTGATTGCTTAATGGATATGGGGTTTCCATTTGGGATGATGAAAATGTTCTGGAATTTGGTCGTGGTGATGGTGGCACAATATACTAATGAATAGTATCCTTGTGAATATCCTACAAACCACTACTTGTAAACTTGAAAAAAAAAGGTAAGTAACTGCCCTGGAAATGGTCATTGTCCCCATTTTATAGATGAGAACACTGAGGCTCAGAGCCTACTATGACTTGCCCAAGGACATAGAGCAGGAAAGCAAGGATTTAAACTGTGGCCAGTTCTGCCTCCAGAGCCCCACTGGTGACGCCACACCTGAAAGGGCTCCCAGGTTTTAGGCAAGTCTTGTCTCAGTCTTCTCATTTGTGCAATGGGCATGATTCCAAGAGGCATGAAATGGCTGGAACTGTGCCAGGCACAGAGCAGACGCATCAGGCAACACAACTCTCCTTCCTTGTCTACTCCACGACAGACTAGAAAACAGTGGCAGTTCTTTGGAGGGCGAGCATGAGGGGCCGTAGCTATTCAGAGAGGCTCGGCCACCTCCCCTCAGCCGGCCCCAGGTGGGGAGCGAGGACACCGTGTTCCTGCTCTCAGTGTGTAGGTGTTTCCTGACACCGCCTTTTGTGCTCGGCAAACATATCCCTGGAGGCAACCCCGTTGCCATGGCGAGAGGCACCCTTTTCTATGGAGAGTGCAGTCACCACCTCCCCAGGCCTGCAGCCAGCGCAGCCCAAGGGCAGGTCAATTATGCCACCACAATCAGGCTCTGAGGGCTCTGCACCTCCCTCGGGAAGAGAAGGCCAGCTGCCGGGCCTTCTTGCTAGCTTCCCCTCCCAAGGGAGCAAAATGAGGGCCTCACGCTGTTCCCTGAGAGCTCTGGGTGGGGAGGAGGAAGGCCCATGTGGGTTTTAGTCCTGGTGCCTCTGTTTACAAACTACATGATCTTGAGCCTCAGTTTTTTTTATCTGACAAATGTAGATCTCAATACCTTTTATGCAACCTTGCTTTAGGTGGATACTTATTCATTCAACCAGCATTCACTGAGCTCTGGCTAAATGCCAGCTCTGGCTAAATGCACGCTCTGAGGTCAGAGTCCCTATCCTCCTGGTCAGCAAGGGAATGAAAATGAGGATTTCATTTGAGATCAGGGCTATGCAGTCATGAAACCCAGGTGATGGGGTAAGGAATTACAGTGAGAGGTAATCGTGACTTTAGCCTGTGGGGGGTGGGAGGGTGGGAGCAGCTAGGGAAGACCCTTCTGAGCAGGCAGCCATGAGAAGACCTGGGGGATGAGCAATCCAGGCAGAGGAACGGTGTGTGCAAAGGCCCTGGGGCAGGAATGAGCTCTGCATGGCCAAGGAACAAGAAGGCGGATGTGGTGGTTGGGAATGAGTGTGAGAGAGCGCAGGGCAGGAGTGAGGCAGGAGGGGAGGGCAGAGGCTGACCACACGGGGCCGTGGAGGCTGCCGTGAGGAGTCTAAATTTTGTTCTAAGAGCAAAGGGAAGAGACTTAAGCAAGGGGCTGGTAAGCTCTGCACTCCATTTAATAAGGGCTTCTGCTCCTTGCCTTGGCTAAGTTTGTTTCAGTTCCATGAACTACATCTCAAGAGCAGAAACAGGGCTCGACAGATCTCATTTGAACAAATCGTTGACTTTCATGAAACAGACACGTAATTGTCCTTGAGAAGTGACGTGTAAGAAGCAGCACTAATCATTCCACTTCACGACGTTCCCTGGCTGGCAACTCCAGTGCGGCCGTGGTCTTTAGCCAAAATCTAACAGCAGTTCTGAACTCAAGCAAACGTGTGCACTGATGTTTACGGCAGCTTTACTCATGATATAGCCAAAGGCGGAAACAACCCAAGAGTCCACTGATGGATGAATGAATAAACAAAATGTGGTTTGTCAAACCAGGAATATTATTCAGCCTTGAAAAGGAAATTCTGACACCTGCTACAATGTGGATGAGCTTTGAAGACATTATGCTGAAAGAAGCCAGACACAAAAGGACACATGATTCCGCTTATACGAGATTCATAGAGACAGGAAAGAGAATAGAGGTAAGCAGGGGCTGGGGGAGGGGATGGGGAGTTAGTGTTTAATGGGTGCAGAGTTTCAGTTGGCGAAAGTGAAAACATTCTGGAAATGGATGGTGGTAATTGTGGCACACCGTAAATGTACTTAATGCCACAGAACTGTATACTTAAAAATGGCTGAAATGGTAAATTTTATGATATGTATATTTTATCACAATAAAAAAGAAGGGCAGCCCAAATGCAAATTGCTGCTTAAACATTTCTTGATCAGAATATTCATTACCTTTGGGAGGTAGACTTCTTAGATGATGCCCCCATAACTCACACCCTTGTATAACTCCCTCCCTCTGAGTGTAGGTGGGACTGTAACTTGCTTCTAATCAATAGAATGTGGCAAAGGGAAAGGGATTTTACAGATGTGATTGAGGTCCCTAATCAGTTCACTCTGTGTTAATCATAAGGGAGATGACCCAGGGTGGGCCTGCCCTAATCAGGTGAGCCTTTTAAAAGCAGGTCTAGAGGGGAGAAACAAGGAGCAGCAGACTCTCTCTCTCTCTGTTTCTGGCTTTAAGAAACATGTTTCCATGGACCCTACAGGTAACAGGAAATGAATTCTGCCGACAGCCTGAGGGAGCTTAGGAGTGGATCCTTCCTGAGTCTGGCCTCCAGATAAGAACACAGACCAGCCTACACCTTGGTTGCAGCCTGCTGAGACCCTGAGCAGAGGACCCAGCTATGCAGTGCCCAGACTCCTGGCCCACAAAAACAGTGAGATAATAAATGTGCATTGTTTTAAACTGCTAGGGTTTTGGTAATTCGTGGTGCACAGTGGTGGATAACAAACGCATTCCCTGAAGGAGAAGGCATAGCAGGTAGAAAGAGCACCAGCTTTTGAGCAGGTGGCCCTGGGTTGAACCCTGGCTTTATCACTCCTGGCCTGAGTGACCTCAGACAAGTGTCACTTGGTGGTCCTAGGGGGGCTTCTAGAGGCAGCCTGCTTGAGTTTGAATCCCAACTTCAGCTGCTTCCCAGGCATGCAGGGCCCTGGGCAAGTGGCTGCCTCATGGCTCAGCTTGCACGTCTGTAAATGCGGTGTATCCTAGGACTGTGGAAAGGAGTCAGAGAGTCCATGGGTGTAATCTGTACACAGTGCAGGGTAAGTAGAAACTCTAATTACATGTCCCATGTGCACAATGACATCTAACCCCAAGAAGTTATGCTGCTTGAGTGCCCAGCCCTACGGCTGAGATGCCCAAAGGGAGCAGACCCCCAAGCTCCGGCCTGTTACAGGGTTTCTCCATGAACCAGTAGGTCCTCCCCGCATGGGGTGGGGGGATTTGCCATGGGGCAGCTAGGGGAGGCAGGCACAGCTGCAGCAGCCCCTGAGAGCTGGCTTTCCCTTCTCAGGGGAAACTCAGCCTCCGTCCCTCCATGCCTCCCCTCACCCACACCCAGAGGCAGGGTGGCCCTGGTCCCTGCAGCTGTGCCCCACTCCTGGGCCATCCAGGGTCCGGCCCTCTGTCTTCTCCATCCCACCTGGCTCCCAGATCCAAATTCAGCTCAGGGCCAGCTCAGCTGTCTGAGGACAGCGCCTTCTGAGCTCTGGCTGGCGTTTCCCTCTTGGTCTTCCCTCCACTCCAGGCCTGCCCAGGCCCTCAGCTGCCTTTGGCCAGGGCCTGGGGTGGGGATGCTGAGGCCTTGGCTTGGGAAAATCATTTTGAGAAGCCATGGGCTGGAAGTTCCAACCCAAGGAATGTTCTAGAAACAAGAGCTTGTGGAACTGCAAGCCTGGAGGAAGGAGAGGGATATTGGTTGATTATGAGGGGGAAGGAGGAGAGAGAGACAGAGAGGAGAGAGAGAAACTGCCAAAGGTTCTGCTCCAGAATGGGCCCCCTTCCTCAACCTTGACCCCAACTTTCAGAAATATTATTAAAGCCACAAGTGCTTGGAGTTTGGGGGTCTCTCCGGGGGCTCCTGATAGGACTGGAATTCACACAGCAAGGACGCAGGTGAATCAGGAATATGGGACTCAGATGGGGAAGGGGCCACAGATCCTAGCCCCTCCCTGACGGGCGGAGAGTGCAAGAAGGCCTTTGGAAATGGGTCTCGGGTCAGGAGCACCATGGGTTCCCCGACTGTGGTTCAAATCCTGGCTTGGCCACTCACTAACTCTCTGACCTGGAGCAAGTTCTCTAACTGCCCTGTGCCTCAATTTCCTTCTCTGTTAAACCAGTTGATTATGATCTCATACATCACAGAATTGTGGGAAATCACATGAGAAAGAGCATGTAAAACACCTGGCCCAGTGCCTGGCACATATTGACCCATCAGTCAACGTTAGCTGTTACTATATCGTTGTTACAGTTTTTCATTTTTGAAAAAAGCCATGGCAGGGACCTTGCCAAGTAGCATGGGCTGGAAACTCATGAGTGGGACACAATGAAAAAGTCACGGACATGCTGGGTCTCATTATGTAAATGTGTGTTCAGTAATTAGCACCAGGATAGAACCTGCTCCACTCCCTGCTTCCTTGGGGCTGCAAGGGATTCTGTGGCTGGCTGGGGTCAGTGAGGATGATGGTGATTGATTAGTGATGTCTGCCACAAGCATGGCTGTGGAGCGTGGGTATGCCTGCTGTGGATTTTCTGTCCTTGGGCTAGTTGCTTCAGGGTAAGGATACAGCAGTGGCTCTTAACCTGGAGTGTGCATCAGAATCTTCTGGTGAGGTTTTTATAAATGCAAATTTCTTGGCCTCACCCCAAATCAGAATTGCTGGGATGGGGGCTTGGGCAACTTTTAAAACTCTCCAGGTAATTCTAATGTCCACTCCTGATTGGGATAAAGAGAAGGCCCCAAGACCAAGCCTGGGCTATTCACTGGGGCCCCTCAAGAACAGCTTGGCCCTTACTCTCACGTGGTTTCCACAGGGGCAGCTGGAGAAGAAGCTTGGGCCTGGGCTCCAATCCCAGCAGCTCTGCCCTGTGGCTCAGACAGGCTATGTCACCATCTGAGCCTGGATTTTCCTACCTATAAGATGGGTGCTCTTATAACCACCTGGTGAGGCCACTACCAAGGGCTACCTCTTCCACTGAGAGGATCCCCAGGTCTCTGGGGGCCACACTCTCCTCTTGTGGGCTGTTTTCCAAAGCAGGTGGGTTTGAGGAGCATGGTGCAGTCCCGGGGCTGGGAGTCGCGAGGCAGAGCTCCCTGGGTCCTGAGTCCCTGCACAGCGTGCGTGTCTGTGTGGTGCCAGAGTGAGTCCCTAGGTCCTTCATGTGGGTCTGTGCCAGAATCTCTGGGCTGGGCTTGCAGATAAGATACAGGACACCCAAATATTGCACAAGACATACTTACACTGAAGACTCATTTGTCACTTCTTGGATATTCAAAGTTAGCTGGGTGTCATATATTTTTATTTGCTAGATCTGGCAACACACTCAGGGTGTCAGTGGGACAGTCTGTCTCAGTGATTGTGTGTCGGTGTGAGTGTGGGCTGCATGTGCTCAGGGGAGCGTGTGTTTCTGGGTGTGAGTGGGGGCTGTGTGTGAGCATTTGGGGGTGCATCTGTGTCTGAAGGTTGTGCGTCTGTGTGCTTATGTAAGAGTGGGTGTGTCTCTGCATGGCATGTGTGTGTCACTCTGTGTGTGTGTCTGTAAGGGTGTGTGAGTGACCTTGAACCTGCATGGTGGGAGTGTTGGGGAGGGGGTATTTGGGTGTGACTATGACAGTTCTGTGTGAGGATGCATGTGAGTGTGGGCATGCCCAGGCTGCCCAACCTTTCCCTTCCCCACCACGGAAGCCTGAGAGCTGCCTGGAGGAAAAGACAGAAGCCAGTTTTCCTGTGGTTCTCAGGAATCTGTTCCATTGGAGCCAGGCTATTTCAGGTTGAGGCTGAGACACTGTCACCTGCTCGTGGAAGGGGATGGGGGGCCTTCCCAGCACTTGGGGAGCCAAGTCCACCTGCCAGGACTGACTGCCCCTTTCACTGTTCCTCACTGACCAGTCACAGTAGGGCAGGGGCAGGACAGGGACTTCCGGATGCTCTTCCCCACCAAGGGGCACCCAGGAGGCCACATGAGGTGCAAGTCCCCCTTCCCTTGGTCTGGACACAAATGTCTGTGAGCTCAAAGACAGATGAGACCCCAGTGCCTCCCAGTGGCAGACCCTCGGGCACAGAGCGTTTCCCTTTCATTGTATCACTTGGTGAGCGACTAGGAAGAGGACACGGAGGGGAACCGGCTGCTTAGAAGGAGCTGAGGTGGGGGTGCCAAGAGCCAAGTGGGCACTAGGAACAGCCTGACCTGGCCACCTCCCAGGGAGGTGGCAACAGTTGACACTCATGCAGCACAGTAGGCACTGGGTGCCGTGCTGAGCACTTTTCACATAGGGGCGTCTCTCACTGTCTAAAGCCCAGAACCAAATACATTTGTATCTATTTTGGGGACAAACCCTTGCTATGTGCAGTTGGAACCATGGGGATCAAATGGCTTTGTTATCATGGAAGGTCCCTAATCCCTCCCACAGGCAGGCGACAGTGCCTCGGCCCTGGCCTGAAACAGCCTGGCTCCAACAAAACGTTGGAGCTGGCAGCCCAGACTACTGAGGTATGGGAAGCACAGCTCTTCTGAGAACCACAGGAAACTGGCTACCATGGCCGCTTCACTCACATGCACCTTCACACACACTTGCAGAGTGGCACACACTCACAGGGACACACCCAGACACACCCACAGGCCTGGAAAGCACTAGCGTTAACCCTTTAAGCCATGTGTCAGAGCTGTAATTTGAACCCGGGAGGCCTGCAACGTCTAAACCCCTGCCCCAAACCATGCCTGTGTCCGTGTGTCCACCCTCCCAGGGGTGCAGCAAAGAGGGGGAACAGGGGCAGCTCAGGTGCTCTGGGCTGATGGTGGCTCCTTCTGCCCTTTAACTCTGCTTTTCTGAGTTTGCAGCACAAGCGGCGCTGACCCAGCAGCACCTTGTGGTGGTGTCTGCCTTGGGAGGTGGCATTGTTGCAACTGAGCAGAAGAGGGACAAAAGGACAATGAATGACCCATCTTGAGCCAAGCTCCTCTGGAACTCTGGGTCCCTGGAATTGTGCGGTGCTGAATCTGCACAACCTGCCACGGCAGCCCTGCTGAAGGCATCCTGCAGAGCACATCACCGTGGGTAGAAAGAAGCTCCTCTCGGGACAACTCTGTTACTTAGAAAGACTGGGGCTCCCTGCAAAATGGCCCATTTAACTGTTTCCCTGAAGCTGCTTGGCCTTGGAGCTGTGCTTCCCATACCTCAGTTGTCTGGGCTGCCAGCCTCAACTTCCCAGCTTTAGGGGACCCCTCCTCAATTCCCCATCCCTGTTCCTGCCTCAGGGCTCCTGCAGCAGTGCCAGACACGTGGAAGCATGTTTAGGTTTTCCTGCCTGGCCAGACATCTCTCCATAAGGGGACACCCTCACACCAGCTCTCCTCCCCCAGCCCCCTCCCGGGCTCCCCAGCCCCCAGTGGGCACTCTCCCTTCTCTTCCCTGCCACACATGCCCTTCCCTGCAGGGTCCAAAGCATGTTCCACACTCACTCACCTGTCCGAGCCTTACGTCCTTATGCATGAGGGGTGGGGACAGAGGATCTGCTTCTTCCCATAGAAATAACAATATGAGCTGCAGGTTCTTGAACTCCTACTGTGTGCTGGGAGCCCGGCTCAGCATTTTATGTCCAACAGTGTGACCCCTCAGATGACACTTCAAGGTGGGTGCTGCCATTGTCCCGAAATGAGGAAGCAGAGGCCCAGAGAGGTGAGGCCACCCAAGGACCTCTGGCAAGTAAGTGGTTGGAGAGATTTGACCCTCTGCTCTGCCCCAAGCCCCAGGCTCATGCTTCTCTCCGATGCCCCCTCCAGAGCCACCCAGTGCTTCTTCAGGCACAGGTTGATATTATCCATCAGTCCCATTTCTAGGACATAGCGGGTCACCACAGGTGACAGGTAGATGTGAACATGAACCCATCTTACAGATGAGGAAAACTGAGGCTCATAGAGAGGTTGGGATGGTAAGAGCAGAGCAGGGACTTCACGTTGGCTCCCGGGACAGCCACCACCCTATGTTGTCGGGGTCTGGGCACTGCCTACCCAGTGTTCTCAAGCCAGATTTCACTTGGGCCCCCTGTCTGGGGGTTTCCCCTTCATCCTCCAAGACCCCACAGTCCCTTCTGACCACCTCCCACCCATCCTCTGCCCCTCTCACCCACTTATAACTGAGTCTCGGGAATGGAGGACCAGGGACCTTCCCTTCCCCCCCCCAGAGGCCTCCTCAAGGAGGGAAAATTAATTTCCCAGGAGCCTCTGAGGCTGGACTTCCAGGCAGGCTCCTACATGCCACCCCCACCCTGCTATGGCCCTTCATCTTCCTGTCCACATCTGCCTTGAACCTCATCAAGGTTTGAGAAGGCAGGTGGCAAAATTTCCCAGTGGGGTCTGGGCCCCGAGCCAGGAGCCAGCCAAGAGGACCTGGCAGGAAGCCACGTGGGGGTGTATCTGGGGGAAAGCATTCTGGTTGGTGGGCACAGCCAGTGCAAAGGCCCTGGGGGGCGGGCAGAGCTCAGAGGCCAGTGTGGCTGGAGCTGGGGGAGCCAGGGGGAGGGGAAGAGAAGGGGGTCTGACAAGTGGGCGGGGGCCACTCACTGTGGATCCTCTGGGCTGTGGAGAGGGGCCTGAATTTATCCCTGGCATCAGGAGCCCAGCATGAGCCAAGCGCTTGGTGTTCACAGTCACGTTGTCCTCGCAACAGTCCGAAGGCTCAGCTCTCTCAACATCTCCAGTTCACAGGTGAGCAAACTGAGGGGCAGAGAGGCGAAGCCACTTCCCCAGGTGGCCTGACACAGCGCTGTCCCTGGAGATGTTCCAAGGCTGCCCCGGGGCTGACATTTCCTTCCCTCCCTGGGCCCCAGGTGGGCCTCCTTGGCCCTTTCCTTTGAAGTCGCAGCCAGCCGACCAGGCCAACCTGTTTCCCCGTCAAGCCTGCCTCCTGGATGCCCGCCAAGGCTCGGGGCTGCCGCCGCGGGGCAGGGAGCACGCTTTGTTTTCTTCCATTTACTTCTTTATTTATTTTTAGTCTCTTACACACATGGTTAAATAGTTTTTGCAAACAGTTCCAAGGGGGTGCACAGTGACAAGCGTGTTTCTGTCCTACCTGGTCCACAGGTGCCAATTTTTCCACCCTGGCAGCATCTGCAGTTACCAGTTTCTGTGTGTCCTTCCAGGGCTGACTTGGGAGCTCACAAGCAGAAGCATACAGCTCTAAATGTAAACATGTTCCTCAAGACATCAGGAGGAGGAGCCTTCATCTCCCCCATCATCCCAGTCCAATCATGAGAAAAACATCAGACCTATCCCAACGGAGCAGTGTCCTGTAAAATCCCCTACCAGTGCTCCTCGAAACTTCCCAGGTCATCAAACACAAGAAAAGTCTGAGAAACTGTCACAGCCAAGAGGAGCCTAAGGAGACATGACAACTAAATGAAACGTGGGCTCCTGGGGCAGAAAAAGGAAATGAAGTAAAAACTAAGTAAATGCTGATAATGAGTGGATGTTAGTTAGTTCTGTTACTGGATGGCATACCCAGGTTCTTGATCCAAGAAAGATTCTTTTTTCATGGACCAGCAAGAGGAAAGGAAGAGGGAAACTGAGAAATGGGACACGGTAGGGCTTATCACCAAGCGAAGGTTTGTGCCAAAGTGCACAGGCATCTCCACCAGAGAGCGACACATACGCCCAGACCTTCTCCATCCTCTCCGTCCCACGTGGAAACTCCCAGTGGCTGACCCCGGCCCCTCCTGTCCCACCTACTGTGCAGGTTCTGGCTGATCTAGTCTGAATATTTATGAGAAGCCTCCCTGGGGTGTCTCTTGTCCCTACTTTATTCCTGCCTCAGTACTAATGTATTAACACTGAGTGTGGCGGGGAAGGGGCTTAGCTATTTTATGGAGAGTGGTCAGGGAAGGCCTCCCTGAGGAGGGAAAACTCCAGTTACACACAGGAACTGGTAACTGGAGATGCTGCCGGGGTAGAAAAGTAGACACCTGTGGGCGGGGTAGGACAGAAACATGCTTGTCACTGTGCACCCCCTTGGAACTGTTTGAAAAAACTGTTTAACCATGTGTGTAAGAGACTAAAAATAAAGAAAGAAAGAAGTAAATGGAAGAAAACAAAGTGTGCTCCCTGCCCCGCAGCCTCTGCCGCTCTTCGTCAGCAAAGACGTGAATAAAGAGAGACTTGGAGCCCTGTAGATGTGTGGGGAAGAGGGTGCCAGCAGAGCAAATAGCACGTGCAAAGGGCCTGTGGTGGGACCATTCCCAGTGTGTTTGAAAAATGGTGGGAGGAGCCAAGTGGGTGAGGGGAGAGACCATGGCAGCTGGCTGAGGCCAGATCATGGGGGCTTTATTCAGTCACTCAAAGGAATTGGGATTTTATTGTGAGTAGGATGGGACACCTTTCAGGGATGGTGGCAGGCTTTGAAAGGACCCGTCTGGCTGCCAAGGGGAGGAGGGGCAGAGTGGATGTCAGGAGACCAGTGAGGAGGCTGTCACAATAGTCCAGGCATGAGAGGACAGTGAGTTAGACCAAGGTGTTCACTGTAGGTGGGGAGAAGGGGCAGATTTAGGATGTATTTTGAAGGCAGAGTTAACAGCACTTGCTAGAGTCCAAGGTTACTAGGCCAGGGCACAATGGGGATATAGTAGTGTCCTTGAGCTGCTGTAACAAAGCATCACAAACTGGATGGCTTTAAAAAAACAGGCATTTTATTCTCTCACAGTCTGGGAGCTGGAAGTCCAAGATCAAAGTGTTGGCCAGGATCCCTCTAAAACTCGGCAGAATCTTTTCTTGCCTTGGGCAGGCCAGTATCTCAGTTAGAGCACAGCCTTACAATACCAGGGTCATGAGTTTGCATCCCCGTACTGGCCCACCACACACACACACACACACACACACACACACACGCACGCACGCACGCACGCACAATCCTTCCTTGCCTCTTCCAGCTTCTCGTGGTTGCTGGCACTCTTTGGTATTCTGTGGTTTGCAGCTGCGTCACTCCGATCTCTGTCTCTTTCTTCACATGACATTCTTCCTGTGTGTCTCTATCCTCTTTATAAAGGCACCAGTCATATTGGATTTAGGGCCACCCTACTCCAACACAACCTCATGTTAATTAATTGCATCTGCAATGACCCTTTTCCCAATTAAGATCACATTCTGAGGTTTTGGAAGTTAAGATTTCAACATGTTTTTCTGAGGGACACAATTCAACCCACACCACAACAGGGGTGAAACAATACACGTGTGTATATACACGTGCACACAACACAGGTAGCTTTGCCAGAGGAAACTAGTAGATCCACAGGCAGGCAGAGTTCAGAGCCAGAGTCCGGGGAGAGAGAACGGAAGTGCGTAGCCTGGAGGCAGGAGAGGGCTTCTGGGCTTGGGCCCTTTTCTCCTGCAAACCTTGCTCATGGAGAAAAGAATGAAGTTGAATTGTGAAGGACATCGGAGAGAAAGAGAAGCTTTGCCCCACGTCAATCCGGTTGAAAGCATCCTGCGCAACCCCACTGAAATTTGCCAACTCTCCCCCAGACCTCTGTCCCCACCTCCCTTCCCTTGATCCCTCCTCTGGTTCAGACAGCCCGACCCTCTTATCACCCATGCACACAGCTTCCTTTTTAGCCCAAAAGTCGTTATTTTAACACCTGTTGGGACAACAAGCAGGCAGGCTCCCAAGGGAGTGGGGAAGAGGGAGGTACTGGGGAGATGCTATTTGTAGGGCTGACACCTACCCCCTGCAAGACTCCCCAATGCCCTTTGATTCAAGGCTGCAGCAGAAGCAAGGAATAGATGCCCCCTTTCATTCCCTGACACATGGGGCCATGTGGCCACATCTCTAGCTCCAGTTGTCTATCACTGCTAACCAACCACTCCCAAACTTAGCAACTTGAAACAGCCATGAGCATTTATTTGTTCACAATTCTGCATATTGGGCAGGACTCAGCAGGGCAGTGGTGCCCACTCCACGTGTTAGCTAGGGTGGCTCCGCTAGGGCTGACTGATCCAGCACAGTATTGCTCCCTTTGTCTAGCACTTGAAGGGAGCTGGCCAACCCCTCTCTCTCCACTTGTAGCCTCTCACCTCCCCAGGCTTCAGTCTGTCCACATGGTCACTCACCCTTCTGGAATCTGGCCTGAGCTACTTTCTGTGGCAGCTGGATGCCAAGAAAGAGAAAGCAGAAGTTGCTGGGCCACTTAAGGCTTAGTCTGGAGCTGGCAGGGAATCACCTCTGCAGCCTCCTATTGGTCAAAACATTCCCAGAGCCCACCCACTTTCAAGGGGTGGGACCACAGACCCCTCCTCCTGGTGGGAGGGACTTCAGGCTCCTGCAGGGAAGGGTACATTGCAGGTGGCAATCTTCACAGACGACCCTAATACTCATCCAGTCTGCTTCCACTGGCCTGGCAAGGCCTCAGAGGCTGTAGAGGACAGAGGGTCCCACCTGTGATATGCCAGCAAGATACATGGGCTCCAAGGAGTCTTATTTTATAAAATAGCAGTGAGGGGGGTAGGGTATCCCACCAAAGAGCAAACATCCGAGCCACTTGGCACTGCACTCAAACTGGGAGGCTGAGCACACAAATTAGATGTTTATGAGAATAAACAGTCATTAGAACTCGAGAGCTAGAGGGGAAATAAACACCATTTCAAGATATTTTAGTAATTTGGCTCTGAACTCTGCCTGTCTATGAATCTACTAGTTTTCTGGCTTGCAAAGATGCCAGCGTGTGTGCATGCACATGTATATACGCATGTGTATTATAAGCCTTCTAAGTAAAGTGTCTTTACTGAGCACCTTAGTTTACCCCTCTGTAAAATGGGGATGGTAATGGCAGTGAACTCAAGGTTGTTGTGAGAATTAAACAAGGAAATATGCATAAATCAATTAAAACACAAAAAATGTGAGCTCTAATCTTTATTCATTCATTCAGCACGTGCTTAGAGGGCCCCAGCCAGGGGAGGCCCTTTTCCTAGTGCTAGGGATCTGAAGACTGCTGGAGTCCCTGCACCAGCCCCTGCAGGCACACAGGGGCAGCCAGGAACAGGTTTCTTAAACAAGGAATGAATGGGGCATGTGCTTTTCCCTCAGGAGCTCCAGCTTGGAGAGGAGACAGGCTTGTAAATAAATCATGGCAAACATTGCAATGATAAATGCAAAAGAGTTCAAGGTATAAATTTCATCCCAAGGAGGGGATAAAAGACTGGCTTTGATGGTGGAATTTCTGATACAGTGGCCAAGGTAGTGAAAGGCTCTGCAGGCAGGAGGCCCTTTTAGATTCCTTTAAATTGTACCAGGTAGATGAGGGCACCCTGGCCCCAGTCGGAAGAGAAGAGGGAAGGAGGAGAAGCTAGATGAGAGATGGAGGTGCCTGCTTCGGAGAACCCAGGCTACTGGGCTGGGTGACTCTGTCCATCTCCCTGACTCTGAGGTCACAGCCTCATTTCCTGAAAGAGCTGCAGGTGGCAGAGACAGGCCGGGTCAGCCATGGCAGGAGGGTTTTACAGGGGGATGGCTTCTGAGCCTGTCTGTGGTGCAAGTAAATGAGTGACTCTGGACATTTAATCAAAACCAGACATCACTTCACAGCTGTCTGCTATGGGCAGCTCTGCTGTCTGCAGAGATTCTTCTGCAGTGTTTCCAGGGGCTTCTGACTGAGATGTGCGGGGATGGGGGTCGGCAGGCCACAGCACCTGGGGCCTTGAATCGAGGCTCCATCTTTGATCCCTGCTGACTGCCAGGTGGCCCCTGTGTGTGCACCTAGGTGGCCCCTCATCCAGGTCCCCACATAATTTGCAGGGCCTGGTGCAGAATGGAAGCACAGGGTCCCCTGTTCAAAAATGATGAAGCATTTCAAGATGGCAACAGGAGAGTACTAAACCGAGCACAGTTTCTGAGCATGAGTCCCTCAGTGTGGCACATTCAGGAAGCTGAGCCATGAAATATGAAGGATGGTTGTGGGGCGTCTTCACTTTGACCTCAACAAGCAGTGTTGTTGAGTGCCTGGCTGTATGTGGTGCCAAGCTGAGGTCAGCACCTTGCATCTAAGAGGTACTGAATAAATGCTCATTCTCAGAAGTGACTTGCATTGTGCAGATGGAGCTGGGAAGTCATGCCCTCGCTCACTCTTTAGAGCTTGCTGCAGCCCCTCCCTGGCCTTGGCTGTTCAAGAAAAAGAAGGAGGGTAAGAGGCAGATGGAGAAGCAGGAAGCACTAATACTTCTTCTTCCTTATTTTTTTTTAGGTTGGTCTGCCAGTATGGGGATCTGAACTCCATGCTCTAACCAACTGAGCTAACTGACCAGGCCTAGAAAGCATTAATACTTCTATCTTGAGGCCCTAAGAATGCTGGAAGGACATATTGGACTCAGCCAAGCACAGAGGTTCTAGATCTAGAATAATGAACAGTTACCTCCTACCCAGCCCAAAAGAAGCACTCCAAATCCATGGGAATAAATAAAATTCACCTCCTTCCACAGTGTACTAAGCCCTACAAGATCTGCCCAGTGCCCACCCTTGCCTTCTCCCACTATACTCTGACCACACGAGCCTCCTTGCTGTTTCCTGGACATTGCAAACTTGTGCCTACCTCAGGGCCTTTGCACTTGCTGTTCCTGCTACTTTGTGTTCTCTTCCCCCAGATATTCATTCACAAGACTCAATTTGTCTCTTTATTTTGGTCTCTGTTCAAATGTGGTGACACTTCTCCCTGTCACTCCTTTCTCTTTGTCCTGCTTTGTTTCCCATCATTGTACTCATCACCGCATTATATGTACTTGTCGATCACCGCATTATATGTACTTGTCGATCACCGCATTATATGTACTTGTCGATCGTCTCTCTCTCTCCAATGTCAGCTTCCTGGAGGCATCTGTCTTGTTTACCATTGTGCTGCAAAAAAAAAATGTAATGTGTCAATGTAAGGCAACTCCCCATTTTACCCATGGGAAGGTACTTCCCTCAATGTTACTGGTAAACTCAAATAGAAAACTTTGGGGGGTATAAATTAATCAAATGTTACTTGCACATTACATTAGTAATAGCGTTATGTATGCCTATTTATGCCCATTTAAAGTCACATGTTATATAAGTAGCATTACACATTAAGATATATTTCATTTTGTTCCATACTTGCATTCATAAAATAACGTTCTTCAAACCCTCCACCCGTGTCTTTGACATTGTGGTTTTGAGTCATCGAACAGGGTTTGGCTGATCCCATCTGCTCTCCTTCTGTCTAGAACTTTTGAGACACGGCATTTTTTGATTTTGCCTATGACGCAGCCACTGGAAATTTTATCCCAGGCCACAAATATCCTTTTGCATAAATTAGGACATTGCTTGTTTCATTTGTTTTGTGGATGTATATTATTGATGAGCTCCAGCAAGTAGCCACTAACTGTGTTACTTTTTCAAGTGATCTTTAAAAGGTTTGCTTATAGCAACATCTGATACCTATGAATGCACAGTCATACCCCTAGAATAATGGCTGAATCTGATTAAATTTCTTGGCTCTCTTTCTGTATAAATGATTCGGAGATGTGAATAATAATCCCAGGCAGCAGTTTCAGGGTGAGGCTGCAGTTCTCACCTGGCTGTTTATTTGGAATCACCTGGGGGAGATTTTAACATACATGGATGTCCCTGAGATTCACCCCTAAATTAACAGAATTAAAATCTTGGTGGGGAGGGACATCTGTATTTCTAAAACTCCCCAGGTGATTCTAGTACTTAGCCAGACTGATACCTACAAGGCTATCTTTGACTTTTGATATGACAAACCAAGCAACACTGGCATCCCCAGGGAATTTGCTAGAGGGGCCACTTCTCAGCTCCACCCCAGACCTGCTGTTTCAGTCACTGAGATGGGGCCAGCCATCTCTGTTTTCATAAGCCCTCCAGGGGATTCTTTTTTTTTTTTTTTTAAAGGTGACCGGTAAGGGGATCCCAACCCTTGACTTGGTGTTGTCAGCACCAGGCTCTCCCAAGTGAGCCACGGGCTGGCCCTCAGGGGATTCTGATGTTCCTTCAAGTTGGAGAACAAGTATTCCAAACCAGGCTTTGATGTTTAAAAAAAAAAAAAGTTAATGAAAACAAAATAAATAAGAGTCTTTGTAAGGACTCTCGTATCAGTTTATTCCTGTTTTTTTCTGAGGGAAACTTCAGGGGTCCACAGCTCACCTTCTGTTCACTATTTGTTGAGGGAGTGAGGGACTCAAGTCACCTAATGAGTGACTTCCATGTCTCGAGCACATGGGGGTCAGGCACTGGGGTGGCCTCTTTGCACAAAGTCACAATGAGATGGGTTCTATTATATCCTCATTTTACAGATGAGGAAACTGAGGTAAGAGAGGAAATTCCTTGCTCCAAATCCCACACTTGGGAAATGGCAGCAGGTGCTTTATCCTGAGGCTGGTCCCTAAGTCCTCACTATTTACCAGGACATCTCTCCACTGCAAAGGTTGGGGTTCCTGAACCTGTGCCAGACTCCAGCCCGTGACCTCCTCATCTTTGATGGTGGGGTGGAGTCATCCTGGCTCAGACTCCAGCTTCCCGGAAGGACCCCCCTCTGACCTCAGGGACTTGCTGAGTAGGAAGACCTTGCCATCCCAAACCCAGGGAGAGGGGCTCAGGGTAGACTAGGGGGTTCCCTCTGAGACTTACATTAGGAGATTCAGCTGAGAGGCCTCATGAGGCAGAATGCCTTCCACCCCATAAAATCCATGCACACCAACTCATTATGGCTCAAGGAAAATAAAACCACAGTGAGAAAGCACTGCACACCGATTAGAACAACCAGCATTAGAAAGACTGATAACACTAAGTGCTGGAGAGCACGCAGGCCAGCAGGAAATCCCACACGCTGCTGGTGGGAAGTAAAATGCACAGCTGCTCTGGAAAACTGGCAGTTTCTTATAAAGTTAAACAAACATCTACCATATGACCCAGCTGTTCACCCACTAGGCATATACCCAAGAGAAATGAAAAGGCATCTCTATGCAAAGACTTGGAGTAGAAGTTTACAGGAGCTTACTTAGAATCACCAAAATACTGGAAACAATCCACATGTCCATCAACAGGTGAATGGATAATCACACTGTGGCATATCCATCCCACAGAATACCATTTATACATTCAGCAATCAAACCTAATGAACTACTATGTGCAACAAAACAGATGAATCTCAAAAACACTTTGCTGAGTGACAGAAGCCAGACATAATACAAAATGTACTGTGTGGTTCCAATTATGTGAAATTCTAGAACAGGCAAATCTAAGCTACAGGTATAGAAATCACATCAGTGGTAGCCAACGGTTGGGGTGAGGGTGGGGTAGACCACAAAGGGGAAGGAGGAAACCTCCTAGGTTGCTAGAAATGTTCTACATTTTTGACTGAAGTGGGGATTACACAGATGTATACGTATATAAAAATGCATCACAAAGCATTCATGCATTTCTCTGTACATAGGATATATCCCAATTAAATAAAAAAGACTCCTAAAAATGCCCAACCACTACTCAATTGTGCCTCACAGACAGTCCTCGATACAAGAGCACCTTGAACAATGGCCCTGTTCTGTAGGATGTGGTCCAGGTCCCTGGCCCCTGAGGATCTGGTGGGACTTAGCAGGGGTTGGTGGTGTCTCCAGAGGAGGGCAAAGTTCAGGCTCTTTCTGGCCATTGTCATAAACACCGTCCTTTCCACCAGGCTCTGGAGAAATATCACAGGACCCTGAGTTTGCAGCCCCCAGGAGCAGCACTTCAACTCTACCCTGTAAACCTGGACTTTGGATATTTAATGACCACAGGAACCACAACCCAGCAACTACATGCTGAACTGGGCAAGACCCCTTGGCAGGGACATTTTGTAAACCTGTGGGATGCTTTTTGTGTTTGCAATAACTGGGGGGTTCTGTGGGCTTTCAGTGATGGGAGCTAGGGATGCTAAATTTCCTGTGGCACTGGGGATGGTCTCCTAAAAGAAAAAGTGATTTTTGCCCCTTATGCAATTTTTCAAATCTCTGCTCATCATTTTTTGGTGTGTAGATGCTCTTTTGCAATAAACCAAATCTAGAACCTAACTCTGTTGTATAAATAAACCCAAAGTATTTTTTGACGAGGTGTTTGGTGCACACTGTGTTTTCCAGGAATGAGATGAGTGTGTAAATCTAGGGAAGAGTGTTCCCAGTTTTGTTCAGAGCTGTGCCAAGGGTTGGGCACCATTCTGGCAAGTTACATCACCAGTGAAACAGCTGTTGGTGGTATTTGAGTCCCAGGACCAACCATACATCTGTACCACTCTGCACTTCACTTGTGACAATTCATGGCGATTCTAGTTAGAGGCACCAACATCTGACTACATATATCATTTGGAATAGTTGTATTTGAGCATATACTTAGAGAAATACATATGATTTTGTTGCAAATTATTTTGCTTAATATTTCAGGTAAGGCAATGTGTGTGTGTGTGTGCGTGTGTGTGCAGTTTTTGGTGATACCATGTGTAGGTCGCTCTATCAGTCATGAATCACATGTCAGGATAGTAGAGGAGACATTACAAATATTCATTATGAAAGAGGACATTGAGTTCTAGAGAATTCTTTAGCAAGTGTCTAAAGAAGCATGCACAGGAGTTTTCATTGCAGCCTTGTTTGTAATCAGGAAAAATTGAACACGATCCACGTGTCCATCAATAGGTGACTGACTGAATGAATTGTGGCTTGTTCAGCTAACGGAATACAATACGGTGGTTGAAGTGAATGGAATTGATACGTACTTATCAACACGGCTTGCTGTGAAAACATAACAATGAATGGGAACTGCTAATTACCAAATAACTCATGCAATAGTATACCACTTAGGCAAAGTTTAAAAACCCATGAAACTATGCTATAAACTGTGAATGGCTGCAGTCAACTGGAGCAAAGGTATCAATCGCTGGAAGAAAATTTACACTGGAACTTCAGGATGGTGGTTACCTCTGGGGATGGAGGGGATGCATTAGGGGAAAGGACCAGCAAGTTTTATCTATCAATAATGTTTGATTGCTTTAAAAATGTATCTGAAGGAATTATGGCAAAGGTAGGCCTTTGGTAAACCTGGGAGGCAGGTACACAGATGTTCATGATATAATTCTCTGTTCTTTGGAGATGCTTAAAATATGGGTAGTAACAATTGTGATTAGTCAATAAAAATCATATTAATAAAATAAAAATGTATAGATAGCAATAAGCAAAATCAGTCGAGCAGAGATGGTGATGCTAAGCCCTTGTGAAAATAGATAAGACTGAGAAGGAGCTATGTCGGACCAGAGAAGTTCTCTCCGAGGGTCAGGGGTGGGTGGAGGCCATGGCCTGTGACTCTCCTTCCCTCCCCCCTTCCCTCCTTCCTTCCTTCTTTCTTTCTTGCTTTCTTGCCTTCTTTCTTTCTTTCCCTTTCTCTTTCTTTCACCCAACAATAAGGTTCCAAGGCCCGTCCTTTATTAGTTGCTTTGGTAGGTCCTACAATGATGGGCACTGCTAATCTGTGCACAGCACTTTACAGTTCGCAGAACACACCTACCTGCAGCTTCTTGTTTGATTTAACTTGCTCAGGAGGCACCACTGTCTCCATTTTACTTGAGGAAACTTGCAGAGAGGCAAAGCCACTTGTTCAAGGTTACACAGTGGCTAGTGCAAGGCCATCTGATTCTGGGCCCAGTGCTCCGCCCATGTCCTCTCCCTGCCTTCTTCCTGGCCCCTCCGCCAGGCCTTCCATCCGGCTCTGGGCTCTTGTCTCTCTTGCAAGATTGGCAGCTCCCTTAGAGCAGAGTTTGTGGTTAAGAATGTGGCTTCTGAAGTCAGCTGCTCACAAGCTGTGTGACCTCAGGCAAGCGACTTACCCTCTCTGAGCCTCAGTCTCCACAGCTGTAGAGTGGGATTGTTCATCCAACCTTCCACGGCTGTCGTAAAAATTGATGTCAACAAATATGAAGTGCCCAACAGTGGCTGTCACATGGCAAGCTCTAAATAGGTGGAAAGTGTTCATCTTACCCATCTTTGTGTTTCCTCCATGTTCAGCCCAGGGGTCCAGAAGGGACCATCCAAAGGTCTCTCACTTTATCAGCTAAGATGCTCTGGCTGCATGTAATGGAAAACCCTACTCAAATGGACTTTGTCTATAAGAAAATTATTGTCACACACAAAAAGAAGTCTGGGGGCCCAGAAGGTCCCAGGCACAGTAGCCAGACTCTGTCTGCATCCACTGTGGACGCCCAGGGCCAGGGGCATTTTCCTCAGACTAGGTGACCCCATCACAGATTCGGGTATCTCACATGACAAAGGCGTTTTCCCCAGGAGGCCTCAGGAGGTGTCCGTTCATATGTCATTGGCCAGAATGAGGGTGAACATCTTCCCTAAATCTAACTCAGTCACCAGGAAGGGGCCAGGCCTGCCAGTTGGTCAGACGTTCTGCTGGGATGGACACTGGGGAGCTCTGCCAGTGAGCACACTCCCACAGCAGGTGACAACTTTCTGGTCAGAAGATTCCTCAGGAAGGATTTATTACAATCTCATGAAAACAAAGGTCTAGACGCAGGCAGCTGCAGGGTCGGCGGCTCAATGAGACCAGCAAGGACCAAGGCCTTCCCTCTCTCTACCTGCCACCCTCATTGTGTCCCTCCTGACCCAAAATGGCTGCTGCAGCCAACTTCTTCATACCATTGTGTTTAAGGGTGGAAAAAGAGGCGGGAAACCTTCCCCACATGCCTTGCTCTCTCGTCGGAGAGGGAGAACATTCCCCAGACTTCCATTAAGTCCCATGAGGCAAAACTAGGTCATAGGGCCTCTCCTTGTGAAGAATGGGCATCTTTGGTCAGTCTCCTCAGAAGCAGAGCCTGAGGCGAGAATTTCTGTACAAGCAATTTGTCATTAAGGCAGCACTCCTAGGACATGCTGGAGGACAGTGGAGAGGCAAGATGGCAGAGGGGGAAGAAGTCAGGCAAAGGGGCGATTTTAGGTTGAGTCTTTGCCTCAGCCTGGTCCCTTGGGAGCTATGGAACAGCAGGAAGAGCTCAGATCTGTCCCACCTGGAGGCAGGGCTGGGCTTTTGCACCCTGCCCCAGCCAGTCATGCCAGACAGCCACCCTGGGGGGCAGAAACTCCAGGCAAGAAGGTGAGGAGGCTCGTGGCCCAAAGTCAGTCCTCTGAAGGGGTCGTAGGTCAAGCCGCCACAGCACAGCACCCAGAACCCATGGATGGAGGCACAGATTCGCTGACAGGGTTTTGAGGGGATCTGCACGAGCCAAAACCAGGTTTCCACCCTGGCACAGCAAGGACTTGGAAGTTTCAGCCTTTGCGGACAGAGGCAGGCCTTCCCTTGAGAATGCGGAGGTGGGAATGGCCATTGGGTGGATAAACAACAGTGTCTGCCACAAGATTGAGTCACCAGATGTCCAGCGTCTGACCACAGCTGACCACAATGGCCAGGCCAGCGGCTGGCTTGGTTGCCTCTTCCCCACCGTTCCCATCCTCCAAGGGACTCCCCGGGTCCTCTTTGCCTACGCTGTGCCCATGGCTTTCTCCATCCTGGGGCCAGTGGAGCTTGAGTCCTGCCCATCAAGCAGGGAAGTTCTGTCAACCACCACATCACCAGACAGTCTCAGAAGGGCAAGAACGCTGAGGGGTGGGAAGGTCCCCTGACTCACATCTTTGCTAGGTGCCCAGGAAAAAAATATGCAAGCTTGCACACAGCTACAGGCCAAGGTCTATTAGCTCTCTGGAATTCCTTTCGCAGTAATCAGGGGAGGGTACTCACACGAGGTGGCCAGTGACGGTGACAAGCTAATTACGGCGCTGGTGAATGAGGGGTGTGGGGACAGCTGGCGCCCTGAGTTCAGTCCGAGTGAGCGACTCTGAATTATTACAGATGTGGCCGCGCTGGGGCCCACGTGCTCCACTGCGGAGATGGGTGTACTTGGCCAGTTTGCCCTGGCGCAGACACCCAGACAGATTCCTCTGAACTCCTGGGCCCTGCATGTTTTCTTCCATCCCAGAATGCGTGATGGTCATAGGAGGAACTGTGGAAAAACTCAGATGACAAGGACACAGAATGCTGAGTTTTCCTCCACTTTTCTTGACGCAATGTCCTCGGCGGGGAGGCCCGGAATTTGCTTTCTCTTAGCTGATGGGCCGGCCTTTGGCTGGGGATGCTTGTCCAAATGCCTAGCTGGGGCTGTGTGGAGGAGAGGGGAGATCTGGGGTACATGCTGCACAGGCCAGAGATGGGAGGAAAGAAGGCGCCAGGGTTGGGGGGTTCAAGTCCCATCAAGGCCCATGGACTGTGACTTTTGGGGCCATTCCAACAGAGCCACTGACTCATGGTGATGCACCCCTAACACAAAAGTCAGAAAACTTTTCAGACTATGGCAACCAGCTCGTCCTGATTGCCCTGGACTTTCTATGATTTAGTACTGAAGGTCCCGTATCCTGGGAAACCCCATAGTCCCAGAAAAACTGAGATGGTTGGTCACCCTATTCCAGATAGGACCCTGGAGCCAGACAGACCCAGGGCTGGATCCTGCCTCCACCACCAACTGGGTGAAACTTTGGACAAGTGGCTCCTCCCTGAAAGGTGGGAAGAAAAGATACCTCGAAGAATCATCTGGGGAAGTAAATGGAATAAAGCATGAAAACTTAAGTGCCTGGAATGGAGCAAGTTCTCAGAAATATCAGTGATTTTTGTTGGTGTTGGGGTGGTAGTTGTGTTCTTATTGCCAATCATGGGAGACTGAGATAAGGACTTTTGCAAATGGAAATTAGAAAGGAGGGGGCTGCCCTTGACTTCAGGGTAGAAATTAAGAAAATCAGAGGAATGTACATGAAGATGTACACGAAGACGGGGATATTTGTTACAGCATTATGTGGAACAAGAAGACTGATACACTCTACACTGCCCATCAGTTGGGGACTGGCTGGTGATAAGGGTCCATCCATACAGTGGACTACTGTGGCTCTCGAGAAGAATATGGATTCTAAATGAAACGGATATGCAACAAGCTCCAGTACAGATTGTTCAGTGAGTATTCAAGAAGCAAAACAGTGTGTATAGTAGGCTATGTTTGTGAAGAAATAGGGGGAGTATCATTAGTTATCAGGGAAATGTAAATCAAACCATGATTAGATACCATTTCACACGCATTAGGATGGTTGTAAAAATTATAATAATAATAAAATAATCAGTGTGAGGGTGTGGAGAAATCGGAACCCTCGTGCATTGCTGGTAGGAATATAAATGGTTCAGCCACTACAGAAAACAGTCTGGTGCTTTCTCAAAATGCTAAATATAGAATGACCCTATGACCTAGCAATTTCACTCCTAGGTATATACCCAAAAGAACTGAAAACAAGTTCTCGAACAAATATTGTACCCAAATGTTCATAGCATCAGTATTCACAATAGCTAAAAGGTAGAAACAACCCAAATGTCCATCAGTGGGTGAGTGGATAAACAAAAGGTGGTCCATCCATACAATGAACAATTTTTGACCATAAAAAGGAATGATGTACTGACACATGCTACAACATGGATAAACCTTGAAAATATCATGCTAAGTGAAAGAAGCCAGAAACAAAGGGACAAATATTGTATGATTCATTTACATGAAATATCCAGAATAGGCAAATGCATGAAGAAAGTAGACTGGTGGTTACCAGATGCTGGAGGGGGAAGGGGAGATAAGGAGTGACTGCTTAATGGGTATGAGTTTGCTTTTGGGTAATAAAAATGTTCTGGAACTAAATGGAAGTGATAGTTGTGAATGTACTAAGTATCACTAGTGGTAAATTTTATGTTATGTCCATTTTACTATACAAACACACACACAAAAGGCAGGAGAGGACGCATACAAGCGCATATATGTACACACATGTATCCTGTTATATGCACAAAATATCTCTGGAAGGAAAAGTTGATAACCATTGCTGTCCCTGGGAATGGGAACCAGGGACTGGGAGTCAGGGAGGGGAGACTTGGATTGTTGTAACCCTTTGGGTCTCTTAGAGTGTTTTATCATATGCATGTGTTATTTTAAAAAGTGAATAAGCTCCCTATGTGCATTTTAAAAGAATAATAATATAAGAAATTCGGAGGAAACAATGAGATGTCAAAGACAGATCCCCTGCATGGGGAGATGCGTCATGTGGTTAGACAATGGGAAAAACACAAATCACTCATCTCTGATGAAGCCCTGCTTTCGCCACTGAGGACAAATGTTCTTTCAAATCCCACTGGAGGAAGATATGTTCTGAAGAGAGAATTGAATTCATGGTTGGCCAGGAGACAGTAAAAAAGGACCCAGGAGAAATTGCTGGAAAGTAAGTAGAGTTGGAAGATGGGCCAGGGTCCCAATTTTCCAAAAGGGAAAGTAATATGGATTCTGGAAACCCCAGACAGAGTATGTCTGATGGTAACAGTTCTTAACAGAATTCTGGAACAGAGCATCACACAGATGGCTGTGGCTGTTTAGAAGAAAACATGATAATCACGAGAGGCTAACACTGGTTCACTAACTACCTTGTGTCTACTAATGTTGACTTCCTGTTTTCATAGGGAGACCACCATGGTAGACCAGATGGCCACTTAGAACCCTACCCTCCTAAAGGATAGTGGTTTCATTATCTTTATAGTGGGGATTGTTATCAATTCCTGGATGTTTTCTGCATCTGCATTTAACTGGCAATATTATTCCTATTGCACATGTTTTTAGGTAACTTTCCCTAATAATTGTTTATTTGTAAGGTGCTCAGACTTATCTGACTAATCTGTATTAGTCAAGAGTCTTTTGGTTGCAAGGGAAAGAAATCCAGTTCAAATAGTCTAAAGCAGTAATGTCTGGAGGTTTACAGTTTCAGGTATGGCTGGATCTAGGTGTTTAAATGATAAATCTGTAACCTGCCATATGTTGGATCTACTTTTCCTTATGTTGGCTTCATTCTAAGGTTGGATTTCCTCAAGTGGAGGGAAGATGGCCCCAAAGGCTATTAGATTATCTTCTATCACTTTGGCAACCTAAGCAGAAAGGGGGTGCCTCTTGACTGATAGCTCCAGTTATCTGGGCCAGCTCTGACTGGCCCAACTGGGTCTTATGCCCACTCCTGAACCAATCACTGTGACTCTGCCTAGGTTGGGACATATCCTCCACACAAATCACATTACAGATTATTTAATTTAGGGAGTGAGAGAGGAAAGATTCCCTAATCACTCATCAAGGAAAATTGAGTTGCTGTTATTGGGAAAAAAAGGAATGGATACTGGTCAAAAACAAGGCATAATCGAATTATGATTAGCTATGCAAATATTGCATATAGGGGAGAGTCTTTAATAGCATCCCAAAGCCAAAATGAACCTGCTATCATCTCCCTGTGCTCCATCCCTCCATTTATACAGAAAACAAGTAAGAATTAACTAATGGATAGTACTGTGACCCATGAAAACTAGATGGCGCTTTTGTGGGATGTGTTTGTTTATGGTGTCGCACCTAGGCCACACAGGTGGATCATGGTAAGGCCCTTCTGTCTGGAAGTGAGGGCTGTGTTCCTGAGAGTACTGTTGAGGCGAGGAGAGGAAGAAGGGGGATTGGAGAAGGTAGCTGCATGCTGGGCAGGTAGGACCAGGGTTGGAGAGATGGTGTCCAGGAAGCACAGTGTGAGCTGTGGTCCCAAGCAGAAGCTACCCACCTCCTCTTTGCTATGCATGGGGAGTCTCCTGGGTATACCCAGCAGAGTAGGACCCATGGCTTAGCATCATCCCAATTAAGACAGGAGTCAATGCTTAGGTCACCCAAGTGCCAGCTGCAACTGTTGGCAGCAACTGCCTTTGACACTATGCTGCAAAGAATTTAAGGCTTTATCCAGAATCAATGGACAAGAGTGCTGGGATCGATTAGCAATGTCTGCCCTGGGAGTGGAGGATGGAAAGATAGTATCCAGCCTCATATTTGCTGACACTGGGCATTCCAAACAGAGGGGATGTCAAGAGGCCACTCCGCAACTGAAGACAGATTTATTTCCATCAGGCATGAGATGAAATCATCTCTAGGCAAATAGTGCTCTTTATGCAGCCTCTGTTCTCCTAAGCCTCTTTGTAGTTTGCTTTATCAGCAACAGGTGTTTGTTGTTCATTTGATTCCAAGCACCCAAAATAGGCATGATAATAATGATGGCCTCAGGCGATTCCCAGATGTCAGTCATTCCTGAAACACCTTCACATAGTCACATACTTTGCTGCTGTGTTGTGCTCAGTTGCGAGCATGGAGCAGGGGTTGCAAACTCAGCTGTGACCCATCTACGGGCACAGTGCAGCTGGATCCGGATTTCTTCAAGAGAAGCTCCTTTTTCTTCCTTCCTCCCTCCCTCCCTCCCTCTCTTTCTTCCTTCCTTTTTTTTCTTTCTTTTAAATTGTGGTAAATATACATAACATAAAATTGACCATTTTAACCATTTTGAAGTATTTTAATTCAGTGTCATTAGGTACATTCACAATGCTGTGCAACCATTACCACTACCTAGTTCCAGAACATTTTCATCACCTGAATAAAAACCTCAGACCCTAAAAACATTCACTCCCTTATCACCAGTCCCCGGCAGCCATCAATCTACTTCTCTTTCTCTGTAAATTTGCTTATTCTGCATATTTCATATAAATTGAGTATGCAGCCTTTCTTGTGACTGTTTCTTTCACTTAACATAATGTTTTTGAGGTTCATTCATGTTGTAGCATCTATCAATATTTCATTCCTTTTTATGACAGAATAATATCCCATTGTATGGATAAACCATATTTTTTGTTTATCCATTCATCTGTTGATGGACACATGGGTTGTTTCCACCTTTTGGCTATCGTGAATAGTGCTGCTATGAACATTGATGTATAGGTGACTGTTTGAATCCCTGATTTCTGTTCTCTTGGTATATATCTCCAAGTGGAATTCCTGGATCAGATGGTAATTCTGTGTTTAATTTTTTGACGAACTGCCATGCTGTTTTCCATAGTGGCTGCACCATTTCACATTCCCACCAGAAATGCACAAGGGTCCCAATTTCTCCACATTCTCGCCAACACTTGTTATTTTCCTTTTTTTTTTTAATTAAAGCCATCCTGATGGGCATGAAGTGGTCCCTCATCGTGGTTTTGATTTGTATTTCCCTCATGACTAATGATGTTGAGCATCTTTTCATGTGTTTGTTGGCCATTTGTACATAAGAGAAGCCATACTTTAATGAACTCTATCCTGATGTTTATTTAAATCGCTGGGTGGCACACACAAAAACATCTCTGACGGAAACTCTGGGCCCACCAGACCCGGGTTCAAATCCTTTTCCTTTTCTCCACCTCCGCTCTGGGTAACCTGGACCAAGTTGCTCAATTTCTCTAAGTCTCCATTTGATGGCAAAGGTAAGGGTGATAGGTCTCGTGTGCCAAGCACTTAGCACAGCACCCAACTCTTAGCAAGCTCTTCTCAAATTGTTGTTGTTTTGGGCATATCCTTACTCAGCTACCTTTGGGGATGCCCCACTGACACAGAACAGAGGGCTCACAGGAGTCCTTCTCCCACCAGCTTCCAGAATGGGATCTTAAAATGCAGTCATATGGACCAGTTTCTGTTTTGATAAGTAGAGAAACTAAAAAAAAAGTCTTCTACAGTCAATGGAATAAGAGTTTGTGTTCTGGGCTCTGCCCTGGGGTTGAGGCTATAGAAAAGGTAACAGTAGCTGAGCCTTGTTGAAAGCTGGGATTTGGATGTACCTGCTCATTCTGTTCTCCCAAGCCTGTGAGCTAGGTCCCATTGCTAATACCCATTTTACAGATAAGAAAACTGAGGCCCAGAGAGAATGTGGAAGAGCCAGGATTTGAACCCAGGCCATCTGGTGCACAAGCAACTATCTCCTTCTTTCTTGCTGTGGGAGTCCTGATTTTAGTTAGGGGCCTATGGCTCTTCACATGACTCAGGAAAGCATGACACATCTCCAGTTCCAGGGGAAATCCAAATTGTCCCAGGCAATTGCTGTGATTCCATTTCCTTTGCCAGATATTAGTTAAGCCATGAGCATGGAAGCCAATTCTGGCTGATGAGACATGAGTGAAGGGCTGCAGTGGACTTTGGGGAAAGATTTATTGATCTTCATACACTGGCTGTTGTATCTGGATGTATTAGCTGGAGCAGTGGCAGCCATTTTGTGGTCATGAGGGGATTTGGGATGGAAACCAAGCTGATGGTGGGAAACTAGAAAGATGGAAAGAACCTGGGGTCCTTGACAATGGCACCGAATCAACCAAAGTCAGAACTACAACTCCTGATCTCCTGCTATGTGAACTAGTAAGCAATTTTCTGGTGTAAGCTGATCTGAGCTAGGGTTTCTGCTACTTGCATCATAATGGATATAATTTAGTGATGTCAGCATCGTGCAGACAGAAATGTGTTCTCTCGTCTTGGTCACTGCTGTATCCCCAGCACCTGGAACACTGCCTGGCACATAATAGGTGCTCAATCAATACTTGTAAAATGAATTGATGAGGCAGAGTGGCTGGAGTGCCCAAATGCAGGTTCAGATGATAAGCACAGCAAAAGCCAGAGTCCCGACATGGTGGTGACTCTGGGCCTTGCAGTCTGACAGACCGGGTTCAGGGCTCAGCACCCTACTCTTGAGTCAGGTGATCTTGAACTAATTCTCTCACTTCCATTTTCTTGTGCATAAGGTGGATCTGGTAAGCTGAATAATGGCCCCCAATCATGTCTACAGCCTAATCCCTGGAAACTGTGAATATGTTACCTTACATGGCAAAGGGGTTTTGCAGCTGTGATTAAGTTAAGGATTTTGAGATGGGGGGATTATCCTGGATTATCCGGGTGGACCCAATGTAATCACAAGGTTTCTTATAAGAGGGAGGCAGGAGGTCAGAGTCAGAGACGAGATGTGACAACGGAAGCAGAGATTGGAGTGATGCAGGCCCAAGAATGCCAGGCCCTCTAGCAGCTGGAAAAGGCAAGGAGACAGGTTCTCTCCCAGAACCCCCAAAAGGAATATAGCCCTGCCTACAGCCTGATTTCAGCCCTATGAGACCCATTTCAGACTGCTGACCTCCAGAACTGTAAGGTAAGAAATTTTTGCTGTTTTAACCTACTACATTTGTGGTGACCTGTTACAGCAGCGACGGAAGACTAATACCATGGGGCTGATGATTGTGTCTACCTCCAACAGTTCTTTCAGAGATTCCAGAAGTTCACGTATGAATTTGGCATGTTGTGAGCACCCAGCCAGCCTTAGCTGTTATTATCCAGTCCCTGCTCTGAGTCACATCTCTGCCAGGAAGTCATCCCTGATTCCTCTAGCCCACGCCCACATCTTCAGTTAACAGCTGACATTGGTGTGGCCCTGGCACTGTGCTAATAGCTTTACACCCAGTATCTCATTAAATTCTCAGTGCCACCCCATGAAGAAGGGGCTTGTATGACACCCATCCTATGTTGAGAAAACGGAGGCCTGGAGCGGTTAAGAACGGTAATGAGATGGGACACTTAGGAGAGGAGGGTTAGCCTCCCACGCCTGACCTGCCTATATCCTACACTCTTCATTGGCTTGGCTTGGGCCCCAAAGACCTTGAGAGCAGTACGGGCCCTGCAGCTCCAATGTGTGCCTTACTACAAATAGCTTCAAAGGAGTCACAGGGAACTCAAATTGGAATCTTTCTTCCATGCTGCTGCCAAAGCAAATTGTTTCCCAGGTACATACAGGCTCCACTCCCTTCTCCTGGCCCAGACTTGTCTCCATGCCCAGCCCCTGCAAACCCCTTCTCTGAGCTGGGATACCTGGGGGGTGGGTCCTCTACATCTCACCTTTGGAACACCTCTACAGCATCTGTTTCCTCCTCCCACTGCACTGTACCTGTCCTGACATTCACCATTTCTCAATGCGATGGCCTCCCATCTGACCTCCCTGCCTCCCACCTCAAAGAAATAATCATTCTGAAACATGACACGGACCTGACCACAGTCCCACTGAAAACCCTTCGGGGCCTCCCTGGAGATTACAGGGGAAGTCTGGACTCCTTGTTGTAGCATACGAGAACATTTGTGCTTGCCAAGCTCTTCCAACCTACCTCAGGACCTTCGCAGTTGTTGCTCCACTGCCTGAAATGCCTTTTCTGTGGGTACCCTCATGACTGATTCTCCCTTCATTCAGGTCTGTGCCCCATTGTTACCGCCCCAAAGAGGCCTTCCCTGACTACCCCATCACCCTCTGCTGTATTCTTCTTCCTATGACAGCTGCTGAAATTACAACATACCATTATTTGTTGTTTCTTTGTCCACCTGGTGAGCCAGCTGCTGAAGGAGGCTGGGCAGGGAGTCCAGCCCCATTTTACAGATGAAGAAAACTGAGGCTCAAGGAGGTAAAACAATGTACCCTTCCTTATACTCCAGCCCCACTGGGGTTTTATCCATTCTTCAAAGATGCCAAGTCACTTCCCATAGTATGGCCTTTGTACCTGCTGTTCCTTCCACCTAGAATGCTGTTCTCTCACCTTCTGGCTGCCTCCATCTTAAATCTCACCTCCTTAGGGAGACCCTCCTTTATCACCTAATCTCAAAGCTGTCATTCTCTCTTCCCTCTAGCTTTCTCGGTCCTTAACTGGCTTCCTTTGGGCACCCATCACCTTTTTTAACAACATTCTTTATTACTTTGCTTGTTTGCTTTCCGACTCCCTCAGTCTTGCAGGGAAGAGAATCCACTCTGGGTGGTTGGAGGGTTGCACTTGAGCGGCAATTCATGTCATGATGCTCAGAGACGCAGGACTGAGTGGCTGGGAGCTGCTACCCCCGCCCCAGGCAGGAAGCCACCCTCTGAATAAGACATGGTCCCTACAGATGCCAATTCCAGAGCCTGCCCCCACCGCTGCAGCCCACCCAGCCCAAGGGCTTCCTCAGACCCTTTTTCCACCCTGTGTCAAATGTGAGTCAAATTCAGACTTGGTTCTGAATTTGAGTGTTGCAAATTGGTTACTGCAACCAGAATCCTTACAGAACCCTAGCTGCAAGGGAGCCTGGAAAACACAACTGCTGGCTTCTGCCGTCCAGCCAGACACACCAGGAGGAGGGGGAATGGTTGTGGAGCAAGACTTGCCAGCATCCCCTACTCTGCCCTGCCAGGAAACTAGCTCCTTGTGAGTCCTGCTCACTGCTGGGTCCTGGACAAGCCTAACACATGTTTGTTGAATGACTGAATGAGATGTCAGAGTTGGGAGTTAAATCCAGATCTGTCTGATTCAAATCTGTGGATCCTTTCCATGTTAACTTGTTTCTCCCTTGTTAGATGGACCCTGTAAACTTCTCACGTGCAGTGCTGGCCTTTTAGTGATTCTCCAGGGTGCCTGAGAGGCCTGGAGAGCCCTTCTGAGCCAGAGGGACTCACTGCATTGACATTTCAAAAATGAGAATGATCACTGGCTCTGTCAGGCAGAAGCCAGAGGAGACCCAGGAGGGACATACAAGCCTACCTCCAAGAGGTTTGGGCTAGGGCAGCTGCAAGCCCCGGGTGTGGTGAAAGATGCATTGTGGACTCTTCCGCCATCTGTACATCTTGCACAGCTGCCCTGGGAAGGCAGGGGCTTTTATTAGCTTCCCAGGCCCAATTGGGAGGTCAGGCCACCCAGGGGCTAATTCCTGACATTCTCGGGGAGGCTGAGAAATAGCAAATGTGGTGCAAAGATGTTGGAAAGGAGACCTCCTTTAATCTCAAAAGACTCCAGAAGTGCATGCAGGGATGTCCAAAACCAGATGTCCAAGCTTGGAAAAAGAAAAAGAAAGGAAAGAAAGAATTTTCATTATGTATCTTTTAACATTCCACATGGTACATGGTCAAAACAAGTTGCCCTCCACCTCAACCCCCAGTTCCCAGGCCCTCCCCCAACCCCATCACTTGTAACAACGCCCCCAGTGGCAACCCCTGGTATCAATTTTTTTTCATTATTTTACATCTTTTATTATCATGCATTTTTTTTCTTTCTTGAAATTTTTATTTTATTTTATTTATTATTTTATTATTTTTGTCTACTGGGAAGTTATAATGTTAATCCTCTTTTAAAAAATTTTTATTTTATTTTGTCAATATACAATGTGGTAGATTATTGTGGCCAATTACTGAAACCTCCTTCCCTCCTTCCTCTCCCCCCTCCCTCCCAACAACCTCCTATCTGTTCCCTTGTCATATCAACTTCAAGGAATTGTAATTGTTGTGTCTTCTTCCCCCTCCCCATTGTTTGTGTGTTTATTTATTTATTTTTAGCTCCCACAAATAAGTGAGAATGTGATATTTCTCTTTCTATGCCTGACTTGTTTCACTTAATATAATTCTCTCTAGGTCCATCCTTGTCATTGCAAATGGCAGTATTTTATTCTTTTTTATAGCAGAGTAGTATTCCACTGTGTAGATATACCATATTTTCCATATCCACTCATTTGATGATGGACATTTGGGCTGGTTCCAACTCTTAGCTATTGTAAAGAGTGCTGTGATGAACATTGGAGAACAGGTATACCTTCGACTTGGTGATTTCCATTCCTCTGGGCATATTCCCATCAGTGGGATAGCTGGGTCATATGGAAGATCTATCTGCGATTGTATGAGGAACCTCCATACCATTTTCCATAGAGGCTGCACCATTTTGCAGTCCCACCAGCAATGTATGAGGATTCCTTTTTCTCCACAACCTCGCCAGCATTTATTGTTCAGAGTCTTTTGGATAATAGCCATCCTAACTGGGGTGAGATGGTATCTCATTGTGGTTTTGATTTGCATTTCCAGAATGCTGAGTGATGTTAAGCATTTTTTCATATGTCTGTTGGACATTTTTATACCTTCCTTTGAGAAATGCCTATTTAGCTCTTTTGCCCATTTTTTAATTGGGTTGCTTGTTTTTTCTTGTAAAGTTGTTTCAGTTCCTTGTATATTTTGGATATTAATCCTTTGTCAGATGTATATTTTGTAAATATTTTCTCCCACTCTGTTGGTGGTATTTTAACTCTGTTAATTGTTTCTTTTGCTGTGCAGAAGCTTTTTAGTTTGATATAAATTTGTTTATTTTTTCTTTAGTTGCCCGTGCTTTTGGGGTCATATTCATAAAGTCTGTGTCCAGTCCTACTTCCTGAAGTGCTTCTCCTATGTTTTCTTTAAGAAGTTTTATTGTTTCAGGGTGTATATTTAATTCTTTAATCCATTTTGAGTTGATTTTAGTATATGGTGAGAGGCATGGGTCTAGTTTCATTCTTCTGCATATTGATATACAGTTATCCAAGCACCATTTGCTGAAGAGGCAGTCTCTTCCCCAGTGTATAGGCTTGGTGCCTTTGTCAAAGATCAGATGGCTGTAGGTGTGTGGATTGATTTATGGATTCTCTATTCTATTCTATTGATCAGTGTGTCTGTTTTTATGCCAGTACCATGCTGTTTTGGTTATTATAGCTTTGCAATATAGTTTAAAGTCAGGTAGTGTTATGCCTCCAGCTTTATTATTTATTCATTTGTTTTTTTGCTCAGAATTGCTTTTGCTATGCATGGTCTTTTGTTATTCCATATAAATGTCTGGATAGTTTTTTCCATTTCTGAGAAAAATGTCATTGGGATTTTGATGGGGATTGCATTGAATTTGTATATCACTTTGGGTAGTACGGACATTTTCACAATGTTGATTTTTCCAATCCAAGAGCATGGGAAACCTTTTCATCTTCTTGTATCCTCTGTAATTTTTCTCAGCATTGGTTTTTAGTTCTCATTATAGAGATTTTTCACATCCTCCATTAACTCAATTCCTAAGTATTTTATTTTTTTCGTGGCTATTGTAAATGGGTAAGCTTTCTTGACTTCTCTTTCTGCATGTTCACTATTGGAGAAAAGAAATGCTACGGATTTTTTGTGTGTTGATTTTGTATCCTGCTACTTTGCTGAAACCATTTATCAACTCCAAGAGTTTTTTTGTAGAGGCTTTAGGCTGTTCGATATATAGGATCATGTCATCTGCACAGAGGGACAGTTTGACTTCATTTTTTCCAATCTGGATGCCTTTTATTTCCTTCTCTTCTCTGATTGCTCTGGCTAGTAGTTCCAACACTATGTTGAATAGGAGTGGTGAGAGTGGGCATCCTTGTCTAGTTCCTGTTTTTAAAGGAAAAGCTTTCAGCTTTTCCCCATTCAGGATGATATTGGCAGTGGGTTTATCATATATGGCTTTAATTATGTTTAGATACTTTCCATCTATACCTAACTTATAGAGGGTCTTTGTCATGAATGAGTGTTGAATTTTATCAAATGCTTTTTCAGCATCTATAGACATGATCAAAAGGCTCCCAACAAAGAAAAGCCCAGGACCAGATGGATTCACAGCAGAATTTTACCAAACATTCAAAGAGGAATTGACACCAATTCTCTACAAACTATTCCAAAAGATTGAAACAGAGGCAATTCTCCCAAACTCATTCTATGAAGCAAACATCACCCTGATACCAAAACCAGGTAAAGATACAACTAAAAAAGAAAACTACAGGCCGATATCCTTGATGAATATAGATGCAAAAATCCTCAATAAAATGCTAGCTAACAGAATACAGCAACACATACGTAAAATTATATACCACGATCAAGTGGGATTCATCCCAGGGATGCAAGGTTGGTTCAACATATGCAAATCAATAAATGTGATACACCATATCAATAAAATCAAACACTGGTATCAATTTTTCCTGCGTCCTTTTCAACCCCAACCTCAGCTCCCACCTTGTGTCCTCCCTCTTCACTCCATCCACTCTTCTCCCACTGGTCTCTTTGTTGTTCCTTGACTAGGCCAGTCATGTTCCCACACCAGGGCCTTTGCACTGGCTCTTTCCTCTGCCTGTTCTACTGCTGCCCAGATACTGCATGCTTCCTTCCCTGACCTCTCACCCCTGTATGCAAAGTCTTTCTTTCCTGATTTATTCTTCTCAGAGCACTTACCACCTTCTAGTCCAGTGTATGACATATTTATTCAGTTTTAATTGTGCATCTCTCCCTTTAGAACATCAGCTCCATGAAAGCAGAGACTTTGCCAATCTCGTTCATTGCTGTATCTCCTCCACCTAGCATGGTGCCTAGCATACAGTAGGCACTCCTGAATTAATGAATATCCTTCCAGAAATATCTATGCATAGACCAGCATGTGTAAGCACATTTAGTGCCCCCTCCTTTTTTTGCACAAAAGGTACCATTCTGAACCCGGCTCTGTATCTGCTTTTGTGCTAAACAAGGTATCTTGGAGATCTGCCCGTATCAGAATGCACAGCCTGTTCTCAGGCTTGTTCACAGCTGCAGACTGTTCCATTGGAGTGATGGCCAGGAGCCACGCAGCCTGCTCTACTGTCAGCCCTTGGGCGGCCCTGGCTTCTGGCCACCGAGAGCAAGACTGCAGGGACTGTTGTCCTCACTGGATGTCTCCCCAAAGTGGTGCACTTCTGTGTTCCTGCCCCACCAGTGCCTGAGAGCAAAGATCAAATAGATGTCCACAGCTGGGACAGCACCCCAGAAATGCAGCCCTGGGAGAAGACTGTTGATCTGCAGAGATCATCTGTCCTGTCAGAGAGGGGCTTGATCTGGTTCCCTCCTTTGTTCTTTCTGAACTGCAAACGGTGTCATAAATAAAGGCTCAGATGTCAGAGAAAGCCAGGGGTGACTGTGCAGTTTCTTGCAGCAAGGGTTGGGGGAGGCTGGGGGCCCCAAGGGACATTCTTTATGATGCTTTCGCAGGACTGTAAGATTGGAAGGAGCCCCTGGACTCCTCTGTGGTGGAAAGGACGGGGTCTGGGGAGATCCTATCACCTACAAATCCCCCTTGTTTTGAAATTTAACTTCACTTTGAAAGCCAGGGTGTTTTTCTTACCCTTCAAAGGGCTGGCTCAAGGGCCCACCTCTTTATGTCCAGGAGAGTCCTTGCTTTGCTCACAGAGTGATGATAACTTCAGATTTCAAGTGTCAATTCTCCTCTGCTATTGAGGGCTGAGCTTGGTTTCTTCACTGCTCAATCCCACAGTGCCCAGCACACAGTAGGTGCTTAGTAACTATGTATTGAATGAATAAGGCTCTGATGTGTTCATTGAAACCAGGCTTTCCCTCCTCTCACTTATACTTTTGAAAGAGGGTCCCCTTGTAACTAAGGGAGGTTCTGCCTTCCAGCCCTGCCCAATCCCTTCATTTTGGAGCTAATGCTCTGGGGGTCACAAACAGTCCGGCCCAACTGAGTCCCTCCCCCTAGCCCCTCTCCACTTTAAGGAAGGATGACTGATTGGTTTGGGCCAGGTGTGGGATGTGCCACAGGCCCTACCCAGCCATATTACTCATCTTTCCTCCAGTCACAGGCTGCCTGTTCCTGCCAGGCCCTGTGGGCTTCTGAGTTTGCAATCTCTGTTTTAAAGTGGGTGATAAGTATGAAAAACATATGTAAGATTTTCCTGCACTGATAGAATCCTGGGTATGCACACAAGTTTCGGCCCCAGGGATGCTCATTTGGGCATCTTTTGGGTTGTCATTGACAGTGTGACACAGGCCCTTTGCATGTACTCTGATGGCCAACCCAGGGCTCTTGGGGTGGCTGGAGTCAAGGCTATTCAGGGCCCCACGCCCCTCAGCAGTATTTCTGACCCTCTCAATGCCTTACTTCTCCAGGCTTGCCTAGGGGGTGATTTTTTTCGGGACAGGCCCACTGGAGTGGCTGGAAGTTTCATCTGACATCGTGGTTGTCCACAGGAACTCAAGTAGCCTGAATGGGCATCTCCTGGGTGTCAGGCTGGTGTCCAGGGAACCCCTGCCTTCCCAAAGGTTGAGACCAATGGACGGGTAAAGGCTTGACCCTGCAATATGCCCAAGGAGCAAGTGCTAGAAAACAGGGATACAGAGTCAGCCATTCCCACTAGTTTCTGGATTTCCTGGGTCTAACGCCTGACCACCAGCCAGCCTCCTTCCCAACTCTGTTACATGCATTCATTTATGCATTTGTTCATTCATTCTCCACATATTTTAATTGAGTTCCTACTATGTGCTGGGGGGTACAGCAGTGAGCTAGACAAATGAACTCTCTGCTCTCATGGAGCTAATAGTCTGGTGAAAAAGACAACATATATATATATACATATATATACACACATATATACATATGATATATATATATATCACATATATATATAATATGTGAAAAAAAAATGCCCAAGATAATTTCATGTGGTGATGGATGGTGAAGAAAATGAATAGGTGTTGAGTTAGCAAGTGCCTTGGGGGTTTCTTAGATAGAGGGTCAGTGAGGGACTTTCTAAGAAGGTGACATTGAGCTGGGACCTGAAGATAGAAGATTGTGGTCTCGGGCAGAGAATAGCAAGTGTAAAGGTCCTGAGGCAGGAAGGACTGCTGAGTACTTAGGAAGGAATGGTTGAACAGCTGGAAGGAGGACAGTGGAGACATAGCCTAAGGGCAGAATTTGGCTCCATTGGGCCAGAGCCCCCTGAATGTATATGACATCCCCCACCCAGTTTCAATCTGGTCTGGGCCATTTACTATATGTTGCCCAATGTCCTTGGGTGACTTCCCTAACTCAGTCTCGGCCTCCTCACCTGTAAAATGGGTATATTAAAAGGCTAATTGACATGTTTGGGAACAACAGCTCTTAGCTATTATTACTACAAACCTGCAATCCAGGGGGGTTGGGGGCTCCCCAGAGAGGCTGTTTGGAGGCAGAGTATTCTGCAGTTTCTCAAAGCTGCTGTTCCTATTAGTTGCAGGTGGATCCCTGGAGTTTCCACATAGAGCCCAGCAGCTAACAGGGTGCAGTGCTGTAAACAGAGTAGCAATCGGGGTCCAGTCTGTGGGGGGCCGGGCCCAGCTAAGACCCCTCCAGCTCTTCCCTTCAGAGCCAGGATTCAGAGCACCCATGTGCAATCACCATCTGAGGGAGACTGGCAAGTTAAATTCTTAATCTCCCTGGGCCTCAGTTTCCCCATCTGTAATGTAGGGTCAATACCAGGACCACCCTCTGAGGGTTTCTGAGGGCAGCTCAGGAGATCCTGAGAGCATACTCTAAGCGATGTTCAGTGTGCTTGTATTGCTCCCTGTAGCCCACGAGGATGGGATTAGTAACCCCAATTTACAGCTGAGGAAACAGGAGTGGGTAGGAAATGTCAAATCCTATTGAGAAAAAATGCCTCCCCTTCTCCTGGCCTCAGTGTTCCCATCTGTATCATGGACAGTCCAGAGGACATTGACATTTGAGTCGCTACCTGGCTCTCTGTGAGGGGTTTCCAGGTGACGCCTGGGACTTTACAAAGCTGACAGCCCTCCTGCCTGCCTGACCCCCTCCTACACCTAAGGGGAACCCTTGGGAGTCAGAAGCTGGAAGAAGGAAGCCCTGAAGACACCCCAAATGTTTCTCCTACAGTGCGAAGTCCCAGAGCTGAATCTCATTGAGATGCAAATCCCTGGGAGTGTTCTCAGCTGACTCTGGGGGTGACTGGGGAGGGCTGCCTGGTGGGCTGGGCTAGCTGAGGAGTGCTCCCTCCTTCCCGCCCTCCCTTTCCTCCCCCAGGCCCCTCTGATGGGGCAGGCCTTCCTTCTGCAAGTCTGGCCTTTTGCACGTGGATTCCCACGGTCTGGCTGGGCAGCACTGGAGCTGGTGGGGCCAGAAAGGGGAGTGGTAATTGATCTATGACCCTCTCCTGTTCCAAATTGCAAACTGCTCCCCCTCCACATACACTTCCCTTTTTCGGATTTTGTCAGCCCCGATGCTCCCTGCCCCCTCCTCCTGAACCCACACAAAAAAAAGCCTGATGGGGCAGAGAGGGACTGGTTGCTACAGGGGAGGCAGGCAACCCCAGCCGCCTGGCAGGAGGTGGAGGCAGGATGCTGGGGCCCCTGGAAACCGCATGGCGGCCTCCCCACCGCAACCATTCCCCGCTCTCCCTGGGGGTTCTCAGATGTTGGCAGATGGCAGAACTGAATCTGCTGAGATGTCACTCCAAAAAAGGAAAGTTGAACTGAAGAAAAAAAAAATTCAAACTCTCCAACATCTTAGGGAAAAGCAGAGGAGGAGGGGGAGGAAGGCTCCAGGTCTGGGACCCCCAGGGCCCTCTGCTGTTTACAGAGGTCTCCCAAGGGTTGAGAGGGTGAACTTGGCAGGGGAGGGGGTAAATGAGGACATTGGGTTGTCAGGGCAGCCAGTAGAGCCCGGTTCCTGTTGGAGCTGTGTCGGTGAGTGCACGAGTGCACGGTGGGTATGCACATGTGTGCTTGTGACTGCATGCTCACGCAGCCCAGGACTGTGTGACTCCCAAAGGGCACGTGTGTGTGTCTGTGTGTGCGGACCACAGGTTCACGCCTTTTCTGTGCATTTGTTTCCCTGAATGTCCCCAAGTGGGTGTTAACTCAACAACACATTATCGAGTCTCTACTATGATAGGGCAGTGAACAAAATAGGGAGAAATCTCTGCCCTCATGAAACTGACATTCTGGTGTGTTACCCTCTTGTGGGGGTGAGCGAACTCCTGCGTGCGTCCCAGAGTTCATCTGAGTGTAGTCTTATAATGGAGCCTGTGTCCCAGGGTCCACTCAGGTCTGCGGCGGGTGTGAGTTTAGCGGTGTGTGCACCTGGACTAGCTCTCCTGTCAGATGAGGCCCGGTGGGTTCACGTCAGCTGGTGGGAGTTTTGCACCCTACTGTCTGCTACAGCCCCCTGAGTGAGCTCCACCGCGTTGTCCCTGCGCATCTGTGTGTTTTCCTAAAAGGCCCTGTGTGTGGCCCTCCCGTGCGCTCCTTCCCCATCCGCTGTCCACTCCGGAGTTACAATTTAATAGCTGAAACGCGATTCCAGGGAAGTATCCGGCTGGGAAGGAGGAGAGGGGGCGCGGCCCGCGGGAGGAGGTGGAGGGGGAATGATTCCGAGGCGCTTTCCCCCTCCTTCCTCCTCCGGGAGCCGCCAAAAAGAAACTCGGCGTCGCGCCCAAGTGGGCGTATGTGTGTGTGGCAGCGTGTGCGCGCACGAGTGGGTGCTTGCAGGGCCAGAAGAGGCTGTGCGGGCCCTTTAAGGAGCCCGAGGGGGCCGGGCCGGGGAGCGTCGTTGCGGGCGGGGAGCCGGGAGCTGGGAGGCCGAGCCACCGCCCCCCGGGCTCCCGCCCCGCCCCCTCCTCCCCCTCCCGCCACCGCCGCCGCCGCCGCCGCCGCCGCCGCCGCCACCGCCGCCGCTGCCGCCGCCGCCGCCGCCGGGGATCGCGGAGCCGCGGGCAGGCCGGGCCGCCCCAGAGCCCGGCGTCCGCCTGCGCTCCGCCCGAGCCGTGTGCCCGCGCCCTGCGCCCGGCGATGCGCGCCAAGTTGCGGGCCGGGGACCCGGGGCCGGCCCCCTAGGAGGCGGCGGCGGGAGGATCGCGTCCCGGCCAGAGGCCGGGCCTGCTGCGCGCCCCCAGCCCGAGCGGCACCGCCACTTGCCTGAGCGCCTGGGCGGCCGGAGCGTGCCCCAAGCCCGGGCGCCGCAGCCGCCACCTCCGAGAGGTGAGTTGGGGCCGAGGGTCCCCGCGGAGGGCGGGGGGAGGCGCGGGGCGCGCTTCCGGGGGATCAGTAGAAGATCGGGCGGCGCACGCGGCGGAGTTGGCCCGGCTCCTGCACTCCCGAGTTGGCGCTCTCAGGGGGTGGCCTGCTGGGGAGCCAGGCGCCCCATCGACACTGCGGCCCGCGTGCTTCGGGGCGCCGGGGAACTTAGGGGAACTCCAGCTCCCCAGCGAGGGGGCGGGAAGGAGGGAAGTGGCGTGGAGGCGGGAGGGGGGCGCCTTGGAAACGCGCAGGGCGGTCTTGCTCAGTGTGCCCCAGCCCTGGGGGCATGGCCGCCATGTACCCCCTGTCCCCCCAGCAGCCCCAGACTTGGGGGGGCGACACTGCGCCTTATTTTCCAGCGGGCAGCGGGGGTTGGGGGAGCCCTTGGAGATGGCACCCCCCCCCCAGCTCCCCGGCCTGGCTGCTGTGGAGAGGAGCGTGGGGGGTTCCCGCCAGCGGGTGGTGGGGAGGAGCTGGCTACAGCCCCTAGTGGGCAAGGGGCCAGAGGGCGCTGGGCGGGGTCCCCCGGGAGAGGCGCCCCGTGTTCCCCCCTCCCCCGCGGGCCGGTGTTCCTGGTGTCTGGGCCTGCCTCCTAAGGCTGGTGACGCCTCATTGGGCCGCCTACTGGTCCCTCCCCCGGGCTGTGCGGATACTTGGGATGCCACTAGTTTGGGAAGTTGGAATTCATAGCTGATTCCACTTGGGCTAGACCGGGAAGCCCCAGGCCCTAGTGTTGGGGAGAGCGTGACCAGAGACCTGCGGGGCGTGGGGACACCCGTGGGGACACTTGCAGGAAAAAGCCCGTAGGGAGGGAGAGCAAGGCAGGCGGGAGAGGGAGACACGCTGTACCTGGGAGCTGCTGTCGCCGGGGCCCAATTAGCGTGGGGCGCCCGGCTTTATTTTTACATTGTAGATTAAGTTTTTGGGAAGCGAATGTCCTCCCGCCGCCTGTCGCGCGCTCCGGCTCTCCGAGGCTCTGGTGCAGGCAGCGGGGGCGGATCTGTTCTGTCGGCTCAGCCTCCTCCCTTCCTCCCTCTCCTCCTCCCCCCCTGTTGGTGAGAACTGGTTTTATTATGATTTTTTTTTCCTTTTTGCAGATTTGGAGGAAGGATGTGTGAGGGAGGGAAGGAGGAAAAGAGCGGGGAGAAGGGAGAGGATCCCTGTGGGGTGGGTGGGGGAGTTCTGGGCACCTTGGGCTGTGTTATCGGTGGCCTTGACTTTGCCCTTTTAAAATCAGATCTGGGTCCCTGCGGCTGCTTTGATATGAGGGACTCTCAGGGCCGGGCGCGTGCGGGGAGGGCATTTCGGGGCACTGCTGTATACGTCGTGGGGGCCCTTTATCTATTTATTGTTTTGGTGAGGAGGGGGAAGAGCCATCTGAGAAAGGGAGAGATGCGAGATGGGTTAGCCCCGGCGTTCCGGGCCTGTCCTGCTCTGCAACGCAACTTGGGTTCGAATGTTACTTTTACCCTTTTGGTAGCAGTGTGACCGTGTGACCCCGGACAAATTACTTAACCTGTCTGTGCCTCAGGTTTCTCATCTGCAAAGTGAGGGTAAAAATGGTACCGAGTTCATAGGGTTGTGAGAGCTGAAAGTCATAATACATAGACGTAATTGAATGTGTTTCTATGACTACTGTTGTTATTATTACTGGGTTCTAAAACTTGGCCTTTAATCCAACCACCTGGAAACATTGTGAAAAGGGGCAGCCTCACGTTTGCCTGGCGGGAGAGGAAGGGGGTGGTGGGGGGATGTGGTGAAGGGAGGGGCCGCCTTTCCACCCCCCTCTGCTTTTTCCCGTGAGGATGGAGAAGGCCAGGTGCCCTCAGCCCATTGAACGGATGCAAAGGCTGAGTCGGGCTGTGCGGAGCGCGCTGGGTCCGGAGCCGGCGGGGAGCGGTGGTGGATCGGCGGAGGCGGCGGCGGCTGCGGCGGGGGCATCCCGGGCCCTGTCTGGCTTCCCCGTGCCGCCTGCCATGTCCCTGTTTGGAAATTTACCGCCGCCGCCTGGTGCCCGGGGAGTCTGTGGTGCCGGTGCCCAGACGTGGGGGTGGGAGTCGAGCGGTCCCCAGCCCTGGCTTCTTCCCACTGAGCTATTTACGCTCGCTCGGGGATCAATACTATTGATAAATCCATGTAAATGGTAATGTGGCTGTCAGGCCCAGTGAGGGATGGAGACCCCTCGTGGGGCTGCGCGCATCCCCCTCCTCCTCTTGGCGAGGGTTTGGCTACGTGGGAAGGATTTATTTGGCATAATCCGTTCTTTTCCCCCAATTAATAATACTCATGCCACCTCCTAAACATTTCCCAGAGCTCCGCAAATGCGAATTTAGCTGCATGAAAGCTCGGAGCTGGGGAGGGCTCGATTGTTCTCTGGGTTTGGGGGCGGGGGTGGCAACGCTGGCACCCACTGGCTGGTGTTGAAGGCGGCCCCAAGAGGCCTGGCCCCCACGTCTTGCCATTCAGGATGGAGGTGCAGGCTGCCTGGTTTGGTTCCCCCCGACTGAGAGGGGGCGCGTCCCTTGTCTGTGTTCCCACCCCCCACCTGAGGCCTGTGGGTGGAGAAGTTGGGGCTTCACTCTGAGATGGGGGTTGGGGGGTGGCACCTACGCATCACCCAGCCATAGGGTCTCCGCTGTCTCCTCTGTGAGAAGAGATATCGTCAGGCAGGGTAGCCGGGCTCTCTCCCCTGCTTCCCCACAGAGCTCCGAACCGAAAATCCCCCACATCAAATGCTGCCTCTGACAATAGAGGGTTGAGAGCTTTTATTTGTGTGTGTTTTTTTCCCTTCTCTGTTTCCTTTTCATGTCTCAAACGCCAAACAGCAGCCACCCCAGGTGACACCTCTGGGACTCAGCTCCCTGCAAGGGGAGCAGCTTGCAGGAGCTGGTAATTCCTGCCCATGGTGCCCAGAGGGAGTGACTGGGAGGGGTTCGAGCCTGGGCTACCACCTGGGGAGGGCCAGGCTGCTCAGGGCCAGGCCAAAGGTGTCACTTTAGAAGGCCTGTGTCCCCTAGGTGGGTATATGAGGTCCCCAAGGAACTGATGCTTAGGAAAGATCAGTTGGCTGTCCTTTTGAGGAAGCTTGGAGTCAGGGAATGGGCTTTATAACCTGTCATGTGAACTCTTAGTCTTGGTGCCGGAAAATACTGCATATAATGCAGTAATAACAGCCAGCACTTAGAAAGCGCCTACTGTGTGCCAGACATTGCACTCAGTACCAATCCACTTGTTTACTCTTCATAACCACTCTATGAGTCGGTGTGGTTATTATCCCATTTTATAGGTGGTGAAATTGAGGTACAGAGAGGTTAAGTGACTTGCCCAAGGTCACAAATCTAGGGTGTGAGACTAAGTATTAAGACCTAGGATTAGTCACTCTTGTGTTGGTGCAGCAAGAATTTACTGCAGACCTGCTTTGCAGAGCTGCCATAGAGGATAGAATAAAGAAATTGTGTTTCTTACTTGAGCCGCACCTACAGATCTTTGCCCCAGGGGGTGGGAGACTGAGAACTTATCTCTCCAGAGTTTGGGAAGGGGGATGGTGCCAGTGGCAGGCCTGGCATTTCTTTGAAGTCTCACTTTATCTTAAATATTCATGCAAATTTGGCATTCGCCTTGGCGACAGGGCTGTGTTTATTTTGAAATGAAAACATCATTTTGAATTATTTAGCATGGTGTATAGGGGCTCCAGAAAGCTGCCTCAGATGAGCTCGGCCTGCCAGTGCGTAGCCCTGGAGTACCTGTAGTTGGAGACTTGCTTGAGTCCAGAGAGATCCTGGGGCAGACAGCAGCTTTATTCCCAGTTTACAGATGAGGGCACAGGTCAGAGGGGTGAGAGTAGCTTAAGGTCGCACAGTGGTGGGACTTGTCATTATGATGATCGAAGTCATCATCATCATTATTACTATCTCTATTTTAGAGTATGATGAGGCATCTGAGCCCGAGCGCTTCTATATCACCCACCCACGTGGGCTCCAGCTAGCCTTGAGGAAGAATCTTAGGTCTGTAAAGATTCACCCTAAACAAATGGTAGAGGATGGTCTGGGTTCGTTTTATCTGTGATTCCCAAGAGGGCAGCCGATTTAGCGTTGCAAGTTCCGGCCAGTTCAAGTTCCAGCTTAGCCATTTACAAGCAGTGTGCCCAGGCTGGTCCCGGCTCCTCTCAGAGTTTGGGTGCCCTCATCTGTAAAATGGGCACATTGCCTACCCGTGGGTAGTGGAGAGGATTAAGGGGGCAGAAGGCATGAATGTTAAGTATGATGCTCAGCTCTGCAGCTTCAAGCTGTTTGACTTTGGGCAAGTAACTTTTCTGAGCCTCAGTTTGCTCATGTCTAAGATGGGGATGATGATGAGGATGATGACGGTACTTCTGACTTGGTTGCTGTGAGGATTAAGTGAGCCCATGTATGTCACAGGAGCTGCTGTTATCATTTCGGCTCATGTCATTGGAGAGCGAAGACTTCCCTGTAGAATTAGTTGTGTGAATTCAGGTCCTCATTGATGGGCTGGTCGGACACCACCCATTCCTCTCTCTTAAGGGCTGCTGGGAAGGATCCTCTAATGGTCCCATCTCTTTACCTGAGCCCCCAGGCTTGGGCTTGTTGCCCTCCAGAGACAGCAGGCTCCTCTCCTGTTGGTGATTTGCAGATGTGCTCAGCTCCCTCTCTCTGCCCTTGAAAGCTGAGGTTTTTCATTCTGCCTTTAATCACCCAGTATCTGTCGGGCACTTGGGGCCACTTGGAGTGCTTGGAGGTCATAGGCAGCCTGGAGAGTGGGGGAGGGCTGGGATGAGGACAGGGAGGCCTCCTGGGGGAGGGCTGAGCTTTCCCTCCACTTGTGAAAAAGGGACCATGGGGGTTCTAGAAAGGGCTTCTTTGAAATCAGACCTGGGTTTGAATCGTGCTTTCATTAATAAATTTAGCAAAGTCTCTGACCTTCTAGCCTCAGTTTCCTTATCCTTAAAAGGGAGGGAAAGAAAATAATGCCTACCTTAGAGGGTAGTCGGGGGCAGTGCCAGCCAATATAATTTCTGTGATTGTGGAAAATGTTCTACAGCTGCCCTGTCCTACCTGTCCAATGCCATAGCCATTAGGTGCCTGTAGTTTTAGCAATTTTGAAATTGCCACTGAGCAACTGAACTGGTAATTTTATTTCATTTAAATTAATTTAAATTTAAATAGCCACCTGTGGCCGTGGCTAATGGCTACCTAGTCAGACTGACAAAGGGTTGGACAATTAAATAAGGTTTTGTGTTTGGGAGCAGGGACTGGGCTCTTAGTATTTAACTTTTTCCCTTTTTGTGTGTGTTTTCTCTGCATGGTGCCATCTTGGGGGTCCTCCCCTTTCAGGGGTCTTGTTTCCCAAACCTAATCCAGGGCTGTCCCCAGGGCTGGCCCAGTCTCCTCCACCGTCTGCCTACCTCCCCTCACCCACACTCCTAATCTCATCACCCCCCCCCCCCCACTTCCTTTTCCACCAGCCTGGGGCAGTGCCATCTAGTAGAACTTTCTACAGTGGTGAGAATGCTTTAGATCTGTCAGTACTGTAGCCGTAAGCCACGTGTGGCATTGAGTTCTTGAAGTGAGGCTATAGTGTGACCAAGGCACAGAATTTTAGTTTTTACTTAACTGTAAGAGATTTGAATAGCCACTTGTGGCTAGCAGCCACTGTCCCTATTGGGCAGTGTGGCAATAGTGACTAACCTTTTCTGTTGACTTAGGTCCAAGAGGCCAATTTTCAGACCATTGGTTCTCATTCTTCTTGGCCCTGCCAGGCCACTGCCCCTGAGACCAGGAAGCTCTTTGGCCAGTATCCCCACTTACTTCGTTAGCTGTCATTTCCTGGGCACAGGAGGCAGCTCCAGGTCTGTGCGAAGCGTGGGCAACTCTCACTTCCGGGGGCTGAGCTTAGGTGGAAAACCTTGGTGTGTAGGCTGCAGACCCAGGAGGACTCCTGGGTTAGTAGAGATGACCTCCCAGCCTCTCAGCCTCCCTCATTTATGTTGCTCGTGCAGATACCTAGGGAAGATCTGCTTCCCATAAGTGGGATCCTACTTATTCTTTTATGATATGAATTAATACATCACAGACATCTTTCCATATAGATACAGCTCGATTCATGTTTTGGGGATAATGTTGCTTTTTATATTACATTTGAAAAATATGGAAAAAAAAGTAATGCATTCAAAAGCCTGCTAATTGCTTTGGGCTTTATTTTTAATGAAAGAAAATGCATGGATCTGTGAAAAAAAAAATTAAAACAGTGCACAGAAGTTAGAGGAGGTCTCCTGTGGTTCCTGCCCTCCTGGTTTCTGTCCCTTGAGGCAGTCACAGCTTAAAGCATCTCAAATTTCCCCTCAGAGATACTCCGGGCATATGTTGGCCTTAGATGGACTTGTGTGTGTGTCTTCCCTTGAAAAACAAACACAAATGGTATCATGCCATACATTTACATCTTATATTTGCCATCATATTCACATCTTAAATTCTAATATGTCTTGGAGCTTATTCTGGAACACAGAGAGCAGGGATCAGCAAACTATAGCCCTTGGGCCAAATCTGGCCCACCTCCTGTTTTTATACAGCACATGAGCTAAGAATGGTGTCTACGTTTTTTGATGGTTGGAAGAAATCAAAAGGAGAATAATATTTTATGACATGTGAAATTATACGAAATGCAAATTTCAGTGTCCCTAAATAAAGTTTTATTGGAACGCAGCCATGCTCATTCATTTACATGCTGTCTGTGGCTGCTTCTGTGCTACAACTTTTGCGAAGTTGAGTAGTTGTGACAGAGGCTGGAAGGCCTGCAGAACCTAAAATATTTACCCTCTGGCCCTTTACAGAAAATGGTTGCTGATCCCTAATGTAGAGCTACCTCATTCTTTTTAACCTCAGCATAGCTCTCCAGGATTTTCACTGTTGAGGAAACTGGGGCCCAGAGAGGGCTATGAGTTTGAAGGTCATACATGGGGGGCCCTCAAACCCCTCCTTCTTGCCTGGGTCATTGTTCTTGCTGAGTTAGGTTGATGCTCATGGTTATGATTTGCTGTTGTTGAATGCAATAGGAAGGGGGTGCTGGTTAAGGCAGCTGGCAGTTGGGTTGACATTTGGCACAATTTTTGTTGCCTCTCAAATGATGCCTGAGACTATAATACCTTTTTTAGAGTGCTAAATAGTTGCTGTAGCACCTTCTGGACGGTACTACATAGTTTTCACAATTTTCAGGGTCACTTATAATCCATCCTGTTTCCAACTTTGCTTTGGCTGCTAAGAAGCTCAGAGCCAAATTTGCAGCCTGCCTTCAGCAATCACTGCTCCATGTTGTGGTTTTACTTACTACATCTGATTTCGGATTCCTTTGTCCCTGATTTTTTTCCCCTTTGCTCTGACTTTGCTCTCTGATTTTATCTTGTCATATGCATTCTTCAGACTTATCTCAGCTCTTGAGGGGTGGTGGTATAGAGCAGGGCAGGAGCAAAGAAAAGGAAAACACTTTGTGAGATGTTTTCATGCTTGTTCCCCTGAGTGTGGGGTCGTTGGTGGGTGTTCTTCTGATGGACATTCTGTAGAGGAAACCAAGGCCCCAAGGAATGTCTTAACCAAGGTCACACCCTAGATGAGAACTGGCAGGGTCTTTGGATGCCCATCTTGGGTCTGACTTGGGAAGATGACAGTGAGTAACTTGGACAGTGAAAGGTGTCCCAGTCGGGGCTCTTGAGAACCACTTGGCCTGAGGGAATGCCCTGGAGGGACCTTGGAATTGTTTTGGAATCAGTGCTGCAAAGGGACCCCTGCGGCATCTCAGTCCAACCTGGACTCACTGCTGATGCTTTCAGGTGTCTCTGCTTCCTCCTGATGACCTTGGGATATTTCTTTGAGTTTGGAAAGGAAGTGGTGGAAGAAGTCAGCCACTGACACAGGCTGTTGGAATTGGAATCTGACAAGACCTGGTGACTGGCTGCCACTGGAGTGTGTGTGCACCTGGGCATGGGTGGCACCTGGGGGTCCATTTCTCCTGGGGGCCAGGTAGCTGAGGCTTTCTGCCTCTCTTCTCCTGGGATTGGCTTGGTGTTCCATGGCCTGTGTTTATGTTTTAATGCTTATAACTGGCGGGAACCATGATGTGAGCTACAGGGCCTTGGATAAGTAACAGAGCTTCTATGCATTCCTCAGTTTACCGGCAGTGAAATGGGCTGATGAACGACATGTGGCCTCAGGTTGTGCTGAAGCAAAGGGAGCTAAAGGGGCAATTGAGGCACGACCATTCCTGCCAGCCTCTAGCCCCTCTCCCTCCTGTCCAGGGCTCATAGACCATGGACCTGACTCGGGGCCACGTGGGTGGACCCAGTGACCTCGTTGCATGGCTCAGGGATGTTCCAAAGGGACTTCAGTTCCAATTTGTCTAAAACTAGACCCATGATTCCCCCCTCACCCCAGTCTCCCATCCTGGGCTTCTTCCATGAGTGGGGGGCACGGGCCAGACACCTGGGGCTCGTCTGGCCGCCCTCTCCATTGCTTGGCGCCTGCAATAGCCTCCTCCCTGGGGTCCTGGCGTCCTCTCTGCTCCACCGTCCCTTCTCCACCGGCAGTCGGTGGAGCCACAGCAGGTGGAGTGACATGGCCTTACTCAGAGCCTGCAGGGCTTCACACCACTTCTTGAGGGAAATCCAGAATCCTTTACCGCCATGGAGACCTGTGTATCCAGTGACTGGCACCCTCTGACGTCCCCTTGGCCCACTCCCCACAGTACTTTGGCCCTGCTTGTTGGGCTAATGAGGCCAGCCTGCTGGGCGAGGTAGGGAGCTGGGGACATGGGACCTGCTGCCCCGGCCTCTGCTGGGCTTCTCCCCAGGCCCGGGACCATCACTGCCATCATGGGGGCCTGAAGTGGTGTTGTTCTCTGGAGACTGGCAAGAGTCAGGGGCCCTCTCCCGGGTCCTGGGGGCTTGGGCCAGGTCCCCAGGGTGGGGTTTTGGGGGAAATTCTATGCAGTAGTCGCTCCTAGGTGACTCAGGGTCAGTTGAACCGGAGAGAATGTAAGTGGGAGGGGGTGGGAGAAACCCACTTCTACCTGCCGCATGCACCCTCCACCACCGTCTTCCACCCTCCTAAACATTTGTCAACCAGTTTCATTTTCTCCACCTCTGTTACTTGTATCCCAGTCTAGGCCACCATACTGTGTTTTTTTTTTTTTTTTTTTAAAAGATGACCGGTAAGGGGATCTTAACCCTTGACTTGGTGTTGTGAGCACCACGCTCAGCCAGTGAGCGAACCGGCCATCCGTATATGGGATCCGAACCCGAGGCCTTGGTGTTCTCAGCACCGTACTCTCCCGAGTGAGCCACGGGCCGGCCCGCACCATACTGTGTTGAATAGAGCTTCCCCTCCACCTCTCCCAATTTACATCCTCCCCAGATCCTCGAAATGTGACTGTATTTGGAAATAGGGTCTTTGCAGGTATAATTAGTTGAGATGAGGTCATACTGGAATAGGGTGGGCCCTGTATCCAACGTGACTGATGTCGTAGAAGAGGAGAGATGCACAGGCATAAAGACACAGAGAAGATGGTGAAGTGACGCTGGAGGCAGAGAACACAGTGATGTGTCTACGAGCCAAGGAATGCCAAGAACTGCCAGCAACCACTGGACTCTCAGAGAGAGGCCTGGAACAGCAACCCCAGAAGGAACTGACCCTGCCGACACACCTGGATTTCAGATTTCAGGCCTCCCGAAGAAGTGTTTGAGAACAAACTCTCACACCCCCCTGTGCGTGGTGCTTTGTTAGAGCAGTTTTGGGAAATGGACACAGCTCCCGTCAGGGCTAACCCGCCACCCTAGAGATCTGTCCCGCCACCCAGAGGGATGCCTTTGAAACCCAAATCAGGTTCCATTCTGCTGCTGCTCAGAGCCTCCCCATCTCAGTGGCCTAAGAGCCAGGTCCTTACCTTGGTCCGTGAGGCTCCACACAGTCTGCCCCTGCTGTCCCCGGTGCCCCCACTCCCTCTCCTTCTGCTCCCCTCACTCACTCTGTTCCAGCTGCACCGGCCTCCCTGCTGTTTCTTCTGAAATGTACCAGACAGTGTCCCACCCCAGGGCCTTTGCACTTGCTGTGCTGGGAGCACTCTTCTCCCTCGTGACTCTGACTTGACTCATTTCTTTGCAACCTTTGCTCAGATGTCACCTTATCTGATATATCTTACTTAAAATTCACCCTCCCCTCCCTTGATCTCTTTCCTTCCCTTCTTTAGTTATTTCTTCAGTAGGGTCAGGTCACTGCTGGTTGTTTTCAGTTTGCCGGGTGGATGTTCCTTTGACTTGTTTTGGAGGAAGGTTGGGACATCACAGGTGGGCAACCCAGGTGCCACTGAGGGATTTTAAAGGTGCGTTCCCCTGATGCTGTCATGGCCTGAGATGGCTCCTTCTTGGGCCCATGCTTCTCTGCTCCAGGGAGCGAGCTCTGTGGGGCACAAACCAGCTTCCCCTGGTCAGCTTTCCTGGAGGATTCCTGGGCTGTTTGGTGAGAGAGGAGACCCCAGTTAACTCCAGGAAACGCAGGGCCCGGGGGACCCCTTCTACCTTTCTTGAGCATAGTTCTTCTGTCACTCTGTGCCTCAGTTTCTGCACCTGTAAAATGGGGGTAACTGCATTCCCTGCCTTGTAAGAGAGTGGGTGCTGTGATGATGATGCAGGTGTGCACACACACGTCATGGGTGTCATCATAGCGGCCTGTGCCCAGGGGTTTGGGTGGGGTGCCTGTGTGCCTGCTGCTTGCAGGGGCTCTCTGGCTCTGTCGTGTGGTAGCTCATTTAAGGTTCAGAATAACCCAGTGTGTCCAAAACTGTTAGTTTCTCTGTTTATAGATGGGAAAACCAAGGCACAGAATGGCGATTTCATTGGTTCAGGACACGCAGTTCATAGTCTCCCTCCATGGTGGGCAGCTTTCATGGGCAGGGCCTCGGCTGTCTTTGCATCCCTTTTCCTGGACTCTGGGCCCTCAGGCATGGCCAGGGACAGTCCTGGGCCTACCTTGTGACCAGCCCTGGGCATCACATCTCTGTCCTGACCCATCTCGTACCCCTTGGGGTCCAGGTTGTGGGCTCCCAGGCTGCAGCTGGCTCTGCTGTGCAGGAAGCTGACCCCATCTGTCTTGGCTTCTCCCTTTTTGGCTATAAATAGCAGCTGCAGTGGCGGGCAGAAAGCTGCATCTCCTGGCACTTGGGCTCCAGCTGCTGCCCCCTTGCTGCAGTGTCTCCAGGAACTGTGCTGCTCCCGGTGGGAACACAGAGGCAGAAGCGAGTGTGCACCCAGGGGTTGCTTTGCAGGTTTGCTGTGTGACCTTCAGGATCTTGCTGCCCTCTCTGTGCTGGCTGTGCTGTAAAGAGTGCCTCTGGGTGTTTGGATGGCAGCGAGGGAGGTGCAGAGGGTGCAGTGAACAATTTGACATTGAGAAGAGACACATGGTTTTTGCCTTGGAGAGAGAGGAGTTGTGTTGTAGGGAGGCATTCAGGGAGACTGGGGAGGGAGCTTCCCAGAGGAGATGGGCCCTGTCTGAATGCCAAGGTGGGGTGTGGGTTGACCCAGAACATGAAGAGGCATAGCAGGGCTTTGAAGCAAGCATTTCATTGTGCCCTTGGTCATCTTTAAGTGCTGCGATGGTTAACATTGCTGATGGCATTATGTTGTTATGGAGCAGAGCTTGCCTTGTTCCTATCTGGACTGCCCTGGAGGCCCTGCTCCTGCATGGGGGTTCATGAGAGCTGGTCATTGGGGAGGTGCTGACCCACGCCAAGGACGTCTGAGCAGCTTAGGGTGGCCCCCGATTCCCCAGACCCCGCTAGCCACCTCCCCCACTCCCCATTCTGACAAATGCCAGCTGTGTAGCAAGGGCTAGTGCAGCTTGGACTTCTGGACATATTTCCAAACATGAGTGTCCTGCTGCAGCTCAGTTGTACCTTGCAAAGCCTTCTGTGGCTGGGATTCCTGGTGACTCCTTTAGGCTTCACAGAACTTCTGGGCTTGGTTGGTGCCAGCGTCATTCTTGGCCTAGATTCCATGGACATGGGGAAGTATAGGTTTCAACAGGGTGATTTCCTGTGTCTCCTTATGGATCTTGCTGGAGTGTGATGAACAATAGGGTGAATTGTGACTGGTCAGAAAAAAAACCTTGCTCAAGATTACTGATGGATGAGTTATTTGTTGTTAACCTAGAGAGGGAGATCTCTAGTGATAGGCTGTGGGGCTCCGCCTGATGCACACTTTTGTGAAAGGCTAGACTCTGTAGCACTGGAGATGTGTATTCACCATGCAGGTGACAGAACTGGGCGTGCCGCCTCAATCTGCGTAGGAATGGAGAGACTGAGTCATATGGACCCCGAAAACCACCTGTTGGAAATCAAGGTTTGTGGGGTGGGGCCTTGGGAGTTCCATCGAAGCCTAGAGATTATTGTTTTTGAAGCCTGTGGTAAGCAGAATAATGGTCTCCCACAAAGATGTCCTAATCCCCAGAAGCTGTGAATATATTATGTTACATGGTAAAGCGGAATTAAGGTTACAGGTGGAATTAAGGATGCTAATCAGCTGACCTTGAGATGGGAGATTATCTTGGATTATCTGGGTGGGCTCAATGTCATCATGAGGGTTCTTATAAGGAGGCAGGAGGTCAGAGTCAGAGAGAGATTTGAAGATCCTACACCACTGGCTTTGAGGACGGAGGAAGGGGCCATGAGCCAAGGAGTACAGGTGCCTCTAGAATCTGGAAAAGGGTTAGATTCTCCCCTAGAGCCTCCAGAAGGAACGTAGTCCTACCAACACCTTGATTTTAGCCGTTAGATCTGTTTCTGAAATACGGACCTCAAAACTGTAAGATAATAAATGTGTGCTGTTTTAAGCCACTATGTTTGTGGTGGTTTGTTACAGCAACAAGAAGAGCTTCATACAGAGTCTGTGTTTTCCTCATGAACTGGCACCTGGAGCAGGACCAGGGGGTGACGTGGCTGTTTAGATGGTGGCTCTGTCCCTGCTGCTGATCAGTTGACTGCTCAGTTTCTTGGTCTTTGACCTGGGGCTTGTGGCTGAAGGACACGGAGCACAGAGAGGGACCTGCAAACTGTAAAGGGCTGTGCTGGTGAAAAAACGAAATGCAAAGGAAATGCTCAGAAGCAGAGAGAGGACCATTTGAAAGCTTCGGAGTGGGGAAAAGGGTGACGTGAGGTTGAGATGTTTGTGCTTTCTTTTTCTTTTTATTCCTTCAGATCCAGTGAGGGTACTTAGTCCCAATGGATGACCAGAAAAGAAAATGTATCCCCAGCATGTCCCATGACAAGCCACGGTTGATTCTCCAAGGCAGGGTCTCCCGTGACACGGCCCTGTTCCCAAGGGGCAGGTGTTCCAGATTCTCAGAATAGACGGGCCATGCCACACGCTGCTTCCTTCCAGCTTTATTGAAAAGAGGAAGAAAATGGCCCACACCTCCTGCACCGAAGGCCTCTGGGCCTGCGTCCAGAAACCTGAAGCCTGCAATTAAGTGAAACTAGATCCTTAGATGGGGAGAGCTTCTCCTGCCTGCCCGAGGAGGCTCCAGAGACCAGGCCTCTGGCACTGCAGCTCCTCGGCTGACTGTGTGGGGTCTGGGGGGCAAAGGGGCCGCTGCCGAGGGGGGGGGGACAGGGAGAGGAGAGGGTGGTATTGTGCATCAGCTTGGCCCAGGAAGTCCGGCTCGGGGCTGCTGCGAGTCCCCTCTCTGGAGGCCACCAACTCTCAACTGGACGTGGGCTTTTCTAATCCACGTTTTTAATGCTTCCGCAGGCCTCTGTGGATTCCTGCACAGCTTGGGGCCCTGTGTTGCTGTGGGCTGGCAAAATTCACTTGGACATGGCCTTCTATGTGTAGTTTGCTATTAGCGTGAGCCATATGAATTTGCCAGTTTTGTAGGTCAAAAGTGGTCGAATCTCAACAGCATTTTATATAATTCAACTTAGTAATTTCCTCTCCATGGTTAGGCAGACCCGAGATCGCAGACCCTGGTGATTCCTAGTAGGGATCTGATGGCCAGGGTTCCCCTCCTCCCACTGCCTCTTGCCAGCCTGTGTCCTTGGGCTTGTTATGACATCCTTCTGTGCCTTAGTTTCCCTATATGCAGACCAGGGACTAAAATAGTACCTGCCTTCTAGGATTGTTTTGAGAATTAGGGTAATACAGCATCTAGAATCGTGTCATTAGCTATAATTATTATTATCTTTATTATCATGGTTTTGTGACATGTGTTGCTACAGTTAGATCCAGTTGGCTAATTTTAACTTCTGTGTAGTATTTTGTCATGAGGCACATGACACGTGATTGTTGTAGTCTCTGGAGATGGCTGCTTGGGTTGATTCCAGTGTTTGCTATAGGAAGAGGCAGCCATGGGCCTTTTTTGAGCACCTCTGGGTGCCCATGTGCTGTTGCAAATTGAATTGCCTGCTTGCGGCTTTTCCAGATGACACCAGCAGGTGCTCCGGGGGGGCTGCACTGGGTCAGCCATCTCGGCATCAAGGTGTGGGTCCCCCCTGCTGAGTCCTCACCCGTGGGAGCTGCTCCAGGGCCGGGCTGGGCATGTGGTTTGGCAGCTGCCTTACAAAAAAGACTTATTTGGTTTTTAGAAGCAGAACAAATGTGTTCTGTGTGAGTTGGAAAATGAAGAAACAAGAAGCCTGCACGTAAAAAAAAAAATACAACCACATTCCCACCCCCCAGAGAGAGACTGTGGGCATCTGGGTGTATGCTGCTTTGGATGCAAAGGAGCAGATCTGACCTCGGTCCCCTATCCCCCAGAAGTGACCATGGGGGAGGGCTTGTGAGCCCCCACTCAGGACTTGGTAGATCGCAGTCCTCAAGTATGGGACAGGTATTTGGCGGCTCTCGGGTGGGGCTTTGAGTCAGGGAGACCCAGGTTCGAGTTCCTTCTCTGCCTTCCACTAGCTGTGAGATTTGGGGCAGGAAACCTTGCCTCTCTGCTCCCTGTGACCTTGTCTCCTTCCCTGAACACAGTAGGTGCCTAACTGATGCTCGAGTGAATGCAGTACAGCAGGGTTTCTCAGCTGGGCACTGTTCATGTTTTGGGGGAGCGGGTCGTTCTCTGTTATGGGGGACTGTCCTGTGCAATGTAGGATGTTTAGCAGCATCTCTTGCTTCTACCCGCTGGATGCCTGTAACACCTCCACACCCTTTGTGGCAACCAGAAATGTCTCCACACGTTCATTGCCCAGTGTCCTGGGGGCACAGTCACTCCCTACAGACCCTTAAGATACATGACAGGATCTTAGGGTTCTCAGGAGGGCAGAGAGTCCTGGCTGTGTGGATGCGGGTCTCTACCTACCAGGAGCTCAGTTGCCCTTCTCTGCAGGCCTGGAGGAGCCAGCTCAGCTGAGATCCCTAAGGGGATTAAGTGGGTTTATTTGATCCTGAATGAGAACTTGAGCAGGCAGCTTATCTCCTCAGAGATAAAAGCTGGGCAGGCGATGAGCCACCTGGCCCAAGCAGGGAGAGCGGGATTTTACCCTCCACCTGCTTGCCCAGTCGAGCCCTGGGCTGGGGGCTTTTGCCTCTCCCACTTCCAGCCCCTTCTGCTGTGTGCCGAGGCTAGAGGGGTTGGATGAGTTGTGTATGCTTTTCATGCATGTCTAATAGTGACAGGCACATACTGTGTTAATTCATTTGATCCTCTCAACAGTCTTGTGAGCCAGCACGATCGTCACTTTCCCCATGTGACTAGGAGGCAGCTGAGGTTCAGAGAAGTTACCCAACTTGCCCAGGGTCACACAGCCTCCTGACAACCCCTGAAATATTTACAGCATGTACTTGGAAAATTCTCTTTGGCACTGAAATTCCTCCTCAATATGATCTTGACTTTACACAGAATTAACAACAAAAATCAGTTTAATGCCCCAACTGTTGCATAAAGGGAAATGACAGGAAGGAGATGCTGAATGAGTAGTGGAGATTCGGGGGAAGTGATCAGAGTGTTTAACTGCTGGAAGTATAGGAAGGTGATGTTTTTTAAAAAGCCAGGGTTTGGATTGGTTCTGGCAGTTTTTTTTAATTGCCAGGTCATTTGGAAATTGTGTGGGGAGGATTGATTTTTAGGGCATGAGACAGTCCCACTGGCTAAGTGCCAGTCATGGGATAGCCAAAAACATCTCTGCACGTTTCTGAGATGTTCGGGGGTGGCGACCCCTGCCTGAACAACACATGAAAAATAACAGTAGCAATAACAATGGTAATATACTATTATTGTGGGGTGGGACTCTCTGCAGTAAAAACAGCAATAATACTAATAGTATGCTCAGGGGGATGGGACCACTGCCATTGAGACCCTGTTTTCGTATCAATAAGAATGACAAAAAGAACAAGAGTAGCAGACCGGGCACCACGATGGACCCCCTACCCTGTTGCCACCTTCTGGCTTGGACATGTGCAGTAGCCTCTTCCCAGCGGGGCATCCACGTTTATCCCTGCTGTCTGTCTCCACGTTGCAGCCAGACGGTTCCTATCAGAAGGACAGTGAGACTGGCCAGCCTCTGGTCCCACATTCTCCCTTCTTTCGCATGCTCTGAGGATAAGTCCAGAGGCTACTGCGGTCTGTGAGGGCCGAATCTCCTTGCTTGGGCTCAGCCACCTCAGTGCCTTCCCACCTTTGGGCCTTTGCACTTGCTGTTCCCCCACCTGGAAGGCTTTCCTCTAGAGAGTGGCATGGCTTCTCCTCGCTGCAGCTCAGGTCTCAGCCCAGTTGGCACCATCAAGAGGTCCAGTGTGATGTGAGGGGAGTTAGAACAGAAGAGAGGCCCAGCAGGAGGGGACTTGCCCAGCTCAGGGCTCCTGTGGTGGCCTCCCTCCCACCAGCTGGCTCCTCCCACTGGCCAGATTCCACATCATCACAGTCGTTATGGTCATTTTGTAATTTTACAATGTTTAGATTATATCTCACGTCCACGTGTATGCTCATTTACATATACTTTGTCATGTTGTGTTTCTGTACTTGTTTTTCTCATTTTGAAAACATGATTTGTATGTCCATGCAATGGAATATTATTTAGCCATGGAAAGGAATAAAGTACTGATACATGCTACCCTGTGGGTAAATCCAGAAAACATGATGCTGAATGAAAGAAGCCAGATACAAAAAGCCACATGGTACATCACTGCACTTATATGAAATGTCCAGAATAGGCAAATCCAGGGAGCCAGAAAGCAGATGTGTGGTTGACAGAGGTGGGAAGGAGGGGACATGGAGAGAAACTGCTTAGTGTTGATGGAGTTTCCTTTTGGGATGGTGGGAATATTTTGGAACTAGATAATGTTGATGGTTACACAGCATTGTAAGTGTACCAAATGCCACCGAATCGCTCACTTTATAGTGGTTAATTTTATGTTATGTGAATTTCATCTCAATTAAAAAATCAGAATGTGAAAAACATACAGTAGCTGCCCCTTCACCTCAGGAGATACGTTCCAAGACCGCCAGTGGACGCTTGAAACCATGGATAGTACTGAACTGTGTAGACTAAGTTTTTTCCCATCCATACATAACTGTGATAAAGATTAATTTATGAATTAGGCACAGTAAGAGAATAGCAACAATAACTAATAATAAAGTAGAAGGATGACAGTAATACACGAGCATCACTCCTTGTGTGCTTTGGGGCCATTATGAAGTAAAATGAGGGTGACTTGGACACAAGCACTGTGACACCACAACAGTCTATCTGATAACTGAGATGACCGCTAAGTGGACTAATGGGCGTGCAGGGCAGGCAGTGTGGACCGCGTGGAGATGCTGGACAGAGGGCTCATTCCCCGTGGCCTGCTTGTGGGCTGAGCCCAGAAAAAGCCTGTGCCTGGGATGGGGCCCTCCTGCCAGTCCCCCTAACTTCCTTTTCCGTACACCCCTGAGGTGCTGCCCCGGGGCAGGTGAATTTGTGTGTGTCCTGCATGATCTGGGACATCTCAGTCTGTGTGCATGGAGTGTTGGTCACCTACTGGGCTGGGAGAGGGTCCCCAGAGAGGCTGCTTCACGCCTCTGTCCCCCACCCCCACCCCAGCCACAGAAGCAGGAACTTCCCAGCATGGGGCCCTGCAGTGAATCAGCGCGGCTCACTCTGGGGGCTGTTTTCAGTTTCTGCTGGGTTTCTCGCTCTGACTCAGTGCCCTCTCTCCAGCCCCGGTGACCTTGGTCTCTGAACACCTGCTGAGTGGAGCTGAGCTCACATGGGACCTCAGAAAGAGTTGGGTTTGAGGGTACCTTTCTCTGGCTTCCTCTGGCCTCGCTTTTCCCGTCTGTGTGGTGGGGGCAGTGAGGGGCTGCACGTGTTGTGGGGTTAGTGTGGAGGGATTCACACACCAGGGGCTGAAAGCTGGTGGGGACTCACGGGGGAGCCCGTGCTCCATATACCTCCACATTTGAGGCTCTCGCAGAGCCCCTGTCTGTGGAGGATCTGGGTGGGGGGCTGCTTTGTGTCTGGGTGCTTCTGTTTTCCATTACAACCAGGCCCCAGCCTTGTGGGTGACTGGAGGTGGGGGACGGGGGCGGGCTCATTTATCCTCTCATCAGGGCCTCCAAGGCTTGGGCCCCCTCTCCCTGGCCCTGATTCTGGGTGTCCAAAGTGCTGGGGGCGTTGACTGGCTTCCAAGTTGGGTTAGGGCCCTGGGGAGGGGTCGATGAACCCTGACAGTGAGCTTCATCTGAGCACTGCTGTTCCGGGCCATTAGTTTCTCTGCACGTTAGCCCTTGGCATCATCCCATTTTACAGATGGGGATGCTGAGATTCAGAGGAGCAAGGCCACCAGGCTTTGAAAAGGGGCAGCTCTGGGGTTTGAGCCGGAATTGGGTGATCTTAGCCTTCCTGTTACTATCTCCATTTTATAGCAAGGGAAACAGCCTCAAGGAAGTTAGGTAACACCCAAAGTATCGCCCGACTAGAACCTGGGGCAGCTGGGATTTGATCTGGTCTCAGGATAGACCCAGGCTGGCCGGGGACTCTGTGTACATTTGCCCCTTTCTGGGCCTCCCTGTCCCTGTCTGTGCAGAGGGTGCAGCTGAAGGATGGCACAGGTCCCTCCTGGAAGACAGGTTATGATGCCCGGATTGTGTCCTTGACGTGCAGTGAGTTAGTGGCTGGTGGGGTGGAGGATACCATGGGAGGGTCGAATGGGAGCACGCAGAGGGGGCCTTGTGAGGTGGGGAGGTGGGGAGGGAATTCTGGGGGAAGCATGCAAGTGTCCCAGCCACCTCCCCCCACCATGACCAAGTCAGCGCAAGCCACCCCTCCTGCCCTGGACTCACTGGACTCACTGGAATGTCCCCTGGGTCCCAGTGACAAATCTCTTTCACCATCTCTTGACCCAGGCAATTAATTGCTTATGGCAATCGATGGTCTCCTGCCCTCCCAGGCTGCCCCCCCCCCCCCCCCCCCGCCCACCTGCAGCCTCTAATAGCCCAGACCATGCTTCTGGGCAGGGAGCCTGGGACTGGAGGCTGGGAAGGATCTGTGGGGCCTTTTCTCTGTGGCTGCAGATATGGGAGCTCCTGGCTAGGCAGCCTCCTCCAGGGAAATCCCCATAGTTCACATTTTGGGGCGCTTGCTCTGTGCAACTGTAGGACTAAACCTGAATGAATCTTTACAACAAGCCTATGAGTAGGTGCTATTTTGTTCCCCTTTTACAAATGGGGCCACTGAAGACATCAAGAGGCTTCCAGAAGCATCTACCCCATTGAGCAGACGCTGGCGCACCATTCCCACACTCTTCTCTCCCACCCGGGAGAACCTGGGGTTCCCAAGGCAGGGGGTCTGACAGAGGCAGCATGGTGTAGTTATAGCAGGTGTTGGGTGCGAATTTTGACTGTGGGAACTCTGGGTGAGCTTTCTCGCCTCACTGCCCCCATCTGTAAAAGGGGAGGATGTATTGTGCTTGCAAGAGTTAATGAGTTCATAAGCATAAAGGGCACAGCATTGTGCCAGACACAGCGAGGCCCTCAGGAGGCCCCCTGGGGACTGCTGAGGTGGAGGATGGCTGTTTCCCTGGCTTCTTCATGTGGCTGTCATGGGCCTGTGCAGGCCTCCTGGCCTGGTTTGCTCTCCCTGCACTGTCTTGGCCTGTGTTGGCCGGGAGCCAGGCCCGCGCTGCCCCCCCTTCCCTGCAGAAAGTGGTCAATATCCTGGCTCCTTCCTGGCCTCTAATTGCTCCAGTTGGCTGCTGTCTCCACAGATGGCCCCACGCCCTGCAGCGAGGAGATGGGTTGGGAAGTTTCCGAGGAGCATGTTCTGGGCCAAACTGGGGTGTAGGGGGTGGCGAATGGGGCAGCTAAAGGCAGATGGTTGGACGCCTGTTCCATTCTCCCTGCCTCTCGCTGGCTGTGTGATCTCAGGCAGATGGGTGAGCCTCTTTGGGCCTCAGTTTCCCCATCTATGAAATGGGGTCAGGATAGTGCCCACCTCACAGGGCTGTGGAGATAGCAGTGGCCTGGAATGAAGTGAGCATGTGGGACGGGCTGTTACTGCTGTCGTGATGATCATTGCTGTCGTTTCTGCTGTGTAGACTCCTCCCTGTCACTGTGCCTGCTGTCAGCGAGGCCACTCCTGTTGGGATCCTGGATAAATGGACATGGGGGCTGGGGTGTGCTCATGGGCAGGGGCAAGGCTGTCCCTCAGTTCTCGCCCTGACTGTGTACCCCACATTGGGTGGGCCACAGCCCCACCTCCCCTTCTCATCCTACCCCAGGCCCTGTCCACTCACATCTATGCTTCCGGCTCCATTGGCCTTGATCTGGCGGCCCCTGCCCGGCTGGGGACGGGGGGATGGTAGGCGAGGCTCCCACACCGCTTCACCCACCCTCAGGCAGGCGGTCACTGGCAGCTTCAGCCCAGTGGGACTGGAGACCTTGGTGAGCTCTCTGTGATTGTCTCCCTGCAGCTTCAAGGAGAGCCGGCCAAGGGGCAGGCTGCCTCACCTGTCACTGGAGAAGGAGAATGAAATATCCCGGTGCCTTCTAAATGGACAGGCTGTAGAGCCTGCCTCCCGTCTGCTTTGGCTGTCTGGCTGGTCACTGCCACAGTGATGAGAACAGTTGACACCAGCCCCAGGAGACAGGGAAGTTCCCTATTCACGTGGTATGGACAGATGTGCCACGTGGGCCCAGGCCCACCCTGGGAGGGTGGTGGGCCCTCAAGCCCCTGCCTGCCCCAGCTCTGGGCATCTGGGTCATGCTGTGTCTGAAGCCCTCAAACTCCAGCCTGCAGGGACAGCTTGTGGGGGTCACGCCTGCCCCTTGAGGGCCACTGTCAGATCTGCAGGGGACCCTGGGGTCCAGTTTAGGGCTTCTGTAGAGCATGTCCTGTGCCTCACTCATCTTGGCCTCTCGCAGTTCCCACTGCTGGATGTGGCGGCCAGGCGGGGGCTCATGTGGGTGCTCCCTCCCTTTTCTCAAAGTGGCAGACATAGCAGCCCCTGGGCCCTGAGTGATTTTACAGAATTTGGACTGTGCCCTGGAGGGTGTTGAGACAGGAAGGTGGAGCTGCGGGTGAAGGAGCATGTCTTCTCTGAGGGCCAGCTTAAGTGCTGGGGCAACCACTGAGGATCTGGGGTGGGGACTCTGCTCAGGGACTTGCCCCCAATGCCCAGCGCACAAGTGGCCTTGATTGGGATCCAGCCTGCCTTTGTCGCCTGCCTTGTCTGTGATCCATGGGCAGTGTGGGCTCCATCAGCACCCGTCTCCTTCTCACACCTGAAAAATTTGCCTCCTCTGGGCCCTGCTGAGGGTGTGGCTGGAGTGGCCGGAGTGGCTGCTGGCCAGGAGGAGGTCAAGCTGAAAGGGAGGATGTCTGCTGAGCCCTGGCTTGTGTGGTCACAGGCAGGTGGGTTTTACCTCCTGCCCTGGGGGCATGGGAGCCCTCCAGGGTTGGGGTTTTCCCTTGGGTGGCAGCAGCAGGCCTAGTGGGAAAGGCACTGAGGTGCTGGAGTCCAGCCACCAAGCGTGGTCCCAACATGGAGACCGGAGCCCTGGGTTCTGATCTTTCATGCAGGAAGAGGCTGAGGCTGGGCTTGCGGAGAAGTCCACACTTCCGTGGAGCCCTCAGGGATTGGCCTGGTGTCCTTGCTGTTTCCTACTCAGTTGTATGTCAGTTCAGAATGCGCCACTCCCTGCCTGGGCTTCAGCCTAGAAATAAAACCCAGGTGCCCCCACAACCCTCCATGCTCTCCACTCTCCAGCTCTCCTCCAGCTTCCAGTTTCTCAAACCCTGCAGCCAGTTCCCACCCCCCAGCCTTTGCACTTGCCGTGCCTTCTGCCTGGAGAGCTCTTCCCCTTCTCTCTTCATGGCCAGCTGTTCTCTGACCTTCAGCGCCTGGCTCCAGTGTCACCGCTTGGGGGAGACCCTCCCCGGCCTCCCTGCCCCCTCTTCATTCAGAACAGGGTCACTCTGGTTTGTGTCTGTCACTGCAATTGCTACTGTTTGAAGTCATCTTGCTCGGTTATTGGTGTGCCTGTGGGGCTTTTGGGTGTGTGTATGTGTGACTGTGTCCCCCAGGGCTCTTGTCTTTTCTATTCCTGTCTGCATTCCTGTGCCTGGCTTGCAGTTAGGGCTCTGTCACGTTTGTCAGTGGCTGAAGGTTGATTGTGTTCCGGTTGAAGCCAGACAGCAGCCCCTATATTTGAGTCCCTGCTGGCTCTACCCTCTTGCGGCTTGGTGATGGCTTCATCCCTGAGAATGGTGGATGGACAAGCCGGTTGGCCTCTGTGGCTGGGGTGATCTGGGTGTGCTTCCTGGAGGAGGAAAAGGAGGTGCTTTTGCCGGCTCTAGGGGGGCAGAGAGGAGGTTGGGAGTGCATTTGGCAGAGTTGAGGTGGGATTCATGGGTCTTGTTTTGGGGCTGGCAAGGGGCTTGGTGCCAGGTGAGGCAGGTCTCAGCTTGTGGGCTGTGGGTGGTTACAGTGGTCTTGGGGGAGGAAACACTTGGAAACATTCCTCTCTCCTCCACATGTTGCTTGAATGGGAGACAAGTCTGGTCAGCCCCAGGGGTCAATAGGAGGTTGGGAGGATCAGAATTTTCTCCAGCCATTTGTGCACTGGGCCAGGACAGGGCCACGGGCCAGAAACAGGCTGCAGAGGAGAGCAGATACAGAAGGGGTGAGGGGTGCCAATTCCCCCAGCCTGTCTGGGCGAGTGCAGGAGCTTGCAGGCTGGTGAGTGAGCATGAAGGAGGGGGTGTGGTGTAGGTGGGGAGTGTGTGATTGAGCCAGTGTGCATGAGTGTGAGCCACAGCGGGCCAGTGTGCATGAGTGTGAGCCACAGCGGGCCAGAGTGCGTGAGTGTGAGCCACAGTGGGCCAGAGTGCGTGAGTGTGAGCCACAGTGGGCCAGTGTGCGTGAGTGTGAGCCACAGCGGGCCAGAGTGCGTGAGTGTGAGCCACAGCGGGCCAGTGTGCGTGAGTGTGAGCCACAGCGGGCCAGAGTGCGTGAGTGTGAGCCACAGCGGGCCAGTGTGCGTGAGTGTGAGCCACAGCGGGCCAGTGTGCGTGAGTGTGAGCCACAGCGGGCCAGTGTGCGTGAGTGTGAGCCACAGCGGGCCAGAGTGCGTGAGTGTGAGCCACAGCGGGCCAGTGTGCGTGAGTGTGAGCCACAGCGGGCCAGAGTGCGTGAGTGTGAGCCACAGCGGGCCAGAGTGTGTGAGTGTGAGCCACAGCGGGCCAGAGTGTGTGAGTGTGAGCCACAGCGGGCCAGTGTGCGTGAGTGTGAGCCACAGCGGGCCAGTGTGCGTGAGTGTGAGCCACAGCGGGCCAGTGTGCGTGAGTGTGAGCCACAGCGGGCCAGAGTGTGTGAGTGTGAGCCACAGCGGGCCAGAGTGTGTGAGTGTGAGCCACAGCGGGCCAGAGTGTGTGAGTGTGAGCCACAGCGGGCCAGTGTGTGTGAGTGTGAGCCACAGCGGGCCAGTGTGTGTGAGTGTGAGTCAGGGTGAGCCAGTGTGAGTGAATGTGATTGAAGCCTTGGGTATGTGTTAGTGAGCAAGGGTGGGAGTGAGCACAGGTAGGTGTGAGTGGATGGGCGAGTGTGTGCTCTGAGGCTGGGGGCCCGGCCCTCTGCAGGGAAGTGATCGCTGTGGGGAGAGCCGAGCCTCTGGCCTGAAGAGGTTGGCCCTGGGTTCGAATCGCAGCTCATTGGCTTCCTAGCCCTGTGAGCTCCGGTGAGTTGCCACCATTCCCAGAGCCTTGGCTTCCAGGTCTGGGAAATGGGGATGGCCACATCCCCTGCACAGAGAGGGTGCAGGATGTGTTTGCTGTTACCCTCTCCTCTCCCCTCACTCCCTACCCAGAGTTGTCTAGGTTTCCTGTCCCATGTCTGCCCTGTGAAGCCACACATGTCCCCTGTGGCTCTCACCTGTCCCTTGCCTGCCTACATGTTCTCCGTCCTGTCCACTTCTCCCCCCAAGATTCCCTCATCCTGGCTGTCCACCATGTCACTGGCCTGGCTGGTGCAGTAGCCTCCCCGCTGGCTGCTGGCTTCCGCCCTTACCCTTCTGCATTGACAGCAGAATGCTCTCTCCAAGTTCGATCCCTCCTTGGCCGGCACAACCCTCCTAATGGTCTCCCTGCTCTAGGAGTAAAGCCCCCGTATACAGGGCCCTGTGTGTTCAGCACCTGCCTCCTCCCTTTCCCCCTCTGCCCTCGCTGTACTCCAGCCCTGGCCCGGGTTCCTTCCTGCCTCAGAGCCTTTGTCCAAGCTGTCCCCCTTCGCTGCCCCATCAGTCATCTTCCCGATTTTGGTCAGCTGGACAGTCACCTCTCCCAGGAAGCCCTGCTGAGTTTGCTGTACTCGGAACCCCTCTTTGGACCTGTGTGTCACTCAGTCACTGCTGGTAGATGTTTGACCCCAGGCTGCCAGGACACGCTGCTGGTGCTCTGTGCCTGCGTGGGGATTGCAGGCAGAGCTAGATGGAGTCGGGAGAAGGTGTAGAGATGAACTCACTCTGAGCTCCCAGCTGTCCCTCCAAGGTGGAGGTTGGGAGCTTGCTGGTGCCCAGGGAACGCCAACCGGGCCTGGCTCTGCCGGAGCCCGTTACGGGACGTGCTGCAGGTGGCTGGCTGCCGAGGCTTCCGGGAGCCAGGCCGGGCGGCGGTGGAGACGTGCCCGGGCCCTCCCCATTTCCAGCCTTCCCGCAGGGGCCTGTCTCTGGAGCTGCCGCAGATGGCAGGACCAAGTGCCAAGCCTGGGGGCATCATAGTGAACAAAAAGCTTAAAAAAGAAAGAAGGGCAGGAAAGAGGCGGCTGGATTGTTCTCCCGTGAGCCGCCTGCAGCTGCCCCTTCAAAGGCTTCTCAGGGTCGGAAGGGGACTGCAGGGCGGGCGGGCATTGGGGGGGGCGACTCTTGGAGCTCAGCCACCAGCCCCTTGTCCAGGGGTCATGGTAACGCCCAGCAGTATTTGTGCACACACAGCGTTCCTGCGAGGTCAGCGTTTTTGTCATTGTTTTCATTCAAGAGATTAGGAAACTGAGGCTCAGAGAGGTGAAACTCCTTGTCCTAGGTTGCACAGCTAGAAAGGGGCAGAGGTCAGAATTTAACCCAGGGGGACTGGCTTCAGAGCCTGAGCACCACATGCAGCTGCCCCCAGCCTTGTGAGAACAGGCAGTTCCAGGGTTCAGCACTGGAGAAAGGTCCACATGAGACCAAGGTGTTGAGACAGCCTTGGGGACTGGACCCGTTTTCCAGATGGGAAGACTGAGCTCAGAGAGGGCTGGGGTCTTGCCCTTGGTCCCAGCTGTCAGTGGAAGATTTGGGAGCACATCCGGGTCTTTGGATTCTCTGTCCAGTTCTTTGCCCATAGTACTATTTTTTTAATTCCTTCTTTTTCCTGCAGAAATGAACACAATAAGTGCATAAACACATGGGTGCAGATTATGAATAATTATAAAGGAGACACTGTGTAGCCACCTGGTGCCTTTTCCCCAGAGGCGATCAGCATCCTAACTTTTGTGGGAATCATGTTCTTTTTGTTACAGTCTGACTACCTCTGGGGGCCTCTACACGTGATAGCAGTTTTGCCTTTCCCAGAATCCTGTTAGTGGAATCATGTGGGCTTGTCTCTGACTTTGTGTAAGGAGTCTGAGATTCCTCCATGTGGCTGTGCGCATCTGTTGTTCATTCCTTTTCATTGCAGAGCGGTACTCCACAGTATGAATACACTTATGTTTATCCATTCACCTGTTGATGGGCAGTTGGGTGGTTTCAGTTTTTTGGTGACCATGAATAAAGCTGCAGTGAACATGCATGCGTGTCCGAGTCTTGGGTGGACATGTTTTCATGTCTCTGAGGAAAGACTTGGGAGTAGAATTGCTGGGTCATATGGTAAGCATACGTTTAGCTCTAGGAGAAACTGCCAAGCTGTTTTCCAAGGTAGTCTCACCATTTTGCACCCTCCAGGAGGGTCGTCCCCACCTTCTTGTCAGCACTTGAGATTGTCTGCACATTTTGGCCATCCTGGTGGGGGGTGTGGTCTCTCGTGGTTTTGATTTGCTCCTTGCCGATAACTGGTGATAATGAGCATCTCCTCCTGTGCTTATTGGCCACTTGTAGATTCTCTTTTGCGAAGTGTCAAGTCTTTTGCCCGTTTTTCTGTTGTGCTGACTGGGTCTTATTTATTTGTGGGTGCTCTTTATATATTCTGGGTACTAGCAGTCAGTGCACTGTTCTCCACTTTGTATGGTGGCTCCCAAATCCTTGAATGAGAATAGTAGGCACACCCATGCTTCTAGTGTCCATTCACTTGTTTGTAGGGTCGTCTGGGAAGTTAGCAGGGCAGTTTCCCAGCAGCTTTGTGATGTAGGCCCAGGCCCCTTGGTGGCTTTGCCAGGGTGTGGGCTGCCTTTATAACCATACTTCCTAGCTTTGGGACCTTGGGCATGAGACTTTGATTCTCTGAGCCTCAGTCTTCCTCTGTCAAATGGATGGCAGTACCTGCCTCACAGGATTATCGTGGAAAAACACTTGGCCTAATGTATACAATACACGGGACCCAGATCCGCGGGCATTGTCATCTCTGCCTACACATGGATGTCATTGTGCCAAACACTGTGTATGGGAGCTGCCATATTTGGTAACAAGACCCACGTTTTCTCCTTCAGGTCTCTCTGCGTCTTTGAGGACATGGCCTCGTCGGAGGCAGTTTCTGTTAGGTTCGTTTCTGTCCTCATTTGCTGTCCGCAGGGGATTCATACTACCAGGACCTTCTTGTGGGAAATGGGTCTGGAGTTACTGGGCAAGCCAGATTCCACCTGGCAGATGTGGTGGGGTTGCTCAGCATGGCCTTGTGGGGTGGGGTCTGGCACTTCAGAGCTGCCCAGGCTAGGAGGCAGCTGGGGGAGTTTGTGGGGTCTCTTGGGGATATTTCCTGGCTGAGAGAGTGCAGTGATTTTTTGATGACACCCTGAAAGAAGGGGAAATTCCTGACAGAGTTTGTGTTGGGTTGGTGGGTTTTCTCTCGGCTCTGGGGTTTATAGGCACATTGCTTTTGTGCTTTGGTGGTGGTCCTGCAGGCTTGGGCAGGGTGGGGCCTGGCGATGGGCCCAGGCGTTTGGGTGGCGGGTGCTGGAGGAAACCCTCAGGCTCAGCCCCCACCGTGGTCACCATGCTCAGGGGGAGACGAGGTGGCCTGGGTTCTGGTCCTGGCAGTGTTGCTTCTGTGCTGGGCATGGGGCAGTTTGCTTCATCTCTCTGTGCCTCCATTTCCCCATCTGTAACCTGGGGGGAATAACAGTATTCCCTTGTAGGGTTGCTGTGACGACGAAATGATCTAATATAGAACATCACCCGGCACAGAAGAGGTGCTTGGCCAACTAATAATCACAGGTAGCGATTTTCACCTGTCACCCCATTCTGTGACCCTCACAGTAATGCTCCCATATGGGCTCTTATTTTCATTTTACAAGTGTGGAAACTGAGGCACAGGTTGGCCGCCTGTCCCAAGTCCCAACTGGAAGCAAAGAACACATTCTCACCCCACCCAGAGAACCCAGCCGATTCTCCCCAGTGAGCAGACTGAGGTATTGGGTGGGTGTATGCCCACATCTCACCTCCCCACCTGGAGCTCCTGCCTCAGCTTTCCCATCTATGAGATGGGGACATAATCACATCCCTGCAGCGGGGTGTGTCAGGATAGAATGAGACAGCGTGGGCGCTGCGTGTGTCGGCAAGGAGTGACTGGCTACGATTTCAGTGTTTTTGTATTTCTTTTAAGCAGCCGGGAGATGTTGCAGAGGACAGAACTGAAGCCTCGGGTTCCTCTCCCTGTGTCCATCCTGTCCCCAGAGTCATGGGGCTCAGCTGGGGGTGGGCAGGCCAGCCGAGCCAGGTCCGGGAAAGCGGCCATGTCCCTGGAGACCCCAGTGGGTGTGAGGAGGAAACTCTACTTCCCCCTGTGAGTTGTGTGATTTGGGGAAGCAGTGGGAGGGGGTGTTCAGTGGGGGGAGGGGAGAGCCTGGGACATGGGGTGATCGTCCAGCCTGCCTGTGCAGCTCCTGTCCAGCTCAGTGCCTTGAGCACGTCATTGGCCCCCTCGAGCAGGCTGCCGTGGGCACTGCGCAGGGACTAAGCACTAGGGCAGCACTCTAGCCTTTTTCTCTACCTCTTATGGAGTAGTTCTTCCGAGGGTGGGGAGGGGTGTCAGTTGGGCCAGGCCCCCAAGAAGGGTCCAGGAGCAGCCAGCAGAGCCCCCTTGCTTGACCTTCACCCTCCACAATGGGTTGAGGGCCAGCACCGTCTGCTCCTCTCACTGTTTGTCCTCCCATGGGGGGGCCACACCTGCTGCAGGTGGGGACTGGGGCAATGTCCTGGGAGGGACAGTGAGGTCACCTTGTTTAGCCCCATTGTGCAGAAGGGTAAACTGATGCTGAGATATGTGACAGGGGCTCCCTGAAGCGACAGAGCTGAGAGGCAAGTCGGGGGTGAGTTTCAGTTCTCATCCCTGACACCCACCCAACCCTGGACTGGCCTTGGCAGCTGCCCTTACATTCCTGGAGAGTTACACATCCTCCCGAGGTGGTTCTGCCAAGGGGTGAGCCTCTGGAAGACCTGGGTGTGAATCCCAGGGAGCTGAGACACTTCTGTGCCTTGATTTCCTCATCTCTCAAATGGGCGTCCTGCTTGGGTCCTGAGGGCATTCCAGGGCTGGTGCGAGTGCAGGGCCTGGCACCCGGTGGCACTCAGTATGTTCTGGCTGCTGTCAGGATGTTTCGTTTTTCTTCTAAATACATTCATTCATTGAACAATTCTTTCTAAAGTGCCTACTGTGTGCCAGGCCCTGCTGTGGGTGCTGGAGCTAGAGCTATGAACAAGAGGACAAGTGTTTCTTCCTCCCAGGGCAGACGGACCATATCCAACAGATGAGTCCGACATACAGTGTGTTGTTGGTGGTAAGCGGTGGGGTGATGAACAAGCAGAGAAGGGGTTGAGGAGTGTGAGGGTGTGTCAGGGGTTGCAATTCCAAATTGTGGGGTGACATTTGAACAAAGACCTGAAGGAGGAGAGGAAGGGAGCATGTAGGTATGGGGGAAGGGTGTCCCAGGCAGAAGGAACAGCCCATGCAAAGGCTCTGAGGCTGTTTGGAATGGGCCTCCTGGTTTGCAGGATGCTGAATGAGTTTCCTGGGTGGGGTTTCCTTGGAAGAAGCCTCTTTCCTTTGTCCTGAGCCTTTGGGGCCCCACAGTAGGCAGGAGGGGAGATCAGCCCTGCAGGTCATCTGCTTCCCTGAGCTGGGCCCTGGGCCGCACTGTGGTGTTTCATCTTGGAGGTAGGGAGGTGGGTGACACTGAGAAGGGGTGGGGGCAGGCCCCCAGGTGATCTGCCCAGCACAGTTTTCTGCCTGGCAGCCTTGCCCGGGGTGTTTTTCCCTTTCTGTCTTCCCCTGCCCCTTGGTCCTTCATCAATCTGCATGGCCGCCCTAATGGGGAACCTTCCTCCTGCCGCTGAGCTATCTGTCTGTCATGCCAGCGGCCCACCCGAGGACGATAAAAGGGCTTTTTGTCTGCAAGCACTTAGCTTCCTCTGCTGGGGCAATCCATCACGTCTGAGGGAGGAGGGAGGCAGACAGACGGGGGATGGGGTGAGGGACCCCTCCTCCTCCTCCCCCTGCCCAGGGAGCCCAGTGCTCCCAGGAGCACCCTTGGCAGGACCCAAGTGGCTCCTCGGCCCAAAGACAAGACCTGTCTGGGGGCCGGAGGGGCAGCTGGGAGTCGGGCTGTTGGTGGACATTGAGGCAGGGCGATGATCTGGGCTCCCCTGCCAGGAGTCAGAGGCACCGCATGGACCTTGTCAGTTCTGTGGGGCCCTTCTGGGACCCTCCTCACCTGGGAGGTCTGGTGAGGCCCGAGGCCAGGGGTGGGTAGGAGGGAGGGAGGAGCAGCCATTTTCGAGGAGCAACCATGATGAAGGGAAGAAGGGGATATGTGTGGGAGTCAGAGGGGACAGATGTTGGGATAATAATAGTAACAATCGCAGCAAACACCCGCTGCACACCTCTTCTGAGCACCTCGTGGACTTCTCTCACTGAATCCTCAGCGTGGCCCCATGAGGCAGGCACCATCATTACCCCATCCTATAGATGAGGAAACCAAGGCACAGGGAGGTGATGTGATGCCCCAGGGTGCAGTGGCAGAGGGTGAGCTCCACGTTCTTCTGTGCTGGCCTGGGCCCTTGGGGGGAGTGCGTAATCCCCTGATGGGGACCTGCCCAGGTGGTTTCTTCAGCTGGGTAGTGAGGTAGGGAGGTTGGTGTTTGGTATGTAAATTGGGGTAAGGGGTGGGATATGGGTGGGGGCCAGGCCTCTGGATAGTCTGGTGGAGCCCACAGAGCCAACCCTCAGGTGGACAGATGATGGGGTGTGTGGGACAAGGAAGATTCCAGGGCTTTGGCCAGCAGGATCACCCCACTTAGGGGCTCTGTGGGCTTCACCTGGGCAGTGGCTAGACTGGCTGTGTGCCTGGTTGGGGGCTCTGGGCCTTCCCTGGGTCAGCAGGGAGCATGGGGGGTTCTCCTTCCCTTCCATGTGGGGTGGCCCCCTCTCTGTCCTTCCCAGCTCAGGATGCTCAGCTAGGGGGGCAAGTGCTCCCTGCGCCTCCTGCCCTTCCCGTTTGCCCCTCGCCCTCCTGCCCTTCCCTCCTCCTCCTCCCTCCCCCTCCTTCTCCCACAGGCCACCCTCAAATGACAGCAATTAATGGTGCCTGTGATGGCAGGCTGAGAGGAGGCTGACAGTTGAGCGGGTCTGCCTGCGGCAGCCACTAATCGGGCCCAGGGGACGCCCCCGCCTGTGTGGCTCCCCATGCCGCCTGCCCTTCCCATCACTCACAGGGTAGCAGGAGCCGCCCTGGATGGCCCACAGGAGCTGGCACGGAATCCCGTCCCGACCCCTCCAGCTCCCTCCCCATCCTTCCGTTATTATTTTCTTTTCTCTTTCATAAATGGGTGAGCTCTGGCGTGACCCTTGTCCTGCACCAGTTAGCATATGTGTGATGGCAGGAGCCTTCAAGGCGCCCTGCTCCACAGGGACGTCCTGTTTGCAGCCAGCTCCTGTCCTGAAATGAACTCTCACTGTGCGCTTGTGCTGCCCTCAGGACCAGCCCCTCCCCACAGGGCCCCATCCTTTGTCTTCCTGGGAGTGATGGTTTGGTGGAGCCCTGGAACCTTGTTCTGTTCTGGACAGCAGGCATCAGTTAAATTCCTCAGCCCAACCTCTGGAGGCCTGGAGGCTGGATGGGGGAAGCTACCTGAACCTGGGGTCTTGTCTGGTGGGGGAGGGTCTTGTGTTTGTCATGGTTATGAAAATCCTGGCTTGAGCCTGGTGCTTGCCCATTCATCACTTTGCAGCAGCAATAATGAGGCCCCTGCCGTATGCCAGAACCTGAGGCTGGGACTTTCAGCTTGGTTCATTTTACCCTACAATTTTCTGAGGAACATGGTATTTATAACCTTGCTTTTGTAGATGGGGAAACTGAGGGACAGAGAGGCAAATTGATTTGCCCTAAATGACCTAGCAAAGATGGGACAAATCTGGGATTTAACCCAGACCTATCTTGTTCAGTGCTCATAAATCAGAGGCTTCTGGGAAACTTGAAGGACAGTTAAGGAACCAACAGACCCAACTTAGAAGTGGGGAGATAGTCCCTGGGCACTGGGATTGGACTTAGTAGTGCCAATATATATGCATGGATTTCTCTGTAGCACTTTTTAAAAAAATCAACCTTTTTGAGATATAATTAACCTGTACTAAGATGTACCCATCTTAAGGATTTAGTTCCATAAGTTTTGACAAATGTAAACATTTTCATAACCCCAACAATAGTTTTCTATCACCCCTCAACAGTTTCCTCTATTACCTTTGCAGTAAGTCCCTGCCCCCAACCAGAAGTACCCATTGATCTGCTGTCATAGAAGTTCTAGAGTCTTCTAGAATTTCATAATGAAATCATCACAAAGTCTGTACTTTTTATGTGTAGTCTGCATAATGTTTCTGAGATTCATTTGTGTTGTTGCATGTATCATAGCTCATTCTTTCTTATTGCTGGGTAATATCCATTGTGTGAATGTATTTCCATTTACCAATTGGTGGACATTAAGGATGTTTCCAGTGTTGGGCTATTATGAATAAAGCTGCTCTGAACATTCTTGTATAAATCTTTGTGTATGTTTTCTTCTCCTGGGTAAATATGTAGGAGCGGGTTGCTAGGTCATGTTATAGTGTGTGTTTTAATTTGTAAGAAACTGCCCAGCTGTTTTCTAAAGTGACTGTCCCATTTGCATTCCCACCAGCAGTATGAGAGTTCCAGTTGCTCTACATGCCTGTCAGCACTTGATATTGTCGGTCTTTTAATGTTAGCCATTCTAGTGCATTCCATTGCACTTTCTATTACACTTCAGTGTTTGCTGCATTTGGGGAAAGGCTGTGGCTTTTCATTTTCATTTTATGTGTCTGGCCACCTGGTGGAACTCTCCTGGTTTGTGGGAAATGATCACACGTCTGCTAATAATGCTAGCTCTGTCTTTTCCTTTCTAGTCTTTATGCTCCTTATTGTTTTTTCTTGTCTTATTGCATGGGCTGAGACCACAGTGTAGTGTTGGGTCATAGCAGTTGTGTTTTTTGTGGTTAGCTGGCTGTGGGTGTTGTTCTTAACACTCCCATTCGACAAATGAGGAGACTGAGGCTCTGAGAGGTCAGGTGACTTTCAATACAATGAGAATGGAAACTTGTGACTTTGAGCAGTGTGCTCTTTCTCCTCCAAGCTTGGAAGTACCACCTCCATTTGCTGCCAAGAATTAGCTGCTGGATTGGGCCAGAATACCCCTTCTCTCCCTAGGGTTTCCTCTGCTGGAGATGAGGGTGTGGAGGAGCTTCTGTGCCAGGTCGAGCACTCTCGAATGCATGTCAGGCCTTGGCTCGGCCAAGGGCCTGCCTTGCTTGATCCTGTTTCTTGGACAGTCATGCAGGCTTTCCGGGCAGCTATTTTGGACCAAGACGTGAGCATGACAAACGAGGCCCTGGAGTGGGGGTGGGGACAGAACAGGGAGCCACCTTCTCCTCTTTCTCCTCCTCCTTCCTTGCCTGAGGGGTGTCAGCTGAGATGACTTTTCAGGGAAGGAGGCCCATAAATTGAATAAGCAATCCCGTAAATAAATAAGTAATGAAGTTAGTGGGGTGCCTAATTACATCAAATTCATAATTATAGATGGATGCCTGCCCGATAATTGTACTTGTTTTCAATCTTCGGCTCCGACATGTGTCTTCTTCCATCTGATAGTCATCCCTGCCCCCAGCTGCAGGGAGGAGGGACATGCTGCTTTAGGGGCTCCCAGCAAGCGCGGCTGGTGCTGGGGTCTCTGGAGGGCCATGTGCCTGGTCCCCCTGGCCTTAGGGATTCAGGCGGACTTGTGTTTACCCACCCTGCAGCTGGTTTTATAAACCTACCCGAGTTTTGAATTTGGAACAAATGATGACAATGACAACCATAATAATAACAGGGTTTATAATAGAAATCATGTTGCACTTTACATGTAATTTATTTAGTCTTCCAAAAACTCCTGTGAAGTAGGATTATCATCACCCCCTCTTTACAGATGAGGAAACTGAGGCACAGAGAGTTTTAGTGTCTTGCCTGACGTCACACAGCCAGTGAGTTTTGAACCCAGGCTGACTGTTCCAGGGCCTGTGTCCTTCCTGGCTCAGCCTCCAGGTCACTCCGTGTGGGACATCTGAGCACTGTCTCTGTGCTGGGCGTTGTGTTGATCGCCGACTTGGCAGTACGGCCAGTTGGGGGAGATGCTAATTCAGGATGGCTCGAAGCCTCCAGAGGCTTACATGCTGAAACAACCTTGTCATTCCTTCTGCAATTGCTGTAAATCCAAACAGAAACCATTCTGAACCATAAAGTTGTGCTTCACTTAATGACAAAGCAAGCCCATTTGCTGAAATTAAAAAGCTCTTTCTGCATCTTCTCTTTCTCCTTTGGTGGTCCTGACTTGCTGGCTCTTTGTCGTACCTGTGATGCTATGAGAATGCCCATTATACCCATTTTACAGATGAGGAAAATAAGGCTTGTGCAAGTGGAGGGACTTGAGTGAGGTCACACAACTGATAGCTGGTGTAGCTGGGATTCTAACTGGCTCTTACCAACTGTTTTGGGGAGCAGAGGCCAAGGTCCCAGCATGGAGGGGGCTCCCTCTCCTGTCCAAGAAGCGCAGAGGCCTTGTGCACCACAGGTTGGCTTTGCCGGGTCCCTGCCATGCTGGGTTGACTGCGTCCAGCCTGTTTGGTTGCCCTAGCTGTCTGTCAGGTGGGAGGAGGAGACCAGCTGTGCCCACCTTGTGGTCATTTCTCAAAACCTGAGCTTGTGCCAGGCATGAGGGGAAGAGAGCTGAGGACAGAAGGATGGGGGTGACTGGGGGGCAGTCTTGTCCTCATGTGCTGTCCATGCAGACCCTGGACTGACTTCAGGCTCATGGGGTTGAAGGCTCCCCTGCCCCTCACTGTAGCCTTGGGTAGAGAGGGAAGTTGAGGACAGACCCACATGAAGAACTGTGTGTTCATGGTGCTGCTGGGGATTGGAGCAATCCAGAGAGGCTGCCTAGAAGAGCTGGAACAAGTGCATTGAATAATAATGAACTTGGGGCTGGCCAGTTGGTTCAGCTGGTTAGAACACGGTGTTACAACACCAGGGTCAAGGGTTTGGATCCCCACACTGGCCAGATGCCAAAAAAAAAAAAAAAAAAAAAGTAATAACGAACCTACCTTGGAGGAATTTATATGTGTGAAGTGCTTCAAACAGGACCTGGCACAGAGCGAATTCTGTATACAAAAGCTAATGTTTCTTGACCCTTTACTTGCCTTAGTGCTGTGTATGAGTTTGCCATTATTATCTTCATTATTAACATTAAGTGTAATTTCTAATGATTCCTGAGCATTTACTATATGCCAGGCTGGGTTCTAAGTGTGTCACATACATGTACACACATACTCTTCGTGGCAGCCCTGTGAGGTAAGTGCTATTATGATCAGCCCTGTTGTATGGGTAAGGAAACTGAGGGCACAGAGAGGTTAAGTGACTTGTGCAAGGTCACATAGCTGGCAGCTGGCAGAGCTGGGATTTGAACCCAGGCAGCCTGACTCCATGGCACCTGCTGTGAATTGTAGGGATTGTGCAGGCGCCACCTGCAGCCTTCCCTGAGCCCTGCGGGTGTGCCAGTCACTGCTGCAGCCAGACTGAATCTCTTGGCAGGGCCACATCAGCCGTGGGCCAGGCTCCATATGTCACATAGGGCCCTCAGGCATGCAGCAGCTGCTCCAGGCTGGGTGGGATGGGCAGAATATGGGAGGTTGTTTCCTGCCTCCCTGAGCCAGCCTGGTGTCCCCATGGCCTCCCAGGGACACACAACAAATGAGACACAGGGCCTTGCCTTTTGGATCACAAGGGCTGATGCAGAGATGAGCAGTGTAAGAAAAACAAATCCTATATTGCAAGGCAGGCAAATGCTGCCTGCGGAATAACACAGGGTGGGGGGGAAAGGGCAGCTCTGGTTTTGGGGAGCTCATTTTAGGTAGAGGAATCAAGGGTAGTCGCTGAGGAGGTGGCGTTTGAGCTGGGACCTGGACAATGAGAAGGAACCATCTATGTGAAAGGAAGAGGAATGAGCATTCCAGTTAAGGGGAATAGCAGATGCAAAGGCCCTGAAGCCTTATATGTTGGGGATGCTGAGGAGGTCTGCGTGGCTTGAGCAGGGTGAGGGGTGCCAGAATGGGTCCCTGGATCTTAGGGTGATTTACAGACTTCGGGGTTGGGCTCTTTTTCATATTTAAGGCAGAAATCAAGTTTAATGACCTTGGCTTTTCCATCTTGTTCTGCTAGTCGATTAATTCACATTTATTGGGCACATGGAGTGTTCTGGACTCTTGTAGGCTACTGGGATCAGAATAATGAAAAGGTCACTCATTGCTCATGCCTTTGAGGAGTTTAGTGTGCAGGGGGAGAGTGTCAGTTAAACAAGCAAGTGCCATTGAGGGTGGTGAGGGTCAGGAGGACAAAGTTCAGGCAGTCGCTGGAGTAGAACAAGATCTGAATTTGTCTGCAGTCAGGACAGGCTTCCTGGGACAAGTGTTGTTTGAGGCGAGACTCAAGGGCGATTCATTAGGGGCAATTAGTTAGGACTCCTGAGTTGTGGCAGACATACTCAAGCTGGGTTAGTCCATGGTGGGGAATTGATTGGTGCTCATAATGGCAAAGTCCAGGGTAGGACACCTTCAGGCATGGCTCGATCCAGGAGCTCAGACCATGCCTTGGGGAGCTGACTCTGTCTCAACTCTGCTTACTTCTTTGTGGGCCCTGTTCTCAGGCAGGTTCATGCCATCAGTCCAGCCAGCCAACGGGAAGGAGAGCCATCTGGATCCCCAGGAGTGACACTCCTTTCTTTTGTTCATTTTCTCTCTGAGTGATGCCTTCAACACTTGTTTGGCTGTTTGCAGCAGCAGGGGTAGGTGGCCAAAGTGGCAGTAAGGGGATATCCCAAACTCAGACACAGGGAGGAAGGGAGTGAGTGAGTGAATCAGTGTAGGAGAAAAGGGAGGGTGGGGATTGTGGCTAACTAGCATGCTGGATATTCTGATTATTTTCTAAGAGAAGCTTGAAATCTGGATTTTATAAGAAATGTCCCAGTTTTTAAAAAACATTTTGTGAGCCATAAAGAGCTTCCTTGGTGGCCACAACTTGCTGTTCCCTTTTATAGCCTCCATTCTTAACTGTGACTTTTATTTCAAAGTATTTGCCCCCTGTGATCTGGGCAGAATGTCCTATGGAATGTACCAGAAGGTCCCACGTTTTGGGAAATCATGTCTAACAATTCTGGAGATGCCATTTCTGAAAGTCAGGGCCCAAGTCTGTAGCCGTTCCTCTGAGAACAATATTGCATCTCCAGCAGGGCCTGACATGCTCTCAGAGACAGTAAGTCCTGATGGTTACTGACATAGACTTGGACACCACAATCCCTGGGTTCAGATGCTGACTTTGGTGCTTCCTAGCTGCATGCTTTTGGGCAAATCACTTCATGGCTCTGTGCCTCAGTTTCCCCCATCCATAAAATGGGGATATGATACCCCCTAGGATTGTTGCGAGGCCGCTTCAGGGTGACCATGTGAGACCCGTTAGCCCACTGGCTGGCTTGGTTGGTGTAGTGCAATATTGCCTGGTTGGGTCCCTGTGGTCCAGCTGGCGGTGACGGGAGCATTCCTGGGTACCTGCTCTTCCCTCCGCTGCCGCCACCCCCTGTGTGTGTCCCCAGAACAGGCAGCCGCCTGCCCCCTGCCCCCATTCATCCCTGCCAGTTGCTGTGTGCCGTGGCATCCCTGTCACCGGATGGTGCTGCAGTTGGAAGTGTCTTGAGTGAGCGATTAGCTCCGCCAGCTGCCAGCTCACAGCTGCTGCGGGTGGGGGCGGCCCCATTTTAAAATAAAAACAACACACAGAAAAACAGCCCTAGAGTACCATTTGCTTCCTTTAGCCTACATGGCCATGGGCTTAACTTGGATGCTTTTGTGGGGGAGATTCCTGTGTCTGGATTAAGTAATGGGGGAAATAGGATGCTCTTTGGTCTGGGGAAAAACTCCGTTTGGGGGCACAGATTGTGGCTTGTTTCTGCCCTCTCCATCAAGGAGCTCCCTTTCCTGCAAGCTGCCAATGAGTGGCTCATGGGTGCTTCTCTGAGGAAAGGGGATTTGGGTTCTTTGGGGTCTGAGTGTAGCTGGCTCAGGCCAGGAGAGGGCTGGCTGTGGGGTCTACGTGGCCTGTTTCCATCTCCAGTGGCTGCAGGGCCCCCTGGGTGGGTTTCTAGAGATGCCCAGAGCCTGCCCCTGCAGCTTCCAGCCTGGTCTCCTGGAATCAATGGGGAAGGAAAGGGGAGGCCAAGGACATTTCTGGGCATTTGATGCCAAATCGAGAGTCTTGATTGTGGTAGGGGGTTGAGTCGTGGCCCCCAAAAGATATGTTCACTCAGAAACTGCGAATGTGACCTTGGCCTTATTTGGACCAAGGATCTTTGCAGATGTAATTAAGTTAAGAATCTTGAGATGAGATCATCCTGGATTGGGGTGGGCCCTAAATCCAATGACGACTGTCTTTCTAAGAGAGGAGAAGACACACAGGGAATACCATGCAAAGACGAAGGCGGAGACTGGAGTGATGCAGCCACCAGCCGTGCAAGGCCAGGAGTCACCAGAAGCTGGAAGAGGCAGAGAAGGACCCTTCTGCAGAGTCTTCAGAGGGAAGGCGGCCCCGATGACACTTGCTTCGGACTTCTGTCCTCCAGAACTGCAAAAAAATAAATTGCTATTGTTTTAAGCCACCCCAGTTTGTACTAATTTATTATAGCAACCACAGGAAAATAATACAATTGTGAATTTTAACTTAATCACACTTAAAATTTAAAACTAAATTTTTTTTTTTTTCTATTTCACTGCAGTATTCCCAGTGCCCAGTGCATACAGTTGTGTTCAATGAATGCTTGTTGAATGTCTGACAGCTCCAGGCCTGGGGTCAGGGACTCTTACCAGCTGAGAGGTGGACGCTGCTTTCAGAAAGTCAGGAAATTGGGCTGGAGTGATGTCCATTCCACAAAACCAACTTTTTATTTTTAATTGAGGCGAAATTCACATCTCATGCAATTTACCATTTTAAAGCGAACAATTCCTTGGTACATTCTCAATGTTGTGCATCCACCACCTCTATCTAGAAAAGATTTTCATCACCCCAAAAGGAAACCCCATCGCAGTTAGGGGTCACTCCGTACTGTTCCCTCTTCCGGCCCCTGGCAACCACTCACCTGCTTTCTGCCTCTATAAATTTACCTATTCTGGATATTTCATTTAAATAGAGTCATACGGTATGTGGCCTTTTGTGTCTACCTTTTCTCACTCAGAATCATGTTTTCAAGTTCATCCATGTTGTAGCAGATGTCAGTGCTGCATTCCTTTTTCTGGCTGAGTCATGTTCCATTGTATGGTCATATATGAATAAAACCATCTTGTAAGGTGGCTTTTCAGATGAGGAAATTGAGGCTACCCAGGGAGTCCCTTGCCCCAGTCACAGAGCTCTGGGGAGGAGGGGGCACAAGCACTGGATGTTTCCAGCTCTCGCTAAGTAGCAGCTGTGTGGTGAGGGAGGGAGTGGGGGTCCCTTCAAGCCAGGGCTGGACACTGGATGCTGGACAGTAGCCATGACTGTGGTTCCAGATCTGGTCCTCCGAGATTTTCCCCCCATCCCCTGCATGTGGGTTTCTGTTGCCTCTGAGAAAGGCAGCAGGGAGATGCGTCCCCATTTGACATCTGAGAAGACCGATGCCTCGAGAGGCTGGGGGCCTTGCTCAGGGCCCTGACCTCAGGGTCCCCCCCTCCTTCTTTCCAGAACCCCTTTTCCTTGCCACCCATGCCTCTGTGGCCCCTATCAAGTCATATCCTGGAGCATTTTCACTGACCTTTCCTATCATCCAAAGCTGTGCTCAGCAGACAGATTCCTGGAAGTGGCACGTTGGTAAATTTTGGTCAGGGGATGCTTTTGCAAAGTATCGAGAGAGGGCCACCATCAGAGGTTTGGGGGCATGGGTAATTCTTTTACTGAGCATATAAGTGCATGCTCACTTATTCTGAACATAAGCTCAGTTTTGGTGACGGGCTCTGTTTAGAAGGTGCTGCCTGTGGCTGTTTCTGGTTTTTGGTGATCTGTCTTCTACATTAAGTCACTCAACAAACGGTCCACTGCATGGCATCTTGTGGGAAAGACTCAAGCAGAAATGAGTGACTGGGGAATGACACCACTCAGCATCGAACCTGTCCAGAGCATATAATAGCTCTGGTGGGGCTTTGGATGAGCTACTCCAGATTCCAGGGCCAGCCTTTGGCGAAGGTCTGGGTGTAGGTCTGTATGTAAAACAAACAAGAAAGAACAAAAGAAGGCTATGAGTCCTGACCCGGCTGTGCTCAGCCCTGCTTCCTGGCAGTGTTTTGATGGGGCTGGTTTGGCCTGTTCCTGGGTTTCATGGTCTCTTGGCGGTCACGGTGAGAGTCAGTGGACGGGAAGACGGTGCCTGGATCTTTGGGCTAAATAGATGGCTTTTACTTTCTCACTTCCTTCTGTGCCTCGGTTTCCCTACCTATAAAGGAAGCCTTCAGAATAGCAAAATCCCCACCTTTGGCTTTTGGGGCAGGTCTGTAGAAACCTTTGAAAACATGCCGTGGGGTGTTTTCTTGTTACAGCTGGAGGGTGAGCTGATGAGACACATCTGGCCTCCATGAGGGCCTCCACAGCCTCTGCCCTGGTCTCCTAGTGGCCACTCCAGGCCCACAGCTAGTCCAGTGGCCACAGACCTCTGTCACATGCAAATCTGATCTTAGTCCTGAAACCCTCCTGTGGCTCCTTGCTGACTATACCATGTAGCATGGTGGATACAAGACAGGCTCAGCTGGTTCAAATCCCAGCTCAGCTGCTTTACAGCTCTGTGACCTTGGGTAAGCCACTTAACATCCCTGGGCCTGCTTCTTTCTCTGTATATTGGGGCTCAGAATTGTGCCTACCTTCTGTTGTGGTGCTGCGAGGACAGCTGTTAACCAGGAGACATGTTTATTTATTAGCACAGTGCTGGGCACCCAGTATTACCTGCTGGGCTCCATGTGTGACACTGTTGTGACCATGGTTACTCTCAAGATGCTCCTGAGAGTGCTAACGACAGCAATGTTATTGTTGGAGTTAAGGGGCTTGCCCGGAGTCTCCAGACCCACCCCCTGTCCCCTCGTTACCTCTTTGACCTCATCTTCTAACTCTGCCCCTTCCCCACTGCATTCTGGCCACACCAGCTTTCTCTCTGCCTCGACAATGCCCCACCTGGGCCCAGCTCCAGACCTTTGCCTTTGCCATGCTTCCTGCCGGTGGTGCCTTCCCTTGCATCTGCACCCCAGGGGACCCCTTGTCATCATGCAAGATGCCATTTGGGGTTAACTCCTGGTTGCAGGGGACGGGAGTGAATCCGGGGCCCATTGTGGAGCCCGCTCTGCTTCCTGGTAGCTCCAGCATCTTCCTGGGGAGTTCTGCGGAAGCAGAGCTGAGCCTGCCCCTTCTACAGATGGAAAGTTGACACCAGAGAGGCTCAGACTTGTCTCTGAGTCACACAGCTAATTGCAGCCAAGATTCAGACTCCTGGCTGACCGCCAAGCCATCTTTTTGGCGTGTGTGTGTGTGTGTGTGTGTGTGTGTGTGTGTCTGTGTGTGTGTGTGTGTGTGTCTGTGTGTGTGTGTGTCTGTGTGTGTGTGTGTGTGTCTGTGTCTGTCCCTGGCTGTCTTTTTTCCTAGGCCTGTCACCGAGATGACCCTAGTTTAGAACATCAATGTGAGGGGGTCATGTTTTCTTTTCCTGAGATTAAAACAAGGACAGAAATGTTTTCAAGGCAGAGCCTGCTCCTCCGTCCATTGGATCCTGGGGGATTGGAGGATGGGGCAGGGATGGGGAAGGGGCTTGGGGCCATGCCGCACTCTGGAAAGGGGGCTTGCGGGTGGGGGCTCCCGGTGGATGGCTGGGTGGGAGGAAATGGGTTAAAGGAGGAGAAGCAGGGGCTGGAGCTTGCTTTCGGCCGCCAGCGAGCAAGAGTGAAGAGGTTTTTCTAGCCGAGCTATAAAAAGGCCTCACAGTGTTTCAGCTCCTGAGTGTCGGCTGGAAGCCCGCCAGGGTTACCATGGCGATGAGGAATTATTACTTACTGCCAAGGCTGGGAGAAAAAGCTCGTACTTTTGGCTTCCAAACGAGAGGAGTGGACTTATGTAATTCTCTGTGTTTATAGGCCCGGAGTGGCAGGAGGCGAGATCGGATCGCTGGAGGCCCGACGTCTCGCTTTCGGCCCCGCTGTGGGGTCGGGCGGCCTTGCAGCTTGTCCCGGGTGGGCCTGGGCCCGCCCTGGTTTGGGGGGCACTGGGCCGGAAGCCTGGGGGCCCGGCCTGGCTGCTGGGCCACCAGTGCCCGCGGGGCCTCCCCAGCTGGGTGGGAGCCGTAGTCTCGCGGGAAGGCGGAGCGGGCAGCCAGGCCGCCCCGTCCCGGTGTCAGTCCTGGGGGAAGATGGTTTGACGTTGGACACGGTGTGTCTTCTGGAAGCCAGCAGACGATCTGTGTGTGTGGACTCCACTGACCCACTTGCTGGCACCTTTTCCTTTTCTTTTTTTTTGTGGGAGACTTACTTCAAGTTGTGTTTGGAGCTGACGCGAGCGAGGTGGTCATGTGCTCAGGTAACAGAAGTTGCGGGCTCGGCATGGGCAGGGAGGCAAGGGGTGGCTGTATCACCTGGCCCAGGGAGGGTGGGCGCAGGCTGGGGGGGGCCGTGGCTCTCAGGACCTGTGCAGGGGGCGACGATTCGGGGCCGATGCAGTTATCTGGAAGGAGCCCCAGTTCTGCCGCTGGACATGGTGGCCCCAGGCCAGGGCTGGGGGCCGTGTGGGCACAGGTTACCAGCTAGGGGAGGTCTACACTCCCTTGGCTGAGCGGATGTTGGTCAGGCCTGCATGCGGTGGGACAATGGCCCAGCCGTCTTATCAGACAAAGTTGCTGAAGTCATAGAAAAGAGTGCTCAGAGGTGCTGGCTGGCCCAGCCAGGGTAGAGGCGTCTCGGCCGCCCTCCGTGGGAGTGGACACGGGGTGGGCATTGTGCTCCTTCTTCTGGAGCCCGGGCACACACCCGGTGTCCTGGCAGGAGAGTGTGGTGAGCTGCGGGGGATCTGGGGGGTCCACGTGTTTGTTCTCAGCGTTGACTACAAGAGGGTGTGGGATCGGGAGCCTTGGGATTTGGGGGTGGGCTTGGGCAGAGGAGAGCCAGGTGCAGGCAGCACTGTGGCCCGGCCCCAATGCCCGGCTCCCCACTGAGGTGGTGCTTGGCTAGGTGCCCGTGTCTGGTTTGAAATCAGCGCCACCGGCCCAGTCTTGCCCAGAGACTTGGCACCAGGAGCGGGGATAAACACTGGAAAGTTGGAAGGGCTTTCTGAGCTCACAAGGAGCCTTCAGTTGCAAGCCCAGGGGATGAGGGAGTGATTTGTCCTGAGGTCTGGGTGCGCCTGGGCCGTTGGGAGGCAGCAGGAGCATCTTGCGGGGCCTCTTAGCTCAGGCCTGGGAGGCTGGGTTTCCAGGTGGCATTGCTTGTTTGCCCCAGACCCTGGTTTGAGTCCTGGTCCCACCCCTTTCTGCACTGTGTGGTCCAGACATGTCTCCTCACATCTGCAAGCCTCAGTTTCTTCATCTGTAAAATGGGGCAGTAATGGGGGCCATACAGGCATGGGGAATACGGGAGGAGCTGAAGCTTCCTGGTGAACTTGGGGCCAACTGCCTGCGTTTATATCCCAGTTAGACACTTCCTGGCTGTGTGACCTTTGACAACTCACTTCATGTCTCTGAGCCTGTTTTCCCATCTGGCAAATGAATACTCTGTCTGTCCCCACCCCATAGGTTGTATGGCTTAAGGAAGCTAATCAAATGAGCCTTCTTGCCACTCATAGGCGTGCAATCAGCATTAGCTGGTGCTGCAGTGACTGTTTTAACAGTGATGATGGTCACAGCCCTACCTGGACTGAGGGTGGGAAGGGCCCCTGGAGATCTTGGCATCTTGGGGTGATAGTATTTATGCGGTTGCAGTGGTCAGACTGATGTTCCAGTCTCAGCTCAACCCCTGGAGGATGGTGTGACCTTAGGCAAGTCCTGGAACCTCACAGAAACTCAGTTTCCCTGTCCAGACAGCATGAGTAGCAACACAGCCTGCAGGTGTAGCCAAGAGAAGCCTGAAGGGGCCCCACACAATGCGGGTATGTTGGGCTCCGTAAACGTAAACCACAAGGCTGGTTTTAAGTTTGAGTTACATCTTGGTCTCCATCCATTTTTCTTTTCTTCCCTGTTCTGTTTTATAGAAACTGAGGCCCAGATAATGGGAGGTGGTGGGGGGCAACCCAGGCCCCAGGCTCTGTCTTCCTTTGGGCCTCGGCTGGGGTCCCTAGGGCTCCCCCATGCGTGCCTGTTCTGCCTGCCTCCCATGGAGCCTGGGCCCCTCCATGCCAGCCCTGGATCAGTCACCCCCAACAGTGCCCGGTGAGGCCCGGGGGCTGGGCAGGAGGGCCAGTTTTCTTGCTGATGGTGGCAGCGGTCCTGTGTTTGTAAGTGGCACCGGATGCCAGACTGGTGGCTGGCTTAAGGCCTCCCTTCTCGGGCCAGCAGGAGCCAGCAGGGAGTTCCCTGGGTGTCCAGGCTACCCACACCAGCTGCCCGTTGTCTGATGTCTTCGGGCCTCTCCTGGGACCTTGGGAAAGGCCTCTGAAGCAGGGACCCATGCATGTTCCCTTGCCACCCCCAAGGCCTTGGTGTCCACTTGGGTCGGCCACAGAGCTATGTTGTGGCTGCCCCTAACCTGCACTGAGAATCTCAGTGACTCAATTTCCCTATCTACTGAGAAAGAGAGTCGTGCGTGGTGGTTCAGAGCAGAGGTTGGCACAAGGGACCCCTGTGATGGAACAGCTCTGTATCAACTGGTGGTGGTCACTGGAATCTGCACATGCGATAAGAGTGCATAGAACTAAATTCACACACACGCGCACACTCATAGGCACATCCATGTGAGTTCATGTAAAACTGGTGAGTTCTGAATAAGGCCAGTAGTATCAATGTCACTTTCCTCGTTATGTTATTGATGTTGAACTACAGTTACCTAAGGATGTTACCGTCGCGGGAAGCTGGGTAAAGGGTACACAGGATCTCAGGATCTTGCTGTATGATTTCTTATAACAGCATGTGAAACTACAATGATCTCAAGATAAAAAGTTTTTTTTTAAAAAGTGCATAGGCTCAGAAGCCATGCTGTTCTGTGTTTGAGTCCAAGTTTGCTCCTCTGTAACTGGGTGAATTTGAGCAAGTGCCCTGACCCCTCCAAGGCTCAGTTTCCTCTTCTGTAAAATGGACTCGCATGAGGATAGAATGAGCTGAAGCATGCGAATCACTAAGGACAGGGCTGGCTTGTGTCCAGCACTACCTATGGGTCTGCTGTTGCTGCTGTTAGTGTCACTGTGAATGTGATGGTCTTGGTTTGCCTGCCTCAGTATCATCTCATACATCAGCCATGGGAAGGGAGGGTGCTATATGGTCCCCCCTTTTCAGATGAGGAAAGTGAGACTCGAGTGCTCAGGTGACCCTCCTGAAGGCACAGTTTGCAAGGGCTGGAGCTGGGACTGGCACCCAGGCCAGAAGCTGTGCGTGAAGACTCTCTGGATGGGTGGCCCTGGGAGGTTGCTTGCCCTCTGAGTCCCCTCCTCTTTCTTGCCCCACCTGTAGGCTGGGCTAGGGGGTTGGGACAGGAGGCTGGGCTCCTGACCTGTGAGAGCCAGGCAGACTCGACATCACCAGAGATGCAGGCAGGGCTTGTTTTATGCCTAAGGATCGTAGAGGATTCCAGTTCTTTGTGGTAATTCAAGGGACAGCCAAACCCGTTTCCTCTCTGAGCACTTTTTCCTCCCTGCTCTGTCCTCTGGGCTGCATTTTTTCCTTCCCTGCTGTTCTTCACTGTACCAATTTCCCTCAGATCCCTCCCTGCCTCCACCAGTGGAGAGAAGGCCTTTGGGCTATAACAAGCTCACCCTTGTGTGAGCTGGGTTATCTCTGGGTGCTTAAGCTTGAGAAATGTTTCTGTCCTGCTCAAGCTGATCCTCAGGTAGAGCTTCTCCAGGGGCTCCCATGGACAGGCTTGCAAATGATCATCCCTGTTAAAGCTGGCTTGTAACTGATCTTGGTCCCTTGGACATCCCAGGAGGTCCAGGCTGGGTTTGCTTTATGCTTAAGGGTTCCAGAGGGTTCTAGAACATCTGAGGTTGGGGGACAAGTGGTTACCTGCAGGGCCCACTGCTTAGTTGCTATAAGGGAGTTTCTGTCATCACACTGGAGTGATGGAAGCTTGAGTCTGGGGGACATCTATCATAGTGTAGGGTCTCAGGTCTGGGCTTCGCTGGGCTGGGCAGAGCCTACAGACACGGGGAGGGGGGTGGAGGTGGGGGCATTCCTCTAACTGGAATACCCTTCTCTGAGATCTTCGCAGCCCCTGATTTAGACCCCTTCTCAAATGGCATCACCCAAGGGAGGCCTGACCTTGCCTTGTCACTCCCTGTCACCTGCTGGCCTGTTCCTCATTACACCATCACCACCTGGCATCTGTTGTGTGGCCATTCTCCCTGTCTGCCCCTTACCCTGATTTAGTCTGTTCGGGCTATACAGAACACCGTAGACTTGGTGGCTTAGAAACAACAGTTTTTGTCATTGTTCACAGTTCTGGGGGCTGGAAGTCCAAGATCAAGGTGTGGCAGACTCCGTGTCTGGTGAGGACCACTTTTTGGTTCACAGTTGGTGCTTCTCGCTGGGTCCTCACATAGTGGAGGGGCCAGGCAGCTCCCTGGGGTCTCTTCCATAAGGCTACTATTCTCACTTCTGAGGACCCCACCCTCATGACCTAAACCTCCCAAAGTCCTCATCTCCTAATTCCAACACATTGGTGGTTAGGTTTCAACAAATGAATTCTGGGGGGATACACACATTCATACCGTAACACCCCTCTGCCTGGTTTTTGTTCATCTTGTTTATCAGTGGGTCCCCAGAATTGGGGATATACGAGGGTACTTCAAAAAGTTCATGGAAAGATTTGTATTATCTTTCAATACTATTTTCCCACTTAGTAAACAGTTGTGCCTGACTCAGTGTCCTCAAAGGGCTGTGGGTTGGTGCCTGTCCCCTCCCTGTGAGTGGGGACTTTCTACGTGCCTCTGGGACAGTCGTGCCCTGCAGGCTTTGACTGGGGAGCTCAGGCCACCCGAGCTGGCATTTGAGCTGGAATTCACAGTGAGCTCACCTGCTGCACGCTGAAGGTTCTGCAGCAGGGCCTTGAGAATGCATTCTGGGGGTGCTCTTGGGAAACTCAGAAAAGTTCTTTTGCTTTTGCTCTGAGTGCCCCATAGGGACCCACCAAGCATCCCCAGAGTCTGCTCCTAGATAAAGTCAGGGAGGTGGGGGCATGAGTAAGGAAAGTTGGGGGACCTGGGTGCCAGGGTGCAGAGTAGGGTGCCAAACCTGCCAGCTCTGTGTGCTGAGGACTGAGGCGATGTACGTATTCTGCACGCCTTAGTTCATCGTGTCCTTCCAACAACCCTGTGAAGTGGGCACGCAATCACCCTCTCCTGCCAAGGCAGAGAGAGGCTAAGCAGCATGCTGAAAGACACACAGCTGCAGGCAAACAACAGCGATAGGTAAATGGCTTTTCGAACGCAGTCATTTCTGTGCGCAGGGTGATGCTTAGCACTTTGCGTGGATTATCCTATTTTATCCCCAGAAGGCCCTTTTATTATCCCTGTCTAGGAGCAGGTACTGTTTTCTGGGGATTTGGCTCAGACCTGGGAGGGGCCCATTTCCCAGGCTGAGAGAGTGCCCCATGTGACCCGGATCTGAGGCCCAGAGATGCTTAAACTCTTCCAGAAGGCTGGGAGCCAGTTTGTAGAGTGGCTCAGAAGCTGGAAGGCAGGAGGAGCACCCCAGAGTGGAGGGGCCACCCGCTTCCTGCCGAGCCAGTCATTTGCATGACAACGGGCCCTTTGTCCCTGGGTCCAGCCTCCTTCCCAGCCTAATAACATAATTCCTGGCCTGTGATGTCATAATGGGCCCTTTCTGCGGCTGGGGTCAGAGGCTGGTGGGCAGCTGTGTGGGCTGGGCCAAGACTGGTCATAAATAGAGAGGTGGTGACTAGCAGGGGCCCACGTGCCAAGCCATCTCCTTCCGGGACCTTGTTTAATCATACCAGAGGGCTTGGGGGGTAGGATTTGCTCCCATTTGCTCACACTTGATACAGCAACAAACTGAGGCTCTGAGAAGTGGCCCTTGCTCCCATCTGTTTGTCTGGTCCCTTTCAACAAACCGCCTGTGACATGGGGGTGACTCATTGCCAGCTTGGCCCTCCCCTGGAAGCGTGGGTGTGAGAGTTCCTTGCTTCCCGCAAACTTGAGGGAGGCCCTTGTGCCCAGAGGTGGCGGTGTCAAGACTGCTCAGAAAGCCAGGTTCAAACCCAGGCCCCACTGCAGCTCCTGGATATGTGGGTTAACTCTCTGTGCCTCAGTTTTCTCATCTGCTTAATGGGGATTCTGGTGGGGCTTGGCTGTGGGGCGAGGCAGAGAACAAGCTCCCAGTAGATGATCAGCATCTTGAAAAGTCTGGGGCTTGTAACCCCCCAAAACACATGTCCATGTCCTCATAACCCAGGCCCTGTAAAAATGACGGCGTTTGGAAAAACCGTCTTTGCAGATGTGTTTTGAGATGAGATTATCCTCAATTACCCAGGTGGGCCCTAAATCCAGTAACCAGTGTCCTTATAAGAGAAAAGGGGAGATGCACACAGAGAAGCCACGGGAAGATGGAGGCTGAGAGTGGAGTGATGCACCTGTGAGCCAAGGAACGCCTCGAGCCACCAGAAGCTAGAAGAAGCCAGGAAGGACCCTCCCCTAGAGCCTCTGGAGGAGGTGGGGCTCTGCTGACACCTGGTTTCAGACTTCTGCCTCTGGAACTGTTAGAGAATAAATTTCTATTGTTTTAAGCCACCTCGTTTGTGATCATTTTTATGGCAGTCTTAGAAAACTAATACAATCCCATCTCTGCAGGTGGGGGGAACTAGCCCTGAGGAAGGGTTTGGGTGGTTCTGTTACCCCACCACAAGCCTGAGGGTCAAGGACAAGTTTGGGTGTCTGAGAGGACCCCTTTGTGCCTGGTGGTGCAGGGAGCATTGTCTCAGGAGTATTGCTGGAACTTGCCTCCTTCACTGAGAACCCAAATCCACAGATCCCTAGAACCCTGCTTGCTACCCGCTGCTGGCTGTCCCACCTTGGGCAGCCCTGTAAGGATGGGACTCTGGAGGCAGTAGGCTCCACAGATTCCACACTGGGCCCCTCCCTTGGTTGCAAGCCCCTGTCAAGCCCCTTGTTTGCCAGGCACCCATGACAAATGGAAAAACTGGAGCCCAGAGAGGGCAGGCTACCTGGCAGAGGCCACACAGCTCCTCAGTGGCAGAGACAGCCTTCAGGGCCCCAGCCACGGCTAATGGATGGGCTGGCATTGCAGCTTCCAGGAGGGAGGGATCAGAGCCTGTGGCTGCACTGAGAGCTATGGTGGATGCACGGTGTCAACGTGGGACCATTTATCTGATATTTGGGACACGCGGCTGCCTTTGATAAGCTCAGCCTGGTGTAGACGGCATCCCCGAATCTGACTTTAAGCAGACCCTGTGTTCTTGGCCTCAGTTTTTCTGTTTACAAAATGATCTTGGAACTCAGAGTCTGTGATTCTGTTCTTACTGTGTTCACGGATTCAAAGAGTGTTTGTCGAGTGCCTGCTGGGTGCGATGTGCTGGGACTCAGCAGGGGGCACAACAGGCAAGGCTCTTGCCTTCACAGGCCTTACGTTTGGGGATGTGGGACAGAGGAAGTAAAGCAACAGGATTGGAACCAGGATTCTGGATCTTGATGAGGGAAGTAACGAGCCAGGGGCTGTCAGGGGGTCGAGGATGGGCCCTCCCTCTCCTCCAGGGGCTCAGTGTGAGTGGTTTGCAGCAGGCTCTGGGGGCTGGCTGGGTGGACATGGAGCGGGGAGGTGGGGGTGCACTGGCGATGGGGTTCCAGGACAGAGTGGTTGACGTGGACCCTGGAGGGGGCTTGTCTGGGTTTACATCCAGGCTGTGCCACCTGCCAGCTGTGTGACCTTGGGCAAGTTACTTAGCCTCTCTGTGCCTCGACCTCTTTACATGTAGAATGAGAATAACGACAAAGCTCGCCTCACAGGGATGTTGCGATGATGAGTTGACTGATGCTGGCGAGGGCTGTGTTAGCGACAGGCTGTGATGGGGGTTGTGAGGTGCTCACCTCAGGTCTATTAAAGCGACTGCACAGGACCCGGGAGATGGAAGCAGCGTTTGCTGCTCTTCTCACCACCCTGCCCCTGCCTGTGGGAAGAGCCTCTGTGTCCGGTTGGTGGAAATGGGAGCTGTAACAAGCACACGGAGGAGAAGGGGATGGTGGGAGAGGGCAACACCTGGCGGCGGGGGGCTTGGGATCTCCACCCGTTCCAGGTTGAAGCTTCAGCCACCTCCCCTCCAGGCCAGGAGCAGCCACCTGTTTTACAATCTAGGAAACTGAAGCCCCAGTAGGGACAGGCCCAAAGCGTGTCCCTGGGTATGGCCCACATGGCCTCCTGGCTGCAGACAATGCCACTTTCTTCTGGTCCGGCTGGGGCAGCAGGGACTTGCCCAACCTGGCCTCCCTTTATTGGCGTGTTTAATTCTGTGGCCCGGGTAGCAGATATTCCTTCCGAGACAGACATCGGGATGTTCCTCCAGAAACCGAGGCCAGAGGCTCTGGTTACCACTGGGGGCAGCCGTGGGTGGGGTGTGCCTGCCGCTGAGGAGTGACCCAGATCTGAGTTGGGCTGTGTGGGCCAGTGTTTATTTTCAGTGCCACTGCCTGCTGTGTCCCCCAGTAGGGCCACTGACAGCTCAGGACATGGGCCAGGAAGCACCCATTCTTTCTCTAGGGTGAGCAGCAGGACAGGCCTGTCCCAGGCTCCTGCCTGGCCCTTTCCTCCTAGGTTGAGTCTGTCCCGGGGCTCCCATCCTATGTCTCTTGCCTGATCCTGGCTGGCTTTGGATCTCTCCCTACCTGTACAGAGAAGGGCCCCAGAGGGTGGAGAAGATCTGATTCCAGGGAGATCTGTGCTTAGAATTTGGGTCTTGGGGAGGGGGTTGCTATCTTAGGTCTCTTGGTTGTGACTGGCAGACTCCCTATTCCTCCCGCATTTAGCACAAAAGGCTGAAGTAACTAAAATCCTCAGGGGAAGCTTCAGGCGCAGTTGGATCCAGGTGCTCCCCATGTTCAGTCCCCGGTAGCCTGAGAATAATCATAGCTCAGCAGCCCCAGTGGAAGGAAAGCCTGTTGTTCCTGATATTCCAGCCAAAATTGTGGGAGTGCGTTTTATTGGCTCAACTTGAGAGTTAAGCCCCTCCGTAAACTAATCATTGCAGCCAGTGCCACTTTGACCAGACCTGGAGGGCAGGGTCAGCCTCATCCAGACCCCAGGACTGAGGGTGCAGGAAGGGTGGTTGCCCAAGGGAAATCAGGGTGTGGTTTGCTGGAGTGGGTGCTGAGCAGGCAGAGACAGCAGCTGTTGCCACGGCTGGCTTACCACATGCGTTGGAGACAGAGCCAGGCCGGGGTCCCTGCCTGGCCCCACCATTCACAGCTAGTGTGTGTCTTGTTGGGGTGGAGAGGGTGTCACTGATGATTCACAGGTAAGTGGTCCCAGCCTTTCATCCCTGTTATAATTAGGGGCTCTTGGGTCCCACCTCCAAGCCTTTGCTTATGTCCTACAAGGTTCCTGCCTACTGTTTCACCATTGTCTCCTCCTTCCAGCTCCCCCTGCCTTTGCTAGGCCCTCTCTTATGGCTTCCAGTGATCACACGTCATAAGCCATAGGTCACATCCTGGCAGCCCTTGGGCTGTATTCAGGTGTCAGTGATTTATTGGGTTGGGTTTGTAGTGAGTGCTTTTTAAAAAAATTGGGAGAGAGCTCATATTGAGCTCCCCGGGTTCGCTTGGAAGATTTGAACGTTTTGGGTCGCCCCCGGGCCACCTTTCTGTGGCTCAGTCTTGGCTGGGGCTGAGCTGCGGCCACCCGCTTCCTGCAGGGCCCGTGCCCTTTCTCTCGGGGCCCCTCTCCTCTGCACACTTCCTGCCTGGTCCTGACAAGTCAAGCAGGGCCTTGGGTATCTGCAGCTCTCCTTCCTCTTTTTGTCTCTGCCCTACTTCCGGTGGGAATGCTGTCCCCTGGAGCCTCGTTAGTCTTGCATCCTCCACAAACTGGTAATCCAGTCCCAGGTGGACTCCTCCCTTCAGCCGTTGCCACTCCCAGGTCTTGAAGCATCTGTTTACTGTCTGGAGCTCCTGGCTGCAGGAGCCGTAGTACCTTCTGGATTCTTGATCACTGCCTATCCTCAGACACTTACTGATCAATGCCCCTGGGGCAAGTGAATGATCCAGATGAGTCCACACGTGAGTGTTGGGTGAAGCTGATCTGGGTGGCAGTAGGGACCTCCCAGCCAGGCTGTGGGATGTGGGTGCCTTAGGGTCCAGCCTGATGGATTGCTGGGGGCTATGTGGGGTGGGAGCCCCCACCCCACACATGCGAGGCCGTTGAGTGGGCAGGCACCCTGTCCTGGACGCTGCTGCTGGGCGCAGCTATTCTTAGCAGCAGAAACATTTGTCCTCGTTCACATGTGTCTGGCGTCCCCCAGAGATCTGCCCTGAAATACTAGGGACGACCCCATAAATTCCTCAGAAAACCGTCCTTGAGGGCCCGTGTGTGTGTGTGTGTGGAGGAGGCATTTCCGGCAGCTGCACAGCTGTGGACGCGTTTGCCAGATGTTGGTGATGTAGGGAAGTCAGTGCGAACTGGTGGGGCGGCCTCCCTCACACTCAGAGCCTGGGCATGGTTGGTGAGCGGTGGGGCAGAGACTGTAGGCCAGTGGGCAGACAGACGGGCCCTGGGTCTGGCCTGGGGTTTGGGGGTCCAGGGACCCATCTGAAGAGCAGAGAGTTTCAGGTAAACCCCTCCCTGGATCCAGGCTCTTCTAGCTGTTCCTTCGGGCTGCCTGGGTTGGAGAGCTCAGCTTGTTGGTCACTTGTGAGGGTTCAGAGCTGCGAATCATTGCCCAGCAGGCCTAGCCATGCCTTGTCCTGAGATGAAGTGGGCTGGAGATGAGGTCTTGACCCATTCCACACTTGGCTGTGAGGGTCTGCTGAGTGCTGGGCCCTTGGCAACACCATCTCTTTCATGGGGCAGCCTTGGCATTTGGAGCTACCACAGAGCAACACAAGCCCAGCTGAGAGCTCATGGCTAGCAATCGGGGTGGCCTCTGTGGAGGAGGTGGGTGTATGGTTTTTGTTCTTATTTTAGTTTTTTAACTTTAAATTGTGGTAAATACACAGAACATAAAACTTACCCTCTCAACTGTGTTCAAGTTTATAGGTTAGTAGTATTAAGTATATTTACATTGTTGTGCAACCAAGCTCCAGAATTCTTCATTTTGCAAAACTGAAACTCTATATCCATTAAGCAATAACTCCGCATTCTCTCCTTACCCCAGCTCCTGGCACATTCTGCTTTCTGTCTCTATGAATTCGACTGTTCTACAAGTGGAATAAAACAGCATTTGTCCTTTTTGTGATTGGCTTCTGTCACTCAGCATAATATTGAGACCTGCATTTTGTGGCCCTTTTAGTCCTGAGATGTTGGTTCATTCCTGTCCAGGCAGTGAAAAGGACGAAGACCCAGGACCCCAAGGCCCTCATCCTTTAGGAACCTGGGATCCTGGATTAGTCAAATAGGCATTGGGTACCCAGCTCCCAGCACAACCCGCTGAGTCCCACTCTGGAGGCAACCAGCCTCCCTCCTGCTGTCACAGCCCCAGGGGCACAGGGTTAAGCAGTTTGCCCAGGTCATGCAGCTGGTGCCAGCATCCCCCTCCCCACCACCCAGACACCAGCCTCTCTGTGAATCCCCCACCTTCTCTCTGCAGAGAAAATTGCTGTTTGGAAGGCCAGATGGAAGAGCTGGGTGTAATGGAAAACACGTCCCTCCCGGGGCACCCAGAACTTAATGAGGAAGAGCCAGGCAAAATCAGACGTAATGTTTGTGAAATACCTAAGGGGGAGGCCACTCTGCGCTTGAGGCTTCTTGGATGGAACCCCAGGAACCTAGTGTGCAGGGACGGTTTGTCATGCTGTGGTTTATCTCCCTCTTATCCTTTTAAAATTAAATGGGGGGAAAAAAAAAGGAGTGGAGGAGGAAGTGATTTTGAGCAGACCTTGGCTTGGTGGGGGAGCGGGGCCAAGCTGGCCACAGCCCAGCGAACACAAATGCGCCAATTAAATTGGAAACAGCAATGGGCCTCCTTGGGCGACCAGCGCCACTTCCCTTCTGCTCACTTAGGTGGGGGCTGGGGGGTGCAGGACCTGTGCAGGCAGGGCTGTGGGGAGGGCCGGGGTTTGGGGTCTGAATCAAGCCTGACAGCTTCCTGGCTGTGTGACCTTGGGCAATTGAACTCACCTCTCAGCTTCAGCTTTCCAGTCTGTTGAATGGGCCTAATCATGTTTGATGAAGGAAATCGGAGCCTTCCCTTGTGCTGGTGGGAACTGCTGAGACCAGGGAGGAGGGATGAAGAAGTTGGGGGGGCTTGGAGCAGAATCTGGGGTGGGATGGTGGAGGTTCTCCCAGTGACTGGGTATCTTTTCTAGGGGAGGTGAGAGATAGGGAAGATACCAGGGTGTGTTTTGCACCTGGCCTCTGTATTTCCTTGGAAGTAGGTGCAGGATGTGGCATTGGGGGTCTCAGGAGTCATGGGCTGGGGCATTTTGGCTCAGGAAATGTATGCTTGGGAATCATGGATATGCTTATCCCAGGCTCAGTTTGCTCATCTGCAAAGTGGGGACAGTGATATAACCACCTTCATTATTAACGTTGTCATTGTCCTCATTCACTTGCCTTCCTCCTCTCTTCCCGCCAGTATCCAGTGTCTTGTAGGGTAGTAATAGCCACAAGCTCTCATTTTTGGGAGCTCTTCTATACGCCAGGAACTGCACTGAGCTCTCCGTAGATCTGTTTTCACTGAGTCCTTTGAAGTGAATCCCAGAGAGATTGATACCTAGACCAAGGTCACACAGCTACAAAAGTGACATGGTTAGCATTTTAAACCGGTTGGTCTTTTTCTGCAAGCAGGAGACCTTTGGGATGGCAGTGTGTGGGCAGGTGGTGGCTTGGTTGAGAGCGCGTAACTCTAGGATTAGGTTGGCTGTTGGAGGACTTTTCTACAGGAACTGAGGAGCTGTGACTCGGCCCACAGCCTCCATCGTTCCTACATGCACTGGATCCCAGGTGGGGCTAAAACTGCCCAGGAGGAGCTCTGACTGTGGGTAGATGGCAAGTAAACAGATGGTTGTGTTATATCGGGTCAGGTCCATGGGAGTGACAGGGCGAGAGCACCATGGAACCCAGAGGGGCGAGTTAGGGTGGGGGGAGGTTCCCAGGAGAAGACGATGGAGGTGGGAACTTAAAGGCTCAGTAGGGGCCAACCCAGCCCAGTACAACATGGGACTCTCATTGAATCCCATCAGCCAGGCAGGGCATATACACAAAGGTAGCTGACGGGGAGGGGATGTAGCAAATAAAGGAGGGTGGTCCATCCAGTGTGGGTATCCCCTGCCCACCCCAGCTAGTCATGGCTGTGTGGGATACAGACCTCAGTCCCCGTCCCCCGCCAAATAATTCTGTTGCTGTAAAATATATATAAAATTTACCATTTGAACCATATTAAAGTGATCAGTTAATTGGTACATTCACAATGTGTAACCATCACCACTATCTAGTTCTAAAACATTCTCATCCTCCCCCAAGGAAACCCTGTACCCATTAAGCAGTGCCCCCCCCCCCCCATTCCTCCCTCCTCGCCCTCCCTGGCAACCACCAATCTTCATTCCACCTCTGGATTCACCTGTTCTGCACGTTTCACATAAACAGCATCATACAACATGCAGCTTTTTGTATCTGGCTTCTTTCACTCAGCATCATGCTTCATCTGTTCCTTTTCATGGCTAAATAACACACCTTTCTATGGATAAACCACATTTTATTATACATTTTATTAGTGGATGGACATTTGGATTGTTTCCACTTTTCGGCTGTGTTTTTTTTCAGCTGCTAAGAACATTCTTGTTAGGGCCAGCCCGTGGCTCACTTGGGAGAGCGTGGTGCTGACAACACCAAGTCAGGGTAAGATCCTCTTACTGGTCATCTTTATATATATATATATAAAATTCTTGTTCATTTTGTTTTGTTTCATCACCTGTTTTCAGTTCCTTGGGGCACATACCTGGGAGTGGAATTGCTGGGTCATATGGTAACTCTGTGTTTAACTTAGCACGGAACTGCCAGACAGTTTTTTCCACAGTGGCTGCACGCTGGCAATGTGTGAGCATCCCTGGTTTGAAGAGAAGCCGGAAGTGGGATTTTCCTAGGAAATCCCTCTTTATAATGTCTCCTCCTGAGCTGAACAAGGAGGGAAAAGCAGGTCCCAGGGAAAACCGCCCAGCGGGAAGCAGACCTGGGCCTGGACATGATGTTCCGGGCTCAGAGAATACTCCATTTTTCTGGTGGTGCCTACCTGATGCCATGCGGCGAGATGGATTGTGATGCTCCGAGTCTGTAAACCTGCACCGTGATGGGGAGGAGGTTTCCAAGGCTGGAATTGGCTAGGCCTTTCCTAACCTCTCTAACCCACCTCCAGAGGAAGATGTTTCCCTAGGGCCCTCCGTACCCAGCACCTTGGGGCTTGGGGAGCAGTTTTGTGGTTTGCGGGATGATGAGGGCGACGGTGCCCCTCTGTGTCCCTCACAGAGCAAGGCCCGTGGGAGGGCCTGGCAGTATCAATGTGATGAAGGCACCCTTGGCCCTGGGGCTTGGCTGAAAAACCCTGGGAAATGGAACAGTTAAGTTGATATCCATCCATCTACCCATCCTCCCTCTCTCCCTCCCTCCCCCATCCACCCATCTCTACCCCTTTTCCATCCATCCCTCCTCCATCCAGCCATCCTATGGAGTACCTGGCTGGGCAGTCCAGCTGTTGGGACAGACCTATCACTGGTCATTGGCTCTGCTTAACAGGCCTCCTTGTCTGATTTGGTGGCTCCTGTAGCTCAGTGCCTGTGCATAATAAATGCTCAAATAATTTTCTGATTGACGAGAATGGGGTAGAGACCAGGGTTTGGGATGGGTGTGTCTTGCCCTGTCCTAGCTTGGGGGGTATGCAGGTCACACCCCTGTGGGCAGCACCCAGGATTAAGCTCTGAGTATGGTGACCCTCGGCCGCTTGGGCAGAGCAAAGGACAGGCTGGTTTGGGTACCTGGCTCCATAGGGAGCTGAATGACCTTTCTTCCCAGTGAGGGTCTCACTCCTGCAGGCCTGCCTTTGTGAATGGGTGGAGGTCCATATCTCTAGGACCCTTGTGATTGTGACTTTAATTGTATTCGGGTTACAAAGGGCCCTTTACCTGTGCCCCAGGCACAGAGGTCTGCAGCTGTCACTTCCTGACAAAGGCTGAAGCTAAAGTTTTAAAACAGAGACACCAGAGGCAGGCTTGGTACAGGAGACCCTGTGCACATCCACCCTGCACAGAGTGCATCGGCAGTGTCCTTCCCATCTCCTTCAGAGTGGCCGCCCCGAGTTACCTCACTTAACTGCTCGCTCGACCTTTGCTCACCCCACTCTCACCATCCTGGTCTCCCCACTGTCCTCTCTCACACCAGGCATTTCCCACCTCAGGGCCTTTGCACATGCTGTTGCTGATGCCTGGAACTGTCTTTCCCGGACATCTGCATGACTCCTCTCCTCCTCCATGTCTTTGCTTAAATGACAGCTTCTGGAGAGGCCACCCCTGACCACCCAGTTTAAAATTATACATCTTACCCCATGCCATGCCTGCCCATCTCTCGGTTCTGTTTTTCTCCATAGCGCTAACACCTTCTGACATCCTGTTATGACTCCTGTCTTGTCCGTTAGAATGTCAGCTCCATGAGGGCTGGGATTTGGGGTCTGTCATTCACTGCTGCATCCCCAGCACCTGTCACACAGGAGGTTGACAGCGTGGTGAGCCATCAGGTGGGCAGCAGGAGTTCTCTCTCCACCCTTGTCTGCATCAGCTGTAGGGACTCCTCTGTGTCAGGCCAGGTGAGGCTCACTCGTGCCATATCCTAGGGGCCTTGTGTGTCTCAAGACTCACTTGAGAGTGTGACTCCTGAGCGTCTGTTCTGAGCCAGGAGTCCCTGATGAAGGCAGCCACCAAATAATTGGCTGGTGCCCCTATTTCTACAGTCTGCCAGAAAGTCAAAATGCCAGGTGTAAGAAGCCAGAGTCAGTCTAGCTGGTTTTTCTGCAGCATCTTAGCCTCACGTCCCAGGGCAACTTCTGTCCTTGAGTCCCCCCAGTACAGGCTTCTCCTGGGGCCAGGCTGGCTGGGGCAATTTTGTTAAGTAAATATTTGTTAGATACCTATGATGTGCCAGGCTCTGGGGATATAACTGTGAACAAAACAAACATTTATTGAGCACCTACCGTAGTGAGATGAACAAGATTCATGTCCACCTGGAACCTGTGAATGTGGCCTTATTTGGAAAGGGGGTCTTTGCAGATGTAACTAGTTATAATGAGTTCTTACTGAGTTAGAGGGTGCCCTAAATCCGATATGACTGGTGTTCTTCTAAGAAGAGGAGGGGACACACCAAGACAACAGACGCAGAGTGGAAAAGGCTTTGTGAAGATGGAGGCAGTGATTGAAGTGATGTGTCCACAAGCCAAGGGAGGCAGGGATGGCCAGGAGCCTCCAGAAGCTGGGAGAGGCAGGAAGGGTCCTCCCCTCGGGCCTTCAGGGGAAGCATGGCCCTGCCGACCCCTTGATGTTGGACTTCCGGCCTCTGAACAGAGAAAGAATGAATTTCTGTTGTTTTAAGCCACCCAGCTTGTGGTGATACGGTCCCAGGAAACTGATACCCCTACTGTTTGATGTGCCACGCACAGGAGATTCAGCCATGAGTCAAACAAATATTTACTGAGCAGTGAGGTAGATCAACACGGTTACCTCCCGTAGGGACTCCTGGGGACTGCGCGTCTGTGGCACAGGACAGGCTGGGTGGGGGTGGGGGAGGGGTAATGGGCCATGTTCCCTCTTTGATACCGCCCCCCCAAACCCCAAGACTCTTTGCCAGCAGCTTCTCTGAGCATCCACAGGGAGGGTTCTGGTGCACGTGCGTGTGCGCGTGCAGTGAGCTCCCTCCTGCCTGGCAGACTGATTTTTAATTCTGAGGCTCCTGCACCTGCCACAGGTTCCAATGTCAGCACCCATTAGTTCCAAGAAAATTTCAGGCACGCATGGTGCAGACGGCTCTGCTCGCCTTTCATCCCTGCAGCCCACGGCTGAGCCTCCCCCAGCCGCCGCCTGTGCCTCCCTCAGTTGCCGCCTGTCCCCGCTCCCAAAGGCCATCCCAGCGGCTGTGATTCCACCCTTACAACACGGAAAATCTCCGGAATGTGTCTCATTGTGTCCAGAGCTGGAGAGGAATGTGGGGGCAGGAGGAAAGAGGCTCTGTCTGGCCTGGGAGGTGGGACAGACGCAGGTGTGGCGGTTTCAGGCATCGCTGTTGCCAGCACACGCCACTGCCGGGCAGATTCATTCACTGAGCACCTACTGTGTGCCAGGGGCTGGGATGCATCAGGAAGCAAGTGAACCAGGATAGTCAGAGCCCATACTCCAAGCTGCCCTGTGGATTCACAGCAGACGTGGCCAGAGACTGTGGGGCCAACAGGGTTGTCAGGTGCCTCCCTATGAGAACTGTAGCCTGTGTGTGCTGCCTCCTGGGTTGGTGTGATAGAGCGCCACTGGCCGCGGGAGCCCCTGCAGCAGACCATGTATGGAGCTTGCTGGCTTGATGGGTCCAGCGGGCTCCCTGGTGCTGTGGTTTGCAGCTCGGATGTGCAAAGGCCTGGCTGGGTCTCTGGTGTCCCTGTCTGGTGTCCCATGCCATCTGGGCCCAGCAAGTCCCTTAACCCTGCTGCAGCACAGTCTTTTTTGCCACAGAGGCCAGACCTTGCTGAGTTTGCCTTACTGAGCACCTGCTATTTACCAGGCACCTAGCTCAGTGCTTCACAGTCATAGGGTCCTCACAGCAGGCTTATGGAGCAGGAACACTCATGCCCCTGGTGTGCAGCCGTGCAAACTGAGGCTCAGAGCCTTGTGGTGTCTGAGGGTGTCCTCCCTCCCCCTGCGGTGAGCAATTTCCGAGGCCCACAGAGTCAGCCTGCTTCCTGGCCTTCACACCATCTGCCCACTTCCCCTTCTCTGTCACTGTTGCCCTGATCCTGCCAGTGTCATCTCTTGCTTGGATGCTTGCAGTAGCCTCTCCAGGTCTCCGTTTTCCGCTCTTGCTCCCCACGGTGCCTGTTTGTAAAACACTGTAACACTTTACTCTTACCCCTCAACCACCTTCTGTGGCTCCCCATTGCCCTTAAAATAAAGCCCATCCTTACCATGGCCCATGGAACCTTGAGTGATGCAGCCGCCCAACCCTGATACTCACTCAATGAATTTCTCAAACATGGTGCTTGGTCTCACCTCTGGGCTCTTGCTCAGGTGGTGCCCTCCACCTGGAGCACTCTGTCCTTCCCTGGCTACCTCTTGGTGATGCTCGGAAGTTCTCCCTCATACCCCCTTGCTCTCTGCAAGGCTGGGATAGGTCTGGGCTTTCAGAGCCCCTGTCCTTTTTCAGTAGTCATTGGCTCCCCATGCCACCCTGCGGGACACTGAGACCGTCTGGCACCTGCACTCTGCCCCATTCACATTAAGTCCCCAGCACCTAGCATGGGGCTTAGCACACAGTGGTGACCCCAAAATGTCTGTAAATAAATGAATGCTGACCGCCCTCTCCTGACCCCAAAGCAGCAGGAGCCAGTGGTGATGTTAGGGCCGTTGTGTCCAAATTCCATTCTAGCCTGGATCCTGTCCTCAAAGCCTCTGGGGGCAAGACCAGACCCCGGACACCCTCGGGGACTCCCTCAGCCTCTCCTGCCCCATCTCCAAGGAAGTCTTGTCATTTTTTTTCTTGGCATTCACCAGTAAATCTTGCTGACAAAAAAGTCAAAGCTTAACATTTTTTCCCATTGACAGTGTTGTGTCGCCACCTTGTCTGTCTAGTTTCAGAGCATTTCCATCCCTGCAGAATAAACCCTGTACCCATCAAGCAGTGTCTCCCCGTTCCTCTCTCTCCTCATCCCTGGGCCCACTAATTGACTTTCTGTCTCTGTGGATTTGCCTATTCTGGACATTTCACATAAATGGAGTCGCACACTATGCAGCCTTTTGTGTCTGGCTTCTTTCATTCAGCGTGGTGTTTCCTAGGTTCATCTGTGTTGTAGCGTGTGTCAGAACTGTGTTCCTTTTTATGGCTGAATAATGTTCCATGCTGTGGACATGCCATAATTGGGGCTGTTTCCGCCTCTTGGCTACTGTGAATAGTGCTGTTACAAACATGCTTTGTTTTAACATGTTTTGTTATAACATGTTTTGTTTGAGTCCCCACTTTCAGTTCTTTGAGTATATGCCTAGGAGTGAAATTGCTGGGTCATATGCTAATTCTATGTTTAAATTTTTGATGAACTGCCAAACTCTTTTCCTAAATTTTTTTTTTTTTGAGTTGGCAACAAACATGGTTCTGGTTGGGCGGGGGTGGAAATTGGGTTTACTAAGCTCATGGTGAATGTGGGGGGCACAGGATCACCAGAGTCCCCCAGCTTTGGGGTCCACCTGCATGTGAGGACACTGGGCCAAGGAGCTAGTGGGGTTTTCCCTTTGTAGGTGGGGGTGGCAGTGGACCCCTTGTGAGCCTCAGGGAGTGGGAGGCCAGCCAGGCCCGGGCCTTGGTGGGAGGAGGCACGGGATATGACTGAGGATTCCCCAGGGGTGGTTTAGAAAGGTGCCGGCCTCCCTGGCCTATGGATCCCACATGCACCATTGTGAACACGTACCAGAGCCTGTCTCCCCCAGTCAGCATTTCATTAGGCAAAGGAGGTTAGAAAAGCCATGGGTAAATTAGACCTCTCAGCTGCCTTACACAACTGAAAATCAAATAGCAATTTAGAAGGTGCCCGCAGTGCCCTTGGAAGCAGGCAAGCAGCAGGAGCATCTCGCTGCTGAAGTGACGGCCTCATCTCCTTGGAGAGGGGAGGGACTGCTCAATAGAACTTGCTTCGATGCATCAGATGAGCAGGGTCTGCCCTGCTTTGAGATGAACAAGGGCGATGCTAGAACAAGGCCCAGCACCAGTGGCTGTGCTTGCCCCTTCTCCCGAGGCCAGTTTCTTGTCTCTGGCTGTAGGACAGATGCCAGGTTGCTGTTAGTGGGGCCAGGCAGGACCAGCTCTTCCTCTCTTACACATCATAGCATCCCTTGTGACTGGGGTGTTGCTACTTTATTGATGGTGCTAGCGACAGTAATAAAAGTAGCTCTTGTTTGCTGAGCACTTACTGTGTGTGAGGCACCTGCTGAGTCTTGATGGCTGTCACCCCCGGCCCTCCCTGTGGTGTCGCATGCACTCTCAGGAGGATTTAGGTGGTAGGTAAATGGATAAATGTTTTCCTGTGCATGGTTATGCATTTGTTTTTCTGATTCTTTCTTATTCTACATGGTGCTGGGTTTCTGTATATGCTGGTAAATTTCTCTTGTAGGTAAAGTTCTGCCTGAGTGCAAGTGACTTGCTCTGAAGAACATTTTTTTTTTTTTTTTTAAAGATGACCGGTAAGGGGATCTTAACCCTTGACTTGGTGTTGTGAGCACCACGCTCAGCCAGTGAGCGAACCGGCCATCCGTATATGGGATCCGAACCGGGGGCCTTGGTGTTCTCAGCACCGCACTCTCCCAAGTGAGCCACGGGCCGGCCCCACTGAAGAACATTTTTAAGTGTGTGGCAGGACTAGGGCTAGGCAGGTGTGGCCATGGTAGCAAGGGTGGCATGTGAATGTGGGATGTTTGGGAAACACCGTATGCATGTGTGTTGTCTGCATGTAGACTCTGAGGTGGAGGGACTATTATCGCCCCCGTTTTGCATATGAAGAAAAAGAGAAAGGAAGTGACTTGCCCAAGGCCACAGGGCTTAAAGATGGTAGAGCAGGACTTGTTCCCATGGTCATAAGAATTACAAGGTACATCCTGTGTCAGTGGCTGGGAAAAGCCCACATGGGCACCTTCCTGAGGTGGTTGTAGGTATGTCAGTCTTGGCTCTGGGATTCGTTGGCTGTTCAGTGTTTGAAGGATCGATAGCATCCAATTGAAGGATCACCTCCTCTGTGACTCCTCTTGGTGGTAAGTGACAGAAATCCAGCATGGGCAGGTGAAGGCAAAATGCACAGCAAGAGTGCCTCAGCTCCCCTAAATGAAACGAGCAGGCTCCATCTGCCTTCAGACATGGCTGATCGTCAGGACATGACTGCACCCTTTTTCCACCATTCAGCTCTGCCTTCTTGCCAGTTGGTAGTGTCCTTGGGCAGGCCTCTGCCACTTGGCCCTGGAGAGCCCCAGGCTTTCATCCAGCTTAGATCCCCAGCACAGAGCACCTTCTTCATGGTTCTTCCAGTAAAAGTCTCAAGACTGACTCTCATTGGCTCACATTGGACCACACGCTCATCCCTGAACCAATCACTGGCTCAGGGGATGCAGGAATCTGATTGGCCAGGCCTTGATCAAATGACTATTCCTGGAGCCTGGGGAGGGAGGATGGTTCTGGAAAGAAAAGTCAAGTCTATATAGTAGAAGACAGGGGAGGGAGAATAGGACACAGTCAGGTCCCTCAGGCAGGGATCTCATTCCTTTTCTGGCCGCTGGGATTTTAATCTTCCAGTCCAACATTCCTCCACATTAGACTACCAGTGGGCAGACCACCAGGGCATCCACCCCCTTGGAGAAGGACAGTTACCAGTTTGAGGACAAGGGGAAGAGTGTTGTTGTGATGAAATTGCAGGGAGCTGGGGATGGGTTCTATTTCCCCTCCTTACCCCTGACCACATGTGATGCAGCCCTAGCACTCCCTATCAGATGGCCACACCAGGTGCTGGGCCCCTGCACCATCTTGGATTTTCCTCAGCTCTGGAGGTTTTGGGGGTGGGGGCTCAGAGGAGTGTGGAGGCCTCAGTGTGGGGGAGGGAGCCAGTTGTAATTCCTAGTGCAGTGGCCCACAGAGAAAGGGGAGAAGGATCATGGGGGCTGGGGGTTCACAGAGATTACTTGGCAAAGGCAACTTCCAACTAGCTTGACTTGAGTCTTTTCTTCTTTCTGGGTCTTAGTTTTTCCATCTTTATAGCCACTGGACCATTTCTTGTGATTCTTTCCAGCGTGGCTGTGGGTGGTTCCTCCCGTGGAGAGCATCCTTTATCTGCCTCCAGGAGCCGTTTAGGGCCCTCCTGCCCAGGATGCAGGGCCCCACTGGCTTTCATCCTGCCCTGGCTCTTTCCCCAGTGTGGCCTTCGGCTTCCCAATCTCCCCGCCTCCCAGCTTGTATCTGGGTTGACCTCATATCTGTCTTGTCCCCAACATCATAGCGTCATCCTCCTGCAGAGGGTAACAGGAAGTCCAAAGCCAGGGGTTACACTGTGACCTGTGGCCTGCCCGAGCACTGACCCTGGCTACCACTGCCCAGGACACTCATGTGCCTCTTAGGACAGACCCGGCAGCTGCCAGGTGCTTTCACAGAACTTTGCCTCAGTGACTCGGCAACCCGTGGAGGCCGTGAAATGAAGTTGGGTAGGCTGAGGGGGGCTTGGGAGCAATCTCGGTGGTGCGGGCACGATGCAGAGTTGGAGTTCCTGTGCCTGCTGAGTGAGGGCCTTGACAGTGGGGAGGGGGACAGCTTGTCCCTCATGTGATGTGTGTGGCAGGTGCTGGCCTAGTTTTGTGGCTCAGAAGATCCCCAAACAAGTGTGCTAAGGATGGGGAAGGGTCCAGGCAGACCCCTGTGTGCTCACTCCTCCTCACAGGGCCACAGGAATGACTTACGGATCCTCACCAGGTCCTGTGAGGAGCCAGCTGCCCTGTAGCTGATCTTTGTGTTTTTTTTTCTGGTTTTCTCACAGGTGCCTGTGACGTGGCGGCTCGAGAGCAGATGACGAGGACTAGCTTTTAATCCTTGGTGGTGATTGAGAGAGAACTTATTGGGGCCCAAGAGCCCTCCCGGACCTCCACTACCATGTCGGGATCCACACAGCCCGTGGCGCAGACGTGGAGAGCCTCTGAGCCCCGCTACCCACCCCACGGCATTTCCTACCCAGTGCAGATCACCCGGCCTCACACGGTAAGGGGGACATGTGTGTGTGTGTGTGTGTGTGCCCAGGGTCACCTTTGTGACCCTTCTTCTGTTCTGCTGAGTCTCCACCCCATTCCTTTCTTCACCTCTGACCAGGTTAGTGTGGCTGCCGTGGACACCAGGGGAGGTGGGAGGCCTTTCCCAGGCCCTGGGGCATCTGATGAAATCTCTTAGCTTCCATTTTAAAACTGGGAAGATGGAGGCTGGGGTCAGTTTGAGCTGGGGCTCTGCCTCTCTTTTGATTGGCAGTGGAATTTGCATGCAAACATGGAGTGCTTGCTGTATACACTTTCCTTGTAGCCCAGCCTCACCTCTGCTCCCTTTCTGCTTTAGGATTGGGGTGGCTTCCTGGGGCCATAGGTCACAACCTCCCACCTTCCCTGACCGTCATGGCCCCAGCAAGGCTCATGGCTCTGAGATGATGAAGTCTAGCATGCATGTCTCTGAATCCTGATAGGGGGGTCCAGGTTGGTGGCTGGATCCCAGATGACCTGCCTGTGGCTGGGGTGTGCCCTTAGTTGGCTCTCCTAACTGCACCCCCTTCCTCCAAGTGGGGGCCCATTCCCTGTCTCATCTCTTGCTGCATGGTATGCCATGCTCCATTGGCATTTATTGCGTATCTACTGTATACTGTATCTCTGGGTGCTTGCCAGAGGGCTTTCAGAGTCCTGGCCCTCCCCAATTTGACCTCCTGGCTGCTTGGTGAGGGTGTGTGAGACCCGGCAGCCACAGCTGGGGTAGGAGCTGATTCTGCTCACCTTTGTGTGTGGGAGTGTGGGTGATTGTGTGTCTGTCCTGCTTGGCTGGTGTGGTCCCTCCTCATGTGACACAGAGAGGAGGTGGAGTGGGAGGGTATTCCCATCAGCGAGCACAGTGTTTTTTGCATATGAACTCACTGGCCCAGCTGCGGGAGTCCCAGACACAGCGGCCTCCTGAAGATTCAGGTCCCCAGAATGCTTGCAGAGCCAGCTGCAGTAAATGATCGCTGTTATGAGGACATTCCCCGGCTGGGGTCTTTGGATTCTCAACAAGCAGCCCCATGAAAGAGCAGCTTGTCTTATTATCCTGTTTTGCAGATGAAGAGACTGAGGCCCAGGAGGTTAATAACAGGCCTCGGGTTAAATGCCTGTGAAAGGGCAGCCTGCTGTAGCGGCAGGGTTCTGAGCCCCGGTGTCCGCACACCTCTTTTTACTGAGCACCTCGTGTGTGCCAGTGTGGAGCAATACGCTCCTTGGGGGAGATTTATTGTTATGTATTACTATCATTTTTTATCATTATCACCATCAACAACAACAGAAAGAAGAGCTCTCACTGACTGAGCACTTTCTACATGCCGAGTGTTCTTCACAGCCCTTATGGGGACAGTTGCCCTTGCCCCGCTAACTGCCCCCCAGCAGGGACTGTTACGCTCTTTGTTTTGTACATGGGGGACTGTTTTGCAGGTGAGGAAACTGGCCATGTTGCTTAACCTCTCTGAGCCTCAGTTTTGTCATCCATAGAGTGGGGTAATGAATCACCAGCTCCTAGATTCCCGAGAGGGTTATAGGTCATGATCTGTCTATGGTCCTCAGGATGGTGCCTGGCTTGGGCTCAGCCCAGTGTGTCCACTGCTCTTCTTGTTACTGTTATTGTTATTGTTCCTGCAGCTGCCTGGCAGGTGTCACCTCCCCTCAGAGGTCACTGTCTCTGGCTTCTCTCTTGTTTCTTGCCCTGCCCTCTGGATTTCCGCCCCTCTCCCACCCTGTTCCCTGAGGCTGGGCCCTCAGGCTCCTGTGGCACCTGCCCTCCTGCCTTCCCTCCTGCCCTTTGCCCCAGCTGGGCCCTGTCAAGGATCACTAGCTGACCCCAAACACCTCCCACTCTCCTGCAGGGCCGTCAGTGATGCAGGAGGTGGCTGGACAGGACTGAGCAGTCACCACCCCCTCCAGGCAGGAGGCTGAGGCCAGAACTGAGTGGGAGCCCAAGCTGGGCAGCCACAGATTGGAGTGTTTCTGTCCTTGTGTGGGGGCAGCTGCATGGCCCACCAGCATGTACCCCTCCTCGGAGGAGTTTCCCAATACCTGTCCACCCTGCCTCATGCTGGGGTGGTCCACCTGGGGACCCCTACTTATCACTTGAATGACAGGAACAAGAATTCTGGGCACCCTGGGGAGGGGGTCTGCTGTCTTAGTCATGCGTCCATGGCTGGATTTGCTTTCCTATGGCTTGTTTGAAGTGAGTGTTAGGGTTTGTAATCTGGAGGCCATCTTCACCCCCATCCTGGGTAGCCCCTCACTCCTCAAACACTTCCCATTGACCCATTTGATGTGCATGCTGCAGTTCAGGAGGTGCTGCCCTTTTCCTGATCTCCTCAGTCTTGGGGAGACAGAGGACAGAGAAAAGGGGAAATTGAGGCACAGAAAGACAAAGGCCTCATCTGAGGGCACAGCTCCTAGGGGGTGAGTTGGTGGCAGGAACATGGGTGTCCTGGCCCCTTGTATAGTAGCTGAGGCAGGTATTCTGGGATCCAGGAGAAGGGTCTGGACTCAGTGACCTGTGACCTTCCTGGATTTGGGTCCTGTCACACAAGCCCTTGACAGGCTTGTGTAGCACCTCCTGGGGTGGCACCTCTTGGCTGTGGTAGCCTCTTCCATGGCATGCTGGGCAGGGGGCTGCTTTGATGGCATGTCTTCCTTGGGGCTCAGAATACCTTAGCGTGGCTTTGAATGCTTATTCATCCCCAATTTGTTGAGTGACATTGGGCTGCTCACTTAACTGTGTGGGGCAGCCTCAGTTTTCCCATCTGCAGTATGGGTGTCATGATGGGATGTTTGTGAAGTGCACGCAGTAGTCATCTCTTTCCTCCTGGCAGGGTGACAGGAGGCCCAGGGAGGGCCTTTCCCTCTGGGGCTGCAGGCCCTGGCCTCTGAGCGGGGATGACAGAATGGTGCAGGCAGGGACGCTGTCTCCCCAGCCTGTGCTCTGGCCTCATTATCTTCAGGCTGTTGCTGTGTTATGCCCAGCATGGCTGGAAGGTTTAATTTGGGGAGTGCTTGCAGACAGGCCTGGACCCCAAGACCGGGGAGAGCCCTGGGTTCCCCTGACCCAGCCTTAGCTGTGTTGCAGGCCTCTTCAACATCGGGACCCTGGCTATTATCCTTGGTCTCCCTGTCCAACCTGCAGAATCTCTCTGTGCCAAGTTCTTTTCATCCTTATGGTCCCACCTTCCCTCCCCAACAGTATCAGGACTCCTTGTTTTCCCCTGAGGGTCCTGGGGAATCGAGAGTCTCCCAGGGTTGAGGGTCTGTGAACAAAACACCCCTAGATTTTGTTTTGCCAGAGACTGATGCAGCCTTCCCTCCCTGCCTCCTCTCGGGCTTTCTGTGGCCCAGCTCAATTCTGCCTTCTCCCCTCAAGTCCTTTGGGACCCCTGAGCTCTCCTGAGCAACTCCAGTCCTTGGGCTGAATGAATGCAGCTAAAAGCAGCAACACAGGGCCAGCCCCATGGCTCACTTGGGAGAGTGCAGTGCTGGTAGTGCCAAGGCTGCAGATTCGGATCCTATATAGGGATGGCCAGTGCACTCACTGGCTGAGTGTGGTGCAGACCACACTGTGCTGAGGGGTTGTGATCTCCTTAACAGTCAGAAAAAAAAAAAAAAAAAAAGCAGCAACACAGAGTCTGAATCCCAGAGCTACCCCTTCCTGCTGTGTGGCCTTGGGCAAGTTACTTAACTTCCCTGTGCCTTAGTATAGAAGAGCGTTTCAGAGCACAGGCTCTGGAGCCAGGCTGCTTGCATTCACATCCTGCCTCACTGATGTCCTCACTATGAAATTTCAGGCAAATGGCCTTACCTCCCCATGCCTCAGTTCCCCTGTCAGTTGAGCAAGAATAGTTATAAGATTGTGAGGATCAAATTAGTTAATTTGTGCAGAGCCCTTCGCACAGTGCATGACACTACTGTTTACTAGCAGGTGGCTGATACAATTAATAGTGTAATAATGACGACAAGGGTGATATTTTTATTGTAACAGCATAGCTGTTAGTATCCTTGTCCATTTTCACCCCAAGTGTACATTTTGGGCTTTTCCTCCAGAACAGAGGGTCGGTGAACTTTCTCTGTAAATATTTCAGGCCTTGCAGGCCATGCAGCTGCTCCATGTTGCTGCTGTAGTGTGAGAGCCGCCCAGCCAATACGCAAGGGGATGGGTGAAGCTGTGCGCCAGCCACACAGGATGGGGACGAAGCTGGCTGCGCCTGCTGTGGCCTTGGGACCTCGTTTGCTGCCTCTTGCCCTAGATTAGTGCTTATCAGACTTTCTCTGGGAAGGACCAGTCTGTTTAATTTCCAATTTGTCACAAACAGATATGAGGTCCTATTGCACAGATACAGGGACTGGCCCAGGCTGAGTCCAGCAGGACCAGCATGCTGGCCGTGCATGTGGATGTCATGGTCATGCAGCTCCAAAGGGTTCTGAATGCTCTTGTGGTCTGTGACCACCTTGTTGCAGACTGACAATGTTATGGACCTTTCAGGGAGTAGCACTGCTCCGAGCCAAGGGTCCCAGACCTGGGACCTGCCTGGGCCAGGTGGGGGAAGTCGATGTGCGGGGGGGGGGGGAGAGGCTGGATCCTGAGTGCCATGTGGGTGTTAGCCATGTGGCCTCTTCTGCAGCACGGTTCCAGGTGCCTGGGGAGAGCTCTTAGGAGAGGCTCTGGTGGTATGGTTTGGCCCCCCAGAGAGAGCCTCTTTGAAGGCCCCATGCGGGGAGATTCATTTATTCATTCATTTGTTCATCCAGTTTTCATTCAGCAAATACTAACCAGGCATCTCCTGTGCCAGTTCTCTTCCAGGCCCTGGGGATGTTGTTGTGAGCAAAAGGGATAAGCATCCTTGTCTCAGGGAGATGACATTCTCACAGGGGAATAACGGGCAGGGAAGGAGGAGAGAGGGAGGGTTGAGGTTGGGGGAGTCCAAATTAAGTAGGAAGTCAGGGGAGGAGGCCACACTGAGAAACTGACAATGAAGTTGAGACCTGAAGGAAGGGAGAGGGCTGGAATGTGGAAATCTGGCTAAGGAATGTTCCAGGTAGAGGTAATGGCACATGCAAAGGTCCTGTGGTGGGAGCTCTCTTGACTGTAGCCCCCATCATTCCAGGAGAGTCCAGGTTCCAGGAATGGGTTGAATTCTTCCTTTGCAGCCACATGTGGCCCCAGATACTTTCTTGACCCCTTCTGGGGTAAGGAGCCTTGTCTGGGGGGCCAGAGAGGAGCACCACCCTCTCATTCCAGCCAAAGCAAACCCTCCTCCCAGCCCTGTTCAAATGTCCCCCAGAACCTGGCTCCAGTATTTGACTTGAGGACCGGATGCCCAGGCCCTCCGGGATTCCCTCCTGGGTAAATTGTTTTGCTGCAGCTGCCTGTCACCTACCCGAGGAGTTTTAAGGGCATCATTTTTTGGCAGCTTCAATTTCCAGCTTTAGAAGCACCATGGCTTAGGGAAAGTCCACAGAGTCTGAGAGACTGTCTCACCTGGATATGCTTTTCCTCCCCACCTTTTCTGAGCAGCAGCCCTGGAAACATGCAGAGAGGCCAGGGTGGAGCCCTCTCCCCAAATCGGGTTTTCTGCTGTCACCTGCTGAGACTGATTCAGAGCCTGTGGCCTGTCCCTTCTGCAGAAAGCCAAGCTTAGCCTCCATCTTGCATCTCAGAACCTAGCCCCTCCTTGCTGTGTGACCTGGACAAGCTCGTTAACCTCTGTGCCTCAGTTTCTCATCTTTGTGTGGAGCTACCCATGGAGGCTATTCAGCCCTGGAGATCTGTTTCAAGCCCCGGGGTGGAAACCAGTGTGGGCACCTGCAGAAATGGCCCCCAAGATGCTCCTTGGAGGAACTCCTAAATTGGGAAACTGAGGCCAGAGTCTGTGCAGTAGACTCCAGAGTCCAACCACAGGGGCTGCGTGCTGCCTTGTGCCCTTTCCTGCTTCGTCTGGCAGCTGCAGGCACCGTCTTGTGGAGGCCTCTCCCGAGGGAGGGGACTGTCTGCCTCTTTGCCTCTTTGCTCACTTTGCTTTGTGCGACAGAGTGGAGGGAGTTTTCCTCTTGGCAGACAGACACGAGGCTCACTAAGTTCCTCACGCCTCTGCATGTGCGTGGGAGACCATTGCCTGGCAGTCTCATCGTTGCCAGTCCAGGGGCCTCCTCCACTCCCTCCCTCCTTCCCTCAAGCCCCTCGATCTTCTTCCTCCTCCCCATTTGTGAGCATCTGGTGTCTTGTGCTTGACGCTGTGGGATGGGAGAGGAGGCTCAGCCCTTTCTGCCTTCTGGAAACTGCCCTCAGCCTTGGGGAGATCCCTTAGAGAGTTACGGGGAATTAGTGGTTGGAAGTGTGTTCATTTCAAAGGTGAGGAAACTGAGGCCCATAGAGTTTATGTAATAGGAACAACAGAAACATGCAGCCTGAGGCCTTGCAGCTTCTTGTGTCCACATTCGTCTGCCCAGGGAGGTTTGTCCCTCATCTTTTCCAGCCTCTGAGATTGATTCCAGATACTCATTCTTTCTAGCCTCTTGGCTCCCAGCCTCTTACATGCTTGTTTTGTAGGGTCTGAAACAGATAAATTCTCAACTCACCTACCTGGTATCCATCTCTTATTCTCTTTGCAAAAATAACTGCTTTAAAAAAAAAAGCCAGACAACAAAAGAATGACTAGATTTTTACAGAAAATTGGGAAAATTAAGAAAAGGTGCCAAGAAGGAACTAAGACACTTGCAATTGCGCTCTGTCTGAAGCCTTACCCATGTCAGACATCACTAATTGATTGCCACACACTGTATAACTGAATGTTCCAGACAGACAGAACTAACTGATTAGGATCAGCACATGAGTGAGACTGGTATTGTCTTCTTGTTTGAGCAGCTTGTAACTATCTTTTTTTTTTTTTTTTAAACATTTTAACATTTCCCAAATCAGGGTGTACATCTAATTTGTTAATATTGAGTTTATCCCTGGATGGTAATGGATAATGAGTTAAAGTGAAAATTATTCTGGCACTTGTTCGAATGTTAGGAGGGCTTTATTCAGAACTATTGCAATTGGGGTCAAGACGGTTGCAGTAGGAGAGAGAGCTCAGGCTCAACTCTGAGCACAACAGAGACAGCTGGGATTTCTAGTTGATGAGCAGAGAGGGCTGTGCAGGCCCAGCAAGGACAGGCCTTGCTCCAGGCTGAGTTGCAAGGAGGCTCAGAGGAGTCTGACTCAAGTTTGCCAATGGGTGGCATTTTATTAAAGAAGGAGCATTTTGCCTGATGTTTGTCCTCTGACATTGATCTGTGCCTGTAGATGTGCCAGACGTGTGTGAGTTTTTCTTTTACAAGACAGGATGGAGATGCTCCTAAGTTGGACACTTTGTTTTGAAACCCTGTCTTGGATGCTCCTTTTTTCCAGTTTTCTCTGCTAACGCATTTCTGTTTTTTACAAATAATGCCGCCCCTCATGCATCTGTAGTCTGGTCTTTGCTGTGCTGTGTTTCCCAGCTAGAATTTCTTGCCTGGATGGACCCACCCACAATCTGCTTGGCAGCGGTGGGGTGGGAGGGTGGGAAGGTGGGGGTGGCCCCTCCTCAAGGCCACTGTGGCTGGCAGACAGGTATAGTGGTGAGGAGCAGATTTTGCAGACAGATGGCCCTGGGCCTTTGCCAGTCTGTGGCCTTGGATAGGCAACAGAACCCCCTAGGCTCAGTTGTGTCATTTGGAAAGTGGGCACAATCATAGAGCGCTATGGTTCCAAGGAGGCTGTGTGGGAGGATTCAGCCCAGTGTCCTTGCAGAGTGCCTGTTGAGCAGTATGTATTACTTCTCCTTGTTGGCAATCGGCCTCAGGAGTGACCTCTGGCCAGATGTGTCCTCAGAGGGCTGGGTGAGGACATGGGCTTGTGTGCCTGGGGCAGAAGCAAGCACTGGGCAGGGAGCCTGTGGCCTGACCCCGTTGCCATGTCCATGACTGTCCGGGGACCCACCACCTGTGCTCACTCACTGCTCTGTCCCCTTCTTTAGGATGTCGGGCTGCTCGAGTACCAGCACCACCCCCGAGACTACGCCTCGCACCTGTCGGCCGGCTCCATCATCCAGCCCCAAAGGAGGAGACCCTCCCTGCTGTCTGAATTTCAGCCCGGAAATGAACGGTGAGGAGAGGCTTGCTCGCCTCCTTGCTCAGCACTACAGAGCCATTTCTCAGATGGACAAGTAGAGGCCCGTGGAGGAACAGGAACTGGCTGGGTTGGTGTTAAATAAGGGAGCATTAGGCTGTGCATTTGCTGTTGTCCTGCTGTGGCTGTGACTCTGGGCAAAGCAGGGAAGAGCCAAGTGGCCCTTGGACTTCCAGTGTGGACTGTCAGTGGCCTCTGTGGGTGTGCGGCTTGGGCAGGAGAGGGAGCAGAGCTAGTTGCTGGTTGGAAGGGACATGTTCACACCTGGTGCACATGGAGAACCTCCTTCCTTCCCTCGCTTCTCCCTTTTTCTCCAGCTGGCAGTCCAGATCCTCTCATGTCTGCCCCATGCTGGGCCAGCCTTCCCTTAAGCCAAATGGGAGAGGAACAGGCCAGGGCAGCCTGGCGGGACCCTAGTGAGAGGAGAGCCATGTAGGGCTCTCAGTGTACAGATTCTGGGCCATTTGGCCACCCTCTTTCTCCCTCTTTCTCCTGGAACTTCTATGGAGGCAGCTGAAGTGTGGGAAATTGTGCCCAGTTCTCAGAAGGGGCAGCTGAGGCTGTGAGGTTGAGGGATGGGTCTGTGTTAACTCAGCTGGGATTAGAACTCAAGAGACCAGGCCTGAGCCCTTGATGGTGCCATGTACCTGTGGAGGTGTCCCAGGGCCATGAAGGGAGCCCACTGCTGAGGGCCACACTGCAGTCTTGCTGGAGCAGGTGGGGCTGGTGGAGGAGGTGCCTGTGTTGGTTTCCTGGGGCTGCTGTCACCAAGAACCACAAACTGGGGGGCTAAAACAACAGAAATGCCTTCTCTCACAGTTCTGGGGGACTAGGAATCTGGAATTAGAGTGTCTACAGGGCTACGATCCCTCAGAAGCCTGTAGGGAGAATCCTTCCTGCCTTGTTCAGCTTCTGGTGTCCCCAGCGTTCCTTGGCTTGTGGGTGCATTGCTCCAGTCTCTGCCTCTGTTTCACATGGCCATCTCCTCTGTGTCTCTGTGTCTTTTTATCCTCTCCTGTTCTTATAAGAACACCAATCATTGGACTTAGGACCTACCCTAATCCAGTATGACCTCATCTTAGCTTAATTACACCTGCAAAGACCCTGGTGCCAAACAAGGTCATATTCTGAGGTTCTTGTGGACATGAATTTTGGGGAGACACTATTTAAGCCAGTATGGTGCCTTTTTCACATTTCAATGAAAAAGCCACAAGCTTCCTCCCAAGGACCTTGTAATGGGGAAGCCCTCAGTTCTGAGACATGCAGGATGGACGTCCTGGGACCCAGTTTTGGTGAGAAAAAGGTTAGAGGGTCCTCCAGGGAAGAGAGCTCAGAGGGGCAAGAGCCTTGTTCTCCAGGTGAAGCTGGCAGCATGGCGCCAGCCCATGTGGCGAGTAGTAGCACTCGGTCAGTCTGCATGCACGATTGAGCACCTACTGTGTGCCAGTCACTGGGGTACGACAGTGAACAAGACAGGTGGATGGTGCCTCCCTGGTGGAGCAGAACTTCTGGGGCGGGGCAGGCAGCCAGCACACACCTGTGAACCACCAAGTAGGTGGCAAGGGCTGTGGAGAAAGAAAGAAAGAGGCTGGAGAGGCGGCTAGGGGCAAGGAGACCGCTCTGAGGAGGAGGCACCCTTTGCCCTGAGACATGAAGGAGAAGGGGTAGTGTGGAAGGTACTGGTGTGCAAGGGCTCCAGGCACAGGCCCAGCATGTGCAAAGGCCCTGAGGCAGGAGTGCAGTGTGTGAGGGGAGCAGGGGCCAGATCAGGCAGGGCCTGTGGGTGAAGGGAATGAATTTGTATTCTGCTCTGAGTGTATGGAGAGGCACAACTTGAGAAGCATTTCAGCAAGGGCAGCGTTTGGGCTCTGCCTAGTGGTTGATGGCTGGAGCCTGGAAGGTAGAGGCCAGGAGTCCCAGCTCTGCTGGGTTCATTTAGACAAGGCCATGCCCTCTGTGGGCCAACTGGGGAGGAGGGTTAGGAGAACTGGTCAGGAGCGATTAAGCTGGACAGCTCCCATCTCTGCACAGGGCTGCTGGGCTGAGTTGAGAAGATGACTACGCCAGGGGTAGCAGCAAGTGTGTTGTGATCAGCTGGTGGTGTCTGCCATGGTGGGTGATAGGGAAATGGTATCACATGTGCTATTGTCTGCATTGGACCCTCAGCACTTATTTGGACTTCCCTGTGCCCATGAGTCACCTGGGGATCTTGTTATAAGGTAGGGTCTGATTCAGTAGGGCTGGGGTGGGACTCAGATTCTGCATTTCTAGCCAGCTCCAGGTGGGGCTGATGCTGCCGGCCCTCAGACCACACTGAGTAGTGAGGGAGTGGCAGTCACCAGCAGGTGTTCGTGTCAGCTCTGGCACATTCCTTTCCTACATACGTCCTCAGTGAGTGTGGGCTTGAAGGAGACCAAGCTGTGTGGGAGTCCTGCTTCGCTGTGCGGCCTTGGACAGGCGGGCTTTTTATGAGCACATTTCTCTCAGGGTCACCTGAGCACAGCACGCAGTAAGTGCTCAGCCGGGAAGGCAGTTGGAACCTCGGGGGTCTCAGAGCCTTGTTCTTCTGTGTGACACCACATGTTCTTGCTTCCCGCAGGTCCCAGGAGCTCCACCTGCGACCAGAGTCCCACTCGTACCTGCCGGAGCTGGGCAAGTCAGACATGGAGTTTATTGAGAGCAAGCGCCCTCGCCTGGAGCTGTTGCCTGACCCGCTGCTCCGGCCGTCACCCTTGCTGGCCAGTGGCCAGCCTGGCGGGTCCGAGGACCTCACCAAGGTAATGCCTGGCTCCAGCCAGGAGCTCCTCTGCTGATTGTGCTGCGTGGAAGGGAAGGGGTGGGTGTGCAGGGAGTGGGGACAGCTTGGGTAAAGCCTTGGAGGTGGGACCGAATGCAGGGTATATAGAGGCTGGGCGGCAGGAGGAGCAAGAACTGGGGAAGGTATTCTAGGTGGCAGGAGCAGCAAGTGCAAAGGTCCTGAGGCAGGATCTGACATGTGGCCATTGTGGCTGGCTGGGGGTTGGAGGGGAGATGGGGGCCCTGGGGAGCCACGCAGCAGAGAGCTGCCATCTGAAGGGGTGTTATGACAGCCCTTATTTTCAGCCGTTAGCACACACTGAGTGCTTGATTAGGGTTGGGTTATTTGGTTCATTGCTTGCTTGGAACACGATACTCAGTGACCCCTTCAAGCTCTGCGGCTACTGGGACTTGAACCCTGGCCTGTGAGGCAGCCAGCTCAGGGATCTGCAGGGCCTCTGAGACTCCTGAATTCTTGAGAGGCAGGGAGGGGATGCTCCAGAGACTCCTGAAGTGACATGGGGCAGAGTTGGCTCAGCACCAAGGGGGCGGATCTTGGTCAGGGCATGGCCTGGAACCCTAGAGCCCCTGGTAGGGGGCAACAAACACTCCTTCTTGCTGTCCAGAGTCTGGCCACTCCTTGGGGCGCCAGGTAGCACAAGGTGGGGCTGTGCTGAGTGCAGCCACCCATGCCTGAGCGACCATGGGGCCAGTGTTGGGCAGGGGAGCTGGGCAACTAGAGGCTCCTCCGTGTCTCCATGGGGGCTGCCTGCCATTCCAGATAGTGACAGGCTGCCCTCGCCCCAGGCCTCACCTGTGCACTCACCCACCCCAGGGCCTTCTGTTGATCTACCTTCAGGTGACCTGGGTGCAATTTTCACCACCCCCACACCACAGATGTGTGGCCTCAGCTAGTGACTGTGCCTCACTGAGCCTGTGTTCTCCTTGTTCATCCAGGGACAGTAACAGAACTGACTCTGTGTCCTTATGCACAGGGTGTCAGCCGGGTCATCTAGGTAGAGGGCTTGGCTGTGAGCCGCACACAGGAAGTGCCCAGCACTCTGAGCTGGTCCAGCTGGAGGTTGTGCAATACCAAAGCCAGGCAACCTGGGCCAGACTCAGGCTCTTGTTGGGGAGAGAAGACACCAGCGTGGGCCCTGGAATGTTCACTGGGATGGGTTTGGGCTGGCAGGAGGCTGGGACGGTCCTGCTTCCTGCTCTGCTTGGCTGTGACCTGACACCTGCACACCTGCCAGGTGCCACAGGGCTGACCTGCGGCCAGGGAAGGCAGGTGCTAGGGTTGTCCGTGTGGATGTTGGTTGGCTTAGCCTCCCTGCCACCAGGGCAGGCCCCCTCCCTGAGGTTGTCACAGGGGAGCGAAAAAGCCCAAGTCCTCACAGTGGCCTGCAGGTCTGGCATGATCCAGCCCGTTACCTCTGTGACCTCATCCCCTCTCCCACCCACCTCAGCTACAGCCTCGCAGGCCTCCTCGGGGGTCCTCAAACACACCGGTGCTTTCCCCCTTGGGGCCTTTGCACCAGCTGTGCCCTCAGCCAGGAATGCCCTCCCCTCAGTGAGGCACATGCCTCTTCCTTCACTCCACGCCCTGACTGCTCTGCCAGGGCCTGCCTGGAACTGGGAGACCTAAGGCCAGCCCCACAGGGCCCCTTAAGGCAGCTCATGGCTGAGGTTGTGCCTCCACTGTGTCCCCCAGGGTATGAGATTGGGCCATGGTTGAGAGTCCCTGATGGCCTTGAAGGGATCTTTGTGGCCTGGAGCCCCAGCCACCGGCACTTGAGTCTGGGCTTGGGACTAGTGTCAGTGCCAGGACCCTCCTTCCAGCACTGCACCCTTGGGGGTCGGAGGGGGGGTTCCTTGGCTGTTGGGAGCCCAGCCAGCCTCCCTCCCCCTAAACTCAACACCTCCAACACTTCCTTCCTGCCTGCCTTCCTTCATTTCAGTAAAACTCAGGACAGTCTAGGCTAGAAGCTCATTTTGTCTCTGATTTACATGGAGGAAGTTGACTGCAGTGCTAATGAGGGATTGCAGGCAGTGGCCCCAGAAGCTTTTGTTCCTCAGGGTCACCCAGAAGCTGTATCTGACCACCGGTGCTGGGGTGGGGACCATGTCCAGGTGACATCTTCGTCCTTGTGCCGGCCTGGTGCCTGGCCAGCTGAGTGATGGATGCCCCTCCCTGCATAGTGCTGAGCAATTCCATTAGGCTCCTTCATGACCGTGGGGACACACATTAGCTCATTCACAGGCCTCCCAGCTGCTGGGTGAGGTCAGTGATCATATTACTGCAGCACTAGTGGGGGTGGGGTGGGGACTGGGAGCCAGGCCAGGGAAGGAAAGTGGCCCACTCAGGCCTGCTGTGTCCTCTTCTCTGCCTGACACCTCTGGATAGGATCAAATGGCAGAATTTCAGGCTGAGGCAGGTCCTTCATTGGGAGGATAGTATGAAGGAGGCACTCACGTGGTGGTAATGATGATAACAACAGTTAACATTAAGTGAGCACTTATTATGTGCCAGGTACTGTGCCAAGTCCAGTGAGTGTCATTCCATTGTATTTTCCCAGCCCAATGAAGTGGAGAGAGAGGCCCCAGGCTGAGAGTTGGGGGAGCAGGATTGCAGCCCAGCCCCCCACTCCCCCGTGCTTCCACCACTCAGGGCTCCCCCTCTGCTTTCCCTGGGGAGGCTACCCTACTCCCTCTGCCTGGATCCCCCATTAACACCTGAGTCTGTTCCTTTTCCTTTTTTTGTAAAAGGCAGGAGGGAATTTTAGCTCAACCTCCTGGGAGGGACATTTCCATTTGAAAAACTTCCTGAAAGTGGGGTTTGGATGGCCAGCAGGTCAGAGTGTGTGAGAAGGGAGCTCAGAGCCCAACCAGGCGGCTTCTTTCCTCTGTGGGGACCCGACCTTTGTGGGCTGTTGTCCCCCAGCCCACTCACATCCGGTTCTGCCCAGAGAACAGGTTAAAAGGGTGTTTCAGGCTGGCTCCCCAAGAGGCTTCTGCTGCCCCCCAGCTGGTCTCTCCAGAATAGGGCCGCACCTTCCCCTGAAGGTCTCCACCCTTCACAGTTACTGTGAGTCTTTCTGCTTGGCCTGCACTTTCCTTGTCTTTGTTGGGGCTCCCTCTGCCAGGAGTCCTCCCTCCCTGCCTGCCATCGGTCTCTGGTCTCTGTCTCTCTGTCCATCTCTGTCTCTGTCTCTCTCTGCCTAACTGTGTGTGTCTCTGTCTCTACATCTCTCTGTCTGTCTGTCTTGTCTGTCTCTATGTCTCTCTCTGTCTCTATGTCTGTGTGTTTCTCTCTCCTTGCTTCCTGGACCCTGCAGGGGAGTAGTGGGCCCAGCGTTGGGGCCTGCCTGGACCAACCACTGTAATTGCTTCAGGCTGTTAAGAGCCTTCGGAAAGTTTGAGCAAGTTTTGGGCAAGAGAAGAAGCTGGGGAGAGGAGAACACAGCTCGGAAAGTGTTCAGATGTTTTTTGCATCTGCTGTGTGGAATTCTCTGGATGCATGAGACAGGAATTCGATGGGGTTTTTAGCATAGTCCCCCTCTGCCCCGGTGTGTTCATTTTTTGTAAAAAATTCTCTGTTTTATAATGCTTCCCTGCCCTTGAGCTTCTGGTATCCCATGGCATCAGAGGCTTCCTTTGGAGGTCACCAAACTTTGTCTTAAGGAGCTTTTCAAAGCATCATAAACAGCACCACCTCTGAAAGTCCCTTCGGCTGTTGGGGCTCTGTTGTCTGAAAGGGACAGACAGCCCCTGTCAAATTGGCTTAAGCACGCATCGTAGCTCACATAACTGAAGTTCAGGGGTCTGTTAGCTTCATGCAAAGCCTGATCTAGGTGACATGATGTCATCAGGACCCCATCTCTGTCCATTTTGTGTCTCTACCATCTTTCACGTGGTCTTGGTGTGTTAACAAGCAGGCAGCTTATGATTTCTCCCAGGTTCCAGTCCAGAAAAAAGAGGGAGCTCTCCCTTCCTCTCTCCACATTTTCAGCCCCAAACTGCTTCTCCTCTTCTCATTGAGTGGGTCCGTGCCTGTCCTGGATCCTGTCATTGTGGCCAGGGTAGGGGGGATTGTGAGTCTCTGAGGCTGGCTCATTTCTTCCTGGAGCTGGGACGTGGGGAGCCTCAGGGGTTCCCCCTCAGTCCTGGGGGCTTTTGCTCCTTCTTTGTCTTTTAATTTTGCATAGTAAGTTTTTCTCTTCAATGCTGGCTTGAAGTTTCACACCAAGGGCATCTGGTGAAGAAAATGGCACCTGCCGCTCCCAGGGCAATGAGTTGGGGGTATCGGCTCGTTTTCCTCCCTCGGCCTCTGGGTGACACGCAGGCAGCCATCTTCGGGAGGGCCACCTGAAGACCTGATTGCCTGGCCCCTCAGCCCCAGTCCTGGGCAACTCAGCACAGGGAAGCACTCCTTGTGGGTGTGCCTCTTCTTTTGAAATCGAGGCGAGGTTCACACAACATCAAATGAACCGTCTTAAAGTGACCAGTTCGTTGGTGGGTGGTATATTCACAGTGTGCAACCGACACCTCTGTAGTTCCAAAACGTTCTCATCAGCCCAAAAGGAGACCCCATACCCATTAAGTGGTCACTCCTCTTTCCCCCTCCCCCAGCCCCTGCAACCACGAGTCTGCCTTCTGTCTCTGTGGATGTGCCTGTTCTGGACATTTGACATCAGTGGACTCACACACCATGCGGCCTTTCGTGCCTGGCTTCTTTCACTCAGCATCGTGTTCTCAAGGTTCATCCGTGTTGTAGCAGGTGTCATGCTGTTTTCCTTTTTATGGCTGAGTAACAGTCCATTGGACAGATAGACCACATTTTGTTTATCTGTTTATGAATTGATGGACCTACTTGTGCATTTTTACTGAGCATAAAAGTGGAGCCTGAACAGTAAGGAAGAACCCGGTGAAGAAGAGGGCTTTGCTTTCACCCATTGAGAGTTTAGGGATATAAGTTTCTAGCCACTTTTCCAACAGTTTCTAGTGGTTGCTGACTACTGCTTTTAGTCCTGGTGTTGCCCCCACCTGCTCTGGGGATGGAACCCGTTTTGCTGATGTTGCTGTTGAGAATGACTCCTGGGGTAGGTGAACAGTTTGGTCTTACAGTTTGGGGGTGACCTTGATCCCATATAGCCCTTCCTTGCACATCCTTGTTCTCGTTCTCTCGTCTCTTCTTTGTCCAGGGGAGAGAGCAGAGGGGGAAAGGGGAGACATCCCTGCAGAAGGTAATGTGACTAGGAACCATGTTTGCTGCTCCCTTTTGTCTCAGGAGCCCTGAGAAATGGTTGAGGCTACAGAGAGACCAGCTAAGCCCAGGGAGCACGGGGGGGAAGGCAAGCCTCAGCAAGCCTCACCGGGGTGGTGGTGTTGGGAGAGGCGTCTGATGTCAGCTGGCCAGAAGTGGCATCCAGTGCTTTGGGCAGAGGGAACATCCTGTGCAAAGGCCCCGGGGTGCCAGATTCGAGAGCCACTTCTGGTTTGCCGCATGTGGGGTCAGGAGTCCACGGCCCCCTGCTCAACCTCCTGTTGGGGAGCAGTTAGGGCCCCCACCCCCACTGACACACTCATGTGCATTCCTTCTGAGTATTTTTCTAGGAATTTTTTTCCACACACAGTTTTGCTTCTAATTTCAGGGGGTCCTTGGCTCTTCTGCCCAGCCAAGTAGTTCTGTGGGGTGAGCAGATGTGTGGCTGGGACCTCGTTCCTGCCCTGGGAGCCTCTGCAGCCTCCCTCTTCCTGCACCCTCGAAGCCTAGGCTTCATCACTCTTTGTCTGGGTGGCCTTGGGCACGCTGAACCTCACTGGGCCTTCGTTTCTCATCTGGAAAATGGGGAAGACATTATTAGCCCTTCCCAGGGTAGTTGTGGCAATGGCATGAATCAAGACCTGTGAATTGCTTAGAGCAGGGGGTCAGCAAACTCTAGCAAGCTCCAAATCTGGCTCTCAGCCTATTTTTGTAAATAAAGTTTATTGGCACAGAGCCATGCCCATTTGTTATGGATTTGTTATGGATTGCCTGTGGCTGTTTTCACAGTACAATGGCAGGGCTGAGTACTCAGGACAGAGACTGTCTGGACCTCAAAACCAGAAATGTTTACCATCTGGCCCTTTACAGAAAAGCGTAGCCCCTGCAGGCTCGAGGTTCTCGGTTTCTTCATCTGTACAGTGGGGATGAAGTAGCAGCCCCCTCGTAGGCCTGCTGAGGGACAGTGGATGGAGAGTGCTGAGGACTGGAGTGGGCCGAACAGTGAGTGGTCCCGGGTGTAATTTCTAGGGTGTCCCCGGTGGAGGTGGCCTGAGGGGTGTGGAGGGCCTCACCAGGGTGGTTGAGGGACTTTCGTGCATTTCCCTTGAGGATTCTGTGTTTGCGGAGGGACCCTCCTGGTTGTCCAGACTCCAGCTCCCCATGTCCCCGTGTCTCAGATGGTGACAGTGAGTCCTGCAGGCAAACTGAGTGTGATCCTGAGACTCTTGTCCCCTGTAGACCTTGCTAGGGATCTTTGGGGGATGAGGGGGAGGACAGGGGCCCTGAGGATGGGACGGGTGGCCAGATGATGACATGGACTCTGCTAGTCTCAAGATTGGGGCCGGGGGTGGGGGCAGCAGTTGTCCTGGGGGATAATGTCTCCTGTGTCCTCTGGGTGCAGCTGCCATCGGGGTGGGGAAGTAGCAGTCCGGCGCTGCTCCATGGCTTTATTTGCCAATGGCTGCTGGCTTGACCCTGAGGATAGCACAGGGCGGGGGCTGGGTTACGCCTGAGCTGCCAGGCCTGGAGCCCAAGTTCTGAGATAGTACCATCCCAGCCAACGCATATTGAGTGCTTACAGTATGCCAGGTTCTGAGCTGAGTGCTTGGCACACATTCACACATTCAAGACTCACAACAGCCTGCGAAGTAGGAACTATTATTCTCCCCATTGTACAGATGAGGAAACTGAGGCAGAGAGCAACTGAGTAAGCTGCTTGAGGTCATGGAACTGGGGTGTGGCAGAGCAGGCCAGGATTTGAACCCAGGGCTGCATGGGTGAGGACGGAGTTTTTTTTTCAACCACCTTTTTTCCAGAGTGTTCCTAGCATAGCCTGGATGCTCCACGAATGAAGTCAATGAATAAACAAATGCAGGGTTGCTTTGTTCAACACATTTTTGTGAAAACAAATTTATTACACAAAGAGTAATCCTCAATGAAGGAAAATCAGAAAGATTCTAGTAATAAAAAGAAGAAAGTAAAAAATACCCTCCTGCCCCACTGCCCAGATAACTCCTTTTGACCTCTTTGAATCCCATTCTTGTTTGTTTTCTGTGTGTTTGTGTATGTATGTATATTTTCTACAAAGCCATGATTGTGCTATATGTGAGGTTCTATAACGTGTTTATGTGCACTGGACATTGTGAATGAATGTTTACGGTGGGTCTGCAGAGCCCAGGTCTTGGGAGAATGGAGACTGTGCGTCTTGGTTCATGTTCCTGGAGAGTTTGGTCTGGTGGGAGGACACAGATGGGGTAAATGGAGCAAGAGAGATGTGTTATGGGGAAAGTGATGGGGGAAGGCATCATGTCTTGAGAGGAGGTTGGGAAAATGTTCATGTAGGAAGAGTGTTTAACCTCATCTTGAAGGATATAAAGGATTCTGACCTTTGGAAAGTGGGCAATGGTCCGGGAAGGGTATGCCTGGCAGGAGCACTGGCAAGGGCAAAGGTCAGGACACATGTCCAGTGTGCTGAGGCCTGAAGTCAGAGCTGGAAACTGGAGGTATATTTGGGGTTTGCTGTCTGGGGGGAGTTCCCTGAGCTGACCCTGCACTTGTCTCTTCTCTACTATAGGACCGTAGCCTGACGGGCAAGCTGGAGCCAGTGTCTCCCCCCAGCCCCCCGCATGCTGACCCTGAGCTGGAGCTGGTACCTCCAAGGCTCTCCAAGGAGGAGCTGATCCAGAACATGGACCGTGTGGACCGTGAGATCACCATGGTGGAGCAGCAGATCTCTAAGCTGAAGAAAAAACAGGTGCGAGTGGGTGGGTAGGTTGGAGAATGGTGGCTCTGAGCCTCCAACCCAGCAGCAGTGACAACAGCGAAGATAACACTAGTAACAGTAATCATGAACATGCACTGTGCACTTCCAAATTCCTGGGAGCTGACTTGTTTTTATGCCCTTTACATTCATTAGGCAAGAGTACTATATGGGGCAGTGCCATCCAATATGCTGAGCACTTCTCTTGTGCTAGCTGGTTTTTACGCCCTTTACATTTATTAGATAAGAGTATCGTATGGGACAGCACTGTTAGTAGAACTTTCAGCAATGATGAAATGTTCTATATCTATGATAGCCATTAGCCATGTTTGGCTATTGAATATTTCAAACCTGCCTAGTACAACTGAGGAACTGAATTTCTAATTTAGTTTAAATTAAATTAATTAACACTTGAATAGCCACATGTGCTGCTCTACTAGACAGCACAGAAATGGTGGGTGAGAGTTCAGGATTTCCAGTCAGGCTGTCTACGTTCAGATCCCATTTCTACCACTTCTTGGTAATGTGGGGTGGGCAATTACTTCTCCGGGCTTCACTTCCCTCATCTATAACCTGCGGGAAATATCACCAGGTTCTGGAATCTGAACGGGTGGGGTCTCCTAACTCTGCCCCTCACCAGCTGTGTGGTTTTGAAAACTTCACCTCTTGGAGCTTTGGTTTCCTTATCTGTAAAATGGGCACAAACGTAACACCCACCTCATAGGGTTCTGAGGAGGGAACAAGATCATACCATTAAAAATAAATCCTCATGTCTTTGCTGAAACCACACAAAGACTTGCAAAGAAAAAAATTGATATAAACATGATATTCATTTTATAATTTTATGTTAAATATTATTTAACATAAACTTGATTGATAATCTGCCTTTTCCCAGCTGTTCCACAGTTCCCTTCCTGGTATCATTCAGGTCTCTGCTTAGATGTTCTCTCCATAGACAGGACCCCCCCTCCCCAGTCTATTATAGGAGTCCCCACCCCCAGCATCCTCTATCGCAGGGGTCAGCCAGTCTGACCAAATATGGCTTGCTGACGGTTTTTGTAGATAAAGTTTTATTGGCACACAGCCATGCCCATTTGTTTACATTTCTTTATGTATATATGTCTATGGCAGCTTTTGTGCTACAGTGGCAGAGTTGAGTGGTCACGACAGAAACCGTGTGGCTCACGAAGCCAAAGATATGTACTATCCGGGCCTTTACAGAAAACTTTGCTGACCCCTCTCTGTCCCATCACCCTGGTGGTGGCATCATCCTTTGAATTAATATAGATCCTGTTTTATTATAGATTGGTCTTCTCCCCACTGCAAAATAAAGCAGGGTCCTCGTCTCCCTGTTAACTGCTGTGTTCCTTGTGGTGTCAGGCACAGATTAGGTGCTCATTAAAACTGTTGATTGAGTCAGTGTGACACTATTTTGACCCTGGGGAGCATCTAGGCTAATGGGGACAGCAGGCTCACCCTTGATCCCCTCCACACAAGGAAGTATGGGCTCTGTGTAGGATCAAGGGCTCACCCCAGCCACTGTGGCCAGTAGGGTGAAGGCTGATAAGAGAAGCCTTCCTGGGAGAGGCACTGTGTGAGCTGGGCTTTGAAGGATGTATGGGGGGGCGGGCATCTATTCAAGGAGGCATTGGTGCTGTCACTTGCATGGAAGAGCTGGGATTTGGTGATATTCCAGCATCTAGGCCTGGTCACTGAGGCTCGGCCAGCATCCGAGACCTCAGGGGGCAGAAGGTGGGTTTCCAGGATGGCGGCTCAGGCATTCCGAGAGAGGTGGACCCCAGCTGGGGCCAGGCAGGCATTGTCAAGGCCCGTGGAGGACCGGTACCTATAGTTCCTCTGGGCCTGGCTGTGGGACAAGGCGGAAGCTACAGGTCATGTGCACGTTTGGGGCTGTGGCTGGAAGCGAGGTGGCTCAGGGCAGCCCCCAATTCTCAGGTTTTTGGTTTTGAGATTTTTCTTTTTTCCTAAATTTCACTTTGGCTTTTTTTTTTTTTTAACTAAAATTCCCAAGTATAAAATTATTTTAGAGTGTCAATTCAGTGGCATTTAGTACATTCATAATGTTGTACAACCATCACCTCTATCCAGTTCCAAGACATTCTCATCACCCCAAAAGGAAACTCTGTACCCATTAAGCAGTCATTCTCCATTTCTCTCCCTACCCCCAGCTACCTCTTGGCTTTCTGTCTCTATGGATTTGCCTGTTCTGGATATTTCCTATAAATGGGATCATACAGTATGTGGCCTTTTGTGTCTGGCTTCTTTCTCTTAGCATCATGTTTTCAAGGCTCATCCATGTTGTAGCAGGTATCAGTGCTTCGTTCCTTTTTATGGCTGAGTAATATTCCATTGTGTGGGTATGCCACATTTTGTTTATTTAGTCATTTATTACAGACATTTGGGTTATTTCTACCTTTGGGGTATTGTGAATAGTGCTGCTCTGAATGTTTGTCTTCAAGTTTTTGTTTGAGCACCTGCTTTCACTTTTCTTGAGTACATGCCTCGGAGTGGAATTGCTGGGCCATATGGTAACTCTAGGTTTAACTTATTGAGGAATTGCCAGGCTGTTGTCCACTGCGCTGCACCATTTTACATTCCTACCAGCAGTGTATGTAGGTTCCAGTTTCTCCACATCCTTGCCAACAGTTGTTAATTTCATTTAAAAAATTTTTTGATTGCATCTCTCGTAGTGGTTGTACAGTGTTGTCTCATTGTGGTTTGATTTGCGTTCGATGGCCAGTTTCTGTCGAGTCCCTGCTACACAGCAGTACTTTTTGTGCATTATCTTCTTTGATTCTCCAAACAGCCTTATGAGGTAGGCACTGCTGCTCCCAGGTTTCACTGAAAAAGACACTGAGGGTCAGAGAGGTGAAGTGACTTGCCCAAGGCCACAGTGCTGGTGAGTGATGAAGCTATGGTTTGACTCCAGACCTGGTAGAGTTGAGTTGCCTTCTTAGCTGAGTCACTGTACATGTCTCAGGTCGTATTTCTCTCTGGTGCCTGAGGGAAGGCCACCTTCACTGTCTGGAGAGAGTCTCCCTCCCGTCCACCCTTTCCAGCTGTCCACCTCTTCCATTTTTTGGTTTCCTTTGTTTTGCACTTTTGGGGTCGTTTGGATGCCCTTCTGGAAGTCACCACCAGGAGTCGCTGTGGGACCAAGGCAGCTTGGCTCAACCACCCAGGCTTTGTGGCCAGCAGACTCTGAATTTTCTGGCACTTACCGTGTTGCCTGCCTCTCGTCTGCCTTTTTGAGTTTGTAACGGTCTGCTCCAATGTCATGTGCAGGCTGTGTGAGCATCGTGAGCAGAGTAGCACCATGTAGGGTAGGTTGCAGACCTTAGGCCAGTGCCTTACGCTCTCTGGTCTTTAGCTTTCCTTTTTGGTATGAAGCAGACAGTGGCACAAAGGGATGCCCGTTGCAGAGGTGTCTGGAGGAGGGGATCCGGGATGAAGACCACAGGCAGTGGTGATGAAAAGCTGTTTATTGAGTGCTTATTGTGTGCCAGGCACTGGGCTCATTTAACCCTCACACCAACTCTCTAGGGTAGAAGCTTTCATTATCCCCATTTGCCAGATGAGGAAACTGAGGCTCAGAGAAGTTCAGCAGCTTCCCAAGGCTATGCAGCAAATAATCAGTAGAAGCAGCGTTCTAATACAGACAGTTTGGCTGCAGTGTCCTCACAGCCCCTCCTGATGCTGGTGGTACTCATAATCAAAATGGATAATAATAACCAGCTTTTAGGAACCCCAACTCAGTGCTAAACATGTGTTAACTCATTCAGTCCTCCCCTCGACCTGCAATGGGGAGGTACGGTGATTAGCCCCATTTTACAGATGAGGAATCTGAGGCCCAGCAGGCCTAAGCTGCTTGCTTATGCTCCCCTAGCTGGTAAGTCACAGAGGCAGGATTTGAACCTGGGAAGGTTGGCTCCAGAGCCGGGAAGCTGCAGCTGGCCTCAAGGGAACTGGGGCCTCTCCAGGGCGTGGAGTCCCTGGGGGTGACTCAGAGGAAATGGTTAGCAGCCTGACTTCCTGTGTGCGGCCGTGGCCCTGGCTGCGAGGGGGCCGCCTGCCGCCACCACCGTGGGGGCCACATCTCTCCTTCCGCGGCCCCCGCTCACCCCCACTCTGCCCCTTCCCACAGCAACAGCTGGAGGAGGAGGCTGCCAAGCCGCCCGAGCCCGAGAAGCCCGTGTCGCCGCCGCCCATCGAGTCGAAGCATCGCAGCCTAGTGCAGATCATCTACGACGAGAACCGGGTATGCCTGCCCCACCCTGCAGGGTTCTACCCCCCCAGAAGCCACCTTCTGTGCATTGCGGGGGCACCTCCAAGCACCTGGCTCCCTCCCCAGACCTCAGTTTGTGAGTGGGTGGAGGAAGGGGCAGCCGGTGGCAACCCAGCGTGGTGTGGCTTCTGGGTGGTTCTGCACAGACGGGCAGACTGTAGTGGACCGCGGCAGGCCTGTGGATGCAGTGTGAACACACAGGCATTGGCTTCTGGGAGGGCCTCGGGGCCAGTTGATCGTTGAGGGGAAGGACGATCTCTTTGGGCACTCTTGCAGAAGAAATTCCTGTATTGCAGAAGGTGACGATATTGTTATTAACAATAACAACTAACATTCATTCAACAGCTCCTCCCTGTAGTAACCCTGGGAGGAGGGTATGTACAGTAGCTGTTTCCATTTTACATATGGAGGACCTGAGGCCCAGAGAGGTCAAGTGACTTGTTCAAAGTCACATGACCAGGAAATGGTGGACCTGGGATTTGAACCTGTGGGCTGTCAGACCGCAGGGTGTGGTTCTTCAGTGACATTTGGCCTCCACTGACATTTGGCCCTGGAAGGGGCCTTTGGGATGATTGAGACACAGGGTCTGTAGCAGGCTGTGGGAGGTCCCTGGGGATCCTGGGAAGGGCAGCTGCTGAATGTCTGGAGGGGATTTGGTTGTGGGGGAGGGGCTCAGAGTGCCCACAGCAGAGTGTCTCCAGGGGCTGGACCCCAGAGGTCTACACTGTCCCAGGGTGGAACCAGGTATCTGGTGAGGTGGTGAGCTCCCCATCATCCCAGTCAAGCTGCTGTGAGCTGAGCTCCTGTGATTTACAGTCGACTTTCTCCAAATGCACTTGGGACCTGTGGATGTTGAGTCCCCTCCCTTGTTTTATAGATGAGGAAACTGAGGCCCAGAGAGGGACCCATCCTTGCCTGAGTTCACACAGCAAAGTGTGACAGATGGGGGACCTCCCCTCCCTGCCTTGGCTCCTCTGGTCCCCCTGTTGCGCAGGGCCTGGTCATCCTTCCCAGCTGTGTCTTCTGTGAGATCTTCTCTGGCCAGATCAGTGCTCCGAATTGAGTTGGGGGGCTTCTGGTGTCCCTGTGCCCTGGATGGCTGCTCTGGAGCCTGTGGCAGTAGCCCCAGCCAGGGAACCACTGGATCAGCTGGTTTGGCTACACCTCCACCATTCGAGGCAGTGATACTACACAGGATGGGACCAGCCTGCTGGGGGACTGGGGTGTGTGTGCTCGGGTTACCCTCCCACCCCAAGTGACACTAACACCGGTCACAACAATAGGAGAGCTAAGGAGCCACACGGCTTCAGCCAGATGTCCTGGGTTCAAATTCCGTCACTCCCACTTCCTGGCTCTGTGACCTGGAGCATTTCACTAAACCTCCCTCATGTTCCTTGACTGTAAATGGATGGTAACGACAGCACCTGCCTTGTACAGTGGCTGTGGGGATTTAATGAGCTCCTTGCGTGTTGCCCTCAGGGCAGCACCTAGCATAGAAGAAGTGTTGGCTGGTGCTATTATACTGTTGTCATTGTACTTGTCATTCTTTTTTTCTTGTTACTGTTTACAATTTGCATGATTTCATTTAATCCTCTCCAGACCTGTGTGAAGTAGGTACTATTATTTTCTGTATTTTACTCATCAAGAAACCGAGGCTCAGAGAGGGAATGTGACCTGCCTGAGATTGCATGGCAAGCAAGCTTTGAGGCTGGGACTTTGAGTCACGAGGGAGCTGACTCCAGGAGTCTGTGGTGGAGGGGACTTGAGCAGGGCTCTTGGGAGTGTCATTTCAGGCAGCACCTCTACCTGTCCTCGCTGACTCTTGGTGGGAGAGCAGCCTTGGAGGCTTGTCAGCATCCCAGGATGTGGCCAGCACCCTTAGCCCTCTGCCTGGTGCTACTTTTCCCGCATGGCTCTCTCTGTCACTTCCCTCTCTTTGCTCAAATGTCCCCTTTTCAGCGAGGCCCATTCCAACCCTCTACTGAATCCTGATAATGCTTCAACACCTGTGTCCCCCCTTAGCCCTTGTCCCCATGGGTCATGATTTATATTTTACCTATTTGTTCCATTTATTGTGAATGGAAGCTCCGTGAGGGTAGGGAATAAAATTCTTGGCCTATGATTTATTTCTGGCTGTGTTGCCAGCACCCAGAACAGTGCCTGGCACATAGTAGGTGATTGTTAAATATTTGTTGAATGAATGTTTTGATAGCAGGAGGGGAGGGCAGGTGGAGGGTGAGTAGCCAGATCTTCCCTCTGGAAGAGTCTCTGGTTTGGGGGTGTGGGGACTGGTGGGGTTCCTCTGTCTGGCCTGAGGCTCAGAAGCTAGAGACCTGGTGGGCCGAGCTGGAGGCCCCTCATCCGCCTTTGGCAGGAGCAGCCAGGACTTACTGCCCCTTGGGGGATCAATGGGATTAAATTTTAATCCTCCTTCCTTCCCTGCTGGTTCCTCTGAGAGCTGGAGGACAAGGGTCTGTCTCTAAACACTGAGCCAGCTGGAAAACGCAGCTTCCCTGCCAGGCAGGGCCCGCCTGGCTTTTCTGAGTATTGGACTCTGGCTTATTATCCATTCAGAGCACATCAGCGAGGTGCCTGCTGAGCAAGGCTTTTCCTGCCTCCCAGGAGCTGACTGCGTGGGCGGGGGCTGGGCAGGTGTGCGCAGATGGCAGGATAGCAGGCAGTCGCCACGAGCCCTGAGAGGCAGGAGCAGGCGGGTGGGCCAGGGCACGGGAGGGCAGAGGCGTGATCTGGAAGCGGGGTGCTGGGAAAGGCTTCTTGGGAGCAGTGGGTGGGCTGGGTGAGGGTCACGGTGCAGGCAAAGGCCCAGAGAGGGGATGGGGGTCTCCTTTGATCTTCAAAGGGGATCTGGGGGGTCAGGAGGAGGAGGAGGAGGCCTCATGGGTCTGGGAGGAAACCCACACTTTGAGTTTGGATAACGCACACACACAGTTAACACTAGTGAAGTATGTGTAAATAAGAGACCATTTGTGCAGCACAGGCTGTGATGCTGCAGGGATTCTGGGTGGTGGGGAGTCCGTGAAGGTGGGGCAACCAAGGTGAGCTTCATGGAGGAAGTGGGATTTGAGCCACATCTGAAGAAATGGCTATGGCGGGGGAAAGGTAGAAAGCTGTTTCTAGTGGAGATGGCTGTGGCTCGTCCACGAGCTGGTGAGGAGGCAGTTTATGCAAGAATAGACCTGCAGTTGCTGAGCGATGAGGAAACAGAGCAGGAGACTGAAACCCTCGTCTTCGATTTTAGGCATCTTAGTAGGAAAGTGTTCATGCGACGTGATTAAGACTAAATTTTCACGCAGTGTGATTAGAACCAAGCAGGGCAAAGACGAATGATACTATCAGCAATGACCACAAACATGAAGCATAGAGCATGTGGGTGGGTCCCGGTGCCCTGGCTGCCCCGGGTAGTGAGTTAGGGCTTTCGGAGCAGTGTTCAGGCCCCGTCTGCAGCCCCGCATCCTGTGCCAGGTCCCCCCTGGCTGTCATAACTGCCCCTGGGGTTGGGGGTTCTTCCAGGTCCATGCTTTGCACATGGTCTATGTTGGCCTCCTGAATTTGGTACGTGAGTCCCCCCACCTCTCTCACCCACTGAGTCTCCTTCACACACCTGGGAGGGCTCCTGAACTAGGTTGTGGGAGTTGGGCTCCTTGTACAGACAAGGACACTGAGCCTTGGGGTAAAGTGCTGCAGTGGTTGGTGGAGGAGCTCAGTACGTTGCTGGGGTTTCGGGGCTCCTGGGGTAGGTGGCTGCTGCCTCCACTCCGTAGAGGATGGGGAAGCCTGGTGCTCAGGGCAGAGGATGCAGTGACAGAGCTAGAATGGGGTCCCCAGGCAAGGGATAGGCCAGGGAGTGGGTCGATGTGAGGCTCTGGTTCTTCCGTCCTAGAGGAGAGCTCTGTGTGTGCGTGTGTGTGTGAGGATGCACGCGTGTACCTGTGATGGCTGTGTGCACGTGTGTAGAAAGGTGGCAGTGACACACTCCACGAATAGGTTATTGAGAGGCTTCGAGATGCTTGTGTGCATGGATCAGTTTATGTGGGGCATGTATGGTTATTTGTATATTATTTACACACCACAAGTGTGTGTGTGTTCATGTGTGTGTGTGTGTGGCCCTAGTGACAGCTGTGTGCATATGTGTGAGTGTGTGTAGGAGTCAGTGTGTGGGGCCCAAAGTTATTTATGCCTTTATACATCCATGCACATGCATGCGGGCACGTATGTGCATGTGTGCGAGTTCCTGTGTGCAAGTGCCTGTGGATACTGGGTGCATATGTGTGAACACACACATGTACGAGTCAGCATGTGTGACACCTGTGGTGCTTTGTGCTCTGTACACCTGTGTGCGTATGCATGTGTCCCCAGGGGTACACATGTTAGGCTGTGTGTGTGTGTGCAGATGGATGTGCGTGAGGGAGTGTGTGGTTATATCATGCATGCACTTGTGTCCACTCAGGTACATATGTGAGTCCACGTGTGTATCTTTGTGCGTTTACAGATCTAGTCACATGTATGTGGTCATGTAGGTCCAGTGCTCATGTGTACCTGTGTGCAGAGACTGAGGACTTTTGTTCCCCAGGCTCTTTGGCTGCCAGGAGGCCTGGCCACATGGCCCCAGGATCCCTGCAGGAGTGCCAGCGCTCAAGGGAGTCCCTACCCCACCCCCCACTTGTTTGGCAAAGCCCCACAGGGGTTGGATGCTGAGGGTGAGCTTGGCTCCCGCTCCATGTTGGTTTGAGTCCTGGGTTTGTCTTCTTAGTGGTGAGCCGAGTAACCTCGGGCCATGGCTTCTCTGTGCGCAGCAGCTCCCTCATCTGCAGGGTCAGGGCCTCAGACCTGGGTCCACCCCCCAGTTCTCAGAGCAGAGACCTCTGCTTCCCATGTCTGGGCACACAAGCAGGAGGCAGGATTCCAGCAGTATCTTGAGAAGGACCTGTCTCCTCCTTTTCCCCTTGAGTGGATGCTGGGTCCCCTTGACCTTTGCCCACCTGGCTGGCAGATGTTTGCCCAGCCCGAAGCCCTCTGGGCTACAGCGGCCCCCAGTCCTCCTGGCTCACTTCCTGAGTGTGGGGTGCATCTTTGACAAGCATGTCCTGGTGTGCCCTGCACGCTGGGCCTTGTACCCATGCCAGGAAGATGCAAAACAGTTTCCAGTGTTTGAGTGCTTGCTGTATGCCAAGACCAGAGTGTGAAGGGGACAATCAGGGAGCCAGTGTCAGGAGGTGCCCTTTGAGGGGGCAGGAAGGATACACCAGTATTAGCTGTGGGAATATTGGGGTGGGGGATGTTCCAGGTGGAGGGGGCTTGGAGGAGCCAGAAAGAGGAGCTCAGGGAGAAGTGTTTGGGATTTTCCTAGAACTGCGTGCATTGGCTTCCTCCTAGCTGAGTGTCCTCTCTGAGCCTCAGTTTCCCCATCTGTAGAAAGGGGGCAGTGACACACTCCACAAACAGGTTATTGAGAGGCTTAGAGATCCTAATGTGGTGCAGAGAGCAGGGGGGGGGGGCCCTCCTGCCCCACCTCTATGGAGGGGCAGAGGGGCCCTCCCATGTCCTTGGAAAGGGCAGACTTTCCAGGGGTGTGGGTGCCTCCCCCATGGCCCTGGAGAAAGTGCCCTCAGCCCGTCATTCCTGTGCTTGGGCCTTGCTGGACAACAGCAGCCAAGTATCTGGCACTGGCCTTTTCTTGTCCAAGCGGGGAAGCATTGGACCAGCAGCCAGTGACATTGAGAAAGGACAGGACTCCAGGAGGTGATTGTGTAGTCTGGGGTGTACACATCTCCCAGAGTAAGAATGGCCTGGCTTGAGGAGAAAGCCTGAGCATAGGAGCCAGCCCACCCTCCGTTTCCAGCTGGGTAGACCATTCCCAAGCGCCCACTCTGTGCCAGGCACTGTTCCAGGCGCGGATACAGAGAACAGAGTATACAGAGTCCTGCTCCTCATGGGTCAATGTCCAGGGGAGAGAGACAGTCAGTATGATACACAGCAGGATGATGACCGCCACTCTTGACCACATGTGTGCTGGGAAGACAGCCGGCTGAGGAAAGAGTAGTTGAGGGAGGTGGACTGCCCTGCAGGGTGGTCAGGGAGGGCCTTTCTGGGGAGAGGAGGTGGGAGCATGTACAGATGTGAGGAGCAGCGTTCCTGGCAGAGGAACAGTAGGTGCAAATGCCCAGAAGCAGTAGTGGCTTTCAGTGTGCGGGAAATAGCCGGGGGACCATGGAGATCAAGGGCCAGTGAGAGAGGTCACACCCAGCTGAACCTGGCAAGGAGTTTGGATTTGGTTCCCAGGGTGGCAAGAAGCTGGCAGCCAACGAGGTGAGGAGAGTTTTTGGTGTGGGGCCCCACATCCACGTTTCCTGGCCATGCACCTTTCTAGGGAGGTGTCTCCCCTCCACTTAATGAGAGAAGTGACAACATGCACATCACTTTGTTCCTTACAAAACATCTTTGCAAAAGTCCTGGGAGTTTGGAACCTGGGTGGGCGTGGCCATTTTGTAGATGGGGAGACTGAGGTCTAGACAGGAAAAGCAGCTTGCTCTTGCTATGGGTTAGAGTGGAGCTGACCGACTCCCAGATGTTGGCCTCTGATGGGCAGATGTGGTGAGAAAGGCCTGCCTGTGTAGGGGCCCCTGGGAGGCAGGGACCAACACACAGGACATCCCCCCAGCTCCCCAGAAGCCAACAAGCAGGTTCTCCCTGCTGGAGCAGGACCAGAGAAGCCGGGGAGCAGGGGTGTGGTGGTAGGATGTAGAGGAAATGCCCCCAGAGAGACCTGGGAGGTGGGGCGGGGGTGGTGGGGATGGCTCAGAGCTTGCCGGGTCCCAGCCTTGACCTGCCACTTGAGTTTGGGCTGGTCGTGTTCACTGAACCTCAGCTTCCTCAAGGGTAAACAGGCTGAAGCCAAAACCTTCTGCAAAGGGCTCCTGCAAGAATCCAAGCTTTGGAACATGTAGAGGATCAGGGCAGGGTACACCTAGGGAGGTGCCTTGTGTGGCTGTGGCCCTTGTCACTCTCGTTAACATGTCAGTAATAACAGCCAACCTTTATGCTGTGCCCCCTGGGTACCCGACCCTGATTTTAAATGGTGTGTAAGCTCATTTGATTCTTGTCTCAGGGCATGTGGTGGGTTCTACAATTATCTCGATTTTATAGACAAGGTAACTGAGTATCGGTGAGATGAAGGGACTTGCCAAGGCCATACAGCTAGTAAGTGTATTTGAACCCAAGCAGGTTGGCTTCAAAGCCTTTACTCTCACCACTGTGCTATCTTGTCTTTCCAGTAGTACAGCATCTTTAGGAATATTTCATGACAGTTTTTTCTGGGTGCATCATAAGTATGCCACCTTTTAGAAATCAAGTCACATCTTAAAATGCCCTAGGATTGCCCTGGTGAAGTATGAATGGTGAGCTGGCTTCTCAGGTGCACCCATCCAGCAGCCTGGGGCTCCCCTTGGCTTCTGCAGGTCAGAAAGGGGTTGCTCCCTGCTCTTTTCTCCCAGGGGTTCAGGAAGCCCCCTCCCCAGGTGTCCAAATCCCTGAGAGTAAGGGTATGGTTGAAGATGGAATCCACCATAGTTCATAGGACACAGGCTGTTGGAGCCCCGACCCTGGGCTCTGGGCCAGATCCAAGACCCAGCTATGTGATGCTGTGGTGTCTAATGGCCTGGCCACTACACCCCTGCCCTTTCTGTGTTTGGTATCAGTCCTTTATCTAGATGGGCATTTGTTGCTGATGCCAACAGAGCCTCGTAATATGTACAAACTCCTGTTCATCCTTCAAAACCTCGCTCATGTCTCCCTCCTGTTACCTTTCCAGAGAAGTGACTTGTGTCCTGCTTTGTGCCTCTCCTGTACGCCACATGTGCCTTTCTCTGCCTGAGAGTACTAAGCTGCCTACTAATCTGCCGTTACCTCCCTTGACGGACTGCCCACTAGACTAAGTTTACTGCAGGCAGTCTGGGTCTAGTTCATTCTGTGTCTCCCTGGTGCTCAGTATGGAGTGGGTGCTCAGAAAATGTTCTGGGAGCTGCCCTGCTCCCCAGCCCACCCCATACCCTGTCCTTCACTCCACCTGGCTTGGGGATTCTCTGTCTTCAGTACCCCAGGGTGGATACTTTCCTGCTGCTTCAAGGGTGCATCTGGGGCAGGGGTGGTCTGTGGACTCTTGGGGTGGTACCTGCCCCACTCCACAGGAGATGCCAGTTCCAAGCCTAGGGGAGGCCTGGCATGGGACCTGGCCCTTGGCTTTCTCCCTTCCTGGAGCCTGGAGACTGTAAGAAGGACTTCTTCCTACATCATCTTTCTATGCCTCAGTTTCATCATCTGTAAAATGGGGATATTTCTGGTACGTGCCTCACATCGTGCTTATGTGTAATTTATATTTTAATAATGCATGCTGTGTGCCCAATGCTTGGCTCCTAGTAGGTGCTCAGTAAAATGGGAATCATTATAACCATAATTTGTCCCTGATTTTCCGGCCCCCAGCCACACTCTGAGGCTGCTGGTCTCAGGGTCTCAGCTCTGCACAAAGGGGGCTGAGAGCATGGCTTTGCTCCTGGGTGGGCTGGGTCCTGGGCTCTAGGCAGAGGCAGTTCTAGGTGCCAGCTTGAGCCCACCTACATGCCCACTCTCTTCTTCCACGGGCTGGTGCGGGGAAGGGTGGTGAGTCTGGCCCTTGGCACCACTCCTCTCTGCTGCGACACTAGGAGCCTGGGCCCCTCACCCTTGTGAGAAGCTCTGGGAGAGCTGGCCCCAATTCCGTTGTCAGCTACACTCCCCGGGGCTCTGGGTCGCCTCCTTTTAGCGGGTGTGGATTTGGGGATCATGGGGGACGTTTTCAATATGATGACGGTGACTTACACAGCCTGTCCTCACAGCCCACGTCACACATCGCATGGTCTCCCCCATTTCAGCTTAGTGTCTGGAGGGACTCGCCTCATCCGCCTGCGTGTGTGCTCCACAGGGCAGGCATCTCTGGGCCCAAATCTGCTCAAGTTCTGCCCCCTGTCCTGGGACACAGCCCCTGATGAAGCCACCTTCCAGAGCCCCTCTGTCCACCTGTCCTACAGGCTCCCTGCACCCCTGGCTGGCCTGGGCTGCCTTCCCAGACTCCTCAGATCAGGCCCTGGTGGTCCCAGGCTGGGGGCCGGTAGGGCCTGGCTGGGCACAATGTCTGCCTTCACAGCCCAGCGTGGGGGCCCCAGGGCCCAGCCTATTGAATGAGCAGGCCTGGAACCCTTTCTGCCTCATGTTCCTGTTTTCCTAATAAGTCTCGGTTGTGAGTGGGGAGGGAGGTGGGGAGGCCCTGGGGCAGCCCAGAAATAATCACATGATTGTGAAACACAAGAATCCTAGAAAGGGTATCTCTGAGCAGCTCCCGCTCACCCTCCTTCCTCCTCCTCCCTTGCTGGCTGCACTAGCTCTGAGGTCACTGTAGACAACCTAACTAGCTTCCAGGGTGAAGGAAGGTATCTCAGGCCTGGCATTGTCTGCTGTGCTGGCCAGGAGCTGCACCCACATCATCGGGGAGCCGGGCACCAGGGGGCTCGGCACATTGGTTCAGATCGAAACTTGGGGGCCTTGCCAGGGCCACTGCGAGGGTATGGAGGTCCCTCTGTGTTTTTTCCAGCCTGGGAGGTTTTGGAGGGGGATCCAGGCCTCCCTCCCCCTGTGCATCAGCATGCCGGGTTGGGCAGCTGCCTGCTGTTCCATGAGACCTCTATTTATAATCTTTTCTGTGTGTGTGTGTATGTGTGTGTGTTTAATTCCTCCTCTTCTCCATCACCCTGCAGAAGAAGGCTGAAGCTGCACACCGGATTCTGGAAGGCCTGGGGCCCCAGGTGGAGCTGGTGAGCTGGGGTACAGGGTGGGAGCTGGGAGTGGGGGGATGGCTAGAGGTGTGGGCAGGACAGCAAGTGGTGCGGAGGAGAAGGAGGAAGTCAGCTATTGCCCAGTCTGCCCCAGGCAGCCGGAAATGCACCCTCTTGATAAGAAGACTGGCAGATTGTGGTGGGGGGCAGACCATGCTAGGGCCACCCATGCACTGCTGCTCATGCCCTGAAGCCCAGCCAGTCAGGCTGCAAGGAGAGTCACCTGTCTAGAGTCCAAACCATTTGTTCCAGCTTTGTGTGGAGTGCCTGTTCTCTGGACCAGATGATCTGGGTTCAACTCCCAGGTCTGCCACTTCATGGCTGTGTGACCTTGATCAGGTCTCTTAACTTCTCTGTGCCTCACGTTCCTCATCTGTAAAATGGGAAAAATAACAACACTTATCCCACTGGGTCACAGTCGGGAATGACTGTGTTCATTTCTGTACAGCATGGAGTATGGTGCCAGCTTGGGGAACAGTAAGTGCTGAATGTTAACTGCTATGACGATTATTATTACTGTTGTCAGTGCCATTTCTTTGAGGCGAAGAGGCTGTGTCCACAGCAGAGCTGGAAAGCAGACCCTGAGCCTCATGGATGCCCCGACCTGGGGGTGGTAGAAGCAGAAGCCTCAGCCCCAGGAGAGGGGGCATGAGCCTGGGATGGGCTCGGAAACCTCACCTGGCTCCTCCCTCCCCTGCTGGGCGCCTCCCCCTCAAGATTCCTGGGCATGGGTGCTGGGCTCCCTGCTGGGGCTCTTGCTTCCCCATTGGGCATGGTTTCTGAGACGTCTCTAGCAGCAGCTTCTTCTTCACAACTTCATAGAGACACAATTCATATGCCACACAATTCACCCATTTAAAGTGTACAATTCCATGGTGTTTATTCATAGATGTGTACAACTATCACTACAGTCAGTTTTAGAACATTTCGTCACCTCAGAAAGAAACCCTCTATTTCTATGGATTTGCCTATTCTGGGCATTTCATATGAATGGAATCACATAATATGTTGCCTTCTGTGCCTGTGTTCTTTCACTCGGCATTATGTTTTCGGGGCTTATCGATGTTGTAGCAGGTGTCAGTGCCTTATTCCTTTTTATGGCTGAATAACATTCCATCACGTTTATACCGTTTTGCTTTTCATTCATCAACTGATGGCAGATTGTTTTCATTCTTTGGCCGTTGTGAATAAAGCTGCTGTGACATTTGTGTGCAGTTTCTATGTGGACGTATGTTCTCATTTCTCTTGGGTAGATACCTAGGAGTGGAATTTCTGGTCATGTTAACTCTATGTTTAGCCTCTTGAGGAGTTGCCAGACTATTTTCCAAAGTGGCTACACCATTTTATGTAAGCTTGGTTTCCCCTTTTTGCCAAATGGGAATGGCAGGATTGCATGTGGTATGCAACCATTTCCAGACTTCTAGGCTCTCCCTGCCCTCTCTCTTTTCTTAATAAGTCTCTGGGGGCCTCCTGGGGGGAAGTGACTGGAGGCCACTGTGTCTTAGGGACCCAAGGGATGCAGGTGAGGAAGCAGGGACGGGGTCTGTGTGGGCCAGTCGTGGAAGGGCGGGAGGTGTCTGTAGGTCTCAGAAACTTTGGAACCACGGGGCATCAGAATAATTCTTTTCTGGTTCTTTGGGGGAAAGAGGGTTGTCTCCTGCTTGGGGATATCAGAGCAGAGGCTTCCTCAAGGCTGGTGGCCCAGGAGGCCAAGGTCTGCAGTGCTGGGACTGCATGGCTGTCTTCAGAGCCCCATCGAAGTCAGTAGGCCTTTGGCTTGGTGGCCTTCAGTGGGGATGGGGAAGAGACTGGTATTACCAGGGTACCTACTGTGTGTTAGATCTCATGGAGGTGTGGCAGTCCTCATTTTCTGGATGAGGCTCAGAGAGGGCAGTGCCTTGCTGAGGGTCACACAGCAAAAGATGAGGTGATGATGTGTGTTGAGCTCATGGGGGTGTAGCTGGCAAGGTCTGCACAGATCTGCCCTCTGTCTTGGTCCCTGCGAGGTCCAAGTGGTCAGAGGTGTCCCCAAATGAAGGCAGTTCAAGTCAGCTGTGGGTCACTGGGCCACTCCATTGTGAATCCAGCTCCCTAGGGGTCCCCCCCATCCACTGCTACGGAGTGCAGCCAGGGAGTGCTCAGCCATGAATAGGCCATGGTGGGCACTTTCTGATGCCCTTGCACTTGGAGATGGAGTCCTTGTGGCCGCTGCCCAGTGCTGGTTGCTCTGTGACCACCTTGGGAGGGAGGCCGGACTTCAGGGAGGAATTTGCATTCATTAGAAAGGAAGAAAATAGCACAGAAGGCACTCACCAGGGCTCTAGGGCTTGCAAGACCCTATGGCATCGCCCCCACTCCTAACTGGGCCCTGGGCACTGTGGGACCAGGCCTGGAGGGAGCAGGAGCTGGCGGGTGGGGGAGGGTGTGCTACTTTGAGTCATGTGCTTCCTTCCTGTTCGAAGGTGTTATTTTAAGAACCTGGTGTCACCAGAGGGTTGAGGGCTGTGGCTGATGCTTCATTTACTACCAGCTCAGTCCACCTGGGATTGCTGGCTCTTCTCGGTCACCCCAATAGCTATCTTGAAGTCAGGCCTGAGGGGAGGCCCCCTCCTTTCTCCCCATAACCCTTTCTTAGTCATGGTAATACCTCATTTCTGCCCAGGGCTTCACATCTTGCAATTCTCCCCCTCTGTGCTCTTTCTGCCCTCTGAGTGATTGGCTGTGTGTGCACTTTTAGAGGAAGAAACAGAGATTTAGAGAGGACTCCTGGGTGCCATACCCTAGCCTTCCCCAGGGGGCTCTCCTCACTCCTCTGGGGGCTGTGGGAGGGACTGTTCCCTCCTAGGTGTTGTGTCCCCTTGACCTCAGGATGAAACCTGCAAGGTAGTGAGAGGCAGGGGAAAACCGCGCCCGCCGGCTTGCCGCCATACTGGGACAGGCCTGGGCCAGAGGAGCTGCCTGCCTTGGTGCAGCCCCTCTGCAGAGGGTGAGGAGAGGTGTTGGGGGGATCTCCTCAGGCCCTGCCTTCCCCTCAGCAGAGCTCCAGCTGTACACGTCATCACCCTCCCCCCAGCTTCCTTGGGTGCCTTCCAGATGGCTGCCTGAGGGGTCTGTTGCCCAGCGACAGGAGCCTCCCCAAGGTGGCCCTGGGCCTGAGGCTTTGCTTGGGGCCTGAGGCTTTGCTTGGTGCCCAGGACTCAGTTTGCCTCAAGCAGTGGTTGACGAATGCCTCCTGGGCAGCCCCTCTGTTTAGAGACAGCAAAACCCCACAGTATTCTCTGAATCCTTCTGGACAATTACAAGGCCACCTCGAGGGGTCAGGCTGCTCTGTCCCCATCCTCCCAAGTAGTGCAGAAGGCCATCGAAGTGACTTCACTCCCCTCCACCCTCAGTGGGTCAGAGGCTGGCTGGAACCCTGCTGCCCCTGATCCCCCTTCACTGGGATCATCGAGATGTTTCTGGGTGGCAGGAGGTGTGTTCAGCTCCACCACAGGGAGAAGTTCTGGGGAGGAGCCCTGTGTGTCCCTTTTCCTCAGCTGGCAGCCCTGCCCTGAGGCCCTAGGACTCCGTGTCTCCATCCTTCACCTGCTCTGCATGACCTCTCACGCTCTGTGCCCAGTCCTCCTACCACTGCCATCCATGGCTGCCCCGGAGGCTCTGCTGTGTGCATGGGCACGTGAGAGAGGAAGAGAGAGAGGAACACACACAGAGGGAGACAGAGAGAGAGAGAGAGAGACTCAGGCAGACAGAGAGGGAGCAAGCTCCTCCCTCCATGCTGCAGTTGAGAGACAGGGATCTAGTTCAAGCTCATCTCTTTCCAAACTCGGCACATGTGTAACCTCTCAAGGACTCGATTTTTCAATCTGTAAAATGGGAATGAGGATTATATCAGTGAGCTACTGCTGCATAACGAAGCAGCCCCACATGTAGTGGCCCGAAGAAGCAACCATCTACTGTTTCTCACCAGTCCGGAAGTCGGCTGAGCATTTCTGTTGATGTGGGCTCAGTTCCTCACCCCTGCGGTCAGCCGGGAAGGCGGTGGGTGGTTCCAGCTCAGCCTGGGCTGGGATGGGGCTGTTCTGCCCCAGCTCGTCTCTCCACCTGCTTCCAGGCCAGGCTGAGCTTGTTCTCCTGACAGTGAAGAAGCAGACAGAAGTGTTGATTTGCATTTTCAAGCCTCTCTTCTTAAGTTTGCAACTGTCCCATTGGCCACAGCAAGGGCATTGGTGGAGACAGGGAGACATGAAAAATTGGCGCCATTAACACAGTCGCTGTGCCCTGATGGTGATGATGACTTTGAATACTTCCTGGGCATTTCATTGTGCCAGGCGCTGGGCTCAGAGCTTGGCTGGAACTACCACGTTTGATCTTCACAACAACCCTATGCGTTTAACGCCATTTTACAGATGAGGAAAAACTGAGGCACAGATGGATTAAATAATGTACCCAGGAACACCCAGCCAGAGAGGGGGCAGTACCAGGAAGTGAACCCAGGCTGTGCCCATGGTTTCTAACCTCGGTGCTACCATCCCAGAGGGGGCCACATGGCAGCTAGCTCAGTCCCCGACCCAATTCAGACACGGCAGCTCACGGCTTTGTACTATGCACCTTTTGAAGCTTTGTCCTGTGGACGCGCGTGGGCCTGCTTCGTGCATTTTTCACAGCTGTGTAGTAATTGCAGTGTAAATGAGTCCCCATTTCCTTGCTGGTTCTTCTGACAGTGGACACTTAACTTGCTTCTTAGTTGCTGCTGTCGTGAGCCATGCTGTGTGGACGTCCCTGCCCTCAGTTCCTATTGGAGCACAGTGCCTGGGCCCTTCTGGGACATCTGCAGGAGGGGATGGGGGTTGCATGGCACAGGGATCTTCCACCTTTTTTTTTTTTTTTTTAAAGGATGACCAGTAAGGGGATCTTAACCCTTGGGTTGGTGTTGTCAGCACCACTCTCTCCAAAGTGAGACACGGGCCAGCCCAGGGATCTTCCACCTTTAACAGGGTTGCTTCTCTGGGCATGTGTGCCCCTATACCTTTCTGTTTCCCCACATTCTTACCAACACTTGGCATTATTTGACTCTTTTGTCTTTTGCCAGTCAGGGGGATTAAATGGTATCTGGCATTGCTTTGGACGTGTGTTTCCGTGGTGATGAGGGAAGCTAAGCAGCTTTCTGTGGGCAGTGGCTATGGATGACCTCAGCTCCCCTGGGATGTGCATATGGGCTTGTCCCTGGAGGGTGCTGGCCTATGGTCCCCTAATGCCCCACAGAGCAGCCATGATGGCCTTGGCAGGGGGTCACAGTGCCCACAACTGTGCCCAGAGTAGCTGGTTACAGCCTGTTCCTGGCTGAGGCTGTGTGCTGGGTCTCTGTGTTCCATTTCACGCCTGCCAGCGGCTGATCTCTCACCCTTGCAGACAGCTCCATGGTGCCAGGGCCTCAGGCTCCGAGGCTGAGGTTGCCCAATGCTGTGGCTATGACCACTGGGCTCTGCAGTGGGGCAGTGGGCAAGCCTGGCTCTGACGTGCTTTTCTCTCTCCCTCTCCAGCCATTGTACAACCAGCCCTCTGACACCCGGCAGTATCATGAGAACATCAAAATGTGAGTACTTGTGGGCAGCTATGCAGACACATGGCAGGAAGGGAGACAGGCTCTCGGTGGCCTGGGCAGGGACGTGGGTTCTCAGTTCCCATTAGGGGCTCTCAGCCAGGGCCACATGCTGGAGGAGGGATAGAACGGGGCAGAGTTGGGCAAGAGTTCTGGGCTAGGCAGGGCTTAGAATGGGGTCAGAGCATGCCTGGGGGTGGGGGGGGATCCCTGAAGCTTCAGGAAACAGACCTCAGGGTGGGGAGTGTGGGTGAGGAAGTGTGCAGGCCTGGAGAGACTGAGGTGGGGACTGCAAGTCTGCCTCCAGTTTGAATAGGGGGAAGCTGTTGCTAGGCAGAGGGGAGATGGCTCACGATGAGGTGGAGTGGTCCCAGGGCAAGCAGGGACCCCGTGTTTTGGTTTTCTATGTGAGCATATTTGGGAGTGTCCTGGGGTCTGCACAGAGGTGCCTTTATGGCCCAGCCCAGTGTGAGACAGCTGGGGTCATTGATCTAGGCCCAGAGGCTTTGGAGATGTCCAATATGGTGTATCCCAATGATGGGAGCTTCTCCCAGACAGATGTTAGCAGGGAAAACTGTCATGCATTTGAGCATGGCAGGGGTACCAAGGCTGTGCTGGAGGCTGGTGGCATCATGTTTCCAAGCTGGGTGCGAGGCATTGGAGGTATGGCTGCTTCAGGGGAGCTGGTTTTTTCTTGGGATGCATTAATGAGAGCCTAGCTGCCTGGGCTGAGGAGGGGACATTACCTCATGTTGTTATCTAGAAACCTAAAAGGTAAAAGGGTTTCTGTTGCTTATAACAAAATACCTGGAACTGGGTAACTTGTAAGAAAATGGAATTTATTGCTTACAGTTTCTAAGGCTGTGAAGTCCAAAGTCCAGGGAACACATTTGGTGAGAGCCTTGGTATCACATTGCAAAAAATGGTAGAGCAGAGAGAGCAGAGAGAACAGAGAGGAAAAAACAGACTCTCCTCTCTCTTTCAAAGCTCTCAGAACCACGCCCCTGACCACCATTTTTAATCCATTCACTACTGCACGATCGTACAATCCAATCACCTTTTCAAGGCTCCACTTTTCATTTACCATAATAGGATTTCCCACCCTCTTAACAGTCACAGTGGGGGCTGAGTTTCTAATACGTAAAACTTGGGGGACACAATTCAAGCTTCAGTGAGTTTTGGGGGGACATAACTCAATCCACTACAAAGGGGCTACAGACTTTGTCCCATGAGGAACATGTGGTCGTGAGTGCTGCAGGGGCGTTAGGTTGGAGGCAAGACTCTTTGGGATCTCTGTCTTGCAATGTTCAAGGTTCATCACTGTGAGAGGGTACAGGTGTTTGTGTGTGACCTCAAACGGTGGTACTTAGCTGTTTTAGTGGGCAGGCTGGGCTGGTCTGATTGTCTGTGCTTCCCAAGGATGGAAGTGCAGAGGGCACGTGCAGTGGTGAGCTGCCCCTTCCTGGAGGCATGCAAACCCACTGCTGGTTTTCACGAATCTGCTGGTGCTGGATTATTTGGCAGGGAGTTTCCTTCTATAGTTTCTGGGGATATATAACTGGTCCAAGCTCAGGTGACCAACTCAGCCACTGTCTTGGGGCTCCCAGTGACTGTTGGAGCAACTTAGAAAATCTTTACTTGCCGGCTGAGGCAGTTGGCCTGTTTTGGTTCAGGAATGCCTGCCAAGGATGCTTCACCAGCATTGCTGGTGTGGAGTCATTCTCTGCCTGTGGTCAGCAGAACTGCAGAGTGTCACGAAGGGGGGCACGTGTCCTGCACTGGGGCCACTGGTGTGGCGTGGGGTGCCTGTGCCTCCTGTCAGCTTTGCAGGTGCATTCACTGCCCAGGTACCAAATTGCTCTGTACTCAACACAGTTTATTTTCCAATCAGGCCACCCCAGTCCTTTCTGCAGCTTCCTGGGACTTGCCTTGTCTGGAGCCACTGCTGGGGGTGAGGAGTGACGGGGGTGGGGCGGCCTCATCACCGCTGGTTTAGCGGATGAGAGTGGGCTATTCTTGGCTGAGTCAGGCTGTATGGAGCATTGATGGAGTTCATCCATTAATCATATATTTATTGAGCACCTACTGTGTGCCAGGCCCTGTTCTAGGCCTTGGGGACTCACCGTGGACAAAACAATGACTGTTCCCTCATCAAATTGTGTCTAGCAGTGGAGACAGAAAATAAATGAGTTAAGTAAACAAGAAAACATCAGCTAATCTAAAGTACTATGGTCGCCTAATTATCTTAAGCTCTTTTATGCCTTCATATACCTAGCTGTGTTTTCCTTTAGACATAGCAATTTTTGATAGCAATATTATTATACTCAGAATTTTACATAGGTTCCATCACTTAAAGCGAGTACTATTTTAAGCTGAATAATGTGGATGACTTCAGGTAATAAAAACAGCCATAGAATCTAAACAAAAGAGGAATAAGATATCCATACAGAAAATATTAGCAAATAAGACAAAGTGACATCTTTAAGTAAAATAAAACTATAAGCTTATTGAAACCAATTCCCTATTTGCTGTCTCATAATCTTCATCAGAGAGTGGCTCTGGTCTACTAGAGGACATTTTGATTAAGTAGGTAACCACCTGGCTGGGTTTGCTCCAAATCTAAATCACAAATGAACATGTTTACATTTAAAACATACAGATGAATAAGTAAGATTTCTCACACAGCAGGTGGTCGATTTTATGTTAGAAAAATATATCTGCATGTAAATTATTTGAACTGATTGGTCCTTAGGGCTTTAGTTTTTTTGGTCGTATTTTTCTACTAAAATCATCCTCACTTCAGTATTTTTATTTTCAATGTGGACATCATTAAATCACTGCAGTCATTTACTTTTTAAAAATTCTGTGAACATGGTAAAAGGGGTGATGGGAGAGAAAAAGAGGGGTGACTTTAGCCAGAGAGGTCAGGGCATGACATGACAGTGGGGAGAAACTTGGGGCTGAGCAGCAGCCGGTGTGTGGACCTCCAGGGCAGGCGTATCCCAGGCAGAGAACAGGCAGCGCAAAGGCCCCGGGGGTGCACTGAGCTGGCAGGGATCACAGAGAAAGCCAGCGTGGCCCTCTGGGGTGGGCAAGGAAGAAGGAGGTCAGGGACAGATCACCCAGGGCTGGTAAGGAGTTTGGGTTTTATTATTTGTGCAGAAGGAAGCCAGCTATGAAGTTTATTCTATGGAGCAATGTGATCAGAGTTTTTTAAAAAGTTTGCTTTGGTGGCTGCAGGGAGAAAAGACGTGGGGTCAGGGGAGACCATGGGGAGGCCCCTGCAAGAGCTTCCAGGGGTGAAGTGTGGAGGGTCAGGGGGGTCCTGGGCAGTGACGAGGACAGTGAAGCCACGTCCTGAGGTGGGGGCAGTTGCGCAGGGCCAGGTTAGGGACCATGAGCATTTAGCGGCAACCAGCCGGTGTCTGGGTACCTGCAGACTTCCCTGTGGCTGGTGGAGACCCTATTTGTGCTGCCTGGATATGGTCCATTGCTGGGAGCCTGAGGGACAGTGAAGCTTAGGGTGGGGATGGAGGAGTCTTGTCTTTTTTTAAAATTAAGTTTTATTGAGACATAATTCACACGCCATACAGTTCACCCATTTAAAGAATATAATCCAGTGGCTTTCAGTATATTCATGGAGTCATGCAACCATCACCACAATCCGTCTTAGAGCATTGTGATCTCCCCAAGAGGAAACCCCTTACCCTTTAGCAGTCACTTTCCAGCTCCCTCTCCAACTCCCATGTTTCCCAGCCCTAAGCAATCATGAATTTCCTTTTTGTTTCTATGGATTTCCCTGTTCTGGACATTTCCTATAAATAGGGGCTGGTCTGGTCCAACGGCTCATGGTCTTGGGATGGGTGCAAGTGGGTGTCAGTGTCCCCGAGCCTCTGTGGGATGCTTGGCTGCAAAGCGTGTGGGATAAGCCATCTGGTCTCTGAGCACTCACAGACAGGCCCTGGACGGACCTTGTAAAACACAGGTGTGGTAGATACCACGCTGGCCCCAGTAGGCTCTGGAAGGCAGAGGCCCTGTGCTCCTGGGTAGAGGGTGGTGGCTGCTGGGCCCTGTGTAACACTGTTTATTATGAGGGGCAGTATGGCGGCCTCACAGTACTGCCAGGTGGGGAAATGAGAAAGAATGTTTGGCGCAAAGAGAGGGAGGACAGGAGTCATTAGGGAAAGTTTTGGAACACTCTGGAAGGTGGAATTAAGACCTGCAAGTCACATCAGAGGGCAGACTCTTGTAGAAGCTGCTGCAGGAGGTAGTGAGTGCCCTGTCCCTGGGAGGAATGCAAGCTGAGGGTGGATAGTACAACTTGGAAGAGCTCAGGCAGCTGCACTCTGAATCTCTCACTCCTTGTTGGCTCTAGTGTTTTGTGACCCTGCTTGTGCCAGATTTCAGAAACTGCCCAGCGCATGGTACCAGGAGGGAGGCCCGTGTCAAGCCCTGTCTTACCACATGGCTGGACATAGGGGTCTCAGGCCTGACCGCGGCTCGGTCTGCCTGTCCGACTAGCCATGTATCCTTGTGGTGAGTCACTTACTCTCAGTGCCTGAGTTTTCCCATCTTACAGATGGGAATAATAATGACCAGTCTCAGGGTTGCTGAGGATTCACAGAGTTCATACAGGGCTACTGCAAAAATTCACAGAAAAATTGAATTAAAAGATAATACGAATCTTTCCATGAACTTTTTGAAAACACCTTGTATACCTTATGTGCTGAGATCAGTGCTGGGCACATAGAGAGCATTCTGTGTTTGCTCTGTTTGTTCTTATTTTATCTATAGAGATCGAGCCTTGTTTATTCATCCACTCATTCATTCAGTAAACATTTACTGAGCATCTACTATGTACCAGGCACCATTCTGGGCCTTGGGGAGACAGCAGTACATGAGGTCTGGCATTCCAGTGGGGAAGGCAGATACAAAATAAATACATCTGTGAGATATGACAGAAAAACGGACAATAGGATAAATCAAGTGGGGTGGGGGAGGGGGCATCTTGCTTTCCAGCAGCAGTGCCTTTGCCTTGGGCCTTGCCTGCTGTGCACGCCTGGCTCCCGCTGCTGTAATTGCCACGAGGTGGGAGGTTGTTGCCCCTGCAAGGACCTTGGCCCTGTCACTTTAATTTCTCTGTGTCTGTGTGTTGGGGCTGTAGAGTTAAAGTTAATTTCACGCTTGACTTCTGGCTGCACGGGCAATTTCAGACGTGTCGAAGTCACCTGCACACACCTCTGCTGCTCTCCCTGTGCCACCTGCCTCTGGAGGCATTGGGGGCAGCGGCCCATGCTCTGTAGAGTCATTGCTGCAGGATCTTAGGCCCTGGCCTCGGGAGTGAGTGCTCAGACCTCTGAGGCTTTGGGAAGCAGGGCAGAACTCCAGAGGGGCACAATGTGGGTGCTCCATTGAGGGACTGGCCCAGCGCTCTGCAGGACCTGCCAGGAGAGTTCACAGCTGAATTTACTGGGGTCTTGTGGAGCCCATATGTGATGTGGTGAAAGAGTGTAGGACTCAGGTGTGAAGTGGCAGTTAGTGCCCGGTGTGTTTTGCCTCCACCTGGTGCTGGAGCCCAGGCCCTGGTATTGGCCATGTCTTCCCTGGCAGGCACTGACTTTGCTCCTCTGGTGCCCTTGGGCCTGAAAGCCTGCTGGTTCCCTGCATTCCCCATTTTTCTTGTCTTAGCTGGACTTCTTCCCTCTTGTTGCATCATTGGGGGTTGGCTGATTGGAACAGTCAGTCCTGGGGCTGTGCAGGCAGAAAGGGCAATCAGTCAGGACCCAGGTTACTGGGTTTCGCTCTGGAGGTTCAGAGATGTTAAGTACCTTCCCAGGGTCACACAGCCAAACCCCTAGTCTAGCCTGATCTGCACATTCGTCCTGTTTTCTCTCCTGGGTCTCTAGTCCAGCCTCTGTCCACCCTGCCCCCAAGCTGGATGACCTTGGACAAGTCACATCACTTTGCTTGTCAGGGAGTTGGTCTCCTTTGCTTGGCACACAGTAAGCAGAAGGTTTTGGATCCTTAGTCACCCCAACCCAGCAGTCTCTTCCCAAGGCATTCAGGGCCCATCCTGGGCTGCCTCCATCTTACTCCTCCCCAGCAGTCAGGGGTCTGCCTCTCCCTGAACCCTTTCTTCCCCCTACAAATTTGCCATCATCTCCTACTTCTTTGGAAGCCAGCGCTCTCACTTCCTCCTGCCCACCCCATTCCTCTGCTTCTGCCAGGCCTCAGCTCAAACCTCCCTTCCTCCAGGAAGACTCCTCTGATTGCCCTGAGCTTTCCTTTTCCAGAACCCCATAATCCCCAAGGCCAGTCCCACCCAGGGTCCAGCCAGACTCTCTTCCAGCATTCACATAATTTTCATTTCCTCATCCGTCCCTCTTGTTTCCTCCCAGTGCACCATCAGATGATGAGACCTCTGTATTCTTACAGGTTGTACTTTTCTAAGCCTTGACTTCTCCAGGAAACTGTCGATACCCATAAATGCCTCCAGCAGTGAACTCATCACGCTGCTTGGCCAACCCCACCAGAGCCCTCTTAGAGACTGTGTTCCTTATTTTTGCTGGACAAAAACTCAGAGAAAAAGATTTGTCTGCGATAGGCTATTTGTATCTCCGTTGGCAAAACACTTCTTGGAACAAAATATAAACACTCAAAAATGTTTGCCAGAAGAATGTTGAACCAAGTGGACATTGTAAGCCAGGAGTCTAAGGGGTTGCAAACCCAGATGGATGCCTCCAGGGGCAGGAAGGAAAGTTAGAATGAAGAGGACTGGAGTGAGGCAGTAGGGAGTGGTGGGGACTGTGGTGAATGCGAAGTTTATAGTCCTTTTAAAGGGGCAACCAAACCTCAGTTTCCCAGCCTGTGGCCATGAAAGAGAGGGCAAAATCACCTGATTTTTCAAGAGAAGCTTTAAGTTTAGTTTCTTGTGCAACAGCTTCTGGTTTTCAGTGCTGGCAAAGAGTTGAGTTGTTTAGAAAGCACCCCAGTCCAAACACAACACTTGCAGGCGGCTCCAGCCTATGGACTGCACCAGTTTGTAACCTACAGACTCAACATTCATCCTCCTTGGCAGTGAGTGACGTCTCTGGGTGCCAGGCACTGTGCTTGCTTTGGAAGGAAACTTGGATCAGCCAGACAGAATTCACGCCTCCCGGCTGCTGCCTGTTGGGTGGTGAACAGACGGCTGCACACGCGTCACCTCTGCCTGTGAGGCTTTATCGTCATGGAATCCGTCTCTGCTTGCGGTGATAGCATCACCATTTGTGGAAGATTCTTACACATTCTGCTAGTTTCCTAGGCTGCTGTCCCAAACGACCACAGACTGGGTGGCTGAAAACAACAAATTTCATTCTCTCACAGTTCTGGAGACCAGGAGTCACAAATCAAGGTGTTGGCCGGGCCACGCTCCGGAAGGCTCCAGGGGAGGGTCTGTCCTTGCCAGCTTCTGGCAGCTGCTGGCTTGTAGCTGCGTTGCTCTGATCCTCCTCCTTCATGTGGCATTTCTCCCCATGTCTGTTCACATCATCTCCCCTCTGTACGTCTCTGTCTCTGTGTCCAAATTCCCGTTTTTAATAAGTCACTGGATTAGGGCCCACCCTGCTGATTTTGTTCTAACTATTTACCTCTCTAAAGACTCTACTTCCAAGCAAGGTCATGTTCTGAGGTACTGGAGGTCAGGATGTCAACATATCTTTTCTGGGGTTTGCGGGAGGACGACTCAATTTTACTTGTAATGGGCAACATACCCCCAGCAAGCTCCAAAGTAAATTACCTTTGATCCTCACCATGGCATTTCAAGGTAGATTATGTCCCTCTTTTGGTGGGGGAGACTGTTTATTTTGAAATAACTTTAGATTTATGGAAGAGTTGCAAATATAGTACAGAGAATTCCACATCCTCTTCACCCAGCTTTCCTTCATGTGAACACCTTGTAACTGCGGTACGTCTATCACAACTAGGAAAGAAACATGGGCACAGGATTCCTAACTCACCTACCACTGTCTTTGGATTCTCACCAGGTTTTGCACCAGTGTCCATTTTCTGGTCCCAGAACCAATCCAGGTTCCCACTTTTCATTTAGTCTTTATGTCTCCTTGGTCTCCAATGTGAGTTTCTTGGCCTTTCCTTGTTTTTTATCACCCTGACACTTTTGAAGAGTACTGGTCACAGATTTTGTAAAATGACCCTCAGTTTGGGTGTGGCCGGTGTTTTCTCCTGATGAAACTGGGATGGTGGATTTGGGGGAAGAAAACCACGGAGAGGTGTGTAAGGAGCCCTGTCATCATGTCCTGTCAAAAATGCCTGATGCCAGCATGACAAGCGATGTTACCTGGATCGCGGTCCACAGGTGGTGGTCTTCTCCCCGTCACGTGCTGTTTCCCTGGAGTCACCACATCCAGCCTGCCTTCACGGGAGGGGACTTAAGTTCCACCTCCTAGAGGGAGGAATAGCAAAGAATTTGTGGATATATGTTGAAACCACCACCATGACTAATAGATACCCGGGGGGCGACGCTTCAAGGCTATGCAAATTTCCTGCGTCTCAAAGTTTGGCCAACTAATCTAGCATCCATCCCAGATCTTGCCTGAGGCAGCTACTTCTGTGGGTTCTAACAGTGATGTTCTTATTTCCCTTGTTCCTTCTGTGTTTGCTATTAATTAGAATTCTGTAAGGAGCATTTGTCCCTTCTCCACCATTTATTTATCTAATCAATATTTATATATTCATATCAACGTGGCTATTTATTTTATTCTTTGGGCTATAATCTGGTACTAGTGTTATTTTGATACTCAAATTATTCCACCTTTGGCAATCAGAAACTCTGAGGTTTGGGTCCTGTGTCTTTGTGACTTTATTTTTTTCCTTTTTGGCAGTTTATTACTGAAAGTCATTCTGGGCTCATCTTGTGTGTCTCCTGGCCTCGCCTGGGAACCATCTCTTTCTCCAGGAAGCCGTGGCTCCTTTTATTGGAGAACAGTGCCGGTGCTGGTGTGCTCTGCTGCCTTCTCAGCTGTCTGTCTTCTTTATAAAACTCCAAACCCTTTGCAGTGTCCGAGCTCACATGGCCCTGCATGACCGGCCTTGCCGATCCTGCTTATCAGCCCTCACTCCCCCGCCTCCTCCCCAGAGCTCTCCAGCCTCATGGGCCTCCTTCTGGCTATTCTTTCAATCCTCCAGGTTTGGTCCCACCTCAGGGCCTTTGCACCCATGGGGTCTGCTGCCTGGAATTCCCTTCCCTCCGGATCTCTCCACAGCTGGGTCCTTCTGGTGACAGGCTCTCAGCTCAAGGCTGCCTCCTCTGGGAGGCCTTTCTGCACACATCCCTCTGGTCACTTTCTAGCCCACCACCCTATTTAAGTTCCCAAATCCAGAATTATCTTGCTCATCTTGCTTCTTGTCCATGTGTTCCTCTAAGCATCGCCCCCATGAGGCCTGGGACTTCATCTGTCTTGTTCCCCATGGTGTCTCCAGCCCTGAGACGGGTGCCTGGTACACAGTAGATGCTCAGGAAACAATCGTGGAGTAACTGAGGAGATGAGTACATGATGCCATTGGGTCCCTTTTTTCAGGTGAGGAAACAGGCTCAGAGAGCTCCTGAGATTTGCTCAGACATTCTGTCGTGGGATGACCACCCCCCCCAGTGCCCACCATGGCCAGGGTGAGGGTGGGCTAATGTAAGTTGCGAGACCTTGAGGTGGGGAGACCCCGGCCATGGCAGGACAGGAATGACACAGGGAGCTGAGCTTGATTCCAGCCCTCCAGCTCTGAGGCGTGTGCTGGGGGAGCTTTGTATGTCCGTCGCTGCCCACGGTGTTCCCCGCTTTTCCTTTTTCCGAGCTTGGGGTCCTGGCGGTGACCCACATCATACCTCCTGGAGGTTGGACAGAGCATGGCTCCCAGTCAGTGGTTTTTGAGCTTTCTGTGGGTTTTGGACACTGCTGAGAATATGGGGATATCGGCGAACACCTCCACAGAGAAGTTGATGCTGCTGCGTACCCCAAGTGGAGGGCAAGTTGAGGGGTGCAGCAGGCTCACAGGCCTGTCTGTGACCCCCACAGGCCCCAGGATGCCAGCTGCGACAGCCTGCTTTATGTGGTGGAGATTGTGGGGAGAGGCCTGGGAAGGGGCATCCTTAGAGCTGTGGGCAGCTGGAGCAGGGGGCTGTCTTATAGTTTCCCCTGTGTTAGTTCTCTCATGTGGGGTCTCCTCTGTCTCTCTAGATCTTTGTCCTTCTGCCTCTCTCTGGGTCTCTGTCCCCTTTTCTTTAGATTTTGTCTTTCTCTGCCTGCCTTTCTTGGTCTCTGTCCTTTTGTCTGTCCCTCTGTTCCTCCCTGTTTCTCTTTGTCTCTCCCAGTCTTGTCTCCCTCTGGGTCTTTGCTTTGCTCTGGGTCTTTCTCTCTCTCTTTCCTTCTCCTCCTCTCTGTCTCTCCCTCTGGATCTCGGTCTCTCTCTCTCTCTGACTGGCCGTATCTTCCCCGGGAAGCGCCTGCTTCCCTCAGAGCCTGAGTGCTGTGTGTGGTTCACTTGCTTGTGTCCCCAGCAGGACAGGGTGCCCTGGAGACCGGAGCTCAGCACCTGGTGGAGCCGGCCCCAGGGACCCAAAGCCAAACCCTGCAGCTTGCCCCTGTGCAGTGGCAGGTTTGGGGTTTTGCTCCCAGGCCTACGTGGCTGGTCTAAAGCTATGGCTATTTCTCTGTGGCCCATTTTCCACGGTCAGGTGTGGCTGACAGGGGAGCCTGGGTGCATGGGGGGAGGGGTGGTGATGGCAGCTCAAGGAGAGGGAGGAAGCCAGACACCTCGCCCCCTTCAGAGCCCCCTTTCCTATAGACCACACTCAGCCTGAATGTTGGTGAAGGGCACCTTGGGGTGGGGGAGAGGAAGGACACACATTGGCAGTTCATGGGGGACTCTGACGGGTACAGGTATCTCTTATTTATATACCGACAACCAATAACGGGGCACACTAGGGCCCACCCTCAACAGAGAGGACGGCAAGGGACGAAGCTGAGGCCGGCCTTGCTGACCTGCCTGTCTGCTGTTTCCCTCCCGCACAGAAACCAGGCAATGCGGAAGAAGTTAATCCTGTACTTCAAGAGGAGGAACCACGCTCGGAAGCAATGGGTGAGTCGCACCCCCGCCCCGATGTGGCTCTCCTCGACATCCGGAGAGAATGAGGCCACTTCAGGCCACACCTGTCTCATTCCTGAGCATCCAGGCTGGGCAAGGAAAGCCAGGGGCAGTGCGAGAAGTGAGGAGAGACAGCAGCTGCATCAGTGGGCCTGGGGCTCAGCTGCCCCAGTGGGCCTCGCTGGGGGTGGTGGGGGGCGGGGGTGTCTGCAACTCCTTTTCCAACCTGGAAGGGAAGAAAGTTTTCAGTGCTGGCCTGGAGAACTGGTTGTTAAACACTTGTCAGAGGACCCATCGTGGGCTTTTCAGGCAGAAGGAGAGAGGTTTTGGGGAAAGGTGGAGGATCCAGGTGGGCCATGTGCTCAGGGCAGGGGCCGCAGGGAGCTCCCTTATAAATAAGGCTTTCCTGGCCCCCAGGCCCACAGCCAGGTGCAGGACACTGAGGCCCCCATGCCTGCGCTGGTGGGCAGGGGCTCTGGCATCTCAGCTCACAGCAGGGAGAGGCATGTGTGGGAGCACGTGTGGGTGTGTCTTCAGTGGCCATGTGCGTCTCTGATTCAGTGGAGGAGATGGGGGCTGAGTGATGGAGGGGGAGTTACCTGTTAGTGTTATTTTGGCTGCCGGGGGAAGAAGAATGGACTCAGATAGGGTTAAACTGAAAAGGAATTGGTGTAGCTGAAAAAATCTGCTGGGGTGGACTTCAGGAATGGTTTGATCAGGTTATTTCTGTGCAGGTTTTTCAATTTCATATGTTAGGACATTGACAAACTGGTTGCTGTTGTGGTGCCTGAATTCCTGTAGCAGATTTGAGTCTTCTAGAGCCCGAGAGAGAACTGCCCATTCTCAGGCCCTCTCACAAGTGCTCTGATGAGGCCAGTTGAGGTCATGGGTCCCTCTGCACCAGTGCCCGATGCCAGGGAGATGGAATTACATGACTGGTGTTGGCCCATCCAGGCCTTTTCTAGAGCTGGGGAAGATGTCATCGGCTCCACCCAAGCCACTGGCTGCTAGGAGATGGTGGGGGGATGGGATGAGACTTGGGGATGCCTGAGAATGTCTGCCCTGTGGGGGAGAGGTGGTAAGGATGGGGGCTGCTGCTTCCTGACGTAGGGTTTCTGTGGGCGGGAACTGGGTTTGTCACCCCTTCCTCAGTTGGGTTGAGGAGGAGCGTGTGAGGTGGCCCCTGGTTCCTTTCTCAGGGTCAGGTCCACTGGGCACCAGCTTCCAGAGAAGCACTCCCCGCCCACGGGGTTGGCTCAGTCGTGTCCAGTGCGTGTACACCTATAGAACACAGTAGGTGATGACTGAGTGTTATTTAAACTGAAATGGGCAGGTGACTGAGTAGTAGGCAGAGAGACAGAGTGGGTTAGCTGATTTGATGTCTTTGGGGCCCTGGTTGCTTGCAATCTTTGAGCACCTACTATGTGAGAGGCTCGCAATTGCTAAGACACAGGCCCTGTCCTCAGACCTGCAAGCTGTAGAGACAGATCATGTCTACAAACAAGTGATAGCAGCAAACACTGCCTTTGGGTGCATGTTGTGTTCCAGCCACTCTTCTGATCCGTCTGTATTCTATACATCAGTGCATTTAGTCCTGTGCAATGGGCACTTCTTTAGCCCCATGTTTCAGCTGAGGAAACTGAGGCACAGAGAGGTTAAGTAACTTGCCCCAGATCACACAGCTGGGAAATGGTAGAGTTGGGATTTGCCTGTGCAGAGGGGTGGGACCTCAGTGTTGAGGTGGGAATGACAAGAAAGGAGCGGCTGTGTGCAGATCTGGGGGTCAGAGTGTCAGGCAGAGAGCACAGCAGGTGCAAAGGCCCTGAGGTAAGAATCAGCTTGGGGCAAAGGGACAGAATGGAGTGGGATCAGTGAACCAAGTTGCCTAGAAACTTTTGCCCTCAAGCTCAGATAGAGCATTTAGATTTTATTCTAGACACAGTGGATACTTAATTTATTCCTAATAAATGTATTCTTAGTAAGGAATACAAAGTCCTTATTATAAGAGTATTCACTCATACAGAACATTTGACAGAAGAATACCATGAACACCTATGTGCCCACCACCTAGAATCAGTGATGGTTAACATTTCCTTATATTTGGTGTGTGTGTGTGTTTGTGTGAGTGTAATATAAATATAAACGTGTTTGTTGTTGAACTATTGGAAAAAAAGGTACAGAGGCCCAGAACTATTAGAAAGTAGGGCCCTTAATAAGCACTTCCGTCTCTGTCTCCTGAGAGGAAGGAAATTCTCTTATGATGACATCTAGGAATTACTAGCAATTCACCATGATCTTCAGGCCTGGGTCACACTGACCTGCCCCCAGTTGCCCCTGCTTGGGGGAGGGAGGAGATCCGATTTGCAGTTGAAAAGGATCCCTGTGGCTGCTGGAGCTGGAGCTGGAGCTGGAGCTGGAGCTGGAGTTCGGGCTTCTCAGTTCTCAAAAAAAAAAAAATCTCAAATAGCTCCTTTGGAAGGCCTGCAGAGGGGTTGGAGGGGATCTTGGCTTATTTAAAGATAGAGAACAGGCAGGCAGGAACGGGGAATTCTAAGAAATTTGGGGTGGCTTTGCAGCCTAAGGAGAGGCCCTTGTAAAATGTATTCAGAACCTACAGAGGCTGTGATGGGGAGAGCGGCTGTGATAGGGAGTGAATTTGGAATTGTCTCATTCTTGTTATAGAATAAGCCCAAAGCCCTTGACTTCATTGTTTTCAGCAAGGCCTGGGAAGGCGACTTGGTCAAGAGGGTGCCTCAGCCCTCAGTCCGACTGGAGGACCTCCTCAGCAGGTCACTGGGGCCTGCCTTTCCTTGCCAAGGGATGCTCGGCACCAACATGGATCCCTGCCTCGTCCCTGCCTCCCTGCCCAGGCCGACCTTGTCTCTCTCCCTGGGAGGCTGAGCTCAGCCCCTCAGGAGGCCCGGTTGGCTCCATGAGACACACAAACTGTGGGCCCAGGGGCAAGTCCATCTTGCGCCTTCTCCTTGGCAGACTCTGGTCCCAGCACCCCGCAGACTGGCAACACTGGCCTCCAGTGGGGAGGGGAGGTGTGTGTGTGAGAGAGGAAGAGAGAGATGGAGAGATCTGCTTCCTCCTCTGGCCAGCGGGTCCACCCCCTAGAGCAGTGTCACTGCTGCCCTGGGGACAGGCTGGTGCCTCCTGCAGTGTTGCACTGTCCCCAGGTGCCCAGTGGACTGAGTGCACACCCAGCGCAGTGGACATAGGCACAGACTACAGCAGGCCGCATTGTGGTTAGACCTGGAGTGGGGATTTCCTTGTCCTGGGCAGACAGCAGAGCCTCCTCCTCAGGAGCTGCTCAGGCCTGGGGTCGTGGCACATGCGTGGAGGTCCTTTTGTTCCACCTGCTCTCCACAAGGGCCCCCGGCAGAGCTGGGACGTGTGGTCTGTGGGACTCATGGTGGGCCGAAGCCGGGCTGATCAGTGGTTCTTGCTGGTCCTCACCAGTAACTGCGTTTTTTCCCTTGGCTGGCTGTGTTGTGAACTTTTACCTTTTCTTCAGCTGACACATTTTCTTGAACTCACCCATCAGACTGGATCCTCTCTGGCCCAGTTGGGATGTGGCGTGGGCTGGCTCTGTTGTTCCCCATCCCTGGCTGGTGGCTGATGTGGCCATTGTCTGTCACTGGAACTGAATCTTGGTCTCCAGCGGGTTCTTGGAACAGCCCATACACATGGGGTCAAGTCCTGCGCTCCCTCAATACCAGCCTGACCACCTCTTGGGGACCATTGTGCTGCTGGGTTTATCGAGGATGGAGATCAAAGGTTGCCCTTGGTCAGAGGCTGAAATCCGGGACAGGTGGGATTTCTGGGCACCAGGACCAGAGAGGAGTTTTCTGATTACTCTGAAGTGTCAAGTGGGTGTTCAGGGAAACTCCAGACCACGCCATCTGTCCACTGCAGCTGTTAGAGATGGGGTGACTGGTGTCGCACGGGTGACCAGACACTCCCTGCCTGCTCGAGGCTCATGTCATCTTGGAGATGAGTAAGCCAGGCAGCTACATTCTGGGCTGGTTTCGGGTCTTTTCTCCAAGGACATGCAGCAGGCATCAGTGTGGTTAGATGTGGAGAAGGACTTCTGTAGGGCACAGCCTCCTCTCCAGGAGCTGTTCCAGTCCTTACACCCAGTCCTTGGGGTTGGGAAGCGTGGCTGAGCCTGAGGCTGGGGAATGAGGAGCTGCTCAGAAAGCAATGCTTTTCAGAGAGCGCCCCTCTGTGGGCCTGGCAGACACAGGGCTGCACTGCCCAGTACAACTTATTGTGACAGCAGAGATGGTCTTTGTGCTGTCCACTGCAGGTGGTAGCCCCAGCCACCTATTGCTGCCGAGTGCTAGAATATGTCTGGTAGACTAGGGATCTGAATTTAAAATTTTATTTGATTTTATGTGATTTAAGTTTAACAGTCATGTGTGGCTGGTGGCTTCTGTATCCTCTTGAATGGGCCAGGACTGGGAGGCTGGTTCACCAGGAAGGAAGGTGGCCACGTCACTCACAGGAAGCCTGGGGCTTCTCTTTAGGGCCCAGGTCTGCCCTGTGTCTCCCTGTGACCACTTGTGTGTGTGTGTGTGTTTGTGTGTGTCCTGTCTGCCTGTATGTCTGTCATTTGCCTCTGTGACTGTCTGCCATCTGTCTGCCTGTGACTATGTATATGTCTACCTGTCTTCTGTCTGCCTATATGACCATGTGTGTCTGTCTGTCTGTTGTCTGCCTGTGTGACGGCGTGTGTTGTATGTCTCTGTGTGTCTGTCTGTCGTCTTTCTGCCTGTGAGAGTGCAGAGTGGCTGGGTGTGGGATGCGGGGCAGCTGGGCATCTGGGTGGTGGAGCTGCTCCACCAGTGCCCGCTCTCTTGTCACCTCCAGGAGCAAAAGTTCTGCCAGCGCTATGACCAGCTCATGGAGGCCTGGGAGAAGAAAGTGGAACGCATTGAGAACAACCCCCGGCGGCGGGCCAAGGAGAGCAAGGTGCGCGAGTACTACGAGAAGCAGTTCCCCGAGATCCGCAAGCAGCGGGAGCTGCAGGAGCGTGTGCAGAGGTGAGCCAGGCACAGCCATCCTCCCGCCCCCACCCCCTTGAGACATATCGGGGACCTGGTCAGCTGAGACACCCCCAGCAGAGGAGGCCAGGCCCATCTGAAACACTAAAGCACAGCAGGGTCTCAAACTGGTGGCCCAGGGGCTACATTAGGCCCTTGGATGTGTCACTTAGAGCCTGCTTGGCATCACGCTTATTTGGAACTTATACACATTTTGGTGGGACAAGCACTCCTTCCAGTGTGCCAGGAGCTTGTGCTTGCACAGCCCCTGAAGGCAGTCAAATTTGAGACCCCTGGTGTGCTATAAAAGGGTAGTGACCTGGCTTGGAAACCAGGATCAGGTTCCAGTCTCATATGGTGGCTGTGAGGATCGAGTGAGATCCTATGCAGGGAGGTGCTTGGTGACAGGAAGACGTGGTTTCAATGTCATTTTTTCTTTTGCTACGTAGACCAGGTAATGGTTCATTAGTGATAATAATAAACACTTTTACTCTTTACCGAACACCTCACGGTCTATATCTCATTGAATTTCTCATAACAGGCCCAGGGAGCTGGTTGTTACATTTTTGTCCCCATATTACAGGGGAGGAAACTGAGGCACAGAGAGTAACACATGGTCACAGGGCCAAAAAGATAGAGCTAGGATTTGAACCCAGATTTTTGTGGCTGGGCTTTTCAGGGTGCCTTAGGAAAAATGAAGGGGCTGAGCCCCTACAAGTTCTCAGGATTTGCCATTCCTGGGTTGGGGAGGGGGCTTCATGTCCTCCCCTGGACCTCTTTGCCTAGGGCTAGCCATGCGGGTGGGAGGCCCAGCCCCTCTGCCACCTCCCTGCTCACCCGAATTCCACCTCTGGGGAAGTTGTAGGTTCAGGTGCCGGCTGAGCATCCCTAGCTGCCTAGGGGATGGTCCTGAGTATGTCCCTTTGGTCCCCAGCAGGGTGGGCCAGCGTGGCAGTGGGCTCTCCATGTCGGCTGCCCGCAGTGAGCACGAGGTGTCTGAGATCATCGATGGCCTCTCGGAGCAGGAGGTAAGTCCGTGGCCCTGACTCCAGCCTCAACTCCACTTCCCACACACCTTGCTGCAGGGGGAGGGTCCAGCAGGAAACAGAATTCACCCAGGATGGTTTAAATTAAGGGGTGTGTTATGGAAGCATGGGCAGAACCAACATGGGATATCAAGTCACTCAGGACTGGGAGTCGTGGGAAGCCATAACCTGTCCCAGGGCCTGAAGGGGTGAGTGGAGAGATGGGTGTTAATGGGGCCATGGAGGAAGGGCCACCTGGCAGCAGACCAGGGAGGGTCACAGCCACTGCCCGCTGTTGGATGGATCCTGGACATCACAGTGAGGAGGGAGCTGAGGGTTGAGGACCCTACCTCTTGCTCCTCCCACCTCCTGCCTCCTTTCCTCACTTACCATTGGCTGAGCCCACGCAGCAGTCAGTGGGCAGGAGTGCCTGAAAGATGCAGTCTCTAGGGTCAACCTCCCGGGTCCAGAACCTGGCGGGCTGGGGGGCTTGGGACAGCATGCCAGGGGCAGATGGAGAATTCCCATCCCACTACCCCGCTGGGATCTTCTCACAGGAACCTCAGCCCTCCTGCTCAGCATGGCCTCTGTTTCCCCTGGGGCCTCCCCAGGGGTGCCTGGACACCTGGAGAGTCAGCCTAAGTGTCCCTGGCTGTGGTCATAGGGGTGTGGGTGCAGAAATGGCCAGGAAGCAGAGACGAGGCATTTTTCTCCTGGGGAAGGGGTTGGTACCAGCCTGTCTCCCCTCCCCCCCCTGCAGGTCTATGGGTCCAGCATCCAATATGACATTCACCACCCCCATGTTCCCAACACCATGGTAGACATGAGAGAGCCACACATGGAGGGGGGCATGTTTCTTCTTCCCTGGGGACTTTTCGTCCAAGGAGAGCTTTCGTCCATTCAAATGAGAGGTTATTGTAGCTCCAGCTCAGTACAGCTGAGCTACCCGTGGCTATTTAAATTGAAATTCATTAAAATGAAATAAAATTAAAAATTCAATTTCTCAGTCGCACTAAGCCCATTTCAAGTGCTCAGTAGTGACTCTTGGTTAGCGGCTCCCACACTGGACAGAGCAGACAGCAAACACCTAGTAAAAAGCCAGAAGGGAAGAGCAGGGGGTCTGGCTGCCTGTGACCAGGCCTGGGGTTCTGCCCTTACTGCGGCTCTGGGGACAGCCAGGGGAGGTCGGAGGTGATGGACTGGAGGGCTGCGCCACGTGCTGGGGAGACTTGGGTCTCGGAGGGGAGAGGCTCCTCTCCCAGCTGGGGGTTGGAGCTGTGCCCCTGACCGTGCCCTGCTGGGAGTCCTCACACTGACTGAAGAGGTTGGATGTAGGCAGCTGGGCAGCCGGCTGGTTTGAACTAGCTGACCTTGGCCATGCTAAGCCCTCACCTGCCTCCAGAGACGGGTAATTAATCACCAGTAATTGGCTGGCTGCAGAGATTTGGGGAAGTGAGCCCAGCTGAGTGGCGGCTCAGAGCCTCTTAAGAGACACCCCGATGCATTAGGAACAAGCCCCCTGACTCCTGTCATGTGTGGGGCTGGGCGGGCTTGATCCTAGAGCTGGATGCCAAGGCTTGGGGGAGGAGATGGGTGGGGAATGGTTCTGTAGTCTCACCAGACTCTCCACCGACTTGTCTTCATGCCCCTGGGCTGCCACCACCTCCCTGCCTACCCCGAGGGCCCCCCCACTTGCCCTCTGATCCTGGGTGGCAGGGCATGTTCCCCGAGCGAGTTTGGCCCAGCTGGGTTGAACCTCTTTCCTGTAGTGTTTTATGGCCTTTACATTTCCAAAGGGAAGATTCATTGCTCCCCTCCCGTAGATAAGGCGGCTGCTGCTCTCTGCATTTAATTTACAGCCCTGCCCACCATAAACCTGTCTGGGCTACCTTTAAATTCTTTCTCCCCCAACACGAGTTCTTATTATTTTTTAACTCATCATTCTCTTTCTCTTTGGTTTCAAATATTCCCGCTCTGGCTGAGAGAATCTGTACCCTCTGCACCTCACCTACGTCTCCAGCACCAGCGGGAGTCCCTCCTCCGCTCCTGCCGCAGCCTGCTCACCCTGACCCTGCCCTCTGCCTCTTGCATTTCCTTCCAGAACCTGGAGAAGCAGATGCGCCAGCTGGCTGTGATCCCACCCATGTTATATGATGCCGACCAACAGCGGATCAAGTTCATCAACATGAATGGGCTCATGGACGACCCCATGAAGGTGTACAAAGACCGCCAGGTCATGAACATGTGGAGCGAGCAGGAGAAGGAGACCTTCCGGGAGAAGTGAGTCCTCCCTTGCCTGGCCTGGCTGAGAAACCCGAAAGCTCTCCAGGGGCTGCTGCAACTCATGACCACATGCTGTGTTGCTTAAAACAATAGGAATTTAGTTCGTTCCTCATGGTTTTGGAGACCAGAAGTCCAAATCAAGGTGTCAGCAGGGTTGGCTGCTTCTGGAAGAAGTGAAAGAGCATCTGTCTGTTCCAGGTTCCTCTCCTGGTTTCTGGTGACCACCAGCATTCCCTGGCATTCCTTGGCATGTAGATGAATCACTCCAATTCTCTGCCTTGGTCTCACGTGATGTTTTTGTGTGTGTTTCTCTCCTCTTATAAGGTCACCAGTCGTATTGAATTTAGGGTCTGCCCTATTCCAGTATGACCTCATCTTAACTAACTATATCTGTAAAGACCCTATTTCCAAATAAGGTCACATTCTGAGGTTCTGGCTAGACAATGGATTTGAGGGTGACACTGTTCGACCCAGTACAAAGTGCAAAGGCAGCCTCATGGGAAACGGATGAACAAGGCAGGAGGATCTTAGAGGCTGGGCCGCAGTCCTGGGCAGGGATCTGAGGCTGGCCAATGGCTTTTTGGTTTTCTCTTGAAAAACAAAAACAAAAAAAAGGTGGCAATTTGTTGAGCAGCTCCTTGATCCCAGGTGCAGTGCCAGTATTTTCTACGCTTTGTATGTTTGTCCCTCTTATCCCTCCGAACAGCCCAGCCAGGCTGTCCCCATTACACAGGTGACAAAACAGAGGCCCAGAGAGGTGAAGACGTTTAGCAAAGGCCACACAGCTTGCATGCAGTAGAGGTAGGGTTCAGACTCCCTCAGCTGGAATGGAGAGGCTGTGTGGGGTAGGAGGAGGGATCCAGGGAGCAGGGGGCTTTGGAAAGCAGAGACAAGAGTTAGGTACTAAGAGGTGAAGCTTTGGGGAGATCTTAAGTGACACAGTGTTTGGGGGAGACAAGTGTGGAGCTTCCAGGTGGAGAAAGACCCCATCCCCCCCAAAACTGAAGAGTTGTGTCTGAGGGACCACCCTTCATGGTGAGGACCTGGGATGTGACATCCAGGCAAAAGGAGACCCTCCCTTCCTGGTCGAGGATCCCCAGAGGAGATGGTGGGTCCCCATGTCTGGTCCTGCTGAGCCACCTCACCCTGGAGACAGTATGTTGTAATGACTGCCACCTATAGGCTGGGCTCCCTCCCCAGGTCTTAGAGCCTCCTCAAGACCCAGGAGCCCCATGAAGCAGGAGAGTGGGAAACTGAGGCACAGACAGTGCTTGGCCAGGAGGGCACGTTGGGACCAGACTTTTAATCTGTCCCCACAGGCTCAGCTGCTGAGCCACTGCCTTCCCCTCTGGAGAAGGCCTTGTCAGTAGCAAAGCCACCTGCTGGGGCCTAAGCCCGAGGACTGGGGTTGTCTCTGCTCTGGCTGGGGCATCAGGGAGGAGTGTTTGACAAAGTGCCAGGTGGGGCCCATGGGCTGTGGTGACCCAGGGTTCTGGGCAAGGCTAGGGTGGGATGAGCTGGTGCAGATACCAGGACTTGGATCCAACATGAGGGGCGATCCGAGAGGGTCTTAGGTGGAAAATAACATTTTTTAAGAATAGCTTTTAATTATGGAAATTTTATTTTATTATTTATTTATTTTTTTTTAAAAGATGACCAGTAAGGGGATCTTAACCCCTGACTTGGTGTTGTCAGCACCACGCTCTCCCAAGTGAGCAACCGGCCATCCGTATATAGGGATCCAAACCCGTGGCCTTGGTGTTATCAGCACCACACTCTCCCAAGTGAGCCATGGGCCGGCCCTTAATTATGAAAATTTTAAAACACACATAAAAAAGGAGGGATGATATAATGAGCCCTTGGGTGTCCATAGCACTGATCCTGCAGTCGTCAGTAGGAAACGACACTTTGGGGAGTGGTTCCCATGGCATGCTTGGGTTTTATTGCTTGGGGACAGAAAAACCCTGTTACTTCGTGGCACGTGCCTAGGTCCCCATGATAGCGGACATAACGTTCTCCTGTCCAATCAGGTTCCATTGTAATGTATCATACAATGTTATGAGATTTTTTTTTTGGACAGAATCTGAACCCTTGACCTTGGTATTAGAACACTGTGCTCTAACCAACCGAGCTAACTGGCCAGCCCTTATTTTACAATTTTAAACCAGGGAGGTGACAGCAGGATAGTGACAGATGCTAAGAATTACTGTTGCATTAGCTATTTAAATTCCTCCTGGTATATTTGATATTTTAACTTTTTTATGTTTTCTAAAAGAAATAGAAAGAGTTGTTTCTGGGTTGATTGCTGTGTCTTCAACCTTTCTGGAGATTTCATGTTGTTCTTCAGGCCTAATGATTTCTTACTCTATTGATTCGGTAGCTGACAAACGGGGGCCCAGGCAGGGCTGGTGTCTGCTGGCCTGTAGGGCTGGCTTAGCTGGGGTCCTGTGTGAGGAGTGGCTTGGCAGTTCATGTGTCTCTTAAGGAGTATGGTTTCGGTTTGAGGTCTCATTTGCAGAGGAATCGATAGCAAATGGAAATCAGAGCCTTTGAAAATCATGTGTAGATGACGTGGAGCTCCACCACACAGGTGGTTCGACCTCCAGCAAGCCACCCCTTTCTGAGCCTCAGTTTCCTCACCTGTAAAATGGGTATGGCAGCAGTGCCTCCCTCATTCAGCTGTCATGAGGTGCCTGTTGCAGGGGATGCAGGCAAGGGTTGGGGGTGGGTGGGTGACCTAGTTTAATTCGTGGTCTCTTGGTGCCCCCATATCTGCCTGGGAAACCCATATCTGCCTGGGAAACCCGTGGAAGAGATTTGGGTGGGAGGAAATGTCACTAGGACAAGGAAAGGGAGGGGAAGGGCAGGATTCTATGTCTGGAAAAGAAGGTTTTAGGACAGCACCAGCTCTGCCAGCTGCTTTAGGCGGGACCTCAGGTCAGGGAAGCCTGCCACTCTGTGCTGGGCCGCGTCCTCCAGGAAGAGAGAAGAGGCCATTCCGGATTCAGTGTCTGGCTGGGGAGCAGGGGAGCGACCCCTGGACCCCTGCCCAGCCATCTGGAGGGCCAAGCAGGACAAGCACCTTGGGTGGACACCCACGGCCCTGGCCTTGCTAGCAGCCACTGCTGTCCCCAAGCAAGGCCATGGGGTGGTGGCACGTCGTGGGGACACTGGAGCCAGTGACTCCACCCAGCATCCCTGGGGCCCGAGCAGGCCATGACCCACATCCCCGCCCCTGCTGGCTGCCTGCTCCTTTGCCCTGACATTTCAGCCTGGCCGAGCGGTTTCCCAGTAATCCTCCTGGCTCCGCAGGAAGCCAGTTGGTATGGCGCCAACGCCCCGCCACCCCTGTCAGCTTAAGTCCATTCTTGCCGACTCCTTGGCTGGCCTCCCCGCCTCCCCACGGGCACTTGGAGCCTCTGCTCCCACCTCTCCCGGGGAGGCCCAGCAGCCCAGCAGGCTGCAACCTCGTTGGTAGGGGCCCCACTGTGTTCCCAAGCAGGCCCTGTGTGGGCCGGGCGAGGCCCAGCTTCCCAGACCCAGCTGGAGAGAGAAACAAAAGCAGATTTTAAAAGGGGGGGAACCCCACCAAAGAGCTGCATGTAATGTCCTCATTTTTCCTGGAAGCCGCCTCCAGCAGGACAAACAAATATATTTTCAAAGGCGCTAAAGCCAGTGACTCACTCCAAGGAACGCCCTCTCTTACCCCTGGGTCCCCACCCCGCCCGCCGCAGCCCTTCCCACACCCCCCTGGGCTTAATTGCTCCGAGTGGGGCGGTGCCCGTCAGGCCGGGCCTGTGGAGGTGGCGAGCGCCCAGCAGCTTGCCGACCGTCCGGCCGGCCCAAAGGGAAGCCCCCCTCGGCTGTGTCTCACGTCCACCCTTCCCTTCCCGCAGGTTCATGCAGCATCCCAAGAACTTTGGCCTGATCGCGTCGTTCTTGGAGAGGAAGGTGAGTCGCTGCCCACCGCCAGCAGCCACCCCGTGCCCCTCTGGCATCCACTTCCGTAGGCACTTCTGCTTGGGCTTGGGGTAGGGGACCCTCCCTCCCTGCCCAGGAGGCCTCTGCCTGCTTGGCCCCTCGCTCCAGCTGCCTCTGGAAGTCCTTCCCCTGCTTCTTCCCTTCTGGGAGAAGCGCACAGGCCCCGCCCCGGCCTCCCGGGCCCTTGGGGGAGGAGCGTCAGGTTCCTGAGTGGCTGGGAAACCCAGGAGAGCTGGGGACCAGACAGGCTTCCCCCAGCCCCGTGTGCCGGCTCTCCTGCCAGCTCCTCAGATGTGCCAGCAAGCGTCTGGCAAATTGGTGATGGGCGTGGGAAGCCTAGCATCCCAATTAAGGCTTTGTGGCCAAGAATGGCATGCTTCCAGGGGACTGGATGAAGTGACCTTTCTAGGTCCCTCTGATGGTCAGTGTGTGCTTTCTAATGCCCCTGAGGCCAAGCCAGGCATGTGGCTGGCAAGTCCCCATCCCCTTTGGACAAACGTTCGCATAGAACTGACTCTTGAACCCCATCTTGCCCTTCACACCCAAGCCTTGGTGGCCCCCCTTTTCGCTCTGGCTCCCATTGGCAGGTAGATGAAAGCATCTCCAGATAATGGTAAAGCCCCTCCTTGGACACCCCTAAGGCTGGCTGAGCAGTGCCCGGAGAGACCATGGGTGGGGGAGGAGATGTCGTGAGTGGACAAGGCTGTGCCCTTGGAGCCCCGCAGCATCATGGGAGGGCGTGAGAAGGGCCCCCAGCAGTGGTTCACTTTCTGGGGGCTGCCATGTGTGTACTTCCAACAGCATTCTCCTGAGTCAAAAGTTTCCAGCTTATTGAACCCCTAGTGGAGGCCTCAGGATTCCTGATTGTGGGAGGGAGGCCGGGTACAGGATCCAGGCGGTTCTTTTAAAGGATAACAGTTGTTCCTATGTCTGCCCCTAATGAGATGATAACCATAGAAGGAGGGAGATGGGCCTGCGTAAGGGGAAAAAATCTCTCCGTGCCTGAAAAACCAGTGTGGAGCAATGAGCCCTATAAATAGCCTGTCTTCTGAGTTAGTGACGCCGTCTCCCGAAGGGTGTGGCCAGCCCAGCCGACTCCACGATAGGGCTCCCTGAGATGGAGGCAGGGCATTTCAGAATTTGGTAATTGAGTAATCCTGTTTGGGATCGAGGGGATCAGAAGTCCCTACTCTGGAGAGAACTTTATGGTGTTCTCTGGCTAAGAGGTGGCCCAGGATGAGACTTAAATAGAGCTTCCAGAAGGGTCTGGAGGAGCAGGTGCCGAGTGAGAGGCCGGCAGGACAGGCGGGTTTTGACAGTGAGTGGGCCGGGTGGGGAGCCAGGTGCACGGCCAGCCTATGCCGGCTGCAGGGTCAGCCTGTCCTTGCTCAGTACAGGAAGCAGCTCTCCTGAGTTGTTCAAGGATAAGTCGGGCACCCACATCACCTGGTTTGCAAATAGTGGCATCTGATTATAAAACGTGTTTCTCAACTGTAGGTCATGGTAGTGGGCCAGGTTTAGCCTTGCTGGGGGCTGCCTAAGAGCAGCCTCTGTTAGTGGTGTGTTTCTGGTGGCTTTTTGTTTAGGGCAGTTGGAGGGTAGAGGCCCAGCCCACCTCTGCATTAGACAGGCCTCATGGAATGCCCCTCACAGCGGTTCCTGGCTTGGCACTGGCTCGAACATCCTGGAAACATTTTATATCCTATTAGAGAAGGCTGCCAGCATTAGCGGACTGCCGCCTGGAGCCAGGCTTTGTGCCTGCAGGTGGGGACTCATGGCATTGGTTTCTGAGGGTGCCACTCTTATTAGTCCCATGTGGACAAGGAGGCAGTGGGGGTTCAGGGAGGTCTGGTCACTCACCCAGCTGGCAGCAGTACCAGCATTCAGACCCATATCCACTTGGAAAAGGCCATGGCCAAGAAAGAAGTAAACCTTGAAGAGTCACATGGGGACATGGGTTAGTCCTGTGGCACAAAGCTTGGAACAGGTTGTTTGGAACCCCAAATACTAGGGAAGAGGAGGCTCAAATGAGAGGAAGGACTACACACCTGGGTTTGGGGAAGGCTTTGCATTTGCCCAGCCATGTGCTGGAGTCCTTGTTTTTCATCAGGACTGAGGATGGCATATAATTATGTCATCAATACCATTAACAGCAGCAGCAACAGTGATAGTAGTAACAGGCAACACTTCTATAGTGTTTACTCTGTGCGGGACATTGTCCTAATACTTTGCATGCATATTAATTTACCTGATCTTCACAACTCTGTGATGTACTATTATTTTTTTTTTATTTTTTTATTTTTTTATTTTTTTTTAAAAGATGACCGGTAAGGGGATCTTAACCCTTGACTTGGTGTTGTCAGCACCACGCTCAGCCAGTGAGCGAACCGGCCATCCGTATATGGGATCCGAACCCGGGGCCTTGGCGCTATCAGCACCGCACTCTACCGAGTGAGCCACGGGCCGGCCCTGTGATGTACTATTAGCATTCCCATTTTACAGATGAGAAAACTGAGACACAGAGGTTAGGAAACCTGCCCAAGGTCACCCAGCTGGTATGTGGAGGAGCCAGGATTTGAACGCAGACCTGCTGGCTCTTGGCTCCTTGCTCTGAACACCCACACTGTCCACTCCTCAGTGTTCTTCTCTTTGTCTCGCAGACGGTGGCTGAGTGTGTCCTCTATTACTACCTGACCAAGAAGAATGAGAACTATAAGAGCCTGGTGAGGCGGAGCTATCGGCGCCGCGGCAAGAGCCAGGTGAGAAGCGGGGTGGGGTTAGGCATCCTCGCTTGGTGGTCAGCATCCCACATGATTGGCAGTAACCATCTCCACGCTGATGTTGCTCAGGAGCTGGCTCCCTCAGTACAGACCCTCTCTGGGGCTGTTCGCCTTGCCTGGCTGTGGTAAGCTCCCCCAGCAGCAGAGAAGAGAGCTGGGGAGAAGTGGCCACTTGCATTCTCAGCCTGGAAAATTCCAGAATTCCTGGCTGGTTGATCCTTGGTCTCTGTGCTTAAAGGGCCACATTTTCAAAGCAAGGGTTTCCCAGGATGACTTGGGGTGGTCCACAAACTTAACGTATTTTAAATTTCAATAGTTTTGTGTGTTTATTTTAATGCATATTTGAAAGGAAAAGTATCTACTACCTCAACCTACCGTTTTTCAGACATCATTGCTTAGGATGAGACTGAAGTATTATTTACATGAGGGCAGAAGTTGGCAAACTGTGGGCTAAGTCCAGCCTGACACCTGTTTTTGTGAATAAAGTTTTATTGGAACACAGCCACGGCCATTCGTCTGCATGTTACCATGGCAGCTTTAATGCTACAGCTACAGAGTTAAGCAATAGTGACAGAAACTGTATGGCCTGCAAAGCCTAAAATATTTACTCTCTGGCCCTTTATAGAAAAGTTTGCTGACCTCTGAGTTAGAGGAAAAAGGAGTTGGTTTGAAGAAATACTCAGTAAATAATGGTAGAGATGATGGGCTCGGGAGAACACAGTTGAAAGGGGATCCTGGGTACTTGGTGTTCGGGAGATAGAGTGAAAGGGATGGATTGGTTTTGCTGCTGGGCTGCTGAGGATCAGCTCAGAGCAGATGCTGGGACCGCCTCCTCCCAGGATTTAGGGTGGGTGCTTCTGTTTGATGCTGGATTACACCCACTGAGGCTTTTCCTCTCTGAGGGCCTCCGTGGCCTGGTGACCCCAGGGGAGAGTGACAAAGGCCAGGAGCAGCACAAGCTGGGATGGTAGGACCCTGCAGTTTTCTTAGGTTGGTGCTCCCTGACATTGGCACCCTCTAGCCCCCGACTCCCCAGGGTTGCCCGCCCACCCTCCCTTTCCCAGGCTGACAGAGGTCAGCACCCTTAGGGCGTCAGGGTCAGCCATCACCAGTGGGGTCCTGTCGCAGTGTCCACTGTGAAATTACCACTCTCCTGTTAGCCTAAGCAAAATCTAGTTAGGGAAGAGATCTGTGGACAGGGGAGTAAACCACCCTTGCTGCATTCTGAACATCAGGCTGAAATGACTGGGATTGACTTGTCTACCCAGATCATTGGAGGGTGGCTGCATTTGGTTTGCGGATAGGGTTTTCCTGTCTCATTTTATGTAGCCACAGTTGGCTGCCCACTTGCCCTTCTGATAGATGTGTAAAACCAAGGCTTAGTGGCATGGAACTGTGTAATTCCCAAGATGTTTTAGAAATTTAAGTGCATTGAGGAATTTTCTAGACTAAGAAGCAAAAGGTCAAATAAATGCCATTAGGGAACATGAATATGCTGAGGTGTAAGAGGCGATAGGGAGTGGTGGGGATTGTGGCAAATAGAAGGGGAGCTAAAGGCCTTTAGATGTATTTGGAAAATGTCATCAAGTACTTGTTGAGTACCCACTGTATGCCAGTTCTCTTGCTAGTCTTCCATGTCCCCCTCCCACTGCCTTTGTGGGGGCGCCGAGGGTATGCTCATGGCAGGGGTGCTTCCTGGTGGTTGGGCTAGAGGCTCTGAAAAGGAGAGGGCCCATCTCCTCCCCCTGTGCTGAGAGCCATATATGCACAGAGGGAGGCAGAAAGACTGTGTGTTGATATCATTTTAGGAAGGGGAGTATCCCTGGGGCCGGGGCTGTGAGTGCCCTGCTCCTCCTGTCCTGGGTGCCTGGCCATTCACTCTGTGGCATGAGTGCCCTGTTTGTAGACTCATCTGTTCAGGGACATGTATGTGCGCTGGGCATTGGGGGCTCCATGCTGGTTGTGTAGAGCAGGCATAGGTCTCCCGAAGAGGCTAAGCCTGCCCAACAGGAATGGGGCTGGGGAAGGTCCTTGAAGACTCGGAGTAAAGGGCCCCAAAGATGAGGCTGAGGAGCAGCCACTTTGGTGGACAGGGGTGGAGCTGTGGTGTCCTGGGCAGAGGGAACAGCTGGTGCAAAGGCATGGGGACATGAGAGAGAGCGTGGCATCTTCAGGAACAGCAGAGATCCCAGAGTCTTTGGAAGAGAGGTCCCCGTCCCTTCCAGGACCTTAAATGAATGAAGAAATGGGAGAAATTCATGGGACCTTCTTTCTCTTGCTGGATAAATAGAAATGTTTCTTTACCCTGTGGGAAATAGAAGTGAAAACTCGGTGGTAAATGGTAGCTCACACTTGACTTTAGTGTCCATGGGAGGCAATAGGGAATGATGAGGCCTGTGGCTCACCGGAGAGCTTGTGTCCCAACTCAGCTCCAGCTGATTCTTGGCCACGTGGCCCTGAATTGCCAAATCTCCTGGTTTTTGCTGATGAGCTAGAAGTCTGGTTTTATATGAAATTTCCTGATTATTAAATCTTAAGTAGCATTAAAAAAAAGAAAGGAAAAAAAAAAAAAAAACCCCACGTACTATGTAGGCCAAACAACACATATCTGCTCTTGAAATCTGTCCCCAGTCCCAAGTATAAGACCACTGGATTAGACTGTGGTAAAGCTGCAGAGAGGTAAAGAGAGGATTATATGACTTGGAATAAAGGTCAGGCCAGGCTGGAGCACTGGGGAAGCTCTGGAATGTTTTACAGCAGAGGAGAGCATGCCCCTCTTTTCATCCAAGATGTCCTAGAGGATTAGCTGTGGTATCTGTAGCGCCTGGGAGTTGTGGGGCTTCTCTGGTGAGGTTCACCCTCTTCTCAAGCTGGTGTCTCAGGCTGGGGCTCCCAGGCTGGAGAATTGATGCCTCTGCTCTGCCTGTCCCAGAAAGACAGAAGAAAGCATGGCAGCTGCCCATCTCTCTCCGTGGGGGATGGGACATATCTTAAGGGACCTCCCTTCCTCTGATCAGTGGGGCTGCTACCGAGGTGCTGTTGTGGCCCGGGCCCTGCCAGGGGTGGAGATTTACACTTGAGTCCTAGAACAACTTCCCTGCCAGGCAGATCCACAGCCCTTGCCACCACCTGCTGGCCCAGTTCATGGAATAAAGCGGACATTCCCAAGTGGTGACTTTGGAGCCAAAACTCTTCTCTCTGCCCCGTGTCAGCAAAATAAATGGCAGACTGAGGCCCCACACCCTGTCTTGTTAGTTCGAGATGCAATTCCGGGAGCCAGCCTGAGCTTCTTTATCTCTGGTTGGTTTTCTAAAACCTGTGACTCTGCTGATAAATCGCCCAGTGAAGAGGATGGGCCTTTCCCGTAGCCTGGTGTGGAGTGGGCTTGGGAGGGTACAAGTGGGTGCAGGCAGAGGTGGGCTCCAGGTGGGCTGATACTGTCAGCGGATGGAACCTGCAGCTTCTTAATGAGGGAGGCGGGGTAAGCGGAGACCCCCCCCACCTCACCACCCTACCTCCGTTTAGCCAAAACGGCCAGATGGGGCTGGTGACTGACCAGGGGCTGGGGGGCCGTCGCCCTCTGCCCAAGACACAGATGACAGCTGTTCTGTCCCATCCTTCTCTCTGACACACATTCGCGTCCACCCCTGGCATCTTGGGGACCTTGGGATCAGGCAGGAATCCCAGGCCACAGAGCACATGCCCCCTCGCCCTGCACTCCTTCCCTGGCTGCTGTCCCGGGTCATTCATTCACGCATCTCTCCCAACCCTCCAGAACACAGCCCCTTCCCTCCAGCCAGGACATCGCCCCCTCTCTCCCCAGACAGCCACAGGGAGATGGGTGATGGGTCATTCCCAACAGATGAGCCTGGGGAGGTCTCGGATGGAAGAATGGGTCAGGTTCTCCCTGCCGTCCTGGGGCCCCTGGTTTTGAAAGAAGGTTTAGGTGGTCTCAGACAATATTTGTTGGAGCGTGGTAGGGGGCATTGGGAGCCCAGGGAGACATGGGAGCCCTGTGGAAACTTCAGGGGTGCCAGGCCCTGAAGTGCCATGGGGATGGGGGTGCTGCTGACTGCTGTGATGGTGGTGGCAATGACAAGGATGATCGTAATGGTAGCACTAACCGTAAGTACATGCTGAGAGCTTGATGGGTTTTAACTCAAAACAGCTTGGTGGCAGAGGTACTGTAATTATCCCCGTTTTATAGATGAGCAAGTGGAGGCATAGGGAAGTGAAGGAACTTAGAGGCATCTGCTGTGAAGCGACAGATCAGCATCCAAACCCAGCACGCTCAGCCACTGCAGCTGAAGGGAGGGCCCCCCAGCGGTCCCCTTTTCGCCACAAAGACAGTCTTTCAGAAGCTGGCCCTAATTGATCACGTAGGCCTGTGGATTCTTCTCTGGTCTGTGCCAACTCTGCTAGTTCAAGGTGGCAGACAGGGCTCACTGTGAGGCTCCATTTTGGAGGGGGGTGGATACAGGAGGGGGACCCAAGTGGGCCGGGCTCGATCTGTGCCGTGGAGGCACCCCCTGATATGGGGGTGGCAGGTGGGACCTGCCCAACTGATCCTGTGTCCGGAGCTCAGCCTCCACCCCACCCTGTGTCTGCCTCTCTATTCTCCTTGAGAATCCCCCTCTGTCCCCGGCCCTCTGCTTGTCCCTCAGTTCCTGGGGCCAGCAGCCAGTAAGTGTCTCTTTCTGTCTCTCTTGGCTCTCCTTCGCACCCTGTTACCATATATGTCTCCAGGGAGTCACTGAGGGCTGTCCCTCTCTCCTTCTCTCTCTCTCTGTCTCTTTTCTCTCTCCCTCTCTCTCTCTCTCCTCTCTCTCCCTCTCCCCCTCCCTCTCTCTCTCTCCTCCTCTTTCTCTCCTTCTCTTTCTCTTCTCTGTCTCCCCCTCTGTCTCTCCTGCACTCTCTCTCAGTGCCCCAATCCCCATGCACGTCCCCCTTCTCTCATGGGTGGCCGACGGCCACAGAGGCTGCTGTGGGTGGCCGCAGAGAGGCTGTGGTGCCTGTGGTCCTGGCGCAGTTCCTGTGGCTCTGGGCCACACTGTCACTAAGGACAGCCACAAATGGCCGCTCGGCTTGTCAGCACAACAGATACTGCTCGCATGGGCCCTCCCACCTCATTCTCCAAGGTTGCCCACCTGCTCACCCCAAGAGGTGTGTGTTCATGCAGGGAGCATTTATAGCGTGCCTACTGCATGCCAGGGCTGTAAAACTTGACCTTTGGAGGTGAATCAGACCATAATCCTTCAGAAGACTGGCATGAAGGGATCAGCTGAGCCTGGCTTGTTCAACGCCCCAGACTGTCTCAATTAACAGCCTCAGAGGTAGACACCAGGTGGGACTTTGAGCGTTGGAGAGTGGGCACAACTGCCCTTCTCAGGCCTGATGGGTTCTATGTGCCGCCTGTGGAAGGTGCATTTCCTGAGTTGGCTGGTTCATAGCCCAGGCCCAGAGATGGGGATGTCCCTCCCCTTGCCACTCCTGCCTCAGTGGGACTAAAGTCCAGGCAAGGAGGGGAGGCGTGGTGGGCTCTGAGAGGAAGGGGAAGCAGAAGCCCTTGGCACTGGCGGTAAGAAGCAACTCTCCAGGGACATCTGGGCCATGTGCTCTCTCTGGCGTTTAGACCCCCTGCCTCCTCCAGACGCTGCAGCCTGGTGTCCTGGGTGTCCTATCCAAGGTCTGCATTTCAGGGGATGTGAGGGCTGTGGAAACACAGATCACGGGGCCAGGGCCTGAGACTCTGCATTTCTACCAAGCTTCCAGGCACGGGTCGGGCACTGAGAGTCTCGGCCCTGGGGATCAGCCCCTGAGCAGGGAGCAGGAAGGCGGCGGGGGCAGTCGAGCTTTGTGGGGGTGCACTGGAGCTACATGGCTTGTCTGAGGGGTCCCAAGTTGGTCTCTGACAACCTAGGCCAGGGCCCAACTTGGGCAAGGCACTCTGAGCCATGTAGCTGCCTGCAAGGCTGCCAGCCAAAGGCACTCGCCGTGGCTGGGCAGCAAGTTTCTTCTAGAAGGGAGACCTGGCCTGTCCCTCCAGGGAGGTAGCCTTCACATTTGCATATTTGCAAAGCTACACTTTATAGATGTCATGACCTGCCCAGATGCTTAACCACAGCATGTAGTGAGACGCCACCACATCATTCAGGGGACACCTACCCTGTCTGAAGCATTCAGGCCAGACCTGGACCTCAGTGACTGGCCCTTCCCTGTCCGTCACCCCCACCCTGCACACGCTCTACCAGAGCTGTTTATTTGTCCACCATTGCAGCAGCTAGTTTCAAAAACATGGATGGTTATAAAGTGGAACATAAAACTCCTTGATTGAAAGTGCTGGCCATTGGAAGTCTCTGGTCTCAGACCCTCAGATCTGTAGCGCCTGTGGCAGCCTCCACTCTGTCCCTCAAAGAGCAAGGCCCACCCTGGTGTCTGCTGTGCTGGCCCAGCCCTGTGGTTGGCTGGAGGGAAGGGATATGCTCTGGCCATTTGGCAGGATCGCCTTCTTTTTTAGTGGAGGGTGCCATCCACCTTTCGGAAGCTTCTCTGTATTCTGACAGGGGGAGATGCAGGCCTAGGCATAGACTTTTAGAATGCCAGTCCCTTCATACCCACCCTGACAAGAGCCCACATGCTTGACCGTTGGTAGAAGAGGGCCAAGCCCCCACCTCCTGGAGCCTGGCCCCTGTAATTGGCCATGAGCGGCCAGTGAGCGTGCGGGCTGGGCTGTAGCCCAAGCATCTTCTCCTGGGCTCCCCGGCCCTGCCGCCTGCCCTGGGTGAATCACAGGCCATGATGGGGGCTGGCTCAAGCACTGGGTGACGGCACAATGGTTTATAGTTCATGATTCATAGGCGGAGGGGCCACGTTATCCCAGTTAATTGCAAAACCAGAGTGCAGGGACGCTGTGGTCAGTAGATGGCCCAACTATGCAAATCGTCGGGGAGCTGGGAATGGAAGGCTGACTAGTCCAGGCAGCAGGGCCCGACCCGTGGCAGCAGTGACCATGGGCCAGCCACCCGCCCACCGCGGCCCTCGCACAGCGATGGGGGGCTCATGCAGCCGAGGGGGCGTGTCCTCAAGGGTGAGTGCTCCTCATCCATCTGCCAGGGCCATGTGACCACAGAGGAGAGGGGACGGAGGAGAGGGGGTGGCTGGGACTGTGGGGATGGGTCAGGGTTTCCTGAGGGCCAGTGTTGCCTGTTGCCTTCTGTTCCTGAGGAGACGGGACCTGGGGACAGGAAAAGTCTGTCCTGGTCTCCACGTGTCCTGGTCTGCCCCTCCCGGCCAGCAGGAGCCCAAGGGAGGAAGTCCAGGGAGGGGGAGGCTGCACGTCCCGCCGCTGTCTGGCCTGCACGTTCTCTGCAGCTCTTTGGTTTCTGGGTCCCCGTCCAACTTCCTCACTTCTGTCCCTCTGACCAGGCCCCTCAGCCCCAGGTCCCTTGTGTTTCTCTAGATTGATCTCTCTCTTTCTGTTTCCTGTTTCCATTTCTCCCTCTCTTTCTGGTTCCCTGTTTCTCTGTGTATGTACACATGACTCTGTGTCTGTTTCTCTCTTCCTCTGTCTTTTCTTCTGTTTCCCTTTTTTCTGTCTCTTTATCCCTGTGTCTGTGTCTCTTGACTGTTTCTCTCCTCATCTCTCCCTAAGTCTTTAGAATACTCTCTCTGTCTCTGTTTCTCTTCCCCTTCCCTCTCCCACACTGCCGCTTCCATCTCTCTCCTCTCCCAGCTCCCTGCCAAGGGACAGGTGACCTTGTCCCCATTGCTGTGGCACTCCAGCAACCCCTATGCTTGGGCAGCTTGCACGGAGAACAGTGTGACTGGGAAGCCATTCCAGGGAGGGACCAGCCAAGCAAGGTCTGCGGGGGAGGGACAGCTGCTGTGGGCTGGTGCTGGTTCCCAGGGCCTGGCCTTCCTCTGCAGTGTGGTCTGGCTGGTGCAGTCTGGCGTGGACTGTAGCAGGCCAGAGTCTGCTGAATTGCCCCAGGCTGGGTTGTGCCTGCCAGGCCCACCTGGTGAGCATGTCTGGGGCTGAGCCATGATGGGCCTCCAGACTGGGGATCCAGCCAGGTGGCCCAGGCCTGCAAGAGGTGGCCGACTTCTACTCTGCTGAGGGCAAGCTGGGCTGGGAAGGATTTGGGTGTAGATTTAGGGCTAAAAGGAGCAGATATCTCTAGTTCCCTGCCCAGCTTTGTGCTCAGAGGGGAGAGACTTGCAGGGGCTTACCCAGGCCCTCAGTTGACCAGACATGCCCCGGGGGATGCTGTTCTCAGGGAAGGCAGCTGGTGGGTGGACCCCCAGGAGGGACGCAGGAGAAGACCAAATCCCAAGGACCCTGGAAGCTGAGTCGCTGGTTTGGGAGAAGATGCATGTGGCCTCCATACTGGCCAGGACACAGAACAGGGGGGACTGGCTCTGCGCCAGCCGCAGCCGAGGCAGACCACATCAGAGGGATGGAAGGAGATGGAAAATGTGAGCATTGACCAGGCAGTGGATCCATCGGACTCCAGTGGCAAGAGGAGGGGGCATCTCAAGCAGGGCTACTAAGAGGCAGGAAATAGTTCCCAGGCGGCAGAGGGTAGGGCCCCATAGCTCACAGGCAGCAGATTGTCTTGGGGGGACTGGCTGTGTCTGAGTGCGTCCTGTAGTGCCTTCGCAGTGGATGAGACAAGCTGACACCTCCATGTGGATCATGGACGATGCACAAAGAAGTTAGCATGACACTTCAAGGTGCAGTTAAGGGCTACAAAACAGCAAGCCAGGATCAGAAGGCAGCTGATGTGAGGCAGGGCAGCTTTGGGGGAGCTGACCCCCAGGCTTCTCTGAGGAGGTGTCACGTGGGCTTAGATGTGAGCAATAAGGAGGAACCGGCCAGGCAGAGGTGGGTGGAGGGCATCCCAGGCCGTGGGCACAGCACATACAAAGGCCCTGAGGTAGGGACAAGTGTGGTGTCTTCTGGGAGGCAAATGCTGAGCAAGGAGGCAGTGGCCCTATGGGAGGTGGGTGAGGTAGGCAGGGGCTAGATCATTCTGGCCTTGTGGTGAGGGCCACAGATTTTATGGGCTCTGTTTTAGGATTTAAAACAAAGCCTTGGCTGCCACGACCACACATCTGTGTAGGCAGAATAGATTTGCACAGTGTGTGTTAAATGTTGCTGATGTTCTATTGACCCACATCTATATGTAAGTAGAATGCTGCTAAATGTTTAACACCCTGCTTTCTGTGTGGGGAGGCCCCAGTTGGTAGCAGATGCCAATTGCCGTGGTGTCAATAAATACTCCCTCCATGCCTGATTCCAGGTTCCCAGCGTGATGATGTCACCAACATGGAATTGGGAAGGGATGCCCACGGCATGCTGTTATATCCCATTTCCACCATACGGATACAGTTGGCGGAAATAACCTCAAGAGCATAGATAATAGCCACATGGAGTCAAATAATCAGGAAGTGATGCACTTCGAGTACTTATATCCTTTGTTTTTATTATAATTCCTTTGATTATAAGGTTATGTGTTTCAGTTTTTAATAATGGCCATGTTTAATAGCTGGCCTTCAAAATAGCTAGAAATTTAAGTGTACTCTCATGCGCTGGTACGCGCTGGCTCCAGCACGCCTCTGTATGTCTTAGAAAAAGACGCCTCTCCTGGACGAAGATGGTGTTCCCTGACTGCATTTTCCCCAGGAGGGACAGAGGAACTTGATTAAAGGGGCAAAGGCCAGGTTAGGGAAGGGACTGCCAGCAATAGAAAACTCTGTTCTGCCTGGCACTTGACCCCTGACCCATGACCCAACTATTCACACCAACCTCAGGCCCCTGGATCCCTTTTCCCCAACTGCCAAGACATGGAGGGTGTAATGAGAGCATACTTCTCTAGGACTCACTTTCTGGGGGCACCTGGCACGTAGTAGATGCTCAGTAAAGTGTTTGTGGAATGAATGAATGAGATTATGCCAATGTCAGCGTTGCTGCATGTGGGAAAGGTCTTGTAACATGTTTTTAAGGACTCATCAAGAATTAAACTCACAGCTCCTACCTGAGTGGTCGGCACTACCATCTCGCTGGGCTTCCCTTTCATTCCTGGGATCCATCATCACCCTCCCTCCACTTGCTACTGAACTGCCTGTCCACATCAGGCGGATCACGGCGCCCCCTGCTCACCCACCCTATCCACCTTCCGAAAAAAGCTCCCAGTCGCTCCCGCTACCATTAGGTGCTGCCTGTATATTTCTGAGCGTAGGTGTTAGACCTGGCCAGGCTGTCCAGCCGTGTCCCAGTGTGTCACTTGGTAAGCACAGCGGGCATTTTCACATCCTCATGCCTTTGCCCACATAGGTCCTTTTTTCTCATCCTTCATTACCACAAGCCTTTAGAGATGGCTCAGAGGCTTCCTGTTCTGCCAAAGCCTCATCCCTGGTTCCCTGCAGGTCAGGACGCCTCGCCGCCACATCTGTGATGTGCTTGTGCCTTTTAAATGTTTTCTCATCACCAGAGCCTCCATCTGTCCTGTCATAGTTCCTGTCTACATCAAGTTCTGTACAGATGGGGTCAGCATCTTTCTGTGGCTTGGTGTCCCCCTTAGGGTCTCATAAGACGCTGGTGGAAGGAATGAACTGTGCAGTTTGGCTTAAATGGGTGTAGAGAGGAGCCGTGATCCCCCAGCCTAGAGTGGGAGGCAGAGCACCTGGCTTGTAGGGTCTTGCTAGGAAATGCTGTGTGACTTTGGGTGAGTTGCTTAACTTCTCTGTGTCTTTGTGTTCTCATCTGTAAAACAGGGGTAATACCAGGGTTTTGTGGGGGATTAAAGTAACCAACACGTATGAAATGAGGAGAAGGCCTCATCAAATGTTTGTTGTGCTCGGTAAGCATTCGTTTTCATTAAGACTGTTTTCTGTACATCCCCAGGTCCAGGGCTTTAGCACAGGTTCGGAGGTGCAGGTTGCTTGTCCAGCACTCATCACTCATTACTCTGCAAGCAGGGGTCCCTTGGGGATTTGAACCAATGGGTCTGGCTAACCATTGATCCAGTCAGGTTTTCCGCAGAGTTGTGCTGTGGTTTGGGGGGACTTCCCTACCAAGCTCTGGGCACACAGCCCATTGTTGGCCTGACTGATGACATGTCTGAAAAGGAGAGATAGACCTCCACCATGAGCTCTGCCATCATCTGAGATGGTGGAGTAAGGCTTCTAGTTCTTTCTGATTCTGTCCTGCAAGCTGTGGGAACGGCTTCCACAGGTGTCATCTGCTGTCAGTGGGAAGGGTCCTATATGCTTTGTGAGACTAGGACCCCGAAGGCCTTGCTGTGCAGTGGGGTCCTTGGACCAGCTGCATCAGTCTCCCCTGTGAGCTGGTTAGAAATGCGGAGTCTAGGCCAGCCCCATGGCTCACTCGGGAAAGTGTGGCGCTGGTAGCGCCAAGCCTGTGGGTTCAGATCCTGTAGAGGGATGGCCGTTATGCTCACTGACTGAGTGTGGTGCAGACCGCACCGTGCCAAGGGTTGCGATCCCCTTACTGGTCAAAAAAAAAAAAAAAAAGAAATGCGGAGTCTTAGGCCTGGCCCCAGAGCCATCAAATGGGAATCTGCATTTACCAGGATCCCAGTGGATTAATGTGCACCCTCAGAGTTGAGTAGCATTGGTCCAGAGCAGGTTGGGCAAATGATGGCCCCCAGGCCAAATCCGGCCCATGATCTGCTTTTGTAAAGAAAGCTTTATTGGCCCACAGCCATGTCCACTTGTGTATGTGATAGCTGCTTTCACACTACAGCAGAGTAGTTGCAACAGAGACCATGTGGCCTACCAAGCCTAAAATATTTACCATCTGGCCTTTATGGAAAAAGTTTGCCAGCCCTTGGTAAAGCACTAGTTCTCCAACTTGGCTGCACATTGGAATAACCTGGAATTTGAAAATGCTGATGTCTGAGACTCCACCCAGAGATTCTGATGTCACTGGTGCGAAGTGTGGCCTGGGTGTCAGGATTTGCAGAGCTCCTCAGGCCATCCAAATGTGCAGCCTTGAGAACCAGGGCTCTCAAATGCCTGTGACATCCAGCAAGTGCAGTTCTGCAAGTATGTGGATGGGCCTGAGAACCAGAAGTGCGCCCTAGTCTGTGTGAATCCTGTGTTGAGCGGGATGTCGTGTTTGCTGCCATACAGCAGAGAAGCCTTTATGAGATTGAGCCTCTGACTGTGGGGAGCTGTTAGCTGGGGCCTCCTCTGCCTGCATAAATCTCCCAGGAGTGAGTAGGAGCGGCCCTAAATCAGTCCATTGGCCTCCTCCACGCACCCCTGCGAGACCGGGCAGATGTTCGTCGTTAAGGCTGCCAGGTCTCTCCTGCTTGAAAGCACATTTTAAGGCCAGGGCTGCGCTGGTATTTCTCCCTTTCATCTTCCTCCTCTCCAGTCACTCAGGTGGGGGTGCAGGGATGCCTCTCCACAGGGGATGGAGTTCAGGCCACAAGACACGAGGAACCCATCCACGGCTCTATGCCACAGCTCCAGTGTGGCCTGGAAGGTGCTGGGCTGATGGGTGTCGCTGTGCCTGCTCCTCCCAGAGGGCATGGTGGGAGTCGTTACTGTGTCAGGAGGAGGAAGAGCAGTAGCCAGGCCTGCTGCTAGGGCTGCATGCCTCGTGGGGAAAGGACGGAAATCATGACTGGGTTCCAGTGCTGATTGGGACCTCTGACCTCCCATGAGATGACACAAGCTCGGGGGAGTCTGCCCCAGGGCACAGGGGCAGGCAGGAGTGAGGGAGGCAGGCCAGGGAAGGGGGCCAGGCATAGCTGGGATTCGGGCAGAACTTGGGACCCAGGTTCGAATCCTGACCTGGCTGTTTAGCAGCCTCATTGCCTACCCTCTCTATGCCTTAGTTTCCTCTTCTGTAAAATTGACTGGTGGGGGAGGGAGAGAGAGACAGTTGAGGCACATAGAATACTGCCTGGCACAGAGTGCTTTCAGCCATTATAATGGTGATAATGCCATGTTGATGGTGACTGTTGGGGGAGGGGGGTATGAGCAGGCCCAGGCAGAGGCTTGAAGAGTCTTGAGAGGGTGCCAAGTGGAATACTGTGGGGTGGGCATGCCCGTAGAACCTGGATCCCAGATCCTGGGCAGGGGGTTGGGTGAGACTCTCAGCCAAAGCTTTGGGGATGGCCGGATCACATCCCCTAGACCCTGGGTCATCAACCTTCCTTGTTTTGACCTTGAGGCTGTGCCCCTCTGAGCCTGTTTTCTCCTCTGCGAAATGGGAGCAATGATCACTGTCCCTTTATTTCTCAGGTTAGTTCAAGGCATTCAACAGGATACTGTATGCAAAGCGCTTGGCATGGTTTAGGGGATGGGGTTGCCCCCATGGACATCCCTCCAGGTCACCATTGATGTTGGTGTTTTCATCTTCATCATTACTCTCATCATCGACTCTGGGGGGTTGGGAGCCGATTGATATAAAGCACACAGCACAGTGTCAGGAGTGTAGTGAGCGTGTGGGCAATGTGGGCCTCAGGTATCTGTAAAGATTTTCTCTTCTATGGCAGCATCCTTCCTCAGTAAAGCTTTGCAGAGAACTCAGAGGAGGGCTGCAACAGGCAAGTGCTGAGCTCAGGGCCCGGCAGATGCACCCTCCCAAGCCGCTCCGTCTGCAACCAGGACTGTTGAGCAGGGCTGGAGGGTGCTACCCACAGTCTCGGTGGATATAGAGCTATGCACTGGACGTGCAAGGGCAGACATTAATTAGCCTGCTTTGTGGTCCATGGGTGAGGCCCCAAGGGGTCATGGAGCCCCGACCAACCTAGATCCAGGGGTTGAAGAGGGATGGAGGGAAAAGCTTTGAGAGTGATGCTGCAGCCCAGGTCAGGAGTGCTTGGCATAGATGCCAAGAACTCAGGAGACACCAAGCCACTGTGATTGGAAAGCCCTGGGCATGGGGTCCCTGCTGTGCTGAAACTTGGGAGGTGTGACTGGTGGAGACGGCATCCTCGCCAGGCAGCCCACACCATCCCCTCCCTCCCTGGGTTCTGGTTTTCGACTTGCCACCTCTGCTCATGTTGAGCACCTGTGGAGAGGAAGGAACACTGTTGGGACAAACTGGAAAAGCTTCCTGCCTCAGCTCTCACCTGCTGGGCCAGCTCCAAAAGAGGCTTCACCCATCGTGTGTGAAAGGCACCACTGCTCCTGGTTGTTTAAAGGTTAAACTGTAGAGTTTGAGGTCAGGAGGGGGAGAATAGGCTCATTCAATGAGGACACCAGGCCACCTGTCAGGGAGTCAGCAGTGACATGGGTGGGGCAGGGGCCATTCCAAGCCAGGCCGTGCTGCCCCTTGCCCCCTCGTTTTACAGACCACAGGGGGATTCTCAGCCAAAAGGGAGCAGATCCAAGCCAGGAGGCTCTGGGGTGGCTGTGGCTACAGCCTCGGAGAGCCTGTGGTTACCTGTGAAGGTCCCGTGTCCCCAGAATGCTGTGGCTGTTCCCTGTTTTTGGCTTCATCCTATGTGAGGAGAGATCAAGTAGCCTGAGTGTTGGACGGATGTCAGCTCCTGGAGGGAAGGAAGGATGGGGGAAGGGAACTCTCTTGCTCACACCCCCTGTCCCCCACCTTTTTCATCTGCCTGGATTTCTTTCTCCCTGGTTTGGAAATTGGTACAACTGTGCCCCTGGTACGCATTAAAAGGCTTTTTGATGGGTTTATTTTTATTTCATTTGGCTCAGCGGGATGGAAAGATGGTCTGGTTTGGCAGCTGCCTGCAGGGAGGACCTTGGGGTGGCCAAGAAAATCAGTGTGTGCCTTAAATGAAATCAGGCGAGACAGAAAGGAAGTCAGGAGGTGGTGCTGGAAGGCACTGGCTGCTCACATTTCCTCCCCTGTCTTAGTGAGGGAGGGTCCGTGGGTCTAGTGTGACAGGGTAGGCTGGGGAAGGACGGGAAAGAAAGAGCCTGCGTGAGGAAATGGCTTAGCCTCCATGATCTGCCCTGTAAAATGGGCTGGTTCTCCTCCCCTCAGGGCTGGCAGGAGAGGGAGACCATGCCAGGCAGCAAGAATGGGCCATTGGCCCAGCAGCATCTGCCTTCAGACAGGCCTGGGGCCTTCCCAGTAGCTCTGGGGAGTTGGGGCCATCTCCTCCCCTCCACTTGCCCAATTTACAGAGTTGGAGACTGAGGCTTAGAGAGGGGGCCTGAGCTTTGTCAAGGGCAGGGCAGGGTTGGGGCATCAGGGGTGTGTGCCCAGATTCCCGATGTTTGCTTGGCCCCTCCTTCTGGTGTGGATTGCTTCTGCCTCACGTAAACATCTGTGTCAGACGCTGTTCTAAATGCTCAGTAAGGATTATCTCATTTCAACCTCCCAGCCCCTGGCTGAGGCATAAGCATGCCGAATACCCTGTTTTCAAGATGAAGAAATCAGAGCACAGAGAGGTTAAGACCCTCATCCAAGGTCACACAGCCACCAAGTGGAAAAGGCATGAATCAAACCCAGAGCATTTGATACCGGCACCTCCTATACCTCACCCCTGACTCTTGCTGCCCTAGGCCCTTGCCTGTCCCCAGCTCACGCCAGCTGGGCCCTAGGTTCCCAGAGTCCCCACTCCCTGCAGTGCTGGGCGCCTCTCCTGGGCTGGCTCCATTAAGTTTCCCCTCCTTCTCTCCTGGCTCCCGCTGAGCCCAGGTGCACGGGTTCATCTGCCTTACGGTTTTCTTCTCCCCACTTCCCTGCCCTCCCCTGGGGCCCGACAGCAGCAGCAACAGCAGCAGCAGCAGCAGCAGATGCCCCGGAGCAGCCAGGAGGAGAAGGAGGAGAAGGAGAAGGAGGCTGAGAAGGAGGAGGAGAAGCCCGATGTGGAGAACAAGGAGGACAAGGAGGAGCTCAGCAAGTAAGACCAGCCCTGGGGCCTGGCTGCCCCCCGGGGCCCCTGTAGTCTAAATGCCACGGTTGGTGCTCAGGGACCCTGTGGGGTGACGCTTTGTAGAGCTGCAAGAGGACAGGGCGATGTGGCATCTGCTGGTTCCCTGCCAGGGAGAGGGAGGTGTTTCTGCTCTGTCTTCCCCTGACAGCCCCCGTTCCAGAAGCCAGCTCATCCCCCTCCTCCTCCTCCCGCTCCCCCTTCCTCCCCCCCGCCCTCCCTTTCTTTCCTAACCCCTCCAGAGACTTTAGAGACTGATAGCTCATTTGAGCTCTACTCTTGAGCTAATAAATCCAGGCAATGACTTTGGAACTCTCTGCCTCCACCCGCTCCTTGGCAGAGTCTCCTGAGGGGCCAGGAGGGGGGTATTAGAGGAGCTTGAGAAGGGCTAGGTATGCAGCAGGCGGCTGTTCTCACCTTTAGAATTATCGATGTCAGTGTGAGTTCTTGCAGATCAAGGCACAGCCTCACCTCGGGGGCCATGACAGCCTCCCGTGCCTGCCAGGGGCTGCGGGAACACAGCCAGATGGAAAGGGGGGGCGGGCACGATTAGCAGTGCCAGGTACTGTAATGGGCCCAGGAATGTGGCTTCAGAGAACATCTGGCTTTGTTACCCTGTCTCCCAGACGGTTCCAGCAAGGGCCTTTCAGGAAGATGAATGGAAGGCGGAGGTGATAAATCTGAGCCTCCTGCTGTGAACTCTCCTGAGTCGGCCTGTGAGAAAGCTCTGGCTCCGGGTGTTGAGGTCACGTGCACCCCCACACATCTCAGGCCTGCACAAAACCAGCAGACCTTCCTCTTGCATACTCCTCAAGGCACAGGGCCCCTTGCTGATACAAAAGCAAAGGTATTGCCCTTTACAGAGCCCTTCTGGAATTATAGGTTGAGCATCCATAATCTGAAAAACTGAAATTCAGAATGCTCTAAACTCCAAAACTGTTTGAGCACCAACATGACGCTCAAAGGAAATGCTCATTGGAGCATTTCACATTTTGGATTTCGGGATTAGGGGTGCTCAACCAGTATGTGTTCTGCAAATATTCCAAAATCTGAAAAATCTGAAATCTGCAATATTTCGGTCCCCAGCATTTTAGATAAGGGATATTTGACCTGTATTCTTTGGGTAATAAAGTGCCGTTGTAGATTGCTACCAGCCCACATGCCCACTCAGTTAGTCAGATAGCCTCACAGACACATAGCAGAGAGCACCTGTCTGTTTGGTACACACAGGGAGCCACCAGCCCAAACCGTTACTGGGCAAATAAAGCAGCCTTGCAGAAAAGCTCTCAGGACCTCCCATTTGGTGAATAAAATGGCCATCCAGTTAACTACCAGCCCACATCCCCTTATTTGGTGAATACAGTGGTTGATGGCCTAGCTCACACCCCCCTGGTGATAAATGTAATGGCATTGCAGACAGCTACCTGCTGTACTCTCTCATCTGGTGAGTAAAGAACCTTGCAGATTGCTATTGGCCAGCCCTTATCCCAAGCTGTACCCCTCTTTCCTGGCATCTCACTGCACATAATAAATAGCTACAAGCCAGAGCAGTTCGAGCTAAAGAAAAGGTCTCTTCCAGCTGCCCTTTGGTTCCCTGGCTCAGACATCCCTGTCTCCCTCTGCCTTCAGGGAGAAGGCAGACGACACCTCTGGGGAGGACAACGATGAGAAGGAGGCGGCGGCCTCCAAAGGCCGCAAAACCGCCAACAGCCAGGGGAGACGCAAGGGCCGCATCACCCGCTCGATGGCCAATGAGGCCAACAATGAGGAGACCGTCACCCCTCAACAGAGTGCCGAGCTGGGTGAGCCAGGGGTCCAGGGATTTAGGGAGGGGGCTGCAGGCACAGCAGACTTGCCTGCAGGGAACTTTTATAAAATTCATGTTAATTGGCAGCAGCTGATGGGTGGGTTGAGGCACGACTGGGGTTCAAATCCCAGCGTTAGCTAATGCACTTGCTGTGTGATCTGGTGTGAGTTCCTTAACCTCTCTGTGCTTCAGTGTCCTCATCTGCATTGTGGGAGAAATCTCAGTGGTTACCTTCAACCACAGGATGAGGGTGTATTAGTCCATTTCCATTGTTTATAACAAAATACTTGGAGTTGAGTAACTTATAAAGAAAACGAAATTTGTTGCTTACAGTTTCTGAGGCTGGGAAGTCCAAAGTCCAAGGAACACATCTGGTGAGAGCCTTGGTGGTGGCAACAGTGACTGTAGAGTATCACATTGCAAAAATGGTGGAGCAGAGAGACTAACCTCATTCACTTTCCTTTTTAAGCCCCCACACCACACCCATGACCACCATTATTAATCCATTCACTGTGGCATGGTCCTACAATCTAATCACTTCTTCAAGGCTCTACCTTTCAATTACCACAATGGGATTTCCCACCCTGAGCAGTTACAGTGGGGATCAAGTTTTGGGGGGGACACTCAATCCAAGGTAGAGGGGGAGAGTTAAGTGACTTTCTCTGTGCAGAGAGCCTAGAATGGTGCCTAGGGTGTGGGAAGAGCTTGGTGGCTGTCAGCTGTCATGATTTCAGAACTGGGAGATGTTACATAAAAATCCAGACCACCACTAGTTCTGTTTTTTTAGTTTTTTAATCAGAAATTTTAAAAAGTCACACTTGGCCCACATTTCCACAAGGTAGCAATTGTTGGGAGTTGAGTAGCAGCCACCCTATTTTAGAAGGACCTGGACGCTAACTGTCCCCACCTGTCTCCAGCCCTAGTAGGCATCTCAGTTTGTACCTTCACGTCTGTGGGCCTCAGTTTCTCCTTCTGCTGAGAGGAGTGTACATCCCCAGGTACTCTGCCCCCACTCCTCTCCCAAATAGGGGGGGCAGAAAAAAGAGATGAATGGAATAGCAGTTCCCAGGGTCTGCCACAGGGGGTAGCCAATGTGTCTCTGGACCTATTTTGGGGCTAGCCCTCGGCAGAGGACACGGGGCTGAGGCCATAGCCACCAGGGCTCTGTCCCGGGATGGAGAGGAGGGAGGTGATGGTTCCCTGCTCACAGACCCCACCATCCCCTGGGGCCAGGCACCCATCCCCTCTTACCATGAGAGAGAGTTTGGACCCATTTCCTAAATGGGCTACTTGAGGCTTAGAGAAGGTACGTTGCCTCCCTAAAGTCCAGAAGTAGTTAGGATTCGAACCCAGCCCCATTGGCCATAAATCCCATGAAGCTCCTGTAGGCGTTTGGTGGCTGCCCCTTGGTGGTGGCGAACCTGGAGGCCCAGAGCAGAAGGGCTCCCTTTGGCGGCATCTAGCGTGCCTGATCTCTGGGCATGGTCCTCTCAGACCCCAGGCCGATGCTGGAGCTGGACTGCAGGGTGAAAGCACAACCCTGGGCCTCCCCCAAGCTGTTCAGCACCTCCCACCTCCCGCTCAGGCTTTCACAGCCTCCCTCTGGGATGCCATGGGAAGGAAGGGGGAGTTGGAGAGATCCTGTAGGGGCCAGACCAGGGCAGCAGGGATGGGGGAGGCTGGGGTGGCTCTCACCTGTCAGGGGCGATGGAGGCTGCCCGTGGGGGTGGGCACTGCCTCCCTCTCCTGGCTTGAGCTGCTTGTCCCTCCTGCCGGAACCTTCCTCCACTCCTCAGCCAGACGTTGTGGAGCACATGCTCTGTGCCCAGCGCTGTTGCAGGTACTGAGTCCATGAAGCTGACTTCTCTCGTGCCCACCCCTCATGGGTCTTAAGCAACTTGAAGGGAAGGACCAGGGCTCACATCTAGGGGGATTCAGAAGATAGCTCACAGCACAGACCTGGCCACCTCTACCCAACTCCATGGCCAGGCCTTGTCCCTTCTGAATAACAGAAGCCCCATCCTTGTACTAGATGAATCGGGGAGAAAATAGAGTAACTAACACCCAGAGCAGACATTCTCAACCAGGGGACTTACCCGCAGGGGACAACTGGCACTGTGTGGACACATTTTTCATTGTCATCATTGGAGTGGGAGCTGCTGGCATCTAGTGGGCAGAGTCCAGGGATGCTGAGAAACATCCTACAAAGTGCAGGACAGTCCTCTCCACCACTCCTCCCCATGGCAAAGATGATCTGGGCTCCAAAGGAGGCCACGGTTAGACAAGATCCCTGCCCATCCGCAGCTCAGATCTCTCGCCCCCCCTCCCTCACGCTGTCACCATGCGGGCCATCCCCTTCCCAGCAAAGCACATGCAGAGTCAGCTGTCACAGCCAAGGCCCTTGACCACCTCAGTTTCCCCATCTGTAAAACAGGACAATTACATGTCCTCCCACCTCTGTGGGCCATGTGGAGGTTGGGTCTGAGTGTGTAGAACTGCTTATTAGCATGCTGTCCAGCCTGGCGTGAGGGCTTGGAATCAGGCCTGCAGCGGGTATTGGCCAGAAAGGGGTGTCTGAGATGTGGCCTCTCTGTGGGATTTAGAGCCCTGCGGAGATGCCATTGAGGCCTCGCTCATTCCCTCCCCTGCTCGGGGGAGAGAAAAGCCTGTCAGCACAGGAGGCAGAGAAAGTGCCGCCTCTCGTGGCCCTGCCAGCCAGTTTGGGTCTCTCTTTTCAGCTTCGATGGAGATGAATGAAAGCTCTCGCTGGACCGAAGAAGAAATGGAAACAGCCAAGAAAGGTGAGGGATTTCCAGCGACTTGGGGCATCCTCGGTTTGCGTCCCAGGTGCCTGAAGCTTGTGTATTGAGGAGAATGTTGTTGACACACCTGGCCTTGAATGGAGAGCTGTGGCGCAGTCTGGGAGGGCCAGGCTCTGGTTCCAGGGTCTTCTCAGATTGGTTTTCTCTTCTTGGAGACTCAGTGTTACCTTCCAGAGAATGGATCTGTATGGCCATGTCGTTGGGCTTTGGTCTGGGTGACATCAGGCACGGCTCAGAGACATGTAGCTCATGCTGTGTTTGCAGTCGGTTGAGTGGCTCTGGGTGACCTCTGTGGTGGCAGCACATCTGAGCACTTCAAGGAGAGGTCAGAGCTCACACGTGGCACCATGGGGGGGTCATTGGGTTTGTGAGTTCCTCAGGGTTTTTGGTCCTCACACAGGTATCCGGCTCCTATGTGGAGCCCCAAAGGTTCCTATGTAGAGCTCAAATGTGTTGGTGGCTCTGGATATCCATCTCAGGTTTGAATATCCCGATCGAGATGACGGGTTCCAGAGTGGATGGGGGTGTTTGGACTGTTGGGGACAGTTGTGGTAGCTGCGCATGGTACTGGTGTTGGGAGCAGAGCCATTGACAGCTTGCAGGTGACCTGTGACGTGCCGTGCGGCTGGGCTGGGGCTGTCCAGTGCTTCCCCAGCCTGACCCCTTTTGCTGTACCGTCTCTGGCAAGGCAGGGTTAGGGTGGCGGGCAGCCAGGTGCTGCGGTGCTGACCCCACCGCTTCCCTGGAAGCCCAGGCATGTTCACTGGAGCCGGAAGAGCCAAGTCCCTCACTTCCTAGCTGGTAACCCGTTTCTGGGCTTCAGTTTGCACATCTGTGAAGTGGCAGGGGCGTCCAGGTTGGCTGTGAGAAGTCGTAGGGAACCAGGTGTTGTGGGTCCTGAGGGTGGGCTGGGCCTCCGTCAGGGCCGAGCTGTGTCAGTTTCACTGTCTGCCTCTCTCTCTCCTTTGTGTCTTTGGGACATGCACCAGCCTGTCCCCCTTCCCCACCTGTGCTCAGTGCAGGGCTCTTGGCAGCACTCACAGTGATGCTGAGACGGGGGGACCCCATCTTACCTGCTTGCTCTCGTTTACGTTGACCACAGCCCCGAGAGGTGTGGCCTGTTCCCATCCCCTTCCCTGTTGTATGGAGGAGGAACCAAGGCTAGGGATCACCCTTGGTCCTGGAGCTGGTGTTGGGGGGGCTTCCTCGCTCATGGTCCTCAGGGCTCTACCAAGGCAGAGGCCCCATCTCTGACATGCAATTTCTCTGTGTAGAAGCTCCAGGTTGTGACTCAGAGAGAACAAACGGCCTTTACAGTGGAGGGTACAGGCGCACTGGGCAGGTGTGTTTGAGAGAGCAGCTGGACCTCAGGCTGTCTGGGCCCTGCCCCCACCCTGCACCCTGCAGTGGGGATGGGGTGCTGGGGGTCCCACACATTGGGCCCTGGATTTCAGAAATGCCCAGGAGCAGCCACTGACCTGAGAAGACCCTTCTCGCCCCCTGGCCCTCATCCTGGGACCCCTGGCCCTTTACCTCGGGGTTGTTTCCAGACATTCTTCTCCTCTATCTACCTAGACTCTTTCCTCTGAAGCCCCCAGCCCTCAGGCTGAGGTAGGCCTGGAGGAAGGACCCAGAGGGACCCTCAACATCATTCTGAAGGGAGAGGGGAGTGACCCGGCTCCTCTAGCAGCCTGAGGTTCTGTTCTCAGTGGCTGAGAGGGGCACTACTAGAGGGGTCTGGGAGTATTGTCTCTTACTGTCAGGGCATGGGGGGTGCTGTCAGCCCCAAGGGGACCACACTGTCATTTTTTTTTTTTTCTCTTTCATGTCCACTTTGTAGTTTATGGTGTGGATCTCACTGTGGGTATAAAAGAGGCTTTATTGAAAGTGCATGATTTTCCCCCCTTTTATTTAATTTTGGTAAAATATGCATAACATAAAATTTATCATTTTAGCCAGTTAAAAGTGAACAGTTCAGTGGCATTAAGTGCATCCACAATGCTGTGCAACCATCACCATATGTAGTTCTAGAACTTTTTATCACCCCAAATGGAAATCCCATACCCGTCAGCAGTCACTCCCCGCCACCTCTGCCCCCAGCCCCACCAGCTCTGGCAACCACCAACGTGCTTTCCGTCTTTGTGGATTGGCCTGTTCTGGACATTTCCTGTGAATGGAATCATATCATGTGTGGGCTTTTGTGCCTGGCTTCTTTCACGTAACATCACGTTTTTGAGGTTTATCCACATAGCTTTTTGTGACTAGATAATATTTTGTTGTGTGGATGGACCACTCTTGTTTACCTGTTCATCTGTTGATGGACATGTGGGCTATTTCCACCTCTGGCTGTTGTGAATAGTGCTGCTGTGAACATTCATGTAAAATTGTGTGTTTTTTAACCACTCATGAGGCTTCGGGATCTCAGCCCATTGGCATGAGATTCCCCAAGAATCCACCCACTGGGGGACTCCACATGGATGTCCCAGCATGTCTGGCCCATGGTCCCACTGCCATTCAGTCCCCTCTCGTGTGTCATGTTGTCACTGCAGCCCCGTCCCTGGGGCCCTCCCCATCGCCCTCTGTTTCCCTTCTGGAAGGGCAGATCCGGAGGTTGGGAGGATGCGGGGATGACTCACCAGCTGGGATGGGAGTGTGCCCCACCATCTCAAGGTGGGTCCTCAGCAATGGCAGTGAGCTAATCCCAGGTCCTGCCCACGGAGACAGCAGCAAGAGAGTCCTCTGGGGGCCGCACGCACTGAGGCCCTGCTCAGTGACATTTGTAATAATGCCAGGAGCGCCAGCGTGCCCGTCTGCCGTGAATTACAGCAATCTGGACAATTACCGCTCAGGGTGGCTGTTAATGGCTGTGAGGAGGCGGGGGCGGGGAGGCAGGTGCTGGCTGCTCCCTGCGACTCCTCCATAACGGCAGGGGGTGGGGAAGCTAGGAATGTTCTGGAGCCCCCTGCCCAGACCTCAGAAACCCAGAGTCAGGAAAAGGACCCAAGGACCAGCTGTGCCAAGGCAGATGGCATCCACCTGTCCTTTACGTGTGTCATTTAAGTTGACATAGTGACTCGCCCTGCATGGGGTAGTGGTACTCAGGAATGAGCCAGCTCAGCCCCTCAAGGAGCCTGGGGAGGGAAGCAGCCAGGTGTCCCCAGGGCCTTTAGACCCTTGAGCCTGCCTGAAGCATCTGGGAAGGCTAGCATGGCCTTGAAAGTTGAGCTGCATAGAGTCCCCCACCCCCAGAGAGAAATTAGATCTAAGCCTCTGGACTTTTTGGCTCTGTGACCTCAGGCAAGTCAGCCAGCCTCTCTGTGCCTCCGTCTCTTGATCTGTACAGTAGGAATAAAAGCACCTACTGTATTAGTCTCCCAGGGCTGCCGTAACAAGGGACCACAGATTGTGTGGCTTAAAACAACAGAAATTTATTCTCTCACTGTTCTGGAGCCCAGAAGTCCAAAGTCAAGGTATCAGCTGGGCTGTGTCACCTCCAGAGGCTCTCAGGGAGGACCATGCCTCACCTCTTCCAGCCTCTGGTGGGTGCCGGCAGCCCTTGATGGCCTCGGTTAGTAGCCGCATCACCCCCATCCTGCCAGTGTCTTCCCACGGCCTCCTCCCGAGTGTCTCTGTCCAGAAGTCTCTCTTCCTATAAGGACCCGCCCCAATCCAATCTGTCTTTGACCTAAGCTGATCACATCTGCAAAGACCCCTTTTCCGAATACGGTCACATCCATAGGTTCTAGCCAACCCAGCACAACCACCTTTACTGGATTTTGGTGAAAGTAAACAGAAGAAGAGCTCAGGGTAGTGATGACTTATGAGTACTGAGTTCTCCATCACCATTTGCAGCTACAGTCAGCTCCTTAGCCCCGGGACCTTGGCCTGGCCCATTCCTGTTTCAGCCTCAGTTTCCCTTATTCTCTAAAATGAAGTTGGGATAACACTCTTCCCAGGAGTGTCATAAGGGTGGAATGAGCCAAATAAATATGTACAGTCCTTAGTATATAGAAGACACTGAGAAGTGGCAGGACCACAGTTCAGCACACAGGCTGTGGCGCCTTTCTTCCTGGATTCAAGTCCCGGCTCTGCCTCTTATGGGGTCTGACCCAGTGTAGGTAACTGCACCGCATCTGCACCTCCAGGAAGGGGGTTGGAGTGAGTAATCTGCCATGCAAATGTACAATGACAATTGGAGGGGATTCCACCTGGTCCGAGAGGGCTCCCCTGAGGCAGGGGCCATTGGGCTGACATCCAAAGCATGAAATACTAATGAGTGACACTTAGTAACACTATCAAGCACTTTCTGGGTGGCAGGAACTACTAAATGCTTTACATGGATCAAGTCACTTCATCCCCACCAACCTTATGAGGCAGGTGCTGTTATTAATTCCTTTATTCAGATGAGGAAACTGAGGCTCAGAGAGGTTTAGTGAGCTACCCAAGGTCACATAGCTGTGGAGCTGTGTTGGAGCTGGGATTTGAACCAGGCAGTTTAGTTGCAGAGTAGAAATGGAGCTGGCGTGAGGACTGAATAAGTTAGTCCATGGGCGTGGCAACTGTTAACCAGATAGTGAGGGAGAGAAGGACATCCCACTGGAGGGAACAGCATGTGCAAAGGTGTTCCACATGGCAGGGGCAGCGTGGTCATGGGTTCAAACCTGGAGAATGTGGAGAGAGAGGTAGGGAGTAGAGCAGCCACTGGGAGCCTGGCCTTGCCAGCTATAGGATGGAGTTTGGATGTTATTCTAAAAGCATGGGGGGCCATTGGGGAGGAGCAGGGGACATGATGGCCACAGGGTCACAGGTGGGCCAGTGGGGGCCTTCCCTTCTCTGTGCATGTGGTCAGGGCTGCCTGCCCTGTGGCTCACACTGGGTGTGGACTGAGCATGTACAGGAAGCAGCCTCCCCAGGAATTGGGCAGCCCCAGGAAACTGGCTGCCTGCCCTTGGGCCCAGCGCCATTCTGGGAGGGAGGGGCAGGGCAGGCACTAGGCTGGGGTGAGGGACTTAGTTCCCCTGGGAAAGGTCAGCCTGGCCTGACTCGGAGTCTTGACCCAGCTGTGCTGGAGGCCCAGGGCTCTGCCAGCAGCTTCTCCCAGCCTCCAGCCCCCTTCTCTGGTGGGCAGAGAACCAGCTGTGGAGGGAGTAGGGAAGCCCCTGTCACACCAGTGTAGACCAGGAATAGGCTCTGGCCCACCTCCGTGGTACCAGACCTTCCCTCACCTCCCAGGTTCTGCCTGGTGAGGGGAGAGAGCATGAGGCAGGCAAGCCCAGACAGATTCCAGAGGTCGTCCCCAGCAACTCCAGGCCAGCTCTTCTTGGTGGCTACCTTCCCTCTTGTGAGGAGCGAGGGAGGAACTGCGTGCCATGCAGGTGGGCTGGTTTAATACACTTTTATGGATGCAGTGTCTAAGGCTGGGGAGAAGAGGTGTGAGCCCCAGCCATGGAGCCTGGGAAAGTGGGACCTCCCCAACTCTGTGTCCGTTGCCAAAGCCTTGCCATGCCTCCACCATGGGGTCCATAGAAGAGGAATGGCCTGTGTGCTTGGCATGGACTGCAGTACGCACACCTGCTGAGAACATGGTTAGTGCACAGGACTGGAGGCTGGTGCACCTGCATTCAGGTCTACCGAGCCACTTCCTGGGAGCCGGCAGGAGGCGGGGGCCAATGCTGTGAGTGGGTAATTGAGGAGGGTTGATGCCTCTAGGTGGGGTTGGTGTGCAGGGTGGTTAGAAACGACAGTGCTGTGCCCTAGGGCTAGCATCCACAGGGCTTTTACCACCTTTGGGCTGGAGAGGGATCGCTGTGGAGGAGCCGTGTCTGGGGCCCCTTGACCTGACCAACTGTTTGGAAAACAGTATGGTGTGATGGTTCAGAAGGAGGAAAAAGTTGGGGTTTCTGCATGAACTGGGAGTATAGCTAGACACAGGGGCAGGCTCTAGACTATGCCCTTGCTCCTCATCAGCACCCCTGAAGATAAGGTCTGCATCCACCAGCCCACCCTCACTCCAGGGGAAACCCACCCATCAGCATCCACATCGGTCCTGACTCGGAAAGAGACATATGGCAGTTGGCACAATGACAGCAATGCCTGTTATCACATTGCCGGTGCCCACTGGTGCGGTGGGTCTGCACCACTCCCATGCACAAAGGCATATGCATGTGACCTCTACTTTGCAAATGGGGAAACTGAGGCCCAGAGGCTGAGTGAACAGCCTGTGCTCTCAGAACATGTTATAGTGGAAGTGGCAAGTGGAGGAGGCAGTCTGATCCCTCAGCCTCGGGGGTTTACACTTTCCTTTGCTTTGCAGGAAATCCTGACGTTGAAAGTATAATGTGGCATTTTCCCGAAGCGGTAGGCAAGGCGGCACTAGGTCGTATACAAGTGGCTCTAGTTCATCTTAATGAGTATATATAGTATCATGTACTAGGAAAATGTGTAGCCAGTACACATCATATCTATGATTTGCAGATATAATTGCTGAAGCTGAGGTTAAAGCAGGTATCAAGACTAATTTTAAAAAGAGTAGATGGGAAGATGGTAGGCAAGTTATAAAGTTCAGCTGTGAAGTTCTCTAGCCAACATCCCAATGGGATTTCAGGACTGGCAGTAGTTTTGGAAGCTCTGGCACAGCATGCAGTAGGTCCTTGGCAAGGATGCCAACCGGATGGCTGCGTCCCTGTGGAACCCACCCAGGGCTTGGGGTTTCTGAAATGAGGAAGTGGCATGACTCAGGCCTAAGACGGCTGGATGGTTTTTTCTCACAGGCAGCCTGTGATTCCTCATGGAAGGAGCAGGAAACTTCAGGGTTGGATGTGGCTGGCTGGACTCAGAAGAGTGAGTGTCATTCTGGGGTGGGGGCTGGATTCCAGAGAGAGCATCTGTGACATTCCTGGGACACAGATGGAGGGTGATGCAGTGCCTGAGAGTGCTAGTTGGCTGCTGGTGCACGTTTGCAGAGATATGAGAGGGTAGTAGCTTGGGGAAGAACCCAGGGTGGGAACTTAGGCCTCTGCGGCCGGTGCAGAGCTCCCACGAGAGCACCTCATCATGGGCCCTGAATGGTGCGTGGGAAGCTATCCCTGTGAGTGGCCAAGCCCCCCAAGCCACCACACTGAGACACCCCTCTTGCCCCAACCCTTGCGGCCCCCCACGCTCTGTTGCCTCCTTCTCTACTCCAAGTCTGTGACTCAGACCTTGACTTCCGATCTTGGTCTCAATTTCACTTCCTAGTTCCTGCCTCCTGACTCTTCAGGAGAAATGCCTTCCTTAGAAATTAGAAGTGGGGTTGGGGAATCCAGACCACAGGGCACATTGGCAGAATCTGCAGTCTTGGCCCTGGTATAGAGCGTGTGTGGAGCATGCTCCTGGGTGTCAAGGGGGGCACTCCAGCCCCTTGTGGAGAGGGCCTGGGACTCCCTGCAGGGCTAAACTCACAGCCCCCTCTTCCCTTGGGAGCTTCTTCCCAGGAGCCCCAGAGAGGTGGCAGAGATGCCTGTAGGACACCCAGCAGGCCCCAGACCCAGATGCTTGGGGTGTCTGAAGCTTTGTTCATTTGCCGAGTGCCTCCTGCACATGTAGCACCCCATGGGTGGAGGGACACAGTGGTCAGTGAGCAGTGGAAGAAAGGAGCGAGTGCCAGGGGCAACGAGTGCTACTGAGTTGCTAAAACCCCAGGACAGCAGGGTGGCTGGCGGGACCACTTTGGAGGGTGTGATCAAGGAAGGCTTTTCGGAGGAGGTATCACTTGATCCAAGACTGGAAGGAGAACAGAGGCAGATCTGAGGGAAAGCTATGCAGTCAGCAGGAATACCTACTGCAAATGCCCTGGGGCACACTCGCAGGCTCGGAATAAAAGGCCCTTATGGCTCCAGTGAATGAGCAAGGGGCGAGGGGGGAGGTGGCAGGACAGGTGAGTGGGGTTGGTACTGCAGAGCCTCATGGGCCATGCTGAGGCCTTTGGATTTTATTCTAAGAGCTTCAGGTCATCATTGGAAGATTTTAATCAGAGGAGTGACATGATTGGACTGGCATCCTTAAAAGCTCACTCAGACCTCCCCTGCAGAGAAAGGATTGCGGGACTTGGGCAGAAAGGCCTGGATCCCTGAGACAGTGGGGATTTGCTGCCCTCCCCTGGCATTGTGCCCCAGGGCGAGGGCTGGGGGCACAGGCCAGGGGTGCAGGGGAGCCCTGGAGATGCCTGTTGCTCCCCAGGTTTCCGTGGGCAGGCTGGAAAGGCTGAGGGTTAAAGGGAAGAGCAGGTTAATGATCCCAGAGTCAGAGAAATCGGTCGTGACCTTGATCTAGCTCCAAAGTTCAGCTCAGTTAACTTTCAACCTCCTGGGAGCCCCTGGGACATTTCTGCAGGTGTTTATGGGGAGCAGGCTGATATGGCTGTTGGGGTTGTCTCAGAGAGGGAGAAGAGAGGCAGCCATGGTCCCAAGACCCTCAGGAAGCAGAGAGCCTTTTGGGGACCCCAAACCCTCCCACCCACTGTAAAGGTTTGGAGCTGTCATTTGCACTCAGAAGAAGCTCCTCAAATCCTAAGCTTCCTCCCTGGCATGCGGAGCCAGCCCTGCCCACCCACAGTCCCCCACAGAGGGCCCGGCCAGGCGTGGCAGCATCAGGCTGGGTGGGGGGCAGACCACAGGTGGAACTGGCACGGAGGATGGGCGATGACAGCGGAAGAGGCTGTTTGCTCCCTGTCTGCTGGGGGTGGAGAAGCTCTGTTTTTCTGGAACCCTCATCTGTTCTTACCACTGCTGACGCCGCCACCGCCACGGATGGGGAGAGAGGGAGGGGGAAGCCAGTGCCAAGTTGGCCCGCCCCTTCTGAACCTGGGCCTCTGCCACGCTCCCCCGCCCGCCGCCCGCTCCCGCGAGCCTCCGTCTGGAGGTCACATTCAGTCCTGACGCGTCTCGCTGGGTCAGGCAAGCAGCAGAAAGATCAGAGCCGAGCCCAGGGGCACAGCCAGGCTGCTTGGGGACATGGCTGCCCCAGTGGGCTTGGGTCTTTGGATTTTGCCCAGCTCAGGGATCTGGGGGCTTCCTCGCTGAGTGTCCACATTGGTCACGTTGGTGCTGGAGGAGCTGTGGACACTGCACCCTGGTGACAGCTGGTACAGGGGCACCCCACACATACAACTGACAACTTCACGCTGCCTGCCCCCTCTCGGGGAAGGGCACCACACGCCCACAGCAGCTGGGGGGGGGCAGCATCAGGGTGGCAGTCGCCACCCAAGGAACCCTGGGCCACCACAGCGGGCGCATGGAGCTTCCTCCCCGCCCTTCTCGAGCCAGCCTCCACCCGCCGTCCCTCCCCCTCCCTCCTTCCCTCCCTCCTTCCCTCCCTCTCCGTTGGATGAGAAGGATGTGAGCAGAGCTGAGCCGCCAGCAGACGCCAGCAGAAGCCTCAGCAGAGCCGGCCCCGCGGCTGCCCAGCCTCCTAGCCCACTTCTCCCAGCTCCACTCCCTGGAGCATCCTCCCAGTCGTATGTTTCCGGAAAACTTGGCCGAGAGGGAGACACAGATGAGAGGATGTGAGTGAGTGGCACTGTGGAGGGGATGGGGTGGGGGGCGGGGTTGCGGGTGCTGGTGACAGGGACCACGACATGGCCCTCAGGAAATTACAGCTTGGCAGTTGGGCACGTGGAGGGGCTCAGAATTCTGGACCCTGTGGACATGGATCCCACCCCCACCCTCTTCCCTGGTGCCCCCTTCCCGTCTTTCTGGCTGTTGGGCTGAGGCTGTCCTGGAAGGAGGGGCAGGACCTGGGTCTGTGCTTGGGGGGCCGCTGGAGGCTCTTGTTGGAGTGTGCTCAGAGGTGGTCTCTCCAGGTGAACGGGCTTGCAGCTGGGTCTGGTGGGGCGGGCTCCACGGCATGGTGTGGTAGAAAGTACTTCTCCCTGTGCCTGCACCCTCAGCCTCGGGTTCCCAGAACAGGAACCAGAGAGGAAGCCTGTGCTAGCTGCCCCCACCCCAGGACCAGCAACGATGGGACACCCACCCTAGCCCTTCACACAGCAGTTAGGGAAACTGAGGCCCAGAAAGCAGATGGGATGGCCGTGACTGCACAGCATGCTCTGTCCAGTGTTCCTTCATGAGCCACACGTTTGCAGGAAGGGCTGGGAACCCCTCTGCCCCCACCCCCACCCATCAGCTCCTGCTGCTCCCATGAGTGGAGTTAATTAGGGCCCCCAACCCCCAGCTGGACTCCTAGCCACCTCCTTATTTTTTGAGTTTGGAAATGTCAACCTCCTCAGGGTCGGGCCACCCCCTAGTCTCTCCATGTCCCACCCCACCCCCAGCAGGCCCAAATGGGAAACCCGCACCCTACCACCCGCTCCCGCCTGGTTCCGGACCTGTGATCCCTCTGGCCCGACGTGTTTGCCTGGGCTCTCTTGGCCCCAGCGGGGGAAATATAAATAAACGCACGTCGCTGTCCGCCAGGTTCTGGAAGTGGCAGCTGCTGCTGGCGCAGGCGGAGGGAAAGGTCAGGGGGCCGGGTTACACTTGATCCCACGCCCTGGCCCTCCCCTTCCGTGCCTGTCCTTGAGGAACCCTGAGGAGCCAGCCGTGGAGCCACGTGGCTCCCATGGCCATGGCAGGCAAGCAGGTGGCCTGTCAGGTCACCCTACCCCACAGGGGTCCAGAGGGCCAGGAGAGTGGGAAGCCTGGAGCCCCACACCCATTTTGCCCCCTTGGCCTGTCCTCTAAGCTTTGGTGAGTTGGAAGAGCCCTCTGAGCTTGTTTCCCCCAACCTGGGGATGGAAATAAATGGTCACAGCCTTGACAGCAGAGATAAGACAGAACCAAGTCTTTAAAGGGCTTTGCAAACGCCGCATGTCACTTAACCATACGATGGGGTTGTTGATGTTTTTGCTGCTATTTTATCTTTGTTAGAACCTTATATGTAACAAGCTGCTGGCATGTATTTGAATGAATGGGTGAATGAATGAATGAATGAATGAACGACAGAAAATGCCAACACACGCTGTTATCTCTCAGGCTCCCACACTCTAGCAAAGTGTCAATTGTAGCCCTGCTTGCAGCTTGATTTGATTGAAGGGAAATGGCCTTAAACTTCGTTAAGGGAAATCTTTCATTAAAGTCATTGCAAGTGTAGCTCCGGGGCTCAGAGGCAGTCATGGTCCCAGCACCATAATTCAGCCTTTGGGCCTGCTGCCCTCCAAGGGGCGCCATCCTGTCCTGCAGCCCCTGGAAGTTAGGATCCTCCTCCCCCCCCACCCCCAGCAATGGGAAAGGGGGCTGGCCCTACCTTCTCAACCGACTGGGGACACATAGAGTCACGCTGCTGGGGACACAAGGCATAAACACAGATGCCCGCCTGTGCCTGTGTGCCGGGAACTTGTAGGCAGATGGGCCGAGACCGGGGCTGGCGTCCCGCAGCTCCTCTGGATGCAGCAGAGGCTGCCTTTCTGCTGAGCCCGGGATTCACAGCATTGAAAATAGAGCCCGGGAGGCGGCATGCAGCTCTGGCCTGAGCTTATGGGCATGGAGGGAACTTTTGGGGCCTACGTGGCTTTGTGGCATAGGATCTGCCAATTCCTGGAGGGTTTCTTCCTGAACCAGAAGGTCTGTTAAGCCATGAGAATCTCTTGGAGATAGAGGCTGTATTTGGGGGCAAATCCACTCCCAGTCCCTGAACCAGGCCAGGTGGGCCCCAAGTTCAGTGTAGGCCTTTAGGTGTCTGTAGGGGGCTTTGGGCCCTGGCAGTGCCCCAGTTAACCTGGGCACGGATGCTCTTGGCCCCAACTCATCCCCACCCCGACCTCTACTCTCCCGCCCCCTGCTCACCACGTTCCTTCCTTTTCCTGGCCCGGTGTGACCAGAAAACAACCCCGTCTCCTGAGGCCTCATCTGCAGCTGTGAGCCAGTGTCAGGGCTGGGTCACGACAGCCCCGGCTCTTCCGCCCAGCCAGGGGAAGGCGGGAGAGGTGGGGCCCGGGTGGGGTCTGCATCCTGGACATGAGCCCTTGGCCCCTAGAAGCCTTAACAGCGGCCTTGTGGGGGTCTCTCTACCTGTTCACTCCCTGCTCCTTGAGCCCAGGCCTTTCCTGAGCGTCCGCACTCGAAACCAGACCCCAGAGGCCAGCCCCCTACCCTTTAATGCCTTCCCCTCTCCGTGTGACATGTGGCATCACTTTTGCCTCCTTTCAGAGGTCTTGGGGCTGAGCAGTGAGCCCAGGCTCTGGTTGTCCTCCAGGCCATGGGCATAGGCACCTGCTGCCCCTCACCTACCATCCTCTCCCCCTGCAGGTCTCCTGGAACACGGCCGGAACTGGTCGGCCATCGCCCGGATGGTGGGCTCCAAGACGGTGTCTCAGTGTAAGAACTTCTACTTCAACTACAAGAAGAGGCAGAACCTTGATGAGATCCTGCAGCAGCACAAGCTGAAGATGGTGAGGCCCCAGACCCCACCCTCAACCTCCTGCGGGGGCTGTGAGAAGGGCCTCAGCTGCCTCTGGAGGGGGTCTCTGCACCCCGGAGCCCAGGGCTGGGGAGGGTGTCATTCCAGAGGTCTCGTTAAGACCTGGCCCCTGGGGTCAATGCCCAGCGGTACCCCCCAGATGGCTATAAGAAACGACTCTTGCTGTCAGTGTCCCTCATGGGTACTGGGGATGGGTAGGGCTACCCCGTCCCCTCCCTTGTGAGCCCACGTGAACCAGGCCTGCCCTCTGCCTCCCTGCCTCAGCTAAGCGCTCACTCACTCTGCTCACTCGCTTGGTCGCCTCTGAGGGTCTTCAGAGTGCACTTGCTCGCGGGGCTCGGGCAGGCGTGGGGGAAGGAGCCTGGTGGATCGGGCCCTGACTCAGCCAGGAATTCGCGGCTGTCAGCGCATTGGAATGAAGACCCAGAGGCAGCTAAACCCCCAAGCCAGTGGCTCCCCCGCCCATGTGACCTCACAGTTTTAGGGCCACGGTGGGGAGGGAAGGACAGGTCAGGGGAGCTCTGGCTCAACCCTGGCCTCCCAAGGGCTTGAGGCTGAGACCTTCCCCCTCCTGGAGTGCAGAAGGGGCGGGCTCGCCTCGCTGAGCTTGTAAATGGTCTCCCAGGAACAGCTGCTTCCTCCGCAGCTGTTTCTGGGAATCGAGGACCATTGCGGGGAGGCCTCTGCTGCCTTTTCTAACTTCCTCGCCCTCTCGCTTCCTTTGATATACTTGCTAAGCATTGTTGCCATTTTAGAGCTGGGGAAACTGAGGATCAGCCAGGCCCGTAAGCAACAGGATTGGGGCTTGAACCCATGACTGTGTGACTGGAGCCCCCTGCCCTTAATTACGGGCTGCATTATGTTTCCTTGTAGATAAAGAGGCACAAGAAAGGGGTGCACAGCTCCCCTCCCCCAAAACTCCTTGCATCCCCCAACCCATCCAGCTGCCCATGGCTGGGTTTACAGTATGTGCAGCGTGTTCTGGGCAGGCAATGCTGAATTGCTCCTCCATGCAACCCTCTGGGCCCAGAGAGGCTGAGCAGGCTGCCTAGGTCACACAGCATGGGCAAGCCAGAGAGAGCATCACCTGTTTGAACTCCCCTTGAGTACCGTGAAGAATTCAGAGGCTCCCTTCCCAGCCCTCCTGAGTGGGTTCTTCCTGAATCGTGTGTATGCCAGTGGCTGCTGGCGGCTAGAGGCCTGAGCAGAGAAACATCCCACAGCCCTGTGTCAGGGCTAAGGTCCACCCTCAGGCTTTGGTGGGGCCCCTGGAATTTGTCCCCAGCACTCCGCGGGCATCAGGCAGTGACCCCTCATTTTCTGGATTTTCCAGGACTTGTGGTTTCTGCAGGGAGGAAGGCTCAGTGGGGGACTGAATGTGGTGTACCTGTCTTTCACACCTGCTGAAATCCCGGAGAGCAAAGAGGTCCACTGAGCCACAGCGGCCTGTGGTGTGGAAGGAAGCCAGGGGGCTGGGGCTGGGGGGACGTCGGGGCCAGTGTCTCTGTGCACCCAGAGGAGTCTGAGATGTTCAACACAGGATGGGCCAGGGGCAGGGGGGCTGGCCTTGACTATCTCCCCAGGCGCAAAAAAAGGCTCTCCCCACCACCACACTCCATCTTCTTCCTCCTATCCCTCCCCTCCCTCCTCCTCCTGCCTCTCCCCCTCCTCTTCATCCCTTGCTCCTCCCAGCCCCACCCCCAGGACTGCAACTCAGTATCCACATGAAACCAGCTATCAGGTTTCAGTCTGCTCCTCTCCAGCCTGCTGGTCCCACTGCCTGGTTTTGCAGGTTTCCTTGGGTGCATTCAGAGGCACTCCCAGGGACCCCAACTTGTGAGAGCAGGATCAGGCTGGGGGCCAGAGTGGGGTCAAGACCCAGCTGTCGATTTGGCACCTGTGGGCCTTGTGCAGTAACTTCATGCACCTGCTGAGCCTCAGTTTCTTCATCTGTGAAGTAGGAAATCATGGTTCTCACTCATGTGAAGATTGAATGAGTTATTACCTACAAGGAACTTAGTGACTGGCAGAGGAAAATTGCTCCATGAGGGTTAACTGCCCTGGTTACTATTACTATTATTATTTTACATTAAAGCTGTCCACCCCCTTTCTCCTCAGGGATGTTGGAGGCCTCTCCTTGAAGGGCGTGTGCAGGAACAGCCGTGGCTTGTTATAGGTTGAGAGTAAGGACTGGGCCCAGGAGACCTGGGTGTGAATCTAGGCTCTGCCATTTACTGGCTGTGTGGCCTTGGGCAAGTGACTTGTCCTCTGTGCCTCAGTATCCCTGCCTGTGAAATGGGGATAATAATAGAGCCCACCTTGAAGGGCTGTTGCAGGAATGACCTGAGTGGATGCCTGTAAAGCGCTTAGAAGGGGGCCTGGCATGTCGCAAGAGCTTTGCTAGTGAGAGCCAAGATGGAGCTGGCAGTGGCTCCTGGTGGCTGTGGAGTGTGTCTGCTCCTGGATGGAGGGCTGGATGGATTCATTCATAAATTCATTCAAAGGGGCAACGTAGCAGGATGTTGTAGAGCAGGGTCCTGGGACTAGCAGGTCTGTACCCCAGTGCTTCCACTTAGTGACTGGTGCCTGAGAGTACATGGCTTCACCTCTCTGTGCCTCAGTTTCCTCCTCTGTTCTTATTGGGGATAAGAATTGGGCGTGCTCATAGAGTGGCTGTGAGGAGCAAATGCGTTCCTTTTTGTAGAGGGTGGTGCCCTGCCCTCCATGGGCACTCAGTAAGTGTTGGATACTGTGTTTATTGTTCATTCAGCAAACCTTTACTGAACACCTGCTATATCTCAGGGAGGCAGTGGCAGGTGGCTTGAGGACAGAGGTGTGGGAGGGCTTTTCCTGCTGAGCTGAGGAGCTGGACATTTCTTTAGTGGACCGTGGGGAGTCACTGAGGGTTTTTGATCTGAGGAGCAACCCATCCATGGCTGGATTGTCCTGATGTCAGTGAAAGCAACTCTGTTCTGCGTGAAAGCACAGCCAGAGCTCAGCCAAAGCAAACAGACCCCGAACATTATGGTGGCGGGGGCTGCACCAACAGCAGGCTGTGGAGGGGGCGTGGACAGCAGGGGAGACCTGAGACCAGGTTGGGCCCCGAATGAGAACAGGTGCATGGGAGGATGGGGCTGGTCCTGTCCCCCAGCTGACCTCTAAAGAGCGGATGCAGGGACCACCCCAGGATGGCGGGCTCAGCCTGGGGCCCTCCGTCTTGACAGTGGCTGGCCTTGGTGCAGGGGTGAACTCCCAGTTACTGAAGCATGCAAGCAGGCCTCACTAGATACCACTGAACTTGGTGACCTCTGCCTCTCGCCCCTCCTTTGCACCTCTACTCCCAGGGAAGATAGCAACTCCCTGCGAATCCTGAAGCAGTGGTAGCCACCTCTAGCAGCTGGCCCGGCCCTGTCTGAAGTGCAGGAGGACATGTCACCCTTGGCTAGTGAAGGAAGGAGTGGGGGGAGCAGAGGGTCAGTGGGCCTCCCTTCCCATCTCGCCCCAGGCCTGGCTTGAGTATGGCCACGGGTGACATCAGCAGGAAGCAGGAGCAGGCGGGCAGGCAGAGCATGTCCCGGGGTTATATAACATTTGGCATCAGTGTCCTCTGTGAGGTTTCCCCTCCCCCTCCTCATGGCCGAAGGTTACCCTTTTCTCCCATCTGTGAATCCAGGCCTCAGCTTCCGCGTTTCTCAGTCTCTGTCCTTTTCAGCCCTGGCCCCTCCTGCCTTGTGTTCATCTGTTGTCTCTTCCATCTGAGGCTGCACAGAGCTGCTCCAGGCAGGGAAAAGTTTGAACCTGACCCACTATATATCTAGGCTCCTCAATTCATGAGCTGTGTGGTCTTGGGCAAGTGTCTTTGCCTCTCTGAGCTCATGTCCTTCTCTGTCTGGTTCATTCATATAAAGAAGTAATTATGGAGCATCTATTCTGTGCCAGACGCTGTTCTGTGTGGTAAGAATACAGCTGAGAACAGACAAAGATCCTAGCCCTTGAGTTGCTGGGTCTAGTGCGAGAGACACATTAACACACACATAATTCCAGATTGCGGTCTGAAGATGCTGAGATGAAAGATAAAGTAGAAAGCAATTGATGGTGGGGGAAGGGAGGGGGTTAGCTAACGTTGACAGGGTAACCAAGGAAGACCTCTCTGAGGACGTGACATCTCAGCAAAGCCATGAAGGGGGTGAGGAAGTGAGTATCTGGGGGAAGGGTGTCCACAAGCAGCCAGCACAAGGCCCCGTGTCTGGGGCATTCTAAGGAAGGAGGGTGGTGTGTCCTAGAGGGGGGACTGAGGAGGTGGGGAGAGCAACTTGAAGAGGTCAGGGGTGTCCAGATCTAGATCACGTAGGGCCAGACAGATGGGGGAGGACTTGGGGTTTTATTCCAGGTGTTGGGGAAACCCTGGAAACGTTGAAGCAGGAGTGATGTGCTCTGATTCACAGAGCAGCTGTGTGGATCCAGTGAATCAATACCTGCAAATGCTTGGCACATAGTAGGTGCTAAACTGTAATGATTAACACTAGTATCACTGGCATCTCCTGCTCCACACACACCTCCTGGTTTCAGGAGCTGGGCTGTGTGTGGAAGGATTTGCTGCAATTCCCAGGACGCTTGCTAAGTCCCAGCTTTGGGGGGCTTGCATTACCTTCACCTTCTACCAGGTCTCAGAGACCAGACCTTCTCAGAGAGTCTCAAGTGATCAGAAAGGCATGCATCATGGCCCGGCTGGCAGGAGACTCCTTCTCCCTGTGAGGCTCCGTGTGTCCCTCATGCCTCACCCACCCCGCAGGCAGTGATCACCTGCCTCTCTAGCCACAAGAGCTGGCCAAGTCTCTGTCTGCTGAAAATAGATTGGGAAAGAAGGGGGAACCCTTGGCTACACCCACTGAACCCACATGCCACCACTTTCTCTCACTTCCATGGGCTTGAGCTGGGGCACTCCTGGGAGATGCTTGGGGCTTGGGGCAGGACTGGGCCAGGCCCTGGGACACACAAGGGATGGTAGAGCTGGGCATTCCCATAATAGGCCCTGTGGATACCCGGCAGGGGGGGACTGGGGCCTATGGCCAAGTGTTGATGATGGAAACCTTGACTAACGGGCAAGCAGACAATTCTCTTTTCCTGCCAGCAATCCGAGTGGCTGTGCTCAGAGGACCCCTGTGTGCTCAGGAAAAGGGCAGGGCAGGAAGCAATCCCCCCTGGGGCTGTGACAGGGGTTTGGGGACGGCACATTTGGAGCATAAGACCACCCTCTCCCTCTCATGAAGCTGTTTCCATCCTGACCACAGTGGGGGCCTGGCCTGCCTGGCGCTGGGGGTGATGGGGGCATTTGCCCCAAGAGTGGGCTGTGCTGTGTTTTGATGTAGGGTGGCTTTTTCCTGTAATCCGGGGGACCAGTAGAGGGGAGTGTATTAGTATTAGTTTCCTGTGACTTCCATAACAAAGTGCCACAAACTGGGTGGCTTAAAACAACAGGAACTCATTTTCTTACAATTCTGGATGCCAGAAATCTGAAATGAAGGTGTCAGCAGGGCCATGCTCACTTGGATGGCTCTGGGGAATTTCTTCCAGTTTCTGGTGGCTGCTGGCAGTTCCTGCTTTGCAGATGCATCACTCCACGCTGCATCCATCCCCTCATGGTCTTCCCCAAGTCTGAATTCATATTTTCCTCCTCTTATAAAGATTTCAGTCTTATTGGATTTAGGGCCCACCCTGCTTCTGTATGACCTCATCTTGATTAATTATGTTTACAAAGACCCCATTTCCAAACAAGGTCACATTTGAGGTTCCAGGGGGAACATGAATTTTGGGAGACACCGTTCAGCCCTGTACAAGGGGCTCAGAGAACTGTTGGAACCTCTAAGCCTGGTCAGGTGGTGAGTCCAGCAACGTACTCTTAAAAAGAAGGAAGACTCATAGGTGCTGACAAGGGCCGTGCAGTGACTATAGGGGTGGGTCCATCTCCTTTCTCAGAGACCTCGGAGTGCTCAAGCTGTGACCCTTCCTGACACACCAGATTGGGCCGGTCCCCTCTTGGGGTCCAGTCCACTCCCCCCTGGGAATCCCTAGTCACCTCCAGACCCCCAGCAGACTCTGCCTTCACTCTGTGCCATCTGTGTATTCAGCAAGTCAGTCAACACTTTCTGAGTCTGCCCAGCTCAGAATGGGGATTAGAGAGACGTCCGGCCCAGGGGGGTTCAAAGATGGGAGCTGTCAACAAGCAGTTTGATGACTGTGCCCCTGAGGGTCTGGCTCCATGTGGGCATGAGGAGTCAGGGGTTCCGGGAAGTGGGGTGCAATTTGGAGGTAAGTAAAAGCTTCTGCAGTGTGGCTTCGTTCTGTTCCTCGAACACACCCAGCTTGTTCCCTGCACCTGCCACTCTCATCTGGGTTCTTGGCTGGCCAGTTCCCTGCCACCACTCAGATCTTGGCTCAAATGTCACCCCCTTGCAGAAGCCTTTCCTGATCATTCTGTCCCGAGGACCCCCCACCCCTGTAGTCCCTGCGCAGCCCTGTCAGCACCTCTGAGTTTTCCTTCTTTTTAAGAGTGCAGTGCTGACCTCCCCACCTGGCCAGCCTTGAGGCCAGGGACCTTGTCCGCCTCATTCCTTATGTGCCCACAGCCCCTGACGTGGTGCCCCACACACAGTCGGTACTCTGTAAGACTTGTGGAATGAAGCGGTGTGCTTCCCTAGCTGGCCTGACCCCAGGGGTGCCAGCAGCATGTCCCCTGGGGAGTGTCGTTACCGTCTGGCTAGGGGAGTCGGGCTGGAGTGATCATGGGGGTTCTTCAGGCAGAGGCAAGTTCTCTCCTGTTCAGGAAGGATGTCAGGGCCACCAGGGGCCAGGCTGTGCCCAGGGTGTATCTGGGACATGATGGAAGAATAAAGCCCCCGGTAAAAATAACCACTGGTATGTTTGGCCACTGCAGTGGGGTGTGAGGGGGAGAGGTTGCCTTCACAGCCACGTGGCCAGGATCACTGTCCCTCACAGCTGCGGTGAGGCCTCGTGCATAGGGAGGCCCTGGGCTGACAGCCCAGGCCTGGTTCCTGACCCGCCGCTGTCCCTGTGCTCCAGGAGAAGGAGAGGAATGCACGGAGGAAGAAAAAGAAAGCCCCGGCCGCGGCCAGCGAGGAGGCCGCCTTCCCACCCGTGGTGGAGGACGAGGAGATGGAGGCTTCGGGCGCGAGTGGGAATGAGGAGGAGATGGCGGAGGAGGCAGAAGGTAAGGGGCCTCAGGCAGGGTGGGCTGGCAGGGCTGTGGGACCTGACCTCGGCAGCCCGCAAGTGCTTGTAAGTGGAGCCTGCCTTCCTCCTGCCACCTATCTGGCTGCTTCCTGCTGCTCCTGTCTGCCTCCTTCTCTGCACGGACACTCGCAGGCTTCTGCCACAGGGAGGAAGGGAGGTGCAAGTCCCCTCCTGGTTCCATAAGTCAGGCCTGCAGATAAATTCAAGCGCTACCAGCCCTCAGTGTTTTCCCCCTCCTGACTCCTATTTCCTGGTTGAAAATGGATAATCGAGCCCTTCAGGTATTGTTGTCTCGCATTGGGTGTGGGTCTGGGGTACCGAGTCTGGCCTCCTCACCAGATCTGGGTCTCTCTAGCCCAAGTCAGCCAGAGGCCTAGTCAGTGTCTGACGAAAGACCAGGATTGCCAGTCCCTCTGGTCATCTCATTCTGTGTCTTGCTTCTGTAGCCAGGAAAAGAGAAGACCTCGGGAGCAGAAACACAATCCCTCTTTAAATATTCTCCCAGCTGTCTGTATGGGCAGGGTGTAGGCTTGGTAGGAAAGGTAAAGGAAGCCAAACTTAGACTCAGTATTAAAATAGGAGAAGATGCTGCCCAGCAAAATCACTGTGTGGTAGTAAGTTCCCTGTCACTTACAGAGTTCACACATCCCCATTAATTTTCTGATGAATGGGGACAGAGGCAAGGCTGTCTGGCCAGGGCTGAGGCTTCTGAGATCACCCAGTGGTCCTCTGGTGGCTCTGAGCAGATGGAGGACAACAGTTTGGAAGGCCCTGATTAGAGCCTCCTGGTGCCTACCCTGGGGTCCATGGGGTTATACCCATCTTACAAATGAGGAAACTGAGGCTCAGGGAGAGGAGAATCACCCAGGGTGTCAGCCAGCATTTACTCTGTGACCCAGTGCCTAGTGACCAGGACTGGAGAGGCGAAGTAGGAGCTGGGTTGGGGTCCAAGATTGCCCTGATGGAATGTTCTGGAAGGCCCAGCCAACAGTGCTACAGATCCCTCCATGAGGGCCTTAGTTGCATCTAGCCTGGAGATCAGCCAGTTCACAGTAGGGAAGAATCCATTTGGCCGAAGTGCTTCCAGTAATAATGGTCATACTAACAACAGCAGCTTTGAATTAATTCCTTTAATTGTTATTATTGCTATTATTATCCCCATTTTACAGATGAGGAGACAGGCATGAGGATTACCCACAGTCCATTTGGGGACCGGGATTCAAACTCAGGCAGCGTGGTTCTGGACACCCCTGGGCTCTGAGACCTTGGGTGTGCAGAAAGGAAAGGAGGCCATCAGTGGGTTTAAGTATGTGCTGTGCACCAGGCACTGTGCAGAGCACTTCACCCATGTTCCAGGGCACAGGCTGGCAGGGTGCAGACTCCCAACCAGGAGCGGCATTCCCTGGGGACTCATTAGAAGTGCTGATTCTCGGCACCCCCCACCTACTAAATCAAATGTTTTGGGGTGCGGCCCAGTGATCTGTGTTTTCACAAGCCCTCTGGGGCTTCCAGCACAGTCTAAGCCTGGGAGCCACTGGGTAGACAAGCCTCATGATAATGGTGAGCAAGGTGTTAACTGCCCATTTTGCAGATGAACAAACTGAGACTCTGGAGATTTAGCCACTCGTCCAAGGGACCTCAGCGCTGCCTACTGAATTCTGTTGTCTGGCTTTGTGAAAGGAAGACACTGCTAAAGTCACCAGGCAGGGGCAGGAAGGCCAGTGGTTAGGGGCGTAAGATGCTGGGTTCAAGTCTTCTGTCCCCCTTTAGTGTGGCCTTGGTCAAGTTGCTCAACCTCTGTGCCTCAGTTCCTCACCTGCAAATGAGAGTGATGATTCTTTTGATCTCGGGGGTGGTAGAGGATTGAGTCCTACATGTGAAGAGCTTAGCCTGGAGCTCAACAGGCAAAGAGCAAGCCCTTTGTTGCTCTTCTTGGTGTTTTTACTTCTGGAATGGGTGGCCCTTGCTCTGGCCCTGAGGGAGGCAAGAGGCAGGAGAGGCTGGCGGGTCAGTGGGGGACAGCAAAGGCTGAAGGAAGTGTCTGTCAAGGGCCACAGCCTTTCCCTCCAACCCTGCCCACCCCTGAAGTCAGCACCCAGGGGTTCTGGGAACCTGGAATTGCAGGAGGCCAGTGACTTGGCCAGCGACACCCAGAGTGGCTGAGACTTGCTTCTCACCTTGAATGGCTCCTTGGATAGGCCCTTGCACCTGCCTGCATGGGGCTGCTGGTGACCAGAGCCTGCTGGGAGGGCATAGCGGTCCAAGGATGAGGGCTGTCAGGACAGGGCGGGGTGAGCGGACAGTGGAAGCTGCTGTAGGTCCTCCTTGTTGTCTGCTGGGCCCTGGGCCGCTCTGCCAGCCACACCCGCCTCCTCCCTCCCCATCTGCTGCTTGCTGCCACCCTGCTTCTAATTCTTCTCTAACTTCCTTCCAGCCTTTCATGCCTCTGGGAATGAGGTGCCCAGAGGGGAATGCAGTGGCCCAGGTACGAAGGCGGCCCCTGGCCTGTGGGGTGGGGTAGGGTCAGGGAGGTCATCCCGAGGTCACCTGTCCTCTGCTAGGGAGCACCACCATTTGTGCTGCTGCCACCTCTGTGCCCCCTTCCCAGTGCACTGTCCGTTCTCCAGGCTGTTCTCTAGCTCACTCCCAGAGATCAGTGTGCCCGGCTTGGCTGTTTTGTTGGTTTTCACTAGTATGTGCACCTGGGATTCTTACCTGGTTTGATATCTCCAACAGCAAATGCAAGGGTTTTCAGGTGTTCCCATTTTACAGAAAGTGGAGGAAATTGAGACCCAGAGAAGTGGCAGGAGTAGGTTTTAGGGCTAAAGAGCCAGGACTGGAGCCAAGGTCCCCTCGCCCTCCCTCAGTGCACATGTTCTTCCTGCCATTCTGTCAACACCTCTGCACCTGCTGTGGGAGACTGATGGGTATGCGGTCAGTGTGGGCCATTCCCCGTGGCCTCCTTGCATGCCTTAGTCCCATTTTATGTCGCCGTATTTTGATGGCAATGATATAAAGGCAAATAGTCACAAGCAGTCACCCTTTGCTGTCACACTCCCTGCCTTATCTACCCTGTGAGGTGAGAACTAGTGTTCTTCCCATTGTACAGATGGGAAAACTGAGGCCCAGAGGTGCAACCTGAGTTTCCCATAGGTGCACACCAGGGATGGGCAGAGCCAGGGACAGAGCTCATATGAGAACATGGAGGACCCCCCCCCCCCCATGAAGGCCTTTGCCCACAGCCACCCTTGTTCTGGCTCTGTAGCAGGGTATGGCTGCCAGGAGATCCCAGATGCTGGGAGTTAATCAGGTCATGGGCTCCAGGGTCAGCACAGGAAGGAGTGGGCCTCAGGAAGGGCCAGACCTGGGGCTCTGCCTCAAGGATGGGGTTCCCGGCAAGGTGTCGAGGGATGTAGGAGCCCTGGGGCTGTTTTGGCGTCAGATGATGGAGGGTCAGGGGGCTTTGGGGAAGGCCTTGCCTGCCTCACACCCAAGCCCCCCAGGCATTGCTCACCCCTGTTTGTTCTCACTCTGCACAGCCACCGTCAACAATAGCTCCGACACAGAGAGCATCCCCTCCCCACACACCGAGGCCGCCAAGGACACGGGGCAGAATGGACCCAAGCCCCCGCCTGCCCTGGGCACCGATGGGCCACCCCCTGAGCCACCCACCCCACCTCCAGAGGATGCCCCGGCCCCCACCGAGCCCACCCCAGCCCCCGACACCGCTAGCCCACCCCTGCCCCCACCGGCACCCTCATCACCTGGCGCCCCCCCTCCTGTGGTCCCTAAAGAGGAGAAGGATGAAGAAGCTGTGGCAGCCCCTGCAGACGGGGAGGGGGAGGAGCAGAAGCCCCCCATGGCCAAGGAACTGGAGGTGGGAGTGGGCCAGATGGAAGAGCCAGGAGTGGCGCCCCACGAGGAGCCCGTCAAGACCGAGTGCAAGGACGAGGTCCAGGACGAGAGTCCCGACAAGGGCAAGGGGACCGAGGCCGGGGCAGAGGCTGCGCCTGACGGAGCCCTCAAGGTGGAGAAGAAGGAGGGTGGGGGCAGCAGAGCCACCTCGGCCAAGGGCTCAGGCGCCCCCCAGGACAGCGACTCGAGCGCCACCTGCAGCGCCGACGAGGTGGACGAGCCTGAGGGGGGCGACAAGAACAGGTGAGGGGGCAGGTGGCCCTGACCTCGGGCTTTTGTCTTCTGTGTGTTCATTCTGCAAGCACTTACTGAGCGTTGACTGTATGCCGAGACAGCAGCACACAGGCCGCTGTGCCCAGAACCCTGTGCTAGTGAGGAAGGCAGAGGAGTCCAGGGATGGCTGATGCTCGCTGGGAGAGGGCGGCGGGGGTGATGGGAGGACCTCCCCAGGAGGCTACATCTGAGCCAAGACCTGGACGGAGTCGGAGACAGCTCTAGGGAGAGAGTGTGCCAGGTGGCATGCATTAGCTTCTTGTGGCTGCTGTCCCAAAGGACCACAAACTGGGTGGCGAGAAACAGCAGAAAGGTGTCCCTCGCTGTTCTGGAGGCTGGAGGTTGAGGTGTGAGATGCTGGCAGGGCCGTGCTCCGTCTGCAACTCTGGATAGATCTTCCCTTCCTCTTCCAGCTTCTGGCCGCTTCTGACAATCGTTGGTTTACAGGCACATCGCTGTAATCTCTGCCTCTATTGTCACATGGCCTTTTCCATGTGTGTCTCTGTGTCCAAATTTCCCTCTTATAAGGATACTGTTATTGGATTAGGACCCACCCTGATCCAGTGTGACCTCATCCTAACTTGATCTCATCAGCAAACAACCTATTTCCAAATAAGGTCACATTCACAGGTACCCAGGGTTAGGATCTGAACATATCTTTTGGGGGGGACACATTTCTATGCTTGACATGGTGGGAACCGCAAGTGCAGAGGCCAGGGGGGTGGGAATGAGCCTGGTGTGATTCGGGTACTGGGTGGGGTGAGACAGGAAGTGGGCAGGGCTGGCTCTCGGGCCTGGCGGGCCAGGTGCGTTCTGTTCTCAGGTCAACGGGAAGACATTGAGCGCTTCCACTGCGGAGGCCGGGGTGTGATTTATCCTGAGCTGGTTGGCTGGCTGCTGTACATGGGGGGTTTAATGGGGGTAAGAGGCACAGTCAGGAGGCTGTTGCTACTGTCTGGGGATGATGATGGAGGTGCCAGAGGGTGGCTGTGGGTGGTGGGGAGGGGAGAGCCAGAGATTAGAAAAGATTTTGGCAGTTCATCTCCTGTCAGCCAAGGGGCCGGGGCTCGGGCACTCAAGGCCCCCCAGCTGGGCCTGGCTTGTCCAGGCCCTTGGCTCTACTTTCCGGCTGGGTTGACCCAGAGGATCCTGTGCCATCCTGCTGGGATGCCGATGTCTCAGGTGTGTTCCTCCCTTTCCTCCCTCTGTCTGTGCTCTCCTGATGTGGGGTGCCCCTCCCCCCAGCCCTGGGCACACTGGTTTTTAACCATTTCTGCATGGACATTTCAGGACCCTGAGGCCCCCCATCCAGAACCAAAGATGTCCATCCGAGTTAGGGCCTTTCTGGGCGGCTGAGGGCAGACGCCCAGAGACCTAGTCCCTGCTCACATCTGGGTGGCTGGAGGAACTGTTTTCTAGTGAGGTGGGTGGGTCGTTTTATTTTGACTGAAAACAGTGTGGTCTGTTTTCTCTCCTCTCAAGTCTCTCAGAAAAGTTCCGGGCAGAGCAAGGGAGGAAAATCTGACCTTCAGATTTGCAGAGAGCCAGTTCCTCTGCCCCATGATTCACCTTGGGCATGTTAAAATGGAAGTTCTAGAACGTTTACTAAAAACTCAGATTCATCTAGCTCTCGGGGAGGGGGAGGGTCCCTGGGGGCAGAAACCTCGTGTGTGTGTGTGTGTGTGTGTGTGTGTGTGTGTGTGTGTGTGTGTGTGTGTGTGTGTGTGTGTGTGTGTGTGTGTGTGAGAGAGACAGAGAGAGACAGAGAGAGACAGAGAGAAACAGATGGTCCACAGGCTTCTGAGGGCATAGAGTTCCCGAGTTTCTTGCCCAACAGGCACAGCTCAGAAAACAGGGCTCCCACATGGCTTGGGCCACCAGGGTGGTTGTGCCTGGGTAACAGGGTCAGGGTGGGCCACTTCCCACCCTGCTCCTGCCGGCTGTGGGGATAGAGTCATGGGAACACCTAGGAAGAGTGCTGAGCTCTTGGGGTGGCCACGCTGATAAACAGCCTCCTGAAGTCTATGTTTTGGGGACACATGGCCTGCCCAGGCTGCAGGGCTGGAGGGTTGGCTTGAATCCCATCAGCCTCCCACTCTCTGCCCCCACTGCCCCACCCGGGGACCTGTCCTGCTCTCCCCCAGCTGGGTCTGGCGGCCATCCACCCTGCTGCCTGAGGTCCAGAATTGAGCTCTGGGCTGGGAGTCAGGACACCTGGTCTGTCACGCCCTGTGTGACCCAGCCGGCTCCCCCGCCCTTGGGGCCTGCCTTGTCCTCTTGGCGAGCAGGGCTGGACTTGGGCCAGCCTGCTGACCTCTTCATGGTTGGCAGCCTGCCATCCCTCCCTTCTCCGCTGGCCATAACTGTGCAGGGCCAGGCGGGCTCCGGAGGATGCAGGCGAGATGCATCAGAGCACACCCCGCTGCCAGGGCCTCCCGGGAAGGGCCAGGGGGTTGGGTGGGCCCTCGAGTGACCTCTGGTCCTGGCACCTGCCTACCACCCTCGTTTCCACCCAGCAGCCCCAGCTGAATGAACTCTGCATCCCTGGACAGATGCAAGATGAATCTCATTCTGGCTCTTGCCTGGACGACTTTGGGAGAGAGGAAATTGTATTCTACTTCTGCTCTCTGGCACTTTCTGCCAGTAGACCCTGCCTGGGAATGTTCTTGGCAGACGACCAGAGATGGTGGCTTTGATTGCAAAGCCCCAAGTCTGCCTGCCCTTCCCTGTTCCATTTCCCAGAGAGGGTGCTGGGGTGCTGTTTGGCAGGTCAGGCCTTGAGGGAGTCCTTCCCCCAAGCCTCAGTCTTCTTATCTGTGCAATGGTAGGGACATCCCCACTTGGTTGGCTTATTGTGAGAATAACTGAGCTGATGGCCATAAAATGTCAGCCCAGTGCCAGGCCCACAGTAGGTGCTCAATGAAAGATCTGCCATCCTTCTTTGGATCTGCTTCAGGACCCCCCCAAAAACTTACCCCAAGAGGGGTCTGGAATGTGGCTTCTTCAGTTGTCTCCCTGGAATTATGGACTAATCGTAACAGCAGTTTCTCCTTTGTTCCTTTATTCCACAAGTGACTGATTGGGCACCCACATGTGCCAGGCACAGTTCTAGGTGCTGCGGATGGTGGAAATGGGATGGACAAGGCCCTCACTCCAGGGTGCTCAGTGAGAGCACAAAGAAGTAAACTTGTTGCTCGCAGGATGAGTGGATGATGGAAAGATGGGGGGCAGGGAGGGCACAGAATGGGCTAGGCAGGTAGGGAGGGCTTCTCTGAGGAGGAGACATTGGAGGGTGATCAGAGCCTTTAGTGAAACGCATGGGAGGGAAAGCCAAGCGGAGGGAACAGTGCATGCAAAGGCCCTGTGGCCACATGAGCTTATGTTCTGTGAACAACAAAGAGGCCTGTGGCAGGGAGTGGAGTGTATGATGGGGCAAAGGGAAGGCGGGAGGGGAGATCACAGAGGTGGGCAGGGCCCTGTTGGTTGGGGCCAGGGGTCGGGGCCAGGAGTCAGGGTTTTATCTTGAGGTCTTGAGGAGGCAGGGGAGTGGCAGGACCATGTCTGTACAGATGCTGTTCATAAACCAGCCTTCCCACGTCCTCCCTGCCTGGTGATGATGGGGAAGCCGAGGCAGGGGCTCATGGGGGTGATGAGTGTCTCCCAGGCCCTCATCGCTCTTCCCCCTCCCCTGGCCTTCCAGAGTAGGAAGAAAAACCACTGTCCCCAGAAGGTGGCCTGCCACCCTTAGCACCAGGTGCTGTTTTCTCAGTGCCCCACACGCATCCCCTCCTCCAACCCAGATGGTGGCCCTGTGAGAGGCAGCACCTGCTTCCGTCTCTAATTTACAGATGGGGAGACTGAGGCGCAGTCAGCTAAGTCCCAGGGCAGAAGGCAGGATTTGACCCAGAAGCCCAAGTGTTCAGCTACAGGGGTGGGGTGGGTAGGCAGGGCAGGCCCCAGCCCCTCCAGCCCCTCCTGGTCACATGCACTGTGCCAGGCTGCGAGAGCCCGTCCCCCACCCAGGCCTCCAGAGAAGAAAATAAAAGCCACTGTCTTCTATGAAAACAAAGGCAAGTGAGTGTGGGAGGCAGAGCCCATGAGGAGGGCTCCGGGGGTCGGCACTCACCCAGTGTTCCAACGAGGGGTGGCTTCTGCCTTCTTCCTGCTGTAGGGCTGGGCTGCTGCTCCCTCTGGGGCTTAGGACCCTGGGGCCCTCAAGGATTTGAACCCAGGGCCTTGTGTTGGATGCCACCCTCTTTGCCTGTGAGAGGTCTGGCTGGGATCGGGAGGCCTCCTGTAAACTGTGTAGTGCCGTCCCCATGGCTCAGTCCCTACTTACCCTGCTTCACAGTGCAGAGCCCAAGGAAGGTTCTGGGTGTCCGTGTTGTGTCTCCCAGAGGGTGCCTGCAGAGAGCGTTTGAGTGGCAGCCCTTGTTCCACCACATGCCCTGCCAATCTGACTGCCCCCCACCTGTGTGAGGAGCCCCAGGGAAACTGAGGCAGGAGCAAGCACACAAGCCCTGCAGAGAAGGCCCTAGCTCAGGGACAGTCTGCCTGGGACAACGACACTTTGTGTCTTATATGTATTACAAAAACATATTTTGTATTTCTATAGGATTATATTGACACATATATAAACATTTGAAGTTCAATTTCAACATTTGCATTTTAGTGTTTTTTTGTTTACACATACATAAAATATGACATTATTTTTCCTGTTCATGAGAAAAAATACAGCTGATACATCAAACCTTGATTTTACAGCTTTATTTCTTTTTATAACACTTTATTGAAATATAATTCATATACCATACAATTCACTATTTAATGTGTACAGTTCAGTCATTTTTAGTACTTTCACGATGTCATGCGACCATCACCCCTGCGTGATTCCAGAATATTTTCATCACCATAAAAATAAACTCCATACCCATTAGCAACCACCCCCCATGCTCCCCTCCTCCCAGCCCCTGGCAACAGCTAATCTGCTTTCTATCTCTATGGATTTGCCTATTCCCAACATTTTCTATAAATGGAATCATATGATATGTAGTCTTTTGTGCCTGGCTCCTTTCACTCAGCATCACGTTTTCAAGATTTACCCATGTTATAGCATGTGTCAGTGCTTCGTTCCTTTTTATGGCTGAATAATACTCCATTGTATGGCTATGCCACAATTTTTTCTTTTTTGGCAGCTGTCTGGTACAAGGACCTGAACCCTTAACATTGGATTTGCAATACCAAGGTCTAACCAACTGAGTTATGCTGCATTTTGTTTATGCATTCACCACTTGATGGACATTTGTGTTGTTTCCACTTTTTAGCTACTATGAATAATGCTGCATGGACATTCATGGGCAGGTTTTTTGGTGGATATATGTTTTCATTTCTCTTGAGTATACACCTAGGAGTAGAAAGCCTGGGTCATAGGGTAAGTCTGTGTTTAACCTTTTGAGGAACTGTCAGACTGTCCGCCAAAGTGGCTGCAGTATTCTTTTTTACGTTTGAGTTTACAGACACGAGCCAGTTTAAATGGAGGATGATAAATGCGTGGGAGGGACGGGGATGGGTGTGGCAACAGTTGGAGCTGGGACAGGTGATAACATCGGTGTTTGGACCGGGGTCAGGGTGCCTTGGCCTGACGGTAGCGGGTAAAGCAGGGCTGGGCCCAAGTCCAGGAAAGGGCAGAGGCCAAAGGAGAGTCTTTAGGTGGTCCTGGGAGAGTGGGCAGGATGTGGACAGGTGGAGAGGGTGGGGGTGGAAGCTGGTTGCACATGGAGAAGTCAGGGTGACCTTCATCTGTCTGGCCCCCACCTGTGCACCTTGGGCAGCTTCAGCAGGCGTCACCGAGTCTGTCTCTGCCCTCCCTGCTCAGCCAAGCGTGTGGCAGATGCAGGCAGGAGGCTGGTGCCCGCAGGACTGGTCTGTCACATGCCGGTGGCCTGTGGTCCTGTAATGGCAGAGACTAGAGAGAGGGCTGCTGGTGGGGTGTCTGCAGGAAGGAGACGTGCTTTCCTTATGGCTGGGTATCCAGTCTGGGGGCTCAGGTGGTATGAGCCTGGCTGTCATGGCTCTTACCATGAAGGCAGTAGCTGCGGCTTACAGTCTGCATATGGCATTAGCCAGTACAGTCACAGTGCACAGTAGGGCCTGTGTCAACAGGACCTGCCAGCTTCTGGGACCCATCTTAGTTTTGCGCTCTGGCCAAATTCCAGGCCCCCGGCTGGTGCCCTCATGCACACACTGTGGTCATTTAACTGGCTCTGAAGCCCTTGTGCAGAGACGAGTCTATGTCTCCTCCGTGTACCCCAAATACAGGGCCGGGCCCACTGTGTGCTCAGCAAATGGATATCACAGGAGGGGGCCGAGAATTGGGCAGCCCCACTGGGCAGGCGAAGGAATCTCTGGCTGGAGCAGACCCTGTTGCTGCCCTCTTAGACTTCGTGCCAGCTGAGGAGCCCAAGGGGTATTGTGGCAGGGCGCTGTGCCCAGTGCTGGGGTCCTGGAAATCCCCGAAGGCTTCCTGAAGGAGGCAGCACCCACTAAGCAGCTAGAGAGCCACACTTCAGTGCAGGGTCTACCCAAGCACTCCACCTTGCACCTGTGCTGATCTCCTGGTTCTGCATCTCAGCAGCAGGTGAAGGGACCGTCACATAGGGCTAATTGGTGGACGGTGCACGCACCATGCCAGCCCCTCCACACAAAGCCTGCAGCCCACCTTTTTTTCTCTCCTAAGTAGATGGTGTGTGGGAGAGATTCCAGTAAGCAGGTGCAGCTCCCTCACTCCTGTCTCCAGTACACAGAGTTGATTTGGCTCCATGCCCAGGCCCCACCCTGCTCCTAAGCCTCTCAGATTCGAGTGATGAATAATTTCTCACTAAATATCGTAATCTCGCTATTTCTTAACCTGGTTGATGCTTTGGCTCTCTGGCAGCTTCTGCAGGGCCACGCATAGTATAGTCATCCCCAAGTCTGGGCTTCTCTGGGATTCTCCTTGCCTGGGGCTCTCTTGGGGGATGTTTGATACTGGTCTGGGCCCCTGGCCACGCCCACCTTCCTGGCCTCCGGGCCAGGCTTGTAGGTGGTCTTGGTCCTGTGTGGCTCAGAGAAGTGAGGAGGAGCTGTCTGCTTGCCCTGCCTGTGTTCCTGCTCCCCACCCTCGCAGGTGACCCTGGACATTTGCCCCCCACCCCCTCCCATTGAGACATACAGCCCCTCCCCCATCAGGGTCCAGCGTGAGCCCCCAACCGCAATGACCTAACGCTTGCTTCACTTCAGGCTGCTGTCCCCGAGGCCCAGCCTCCTCACCCCAACTGGCGACCCCAGGGCCATCGCCTCGCCCCAGAAGCCGCTGGACCTGAAACAGCTGAAGCAGCGGGCGGCTGCCATCCCCCCCATTGTGAGTGCCTGACCCCAGGACTCCCTGCAGAGCCCACCCTGACCTTGACCTCCTGTTCATGGGGCAGAGGGCCAGGCTGAGGTGAACAGCTCTGGGAGGGCGGGAGCCTGCACCTGCAGGCAGCTCTCCCGGCCTCTTGGCCTCTCGTTTCCTGGAGAAATCCCCACGGAGATGAGGCGGGAGCAGCTCCAGGAAGCCGCCGGCGCACAGGGTGGGGTTCTAGATGAAGGTGCGGAGTTTGCAGCCTCCAACTCGTCTCCCTTCCGCTCTCTTCTCCCACACCCCCTAGCGCCCTTGGAGCTGGCTGGGCGGCTCTCCCTTCTCCCAAGGGTTTTTCTGAGCCCCTAGACCAGACAACAGGGGAACATGGCGAGACAGGGAGCCCCCTTCCAGCTGTACCACCTCAGCCAGAGAAGGGTGCGGGCCCCACCAGTTCCAGCAGGTGGGCCCTTGGAAGTGTCCCCTCTCTTTGGAGGAGGTGGGCCTGGGCTTCCCAGATGCAGCTGGTGTCTGTGAGCGAAAAGGCCCCAAACTGACCAGGCCACACTGTCATCTCCCCAAGGCCTGTTTTTCAGTCCTGATTTCTCTGAGATTCAGAGGGGCTGTGTGTATGGGAAGGAGCTCCAGCCTCCCATTCCCCACTGGGCAGCTGGGATGGGCCCTTCTTTTAGAGGCGAGCACACCCATGCTGCTTAGGCAACCCCATGTGCTTTGTGCCAGGACCTCCCCTCCTGCCCCCACATGTGACCTTGAGCATCTTGCTGCCTCTTCAGGGCCTTGTTTTCTAGGCTAGTCACAAAAGGTCACTCTCTGACTTCTGTCACCTTCGGGCACCTTTAAGGTTGCTGACATCTCCTTGCTTCCCTCAGCAGGTCACCAAAGTCCATGAACCTCCCCGGGAGGATGCAGCACCCGCTAAGCCGGCTCCACCTGCCCCGCCACCCCCACAGCACCTGCAGCCGGAGAGCGACTCCCCCCAGCAGCAGCCCAGCAGCAGCCCTCGAGGCAAAAGCAGGAGCCCTGTGCCTCCCGTCGAGAAGGAGGGTAAATGTGTGCCAGTATCTAAGGGTCCTAGGGGAGTGAAGAGCTGATGGGCAACAATAAGGGATATTTGTGTGTCTGGAACAAAGGACATTGTGTGTTTAGCTGTTGTAAACTCTGTCTATAGCAGCAGGGCAGAATTGAGTAAAAGTAAATGAGTAAAACAGGTGGGTGTGAGGCAGTAGGGAATGGTAGGGACTGTGGCAAATTGGAGAACTCATGTTTTTTCTAAAGTGGGCACATAATGGCCTCAGCCAAGAGTCACCACTTGGCAAGTCAGGCCTTGGGGTGGTTCTTTCCAAGAAGCCAGAAATCTGCCTTTTCTTGTGAAATCTCGTTTCTCAACACTGGCAACTTTTCAAAATTTTCAAAAGCATTGTACACCCACAAAAACATGTCTGTGGGCCAGCATCTGATCTGGTAGGATTTAGTCCACTCATGAGCTCTGAGAACCACAGATGATGCACAGCGCCCGGCTAGCAGCAGCCCTGGAGCTGGGCAGAACATGCTGCCCTGTCCAGCCCTCATCTTGACCTTGTTCCAGGCCAAGGTAGCTGGGTTCACTGGGGAGGCATGGGGTGATTTCCTGAGCAGCTGTGTTAAAGCAACTGCTTGGGGCGTACTTTATTGTCACCACGTGAGGCTCAAGGTCAGGAGATAGGCGGGCGTGGTTTCTTGTTCTCTGGATCTTCTCTCTCTGCCCCACTCCCCAGTGGACCCAGGGAAATCTGAGCCTGTGTCCCCAAAGAGGCACCCTTCCCAGATCCACCTGGCATGCAGTGAATACAATTGGCACATGGCGGGCATTGGGGACTGACCCCTAGAGGTCCCCCACTCAGGGCTAGTTCAGGCTCCTGCTGGCTGTTCTAAGAATCTAAAAGCAGCAGGACCCCTTACTGGCCTCCCTGACCAGCACAGCCCAGGGACAGGCCCAGGCAGTCAGTGTCACCAGCAGCCGCCCCTCCCTGGCACCTTGTGTGTAGTATCTCTGTTTCTCTAGAAAGTCAGGCTGGCCCTCGGCATGGGCCTCCTAGGAGGACAAAGAGCAGGGCTGTCCTAGAAGGAGGGGCTGCCAGACACTTGCTGTCTAATCAGCTGCCTGCCCGACTCCCCCTGCTGCAGAAGGCTGAAGGGCCTCCCCATGGGCGGACGCACCAGCACCCAGGGCCAGCCCGTCTGTTGAACACCTATGATCACTGAGCACTGTGTTACGAGTTGGGGTTTGGCAGTGCAGAGATCAAGTCCTGGCTCTAGGGGCTGCTGTTTCTGTAAGTGAGAAGGACATTAAACACGGAACACATAACAAAGCAAGGTGATTTTAGAGTAGTTCCTCCAACAAAGGGAAAAAATGGGTTGCGCAATAAGGCGAGCTCAGGCAGGTGAGAAGAGCCAGCCGTGGGAAGATCTGGGGAAGGGCGCTCCAGACAGCAGAGACAGCACGTGCAAAGGCCCTGGGAAGGGAACAAGCTAGGGGTGTTTGAAGAGTTGCCAGGAGGCAGTTGTGGCTGTGGGGCAGATAGGATAGGAGGTCAGAGAAGGCAATGGGGGACCAGATTGTATAGGGCCCTGTGGACCATGGCAGAGTGGATTTTGTCTTAGGTGCAGAGGAAGCCACTGGAAGGATTTTAAGTGAATGTGTTTGGGGCAGGGGGGTATGTAATCCAATTTATATTTTGGAAGGATCTTTCTCTGGTCATTTGAGGAGAAAGGGCTACAGGGAGTCAAGGGCAGAAGCAGGAGGCCACAGCACTGGTCCTGGCAGGGGACAGAGGCAGCTCGGATTTCAGGTGGCACAGAGGTAGAGAAGAAGGGGTAGATTGGGAGTTTGTTTCAGAGGCAAAGCCAGCAGGACCTGGTGACGAAGCCAGTGTAGGGATGAGGGTAGAGATGTCTCGCTGGGATTTGTGCTCCCTGTGACGAGGGGTGGTCTTTTCTGGGCCAGGGTGCAGTGTGGTTTGGGGGCCAGGCGGGGTTGCATATCAATGTCAGGAGCCCAGCCAGCGTTGCCAGTGTCAGATCTGAACAGGGTGAAACCACACGGGGCCAGCCAGGGCCTGCTGGGCTGGGTCACAGGCCCCTGTCCTGGGAGAGAGTGAGCCACTGGCCAGCTGTCTCTGAGCTGGCACTTGGCCCTTTGGTGTGGCTGGGGGCCATGCTGTTTCCTGGACTCGCTCCCCACGGGATGGTGCACCTGGCGCCAGGCACCACATGCCTTTCTCACGCAGCCTGGCTTACAGCTCAGCTCCTTCGGGGACACGTGTGAACCTGACACCCAGCACTACCTCTCTGGTCTCTCAGGAATCAGGCCTCCCCTGCTGCTGGCTCCTACGTGGAGCAGCACAGCCAAGCCAGTCCCTCGGGCTCTCCTGGGTCCAGCTGGAGGAACAGGTTGTCTCTCCAGGCTCCGGCCGCCCGCCCAGCCTGGCTCACCTCCAAGTTTCCCTTCCAGCACCAATGGCTCCCCCCACCACTCCCCCCACTAGCTCTCCAGAGCTGAGCTGAAGGAAGCAGTGCAGCCTGGGCAGCTGGATGAGCCAGGTCTAGAGCGTTTGAGGAATTTCCTGGCCCAGGGCAGGTCCTGTAGGGCTGGTTGAGAGTGAGAATCCCCATATGGAGTTACTCCCTGCATCTGTGACCCCCTTCTGTGGGCTGCTGACATGAGGGCACAAGTTCAGTCTCTCCTAGGAGAGACATGGAGACTCTGCAGCATGCAGGCCTCTGCTCCCACCTGCTGTGCCAATAGCAGGCATCACTAATCAATCTGAACACTCTCCCACCACACCCTGATGGGCCTTCAGAACCTCCTTTGGTCATCTGGGGGTGGCCCAAGGGATGACACCTGCCTGTCATTCTTGTCCCAGGAGCTGGAGGGCCCTGTCATTCCCAGGTGGTGTCCCTGCCCAACTTCTCAGCCAGTTATCTCCTCCCCGGATGTATCCTCAGGAAGAGGTTCAGAGCTTAGGGCAGATTTCAGCAAAGGGTGAGAGACCTAGTGGGAGGACACTGTGAAGACAGATCTGAGCCCTCAGCCCCGGCTGTGTCTACAGGTGCCCCCGGCCTGAGAATCGAGGGCTGATCATTGCTGCTTTTCCCACGGGCGAGGTGGTGTATTAACCAAGGTTAAAGCTGTGTTCTGCAGCCCCCCACCTGGGTTTGAAGCTCCCATCTGCCACTTGCTAGCTGGAGCTTTGACCAGGTGACTTAACCTCTCCGAGCCTCAGTTTTCCCACCTGTAAAATGGGGATAATCATAGTCAGTTCCTTGAAGAGTACTGTGAGGATAAATAAGTAAATACACTTAGATTAGTGTCAGCCCACGGGAGGCCCTAGGAGAGCCATCTTACTCGTAGCCGCATGAGGTTCAAATCCTGACCTGGCCAAATATTTTCTGGTGACCTTAGATAAGTCCAGCGACATGTCTGCACCTCAGGGTCCCTTCTGCAAGGTGGGTCTCGCAGTAGTCTCTTTTGTGTGAGCTTGCTAGGAGGCTCGCAGAGGCCACACTGGTGTTGGCGTTGTGCCTGGCACTTAGTACGTGCTCAACAAGAGGCTGATGCTGTGATTATTGTTACCTGGAGCATCTGGGCTCCTAGCCACCCCTGCTGCTGCGGCACTCACATGCACACATCACAGCAGGTAAAGCAGCTCTGTGTCACACTTAGGCCAGCAAACTTTTTCCCTAGAAGGCAAGACAATAAATATTTTAGGCTTCGTGGACTAGACTACTTAGCCCTGCAGAGACAATAAATAGATGCACAAATGTGACCATGCTCTAGTAAAAGTGTATTTACACAATCAGGCGACAAGCGGGCCCCCTGTTTTAAAAGTTTGTCCAGTTTCCCATGCTGGCCTGGTGCTGATTGAGTGCCCACAGGGGATCCAGGGCTGAGGGTCCTGTTCTAGTCTTCAGAGGCTCCTGGTGGTCTCAGGCAGCTGAGAGCCTCCAGTCCACTCCCTAAGACACGCTCCCACACAGAACAGGACATCATGGGGGCACAGAGCGGTGCCTGGGTGGGCAGACTTGGGGGTTTCCTGGAAGAGGCTGTCACAGGCCTCTGTTACTGGTGGTTGGGACCCCCACCCCTGCCCAAGGCCAGTGATGCAGGTGTGGGGACGGTCTAGTTTGAGCAGGGTTGGCTAGGGCCGTGGGGTTCCCCAGAGGCAGCCAAGCGTCCTGACCGCCCAGCCTTGTGCCCTCAGCAGAGAAGCCCGTGTTCTTCCCGGCCTTCACGACTGATGGCCAGAAGCTGCCTGCGGAGCCTCCTTGCTGGACGTCGGGCCTGCCCTTCCCTGTGCCCTCTCGTGAGGTGATCAAGGCCTCCCCACATGCCCCGGACCCCTCGGCCTTCTCCTATGCGCCACCCGGTGAGTAGCTCACCCAAGCCTGGGCTTCTCAGCTGCCACACTGAATCAGCCAGTGCGCAATCGCTGGACACCAACTACGTGCACTGGCTCAATACTGCATGCGGGAGGATCTCAGAGTCTGACGGGACCTGACAGAAGGGATGACCTGGTCAGTGGAGGGGAAGGAGGGGACCTTTTGGGAAAACCGTAGTATTGGGATTGAAGTGACTGGCAGTAGGAAGCCACAGGAGGTGCTTGAGCTAGTGAGGAGCAGGCTTAGGGGGAAGCTTTGTTTTCCACCATGGCTTAGAGCTAGAGAATGCGCAAGTGGAGAGAGAAGCCTCGGGAGGGGAGGAGGGACGCTGCTTTGGTTCACTGACACAGTGAGGCTGAGATTGAGAGCTGTTCTGGGTTCTCCAGTCCCGCTGGGCCTTGCCAGCAATAAAAGTGGCATAGCTGGGGGCTGATACTGGCTATGATGTTGGCAAAGGCCATGCTATGAAAAGCTGACCCTGAAAGATGAGTGGGCCAAGGAAGCCAGGAGAAAGACAGAAAAAGGCATACCAGGCAGAGGGAACAGCATGTGCAAAGGTCCAGATGCAGGAAAGAGCAGGTGAAGCTTGAGACGCTGAATCAGGCTGCCATGGCAGAAGCTTGGTGCCCAGTGAGCCTAGGGAGACCACAGGGGCCAGGCCGGGTGAACCTAAAAACTGTGTCAGGAGGTTAAGACTTTATCTGAGGGCAGGGGGGAGCCATCAAAGGTTACAGCAGTGGGGAGGTTGTGAAGCAGTAGACCTTTTAGAAAGATCTCTTTGGTTCCTGTGAGGGGAGGGGAATAAAGTGGAAATGGGGAGAACAGTAGGGAGTCCAGGTAGGAGCTGAGAGGGCTTAGACCAGGGTCTGGACAGTGAAAGGCTGTCCAGGGAGGAAGGCTCTGATGGGGTGTTGGTGTCTGAACCCAGGACTCAGACTGCTAATGAGGACAGAGCCGGAAGGCAACAGAGGGACCTGTGAGGACAGGCACCTAGTAGGCAGCACAGGGGAGAGGTGGGGAATGGCCTGGGGGGGTGGGGGGCACTGTCTAGCAGGAGCAGGACCACTCCTTGGCCCCTTGATGAACAGACAGACATGTCCCCTACAGGTCATGCGCTGCCCCTGGGCCTGCATGACAGCGCCCGGCCCGTCTTGCCACGCCCCCCCACCATCTCCAACCCACCGCCCCTCATCTCCTCCACCAAGCACCCCAGCGTCCTCGAGAGGCAAATGGGCGCCATCTCCCAGGTGAGGGGCAGCCCCCAGGGGCAGCTGTGCAGCTGGCTGCCCAGAGTGCGGCCCTTCCTCTCTCTCGGGGGCTACCATCTGTAAGGTGGGGCAGTGGGACCCATGAAGTCTGGGAGGGGGCCAGGCCCTCAGAGGCCTGAATCAGCTCCATTCGTGGTAGTGCTGGAGCTGGAGCTGGCTGGAGCCTGCCCCAGGCACTCAGGACACAGCACCTTGTCCTGGGGAGCTCACTGTGGGGCAGTCAAGAGTACAGACTCTGGAACAGACTGTGTGGCCTGGAGCAAATCACTTAACCTCTCTGTGCCTTGGTTTCCCTCTCTGTAAAAGGGCTTAGGCACCTGGCCTGTGCTGAGCACTCGGTCCTTGGCTGTCTGTCCTTTCAACTCTCTGACCTGCCCCTGCCATGAGGCACAGTCAGGACGAGGCGTTCACTTTGCCCCAGACCTTTTTTGTGCACCATTTCCTTTAAACTGTACCAGATAGCAATGGTCCCTTCATAGGTGAGGGGACCAAGGCTCAGGAGAGGCAGTGACTTGCCCACGGTCACACAGCTGTACAGTAGGGTTAGGACTCTGACCTGTGCATCCTTGTGGGCCCTCATGAAAGGGGGCATCGGGTCTCTCTGACAGGGGCGTGTGGGAGCAGGACTGTGGGGCCCCCCTAACCCCACAACTCTGCCACTGCAGGGAATGTCAGTCCAGCTCCACGTCCCATACTCAGAGCATGCCAAGGCCCCAGTGGGCCCCATCACCATGGGGCTGCCACTTGCCATGGACCCCAAAAAGCTGGGTAAGGAGCCTGGCCCACCCACCTGGATGGCCTGCATGTGGGGGGAGGGGCACTCCACATCCACTTGCCGACCTGGGCTTTGACCCTGGGGCCGGATGGTGTGGGAGAGACGTCCCCGTGTCCCCGCCCCAGCGGCACATGGCTCACCCCTCTTGCTGGTCCTCAGCGCCCTTCAGCGGAGTGAAGCAGGAGCAGCTGTCCCCACGGGGCCAGGCTGGGCCACCAGAGAGCCTGGGGGTGCCTACAGCACAAGAAACATCTGTACTGAGAGGTAAGGGCCTGAAGTCCCCCGACAGGCCCTGGACTGCCCTTCTGCCCCTTGTCCCTGGTATCTGCCCACTGATGTTTGGATGATTGAGGCAGGAATGGGTCCCGTTTCAAAACCTGCCGAGAAGCATTATCTCTCAGAGGGTCTAGAAGCTCCTCTTTACAATTGTCTCCCTCACCATTTAGGGGAAGGGTACCCTCTGGTTTGAGACACCGAGCAGGACTTGTGGGTCACCAGGAGCCCAATCAGGATGGCTCTCGGGTCTGGGGCCTGGGGCCTGGGGAGGGGCTACAGACACACAGTCCTTAAGCCTCATGTCTCATGTCTTCCAGGGACAGCTCTGGGTTCAGTTCCAGGCGGAAGCATCACCAAAGGTATCCCCAGCACACGGATGCCTTCGGAGAGCTCCATCACGTACCGTGGCTCCATTACCCACGTAGGTGTCCGGGGGATGTCATGAAGGACCAGGGTGGAACTAGAACTGGGCCAGCCCATCTTATTTCTCTTTGTCATCACTGCTGCCTAGCACCAGCCACAGTAGACAGGGTGACAACCTGGGGGGCAGCAGTGCATTCCGAGAACATTCATCTGGTCTACATAGAATCAGCCACTTGGGGTGCTGAGCAGGACTCAAAACTCACTGCCCTCAAGGAGCTGACTGTAGTGGAGGGAAGCAGGCCGAAATAAGTAGACAGGTAAACACTGAACGGGATGGTTTCAGGGTATCAAGTGCTTTGAAGTGAGCAAGACCCTATGACTGAGAATGCCTGGGACCAGGGAGGTCGCTTAGACAGGCAAGTGGGGAGACCCCTCCAGAAGGTGCCAGCCATGGCCAGAAGAAACGGAGGGTGTGAGCCATGCAGGGATCTCAGGGAACAGCCTCCTGGGCCCACAGCATAGCATGTGCAAAGGCCAAGAGGTGGGAGGATCCCTGGCATGTGCAGCTAGTATGTGATGGACCCAGGGTTTTGTGCCAGGTGTGTCTGGGCCTTAACCCCGTGCCAGAGAATGGAGATCCTGTGCACACCCCCACACACGCACACATGTGCATGTTCCTGGTGGAAGTTTGGGCAAGAGTGAGGTGTTTTTGATCTGAGTGGCCTCAAATGACACCGTAGAGGAGGCCCTTCATGCTCCGTATTTCTCTGAAATCAGTAGGTTCTGAAATCCTGAGCTTTCAAAGGCAGCTTCATTGAGTGCAAAGAGCAAATGCTTGGGGCAAAAGTCAGGCTGAGGACACTGGGGTCCCAGCTCTGCCACACACTCAGGCAGGGGACTGCCCCTACCTGACTCAGTTTCCTCTTTGGTGAAAACATTCCTAGCAGAGTCATTCTCCCGAAGTTGTAGGGATTAAAGGTCGACATTTGACGTTCCTGGGCTTCCATCTGCCCCAGGTTTCCATGTGTCTGTGACCCAAGTCATCTCGGTCACGTGTGCCCCTTCTATCGTCTTTGGCAGAAGTATCTGCAGACTCACATCCTTGAAGCAGACATTTGGCAGATAGAAGCATCCATGTTCCTAGGAGTTTGTCCAGCGTATTATCCCAAGAGCAGGGGCCACCAGCCTTGCTGGATTTCTGTCCTCTGTTCATGCCACAGAAGATAGCACTTCTAAAATACTGTAACTTGAAAACATCAGATGCCTTCAGTTTCACCAGTGAGAGTCCCTTTTGATCATTTATCATGCATTTAGGAAGCCACTAATTTCCCCAGTACAAGCCCAGTTCCAGCATGGACCATCTGAAGTTGTCCAAGATACAGAAACAGGTGCACTTGTGTCAGCTGCCTCTGGAAGGGCCATTCCCTATAGGATGTCACGGACTGCACTACCCTGTGCTCTCCTGACAAGAGAGGTGGCTGCCCCAGAGCTGTCCCCTGGCCTGACACCCATTTGTACACATGATTTGTGCACAAGTATTTTAAAGTGTAACAGGGAGGTCCTAACTCAGAACATTTGTTTTGAGCTTGGGGAGACTCATCTGAATTCGGGGCATCTTGTGTTTCCCCTCCTCACAGACCAGGATCTGGGATAGCCCAGGGGTTGCCAGGTGCTGCCCCTCCCCCACAGGGGATGTTCCTCAGCAGAGAAGATCCACCAGTGCAGGGCTTGGCACATAGTAGGACCCCACATCATTGAATCTGCTCCTGAAATCATAGAGAAGAGGACATCAGGATTTGGGAACACCTTATCTGTGCTGGGTGCCTTTGAGAATCATCGACGCAGAGTATCTCCATTTTGTAGATATGCAAACTGAGGCTCAGAGAGGTGAGGTGACTTGACAAATGTCACACAGCAACTTGGTGCTAAAGTTGTTGTTTGACACCCCATGGTCTGACTCTGGAGTCATATTGTAACCTTTCACACTGGTGTTCTTGGAAGTCACCCCAGGCAAGAGGCCACACCATGTGGCTCTCTGCTTGAACACATCCCCTAACGGGGCTTGCTCCCTCTAAGGCAATAGTTTTCAATTTGGGGTGAGGGGGGTTGGCCCCCCAGGGGACATTAGGCAATGTCTAAGGACATTTACAATTGTCACAACTTGGGAGCAGGGGATTGGAGAAGCACATGCTACTGGTATCTAGCAGGTCGAGGCTAGGGATGCCACTAAATGTCCTACAGTGCCAGCAAAGAATGATACAGCCCAGACGCCAGTAGTCCCGAGGGTGAGAAACCCTGGGTTAGAGCCGACATTTCTGGTGTGCTGCCCATACCTGAGTCCTTGTCCTGGTTTTGGGAAACCAAAATGCACAACACGTGGTCATGGGCACAGCACAGCAGCCAAACCCCAGGACCCCTACCCGTGAATGTTTATCACTGGAGGTGAAAGTAGCTGGAAAGTCAAGCCCGTGCAGTAGCACAGTGGCTGGAACACAGACTCCAGGGCCAAGCTGCCTGGGTTCAAATCCCAGCTCTGCTCCCTAACCTCTCTGTGCCTCAATTTCCCCATCTGAAATAGGCATGAGAGTACCTAAATAGTACCTTCCTTAGGGCAATTTCAAGGATTAAATGAGTTGATATGTAGAAAGTGCTCAGAGCAGTGTCTGTTATGTACTAAGCACTTGATAAGTGGTATTTATTCTTAATATTTCTGAGGTGTGGTGTTCTGCACGGTGGTCTGACTGGCCCTGCTTCCCTTTTGAGACAGCACATGTGTGTACACACGTGTGCATTGTATACACCAATACACATGTGCACACATGTGAGTGTGTGTGTGGATTTGGGTCATGAGAGGTCTCTGCCACAGCCCCCTGGGTGCTTACCCCTCTGCACCTGCAGGGCACTCCAGCTGATGTCCTGTACAAGGGCACCATCACCAGGATCATTGGCGAGGACAGTCCCAGCCGCCTGGACCGCAGCCGGGAAGATGGCCTACCCAAGGGCCATGTCATCTATGAAGGCAAGAAGGGCCACGTCTTGTCCTACGAGGGTGAGTTGCCGAGTGTTCTGTTTTAACAGCTGCGAGGCAGTGGCGTGGTGGGCAGAAGGTGGCCAAGCCCTCACCCCACCCTCCTTCCCATTCACAGAGATTTCTGATGCCCAGGAAAGAAACTTTTGGTGAGAGGATTAATGGGGAACTGGGAGGAAGGTTGGTCATTCAGTCATTTGGTCTTGTGGGAGCTCATCATATGCCAGAGGCTAGGGGCACAGATGAGATGGGGACCCTCAGGGAGCTCTCAGGGAATGGGTGGTTAATTCTGAGTTGTGGAAACCTGCCCACACAGCTCAGCTTGTCTGCTGAGCCACAGGCCTTGGTGCATCTGGAGTTGGTAAAGAGAGGAAGGTTCCGAAAAATGTAATGTGGGTTAAGGGCAGCCAGATGCCTTTGGAAAACAGGCTGGGGGAGTTTGTGCCCCTCCTGTCAGCCTTGTGTGGTTGAGAACTAGGGCAAAGGTTTTTATTCCCATTTTACAGGTGAGGAAACTGAGGTGCAGCCCCATCCAGTGGCCCTTCTGTGTGGCCACTCTCCTGGACCCTCAAGAGAAAAAGAGGCCTAGGGTCAGGAGAGGAGGGTGTTTGGCCCACTGATGTGGCTTCACGGGGAAGCAGGGCTGGAATGATATTAGGAAGCACAATCTGACAGGTGGTGACCTCCCCATCCCTGCAGGTGTGCAAGCCAGCAGCAGGTAAAGGTTGGCCTTAGCTGCCTCTCACCTATGCCCAGTTCTTTATAATTTAGGAAACAAACTAGTGGCCAGCCTTGCTAGGAGTATAGCAGGGAAACTGAGGCCAAGGCAGAAGCCCAGACTCATACTGCCAGGCCTCCAGACCTACACTTCTGACAAAACCCAAGCTTTCTAATTGTCTGTGAAGGATCGATGGCCAGAGTGACCCTCCAGCCCCTGCTTATGCCCCAGGCCCCTGCTTCAGAGCCACCCACCCTCCTCTGCCTTTCTGGGTTTGGGTTCTGGAAACAGGGAAGCTGGCCAGGAAGGAGCTAAGGGAAAGGAGTGCTGGGAAAGTGGATTTCCCGGCAGCCTTGGGCACCCAGGGGTGTGGCAATGAGAGCTGCTAATGACACCCTCATGTGGTTGGCAGCTGCCAGGCCCTAAATTGCCTCTCCTCCTGAGGGCATCTCTTTCTTCTGCAGCTGTCTCCGCCTGTGTCTGGCAGCCCCCTCCCCAGTCCTGGGAACTGGAGGTGGTCCCCTGTGGCTTAGGCATGCACCTCTCTCTGCTGCTAAGTAAAGACAGTCCTGGGCACAGACCATCAGCTGCATTTTCGGTGCCAGCTCCATGCCTCAGTACCCCAGGGCTGAGTGTCCGGGGATGTGGCAAGGAGCCCTGGGAAGGGTTGGGGGGTGGCAATCAAGGGGCTGTGTCAAGAGAGCACTGGGTGGAATTGCAGCCTGGGACCCCAGACCAGTTCTTGAGCCTTTACAGGACTTGAGCTTACTTTTTTTTTTTTTCTAAAAGATGACCCGTAAGGGGGTCTTAACCCTTGACTTGGTGTTGTCAGCACCACGTTCTCCCAAGTGAGCTAACCGGCCATCCCTATACAGGGATTCGAACCCTTGGCCTTGGTGTTATCAGCACCACACTCTCCCAAGTGAGCCACGGACTGGCCCTCAGGACATGAGTTTATATCATCTTCAAAGTGAGTTTCAATCAGGGCTTTCAGATTCTCCTATGCTTCCTGGGGCTGGGAGCAAGGCAGGCAGTAGGGAGTGGGGAGGCCTGTGGCTCACCACTAGCTGGTTGTCAGCCAGACTTCCGATCTCTCCACTTTATCTGACATCTCCCAATGTTTAAACAGAAACAGCAGTTCATTTGGAAAAATTTTAGAACAGCAACACAGGACCCACCCACCAGGTGAGCCTTTGCCTTCTCAGGGCTGCCTCCTGTCTGCTCAGACACTCGGCCTGTCCAGGGAGCAGTGAGCTAGGCCCCTTTGGCCTGCCCCTGGCTTGGCAAGGCCACCTCCATGGTGGGGACTCCTTCCCCCATCCCCCTCCCCAGACACATACTACTCCCATGCAGACTTGTCACAGGGTGCATACACACTTGTACATAAGTGTCCATGTTGGCAGGCTTCTGGGTGTGACCACACATACAAACCTGCAAAGCTGTGTAGCACCAGGCATACTCTGGTACCTGCGTACATGGACTCGCTTTGTCCTTAGTGGTCAGGCACACGTGTGCAAACACACATCCACTCCCATACACACAGACCCACCTTGATGCACGCGAATGGTTCTGCTTGCCCTGCATGATCAAGCTCTGCTGGTGCATCTGTGCCCATATGCATGTGTGTGTGTACACATGTTCGTGTCACATGTTGGCGCCCAGGTGTGTGCACACAGGCTCACATTCTCGTGTGTGGTCAGAGACACACACCTACTTGCCAACATGACAGCCTGGCAGGATTTGGGGTACAGGGGCAGGCAGCTTGTCCTGCCCATCCCATCTGTTATAAATTCCCCAGGAAAGCTCAGAGGCTGGTTGCCAAGGTCCTGCTGGCCGGCCCCAGGCTGGACCACAGGCCATGGATCCCCTTGGGAGGCCTCATCCCAGCTGGCTCTAAGCCACACAATCTGCAGGGCCTCGTGACCCCTGCCTGCTGGCACCTACCAGTCCACTGGTCCTCAGCCCAGTCCACACAGTCCCATGGCTGGCCCCTCACCCTGCGTGGTGTCTGGTTTCCAGGCAGCATGTCTGTGTCCCAGTGCTCCAAGGAGGACGGCAGGAACAGCTCAGGACCCACCCATGAGACGGCTGCCCCCAAGCGCACCTATGACATGATGGAGGGCCGTGTCAGCAGGGCCATCTCCTCAGCCAGCATTGAAGGTGGGGGCCTCACACCTGCCCCGGGGGGCTTCCCAGCAGTGAAGAGAGCATTCATCTCAGCGTCCTATGGAGGGAGAGGGTGGGATGGTTGGCCATATATTACAGGTGGGAAAACTGAGGCTGGGTTTTCTGAGGTTCAATCTGGAGACAGATCAGGACTCAGGAGATGTGACACTGGCCTGCTAGGTCCTATTCCACCACCGTCTTCATGGGGATTCCTGTTAGGGGCTGTAGAACCTGTCACTGCCTAGTGCTGGCTCTGGGACCCATGTTATGAAACCTTGCTCTCTCTCCCCCAGGTCTCATGGGCCGTGCCATTCCGCCTGAGCGACACAGCCCCCACCATCTCAAAGAGCAGCACCACGTCCGTGGCTCCATCACACAAGGTACGTCCCCCCACCACGGTCCCAGCCACTGGGCTCCCTCAAGGGGTGTACAGTCAAGTGGATAAGGGCGGGGAGAGACCCCCCCAGAGTGCCCTGGGAACTCAGGACAGCCATGTGGAAAGGCACGTAACATGGATGGATGTGACGGGGATGCACGCTGATGGAATTATGGAGCAAGGGTAGTTCTTATTTATTTGAAAACAAAAAGAGAAAGCAAAATACTGCCCATTGGCACCCTGCTTTGTAGGTGGCACTTACGGAGCAACTGCTGCGTGCTCAGCACTAGCCCAGGTACAACTCGTGTTATTTCATGGTGCAGGCTTGGTGAAGAAGGTACCGTTGGTAGGAGGCTCAGAGAGGTCAGATGACTCACTCAAGTTCTGGTGGCCAGTCAGTGGCAGGGCCAGTCCCTGTGAGCACAGTTTTGTGCCTTTTATCAGCATTATTTTGTTCCATGTGTATGACTTGATGAGATGGTTTTATTTAATATTCTCCTTTTATATATGAAGAAACTGAGGCTCAGAAATGTCAAGTCACATGCTCAAGGTCACACAGCAGGGGAGGATTTGAACTCAGGCAGTCTGGCTCCAGAACTGCGGGTGTGGAGGAGCCGGTTGGGGGTGATGAGGCGGGTGCAGGTGCTGAGGGCCGTCCACCCTGCAGGGATCCCGCGGTCCTACGTGGAGGCTCAGGAGGACTATCTGCGTCGGGAGGCCAAGCTCCTGAAGCGTGAGGGCACGCCACCCCCACCCCCGCCACCCCCACGGGACCTGGCGGAGGCCTACAAGACCCGGCCCTTGGAGGCCCTGGGCCCCCTGAAGCTGAAGCCAGCGCACGAGGGCCTGGTGGCAACAGTGAAGGAGGCAGGCCGCTCGATCCACGAGATCCCCCGCGAGGAGCTGCGGCGCACACCCGAGCTGCCCCTGACCCCGCGGCCGCTCAAGGAGGGCTCCATCACACAGGTTTGGAACGAGATTGGGGCAGGGTGACGGGGGCTGTGAGGCACTGTTCTCCAAGTGGGGAAACCCACAGTCCTTGAGCAACTTGCCCGTGTTCACCCGGCTGCTGGTTACTGGGCATTTGTCACATATGTTTCAGGGTCCTGGGCTTTAGGTCCATGACCTCATTTAATTGTATTTACAGCCCTATATGGTTTGTATACATTATCTCTATTCTTCAGGTAGAGAAACTGAGGCCCAGAGAGGCCAAGCAGCTTGCCCAAGGCCACGGAACTGAACATAGTAATAAGTGACCGCCATTGATTGAATCCTTGCTATGAGCCAGGCACTGCCTGAGGACTTTGCATACATGACTTATTTAGCCTTCACAGCACTCTGAACTTATCTTACTGTTCCCATTTTATTGGTGAGTAAACTGAGGTTCAGAGAGGTTAAGCAACTCTCTCAGGATCATGCAGCATGTAATGGTAGCTGTGAAATCCAAATCCAGGTGTCGCTAAATCTGCAACATCTTTGCTTCTCAGTGTCCACTCCCACCAGCAGGTTGCACCCTACGAGGTCCCAGCCCCCCCAAGAGGCCCCAGCCCAGTAGGGGAAGATCTGCTCCAATGGTGTGAGGAGCTGGTCAGTGGAAACCCCCTGAGGGCTACTGTCCTTTCACATGGTCAGAAGTTCCCTGATATGAAGGAGGAAGGACAATGGGAACCACCTCAGGGGCCTCCCCGGAAGCTGTGAGGCTGCGAGGCAGGACTAGGGAGGGCATCCTGGGAGGGGGAGGTCACAGCTCTGGTAAAGGCATCAAAGTGCTCAGAAGCAGAAGGAAGGTCACTGAATACTGGGAGGAGTTCAGCTTTCTGCCTCCCAGCAATTGTGGAGCCATTGGCAAGAATCTGCCATGGTCCAAGTAGGGAGCCATCTGATTCTAGAATATTCTTTTTAAAAATTAGGGCATTTCCCCTTCTTTGAAGGTAATTAAAACATTCCTGAGTAAATAGAGCTCTGTTGCTTGCACAGACCTAGGGCTTCACCATATCCAGTGTTCCCGAGCCTACTCAAGTGGTGTGGGGGGTCTTCACCCAGGTGGCCTGGCTGCTCTGTTCACAGTCAAGACCTTCTCATTTAGGCAGCCACCCTTTCTGGCCAGAGAGGAAACATAAACCTCAGCCCTGACCTCCATATCCCAAGGTTGTAGCCTCAGGATGGGTGGAACCAATTTTGGCTGCTGAATTTCCAAGCTTGGCATTGGGTGGGCCATGGAGGGTCCCAGACTGAACAGAGGCAGGTTTTTGCCCACATGAGAATGTTGGGCCTCTTTCCAGCAAATCCCAGGGGCAAACAGATGGTCCACTGCTTGCTGCAGGGAGAGCCGGCCACTGAACTTTCTGCTCCTTTCTGTAGCCCTCCAGGTAGCTCTGGGGGCAGAGCAGCGAGTAACCAGTGTGCCCATTTCAGTTTAGCAAAGCGCTCTGTACCCCTGCCCTTCACAGCCTGATGTGTCACTCCTGTTTTATAGATGAGAAACAGGCTCAGGGAAGGTATGCAGCTGGTCTAGGCTCATGGCTTATAGCCGAGGCTGGTGCTCACACCCCCTCTCCCCCAGGGTACCCCACTCAAGTATGACAGCGGCACGTCCTCTGCTGGCTCTAAGAAGCACGACGTGCGCTCCATCATCGGCAGCCCCGGCCGCACCTTCCCTCCTGTGCACCCGCTGGACGTGATGGCAGATACCCGGGCTCTGGAGCGTGCCTGCTACGAGGAAAGCCTGAAGAGCCGGCCGGGGGCTGTTAGCAGCTCAGGGGGCTCCATCACCCGTGGGGCCCCAGTCATCGTGCCTGAGCTGGGCAAGCCGCGGCAAAGCCCACTGACCTATGAGGACCATGGGGCACCCTTCGCTGGCCACCTGCCACGTGGCTCGCCCGTGACCACGCGGGAGCCCACACCACGCCTGCAAGAGGGTGAGTGGGGTGTGGGGGGTGGGCTCACTGTCTCAGAAAACTGCCTCACTGTCCACCATTAGCTGAGGTCAGAAACCGGGGGCATCCTGACGCCATCTCTCTCCACCACGTCCAGTCCGTCTGCCAGACCTGTGGGCTCTGCCTCTGAATCACATTCAGGGTTTTCTCTAACTCCTTGCCACCTCCCAGATCATCACAATTCCTCACCTGTTTCCCAACCCCACTCTGGTCCTGCTGTGATCTGCTCTACAGCCAGAATAGTTTTTTAAAAAATGTAAATCAAATTATTTCACTCTCCTGCTTACATTCCTTCTAACAACATCACACTGCACTTAGAAAAATATCAAATTTTTTCACCATGGCCTTGGGGAGCCTGCGTGATCGGTCCCCACCCATCTCATGTGTCGCCACATTCCTTCATCTCGGAGACTCAGTCGCAGGGGACTCCTTTCCTTCTGTTCCTCCACCCTGCCCAGCTTGTTCTTTGCCTGAGGTCTTTGCATGTGCTGTCCCTGCTGCCTGAAATGCCCCTCACCTTTCAGATCTTAACTGGTTTCTTTTCCTCCTTCAGGTCTCTGTTCAAATGTCACATCCTCTGGGGGAGAGAGGGGAGCTTCTTATGACCAAACCCCCCTCTTCCAATTTTGGTCACATTCTACAACATTTAAAAAATTTTTTCAAAGCATTTATCACTCTGAAATTCTTATTTGTTTACCAGTTTATCATCTGTCTCCCACATTAAATGTCAGCTCCATGGGGACCAGGATTTTTGTCTGTTTTGTTTACTGGTGTAACCCCAGTTCTCAGATCAGTGCTTGGCACAGAGGAGAGGCTGCATAAATGTTTTTCAATTGACTTGAATGAATGAACAAGTGAATAAATGAAAGAATAACTTTAAAAAAAAAAAAAAAGAACTAAAAACATAAGCAAGTTAGTAAGTGAAAGAGAAAAAGAACTAAGAGGCAAAGGAAGAAATGAGTGAGTGAATGGGTAGACTGGTCCTTGGGACCCCAGGGACCCTACCCCAAATGGCTTCCCATGAACACTAGCCCAGTGACCCTACATTGGGGGCTAGGCTGGTGGTGGCACAGAAGTCCAATGCCATCCTATTGGCCCATTCCCACAGGCAGCCTCTCATCCAGCAAGGCGTCCCAGGATCGAAAGCTGACGTCGACACCCCGTGAGATCGCCAAGTCCCCGCATAGCGCTGTGCCTGAGCACCACCCCCACCCCATCTCACCCTATGAGCACCTGCTTCGGGGTGTGAGTGGTGTGGACCTGTACCGCGGCCACATCCCACTGGCCTTTGACCCCACTTCTATACCCCGCGGGATCCCTCTGGATGCAGGTGAACCCCGCAGCAATGGGGAAATGGTACACAACTTGAGGACCCCATCAGTGTCAGCCCAGGGATACCAAAGCCTAAAGATTGGGAGGCCCAACAACACCATCATAATCAGTTTAGTAGTCTGAGGGACATACTGAGTTAAACGTTTTTCAGTGTTTTTATTTTCCTGCAGGACTTACCAGTACCTTTACTATTGCAAATATATCAAATGAGGGCTTGAGTATGTGCATTTCCTGAACAGACATGATCTGAAAGTCTCCTTTTTAAAAGGATGCATCCCTTAGGTATATTAGTGACCTGCAAAAAAACATCAGTAGAAGGCACCCCCATGTGATTTGGGAAGCAAATGTTTTTCTACTCTTGGGCCCTCAGTTCTGTTTCGTGGCAAGTGCTTTGGAGACCCATGCACGTAAGTGGGAGAGGCTGTCACAGTGCAGCATTAAGGCAGCGTAGTTGAGCACCGGTGAGGAGCATTAGGCAAGTGGGGCAATACTCTCTGGCCAAGGCACAGGCAGCCTAATCCCTGCTTCCTTCTTCCAGCAGCTGCTGCCTATTACCTGCCCCGGCACCTGGCTCCCAATCCCACCTACCCACACCTGTACCCACCTTACCTCATCCGTGGCTACCCCGACACGGCGGCTCTGGAGAACCGCCAGACCATCATCAATGACTACATCACCTCGCAGCAGATGCACCATAACGCAGCCACCGCCATGGCCCAGCGAGCTGACATGCTGAGGGGCCTCTCTCCCCGGGAGTCCTCGCTGGCGCTCAACTACGCCGCTGGCCCGCGAGGTGTGTGGGGTGGGGCACATCCAGGCAGATGGGTGGGCAGACCACCTCCATGCAGTTTGGGCTCATTTTTTGTTTACCCTGGCTCACTCAAGTGTACGGAGAACGTATGCATGCCCGTTGGGCCTTTGTGTCCCTGCTGAGGTAGCCCGAATCGGTCCCCTTATGAGGTTGTGGGAGCACCTTAGACAGCACACACAACTTGGCTGGGTGGTTTGGGACTGTGTGTGCCATGAGTGTGCGTTTTCGTGTGTGCTGTAGGCATCAGCTTGCCTCTGGTTGTGTGCCTGGCGTGTGCCTCCTCAATGCACACACAGTGGTGCCTTTGTGCACTTTTGGTACACGGCTCCTTGGGAGTTTAAAAAAGTTAAAGCACGAGGCTGTTTGAATTTTGATTCGCTTGACTTGTAAACTGCCTGTTGCTACTTCGTACATGAGTTTTCAAGGAGAGTATTCCAGAAACACTCTGGAATGACCAAGTACTAGTTAGGGTCCACTTGGAAAAGCCAAGTCACATGAGGTGTTTCAAGCAGTGAGGATTAGGTCCAGGGAACCAAGTGTGTAGGCATCAGAGGCTGAAAGAGCAGAAAGGGCAGCCGAGGTGCTGCAGGGGTGCCAGCTGTGGGGCCAGCCCTGTAGGGCTGGGGAGCAGGGAGGGGTGGGACTGCAAGAAGCTGGGCATTTAGAACAGGGGTCCTGCGGCTGGTGCATGGGGCTCGCAGCCCAGCCAGCAGCAGCCTGGTCTCTCTCCACCCCGTGGCTACTACCCACAGCCCCACTTCCTCCCACAGGCATCATCGACTTGTCCCAAGTGCCACACCTGCCTGTGCTGGTACCGCCGACACCAGGCACACCAGCCACCACCATGGACCGCCTCGCCTACCTCCCCACGGCACCCCAGCCTTTCAGCAGCCGCCACAGCACCTCCCCACTATCCCCAGGTAATGCCATAACCCGTCCCAGGTTGGGACCCTGGCATCCGAGGAAGGGGCTAAAGCATTGGCAAGCAGATACCTCAGTCTCTGTGTTCCACCCCAGAAGATGAGTTCAGGCCCTTCCTGGCCCCGGGGGCTGAATCTCTGACCTTTTGGTTTCCCAGGAGGTCCCACTCACTTGACAAAACCGACCACCACGTCCTCATCTGAGAGGGAGCGGGAACGAGACCGAGACCGAGATCGGGAGCGGGAACGGGAGCGTGAGAAGTCCATCCTCACATCCTCCACGACAGTGGAGCATGCACCCATCTGGAGACCTGGTAGGCCTCAGAGACCCCCGCCCCAAGCCCCGGGGGTCCTGGCGGGCCATGTGAGGCCTGCCCCCTTCTGACACCACAGCCTGTTGCCAGGTACGGAGCAGAGCAGCGGTGGCAGCGGCAGCAGCGGGGTAGGGGGCAGCAGCAGCCGCCCCGCCTCCCACTCCCATGCCCACCAGCACTCGCCCATCTCCCCCCGGACCCAGGACGCGCTCCAGCAGAGACCCAGTGTGCTGCACAACACAGGCATGAAGGGCATCATCACCTCCGTGGAGCCCAGCACGCCCACAGTCCTGAGGTGGGCCAGGTTGGCACGAGGGAGGGGACCTGTGGGTGGTTGGGTGGGTAGGTGGGTGGGTGCACAAATGGACTGATGGGTTGGGAGATAGAAAGGAAGGTTGATGATGGGTGGGTAACTAAGTAGATGGGTGGGTGGGTAAATGGTTAGGAGGTAGGTGGGTGGCTGGGTGGATGGCTGAATAGATGATGGGTGAGTAAATAGAGGAATGAGTAGAGGAGAGGATGGATGGATGGATGGATGGGTGAGTAGATGGGAGGTGGGTGGATAGGGAGATGGATGGGTAAGTAGACAGATGAATGGATGGGTGGGTAGATGAATAGATTATGAATGAGTAGGTAGATGGATGACAGGTGGGTAGGTGGATGTGTGGATGGTAGGGTTAGATGAATGGGTAGGTGTGTGGGTGGATGGATGGGTGATTGGATTAGATGAATGGGTAGGTGGGTAAATGGATGGATGGGTTGTAGGTTAGGTGAATGTGTAGGTGGGTAGGTGGATGGTTGGGTGATTGCGTTGAATGAATGGGTGTGTGGGTAGGTGGATGGATGGGTGGTGGGGTTAGATAGTTGAGTAGGTGGGAGGATGAGTGGTAGGGTTAGATGAATGGGTAGGCAGGTAGGTGGGTGGATGGGTGGTAGGGATAAATAGGTAGGTGGATGAATGGAGTAGCTGGGTGGATAGATAATTGTGGGTGAGTGAATGAATGAAGGCTCAGGTGGGTAGATGGTGGGTTGCGTAATTGGGTGGATGAGTAGGTGGACAGGTTGTTTAATTTAAGGATAGAGTCTGTGGAGAGGGAGATACTGAGGACTGTGAGGAGAGATTTGCTGGGCCTCCCTGAATTCAGCAAGACCCACAGGGAGGAGACAGTACCCTCTTGCCTGGACAAAGTACAGAGGTTTGCTAAGATGGGATAGGCTCCACAGGTCCCTGTGTGCTCCCAGAGTCCCCTCTGGTGACACACACCCCAAGGACAATGGGCAGAGCTACTTCAATGTGGGGAGGGGGACTTTCCCAATACCCTCCTTACCCCAAGACCCTACTGCGAGGCAAGTTATTCTTCACAAGTGAACTTTCCATTCATAAAAGTATCCCCCCATTTGGCTATTTTTTGGCTCTGTGGCCAGGGTGGCAGAGCTGGGCTCCATCCTCCAGTGCATGTAGCTCTGGTAATGGGCTTTCTTGCTCTTCTCTAAGTGCCCACCCTGGCTGTTCCAGCTCTTCACGTCGCTCATTTATTTCCTCATGTGTTAACACGTTTATAGTTTGTCTTCCCAACTAGAAGGTAAGGCGCTTTCATCTGTTTTGCCCACTGCTATATTCCCAGTGGCTAGAATAGCGCCCAGCACCTAGTAGGTGCTCAGTACAAAGTTTTGAAATGATGCAATGAGTGAATGAATGAACAAGTGGGTAGAAATTAGTGTCACAGAGAGTCTTGCAGGTCACAGTCAGGAGGCCAAATTTACTCTGGGAGCAGTAGGGAGTGTGGTCATTATTTCAGGGCTGTGGGGACTCATCATGGGTGCGGGAGTGAGGGAGTGGCTCCTACAGCTGCCTGACCCCCTTTCTCTTGTCCCCCAGGTCCACCTCCACCTCCTCCCCTGTCCGCCCGGCTGCCACATTCCCACCCGCCACCCACTGCGCACTGGGCAGCACCCTCGATGGGGTCTACCCTACCCTCATGGAGCCCGTCTTGCTACCCAAGGAGGCCTCTCGGGTCGCCCGGCCTGAGCGGCCCCGCGCAGACACCAGCCATGCTTTCCTCACCAAGCCCCCAGCCCGCTCCGGGCTGGAGCCCGCCTCCTCCCCTGGCAAGGGCTCCGAGCCCCGGCCCCTAGCGCCCACCGGCTCCACCCACGCGGCCATCGCCCGCACCCCAGCGAAGAGCCTCGCACCCCATCACACCAGCCCGGACCAACCGGCACCGCCCACCTCGGCCTCGGATCCACACCGGGAAAAGACTCAAAGTAAACCCTTTTCCATCCAGGAATTGGAACTCCGTTCTCTGGGTAAGACCACCCTGACAGCGGCCACCTTCATAGACGCGATAATCATGCGTCAAATTGCTCACGATAAGGGGCCGCGAGAAGGAGGTTCGCTGGCCAACGACTCCCCTCGCGATGGTAAGACTTCGGCCCTGCCGCCCACCCACCCCATCTGTGGCCTACAAATATTTTCAGATCTCTGCTTTTTATTTTTTCCCCCCATTTTTCTTTGTTGGTTTTGGTATTTTGTTTTTAAACCCGTCCTTGTCGATTTGCACGCTCTGATGATTCCTCAAGCTGCCGTCCACCCCCGACTTGAGGGCACCTCATCATTTGCACATTGTTTTGTCATAATTTTTTTTTTTTTTTTTTAATTTTCACTTTTTTCCTTTAATGAATGGATCTGTGATTTTGACTTCGACCACGCCTCCCATCTCTCCCCTTCACGCCTTTGTCTGGGGAGCAGGGAGCGGGCTGCAGAGGGCTTTGGGCTGATGGTTTTTGCCCGCTGCTGTGTGTAGATCGAGCTTGGTTTGGAGGAAACTGAGGCAGGCAGTGCAGGGAGAAGATGGGGAGAGGAGAGGGTGCCCACACTGTCAGTAGGAGTTGTAAACCCCGACTCTTGCATCCTGCTCTGGTGGTGAGGGAGTCTTGGGGGTGCCCTGTCCCCAGCCGCCCTGGAGAAAAGGGGGTCTCCTGTGTCCAGCCTCTGACCTCAGCCCCAGCTCGCAGGTCCACTTTGAAGGAAGGGGGTGTGCCGAGGCTGTGGCCCAGGCAGGGCTCCCCCAACTCCCTTACCTGCCGCCTCTCACCCACATCTGCCTTCATCACGAACTCGCCACTCGTCCCCATCTCACTCAGCACCCCCCCCCCCAGTATTATCTCTGTCCCTTTTCTCCTCTAGGTTTGTCTCAGTATCTGGCTCTCCCCCTCCCTTGGTTTGTCTCTACTTGTCTGCATTTTTTTCTACCTCCTTCCTGCCCCCCAAACCCCTACTTGTTCAACCTCTCCCGGGGCCCAAAACTCCCCCCCAAGCTTGGGTTCCTTTCCATCCCACGGGGACCCAGCCAGCATGGGAGGGCAGGCTGGAGGGGCAGCCCTGAGACCCTAGGCCTGGCACCCTGACTCTGGGCCCTGTCGCAGGTTACCACAGTGGCAGCTACAGCCCCGATGGGGTGGAGCCTGTCAGCCCCGTGAGCTCACCCAGCCTGACCCATGACAAGGGGCTCCCCAAGCACCTGGAAGATGTCGACAAGAGCCATCTGGAGGGTGAGATGCGGCACAAGCAGCCAGGTATGGCCCCCCACCCATGCCCCATCATGCAGATGGGGAAACCGAGGCTCGAAGGGGCAGAGCTGGGATTGGAGGACAGCAGCTGGGATTGGAGGACAGCAGCCCCTGGCTGGGCAGATGCCCCTTGCCCGCCCCTTGACCAGCTCTGCTCTGCCTGCAGGCCCCGTGAAGCTCGGCGGTGAGGCTGCCCACCTCCCGCACCTGCGGCCACTGCCTGAGAGCCAGCCCTCATCTAGCCCGCTGCTGCAGACCGCCTCGGGGGTCAAAGGTCACCAGCGGGTGGTCACCCTGGCACAGCACATCAGTGTAACTACCCATTCTCTGTCCCTCCCCATCACCTTTGCACCTGAGGTGGGGACCAGGCCATGGAAGGGAGGAGCTCACACACAGCCCCCTGGTCCCGGCGGTATGGCCGGGGAGCCTGAGGTTTGGCGAGGGTGAGACCCCCCCAGAGCCTCAAACTCAGATGCTATAGCAGGCCTCCTACAGCTGATGGAGCCCTGGGGGCATGAGCCCATGATCCACAGCTTCTGGAGTGCCAAGACGTTCAGTATCTAAAAGTGCTTTAATGTACTCTGGTCTGACAAATCCAGCCCATCTGGGGGCCACCAGTTTGAGACCTCTGATCAAGCTCCCACCTCCATGCACACTGAGGCATTGAGGCCCAAGGTGTCTATGGGTAGGTCCTAAGTCGCCCAGGAAGCCAAGAACCGAGCCAGGGTTCTGCCCCCAAACTCAGTCTAAACCCCCCCCCCCAAGAAGGTGTTGGCAGGGTGGGTGCCTGACCCGCCCTTCCTGCTTTGGCCTGCAGGAGGTCATCACACAGGACTACACAAGGCACCACCCGCAGCAGCTCAGTGCGCCCCTACCTGCCCCCCTCTACTCCTTCCCTGGGGCCAGCTGCCCCGTGCTGGACCTCCGCCGCCCACCCAGCGATCTCTACCTCCCGCCCCCAGAACATGGTGCCCCAGCCCGCAGCTCCCCGCACAGTGAAGGGGGCAAGAGGTGAGTGTGGGGTGGGGGTGCCTCCTGCTGGTCAGCCAAATGTCCGCCTCAGGAAGGGAGTGGGGCCTGCAGGGTGCCATTGCACAGATGAAAAACTGAGGCTCAGATAAATGAGGGAGTGCCCACAGTCACAAAGCTGATGAAGAATAGCTCAGTGGGTTCCAGGTACCAATCTGCTGCTTTACACTTATTAACTGGTTGGATTCTCACCACAACCCCAGGAGGTATAGGCAGCATTATCCCCATTTCACAGATGAAGAAACTAAGACCCCTGGAGAAGTGAATTCATTTGCCCACAGGGGCATGGCCAGTAAGCGGCAGGGTTGGGATTTGAACCCGAGCTGTATTATTTAGGTAGCAACCTCTCAACATGCACACACACGCATGCACACACACATACACACATACACACACCCGCTTCTGGTTAACTCTGGTGCTCTGGGAGTCGAGAGAGGAGGCGGGGGGTGGGGTGCTGTGTGAGTGAGGCATAGAAATGGGAGGACACAGGATGTCTTTGGCAGGGACAGGGGGTGCATCCAGGATTCAGAGCAGATCAAGGAACTAGAGCCCATGGGTCAATTCTAGCCCATGGCCTATTTTTGTATAGTTCATGAGCTCAAGGTAGTTTTACATTTTCAAAGCATTATACAAAAGAGAAAAGAATACATGGCAGAGAACAATTGTGGCCCACACAACTAGAATATTTATTATTTGGCTATTTACAGGAAAAGAATGCTGAGCCCTGGCTTAGAGTGCTGGGCTGGGAAAGGGCGTCCCCTTCAGGAGGGAGAGCTCTGTCCATAGCTAGGACCCTCTTTCTGACCAGGTCTCCAGAGCCAAGCAAGACTTCAGCCCTGGGAGGCGGCGAGGATGGAATTGAACCTGTGTCCCCGCCGGAGGGCATGACAGAGCCAGGGCATCCCCGGAGTGCGGTGTACCCGCTGCTGTATCGGGACGGGGAGCCAACAGAGCCCAGGTACCTTCATGGCACCTGCCACCCTCCTGGGCTTCTCAGTGTAGAGGGTGACAAGGGCTTTTGGGCTCAGCTGGGTGATCTCACACCTGCTAAGCAAATTTCACAAACCAAGCAAATTTCACAAACTTGGGGGTGGGTGGTGTACCCCATATTTCAGTGGCAGCTTCCTGCACCGTGGGCTGGGATCTCAGCTCAGGCCAGGCCCCTATTACTGGCATCTATTGAGGATCTGGGGCATAATGGGTTAAATGTGCTGGACCAAACTGGGGTGAGGGGTGGGTAGAGGCTGAGAAGGAAGCCAGGCCCCTGGCTTTGGGGCGGGGAATGGTCTGAACCTACTTTTGGTTCCTGAGGCTCTCTGCAGAGAGTCGGGTTCTCAGGGTGGCCCCCCATGCAGCTGGGAGTCTCCTTAGATATCCTGAGCCTGAGATGGGTGAGCTGCAGAGGAGATCTCAGGAGCTGTAGTCTCAAGGTGTGGGGCTTGGTCCTGAATTTCTAAGGCAGCTTAGGTGTTGGAACACTCCATCCATCACCAGAGGTGTGCAGGCTTGGCACCGAGCAAGCTGACCCTGGCTGTCTGATCCTCTTGGCAGGATGGGCTCCAAATCTCCAGGCAATACCAGTCAGCCCCCAGCCTTCTTCAGCAAGCTGACCGAGAGCAACTCCGCCATGGTCAAGTCCAAGAAGCAGGAGATAAACAAGAAGCTGAACACCCACAACCGGAGCGAGCTGGAATACAGTAAGGAGACTCTGACTCCCCGTGGAAGCACAGGCCACACATGGGCCTGTGGCCTACCTGGGCAGCTAGAAGCCAGTACAGCAGCGAGAACCCACAGGGTGATTTCCAAAGCTAAAGGGCCCGCTGGCTACCCGTGCCCCTGGCCCTTCACCCCACGCTCAAGGAGCCCCGGACAGTTTCTTTGCATGTGGGTCTTTCTGTAGTAAGTACTGGCACAGAATGTGGCAGCTAGAATAGCACCCAACACACAGGAGGTACCCAGTGGATGCTTACACAAATGGATCTGTGCTAAGCTCGTGCTGGGTGCCCGGGATTGTGTCCCACCGTGTTAGGGCGGGGAGTCCTCCCGTTCCCAGTATTCATCACGTGTGGTTTTTACCCCCATGAATGTGGTTGCCGGCATGACTTCCTCAGGCTTTGCTCCTCCGTCTTTAGCACATATCAGACCCTCCAGAGAGCGTGTGAGTGGGTGGGCAAATGAACGAAGAATCCATTGCAGTCCATGACCTCAAGAAGCCTCATCTTTTGGGGGAGTTTGGGCACATTGCAGAGGCTTTTCCCTTTCTGGGGCTGGAGTAGAAGCCTTGCAAATAGTCACTGGCCCAGGCTGGTAACTTCAGAGCCTGGCTAAGTGTGTTCCGCGGACCAGTACTCCCAGGAAGCTGGTTAAAAATGCAGAATCTTAAGCCCTGTCTCTGACCTGCCATATCAGGCAATGAGGGTGTACCTGACTTAGACCAGGTAGACAGGTGAGACAGTCGATTTCCCAGCACCTGTGGGCCTGCAGGCCTCACCCACCTTGTCATCCCCCCTCCAGATGTCGGCCAGCCTGGGACAGAGATCTTCAACATGCCTGCCATCACCGGAGCAGGTAACCCATCCAGCCCCGGCTGCACAGCTGCCCAGGCCTCTGCCCCTCCTCCCCACCCCCTTCCCCAGCCATGGGGACAAGGAGTCTTTCCCAGTTCGAGTATCCCCCCTTATTCTGGTCTCAATTGACTCTGTACTAGGATCTAGTGTCATACAACAGGCAGGCCAGGATTGTTCACCTTGTGGATGCAACCTCTCTGTGCAAGGAGTCTCTGTTTGGAGTTAGACGTCCAGGTCCCCTGTGTGTTTAGTAAGTATCAAGTGCACAGAGGCTTCCTGGAGACTCCACTGGCTCCCTTGCTAGGTCTCTCAGGTGGACATTCGAGTGTCTGGAGGAGGAATGGGCCTGTGCTTGGCACACACAGCTTCAGGGTCCATGTGGGCATTTTTTATGGGTAGAGCATCCGTTTTACTTAAAAATTCAAGCCAGGGAGCAGGGGAGGGTGGCTTTTTTTTTTTTTTTTTTTTGCCAAATCAAATGCAGATGTGTAACAGAAACGAGGGTAAAATTCACATACACAAACAGTTTTTAAGCTGAAACTTAAGACTTCTACAATATTTTGGACTTTAGGAGGCCCTTGGGGTTGGGCCCCCGGCCTCTAGTTGGCTGGGGCACTGTGTATTTCCACTGCCCCTGTGGAAGGAGTTGTAGTGGGACTTTGGAGAAATCCTTGGTGAGTCTGGTGTAACGTGACTGAAGCCCAAGCAGACCCCTGGGGATAAGCCCAGCCTGGTGGGGGCTGAGGACTAGGGAATTTGCAGGGTCTGTGTTTGTGCTCAGATCCGCTGTGGTCTTTCAGTGGAAGCCTGAGGGCAGAGGGGGCCAGGGAGGCTTGCTGACCATCCCTGGGGGACATTCAGTGTCCTTGAGCCCAAGGAGTGTGGAGAGCAAAAGGGCAGCCATTTGGATATTATCGGGGGGCATCAAGACCTCAAAAGGGGGTCCCAGCAGGGCACAGCCACCTACCCACCCAGAGCATAGACACTGGGTCTTTGCTGAGCCTCAGGCAATGGGAAGAAGACAATTTGGTCGAAACAACATGACGGTTCGAAATGAATGTTTCCAGAATGTTCCAAATGTTGATGGAGTTGCTAGACACACAGATGTATATGTATGTAGAAATTCACAGAGTGGTACAATGAAGATTTATGCTAAAACTCGTATGTATGTTATATTTGATTTTTTTTCTCAAAAGCAACTTAGTCCACAAAAAAAAAATTTCAGGCCCTGGTCTCTGCTGCTCAGCCTGTGTCAGACTTTGCCTTTATAAATGGAGATGGTCAAGCTTCAAGCCCAGTTCCATCAGACGGGACTCATGACCTTGAGTGTAAGGCTCAGTGGTGCTGCTGTGATTGCTGGAACTTACGCTAACGAGAAGCCCTCAGGCCCTGTACTCCCCTCAGGCCCCATACTGCTCACCTCGCTATTGCCACATTCCAGTGTTTTCTAAATGTGTAGATTCGTAAATCCTTTCTTTTTTTTAGTGCTCACCCCTGTTGGAAATTGCTTTTTCTCAATGAACATGGCATTTTTTTTTATGTGCTAATGAAATGCGGCCAAGACACAGCTATAAAGGTATTTGAAACCAAAAGGACGAAAAGAAAAACAAAACCTAGCCAGCAGTTGCTGCAGAAATGTGATTTTAAAAGGGGCTATGTCACTCTCACTGTGCGGAAGCTGTCAGTTTAGTTGACACACAAGTGAGCTATCAGAAAAGCTCCCCACGTACCCACTTCCTATCATGCAGTTCACTCAGAACGGAAGTTTTAAAATTCATGAAAATCTTGCCCTACAGCAGGTAGGATGGCCTGGGGATGGATGTGTGGGAAGTTTTTGAAAGCAAAGTCTGGTTTAACACAAATGCTGAAAAGAGACGCCTACCTGGGGTTTGTAAAAGTTCCCACCAGAATGGTTCACAAGAAAAAGAAAGGGAAAGAAAATCTGGTAAACAAAAAAAGAGGCTTGATGTGACTGCGCAATGAGTGTCTTGAAGTATCCACTTGGGACCAGTTTGTTGATTCGACCACTTTGTCCTGTGACTGGGGTGGCTGGGCCAGCTGGGGCCAGGCCGGGCCAGGGGCGGTCATGCAATTGTCTAGCTCTGCCCTGTCCCCTGCACGCATCGTAACTGCATGGCTACGACCCCCTCCCTCACCGTCCGTCTCTGCACCTCTTTCTTCTTGTGGCTCCTGGGTGGGGAGAGGTGGGCAGGAGGAGAGTAGGCCCAGCGTGGGGGGGCAGGCAGGGGGTGCCAGGTCCCAGGCCTCACAGGTGAAGTGGGGGCAGCGGGAGGACCATGTGGTCACCTCCCCTCTCTAAGTCCCTTCCCCAGCCCCCCAGCCAGCACCTAGCTCTGGCTTGATCCAGTTTCCTAGCAGCCCCTTTCCCAAACAGAACAGCCCTCTGATTCCCCCTTCCTCCACTCTCTCTTCTAAAGGCCACTTGGTATGAAAAAGAATAAGCAGCCCAGCTGGGATTGGGGGTGCAGAGCGGGCTTCTGATTTCCCAGAGGACAGAGTAGGAATGAGGCAGGCGAGGGACCATCTAACCTACCCAGCCTCACCTCCCTGGGAATGGCCAAAAGTTTCTGGGGCCCACCTTAAAAGAAACCTCCCCCCATCACCATCCCTCAGGAAAAAAAAAGGAGGGGGAGGGATAGGGAAATAGGAAACGTGTTGCTTTGCCGAAATGTGCTCACTGTGTATTTCTTTCTTCTCTCTCCTCTCTCCTTCCCTCTCCCTCTCTCCCTCTCTCCCTCTCTCTCCCTCCCCTCCCCCTCCTCTTTCTCTGTTGCCGTCCTTCTGGCTCCCCCTCCCTGGCCCTCATGTCTGTGTGTGTCTGTCTGTCCTGTCTGTTGTCTTTCTCTCCCAGGCCTTATGACCTGTAGGAGCCAGGCGGTGCAGGAGCATGCCAGCACCAACATGGGGCTCGAGGCCATTATTAGAAAGGCACTCATGGGTAAATATGATCAGTGGGAAGAGGCCCCGCCACTCAGCGCCAATGCTTTTAACCCTCTGAATGCCAGTGCCAGCCTGCCCGCTGCTATGCCCATAACCGCTGCTGATGGACGGAGTGACCACACACTCACCTCGCCAGGTCTGCAGGCCTCTCCCGCCCCCCCTCCCCAGCCCCAACCCCGTGTGTCCCCACCCCTGCCCGGTGTCATTAATCCTCGCTCCTCTGCGTTTCTCTGACAACTCCCCTCAAGCTTTGGAGCTTTATTTTTGTGCGTGTTTGACATTGTTCTGGAGTTTGCTAATCTCAAGCGGACCTGACATCCCCATGCGTCCGCCTCCACCCCGCCCCACCCCCTGAGGCCGGAGCGCTGCTGCTTTTCTGGAAATGCTCCCACTGCCACCCACACCCGCCCTGCCTGCTCCCTGCCAGCATCCTGGCCCGGCTTGTGTCTCCTTGGGGAGACCAGGCTGGAGTGAGGACCTTCCCACACCACGTGGACAAGGGGGAATGGCAGCCAGGTTTGTGGGCTCAGCATCTGCTGGACCCACATATGTGTCCAGCTGGGGACTGATGGGGACAGACCAGTGTCTGTGTGTCGGCCCCGAGAGTCAGGAAGTCAAATGAGCCAGGTCCCCGTCAACACCGTCCATTTCAGAGCAGGGGCAAGCAAAGAGATCTTGGGCCCAGTTGTCCAATCTGGACACTGAGGCCCTGAGAAGTTTCTGGACTCTGTGGGGCTCAAGCCTGTCTTCTCTGCAGAGGGCCTCCAGCCTGCCCAGTATCAGCACAGCCAATGCTCGGGGTGAACAGAGACCCGAGGCTTCATGCTCAGGGTTTTAGCCCCTGGGTGGCTGGGTGGGCTGCAGGACAGCCTGAGGTGGTGTTGCAAACAGTCCAACCCACCCCCCAGTAGAAACTCACCTACAAGTGTTTCCAGGCTCATGCCTGGGTCTAGCCATCTGGTCGACCCTCCTTGGCATCCTGGTCGGGGTGCGGAGGGGGTTCATGCTGTTCTCCCTCCATGAAGGGCACAGGAAGCAGGTGGCCTCTCCGTGGTGGACCAACCCTCTCTCCCCTCACCCCCAATGCCCCACCTCCATGTCGGTGCTGTCTTCACAGTCCAATGCAGCCCCTTCCCACTTTGTCCCCCTGCAGGTGGCGGTGGGAAAGCCAAAGTTTCTGGCAGACCCAGCAGCCGAAAAGCCAAGTCCCCAGCCCCGGGCCTGGCATCTGGGGACCGGCCACCCTCTGTCTCCTCAGTGCACTCGGAGGGAGATTGCAACCGCCGGACACCACTCACCAACCGTGTGTGGGAGGACAGGCCCTCATCTGCAGGTGGGCGGCAGCTGAGGGTTGGGGCTGAGCCCTCTGAGCAGGACACAAGTGTCTGGCAGGACACAAGTGTCATCAGGAAGCTGAGTGCTTGAGCACCTACTGTGCGCAGAGCATGGAGTTAGGCCTGTTCTGAGAAACACTGCCCAGGGACTCGGTCAGCTGAGTCCAAACTTACAGCTGGAAAGCTTCCTCCAAGGGCACAGGTGGAGGAAAAGGGTGTGACTAAGGCTGTCCAGGGAAGCCAGCCTCTGGCTCCTGCCCAGAGAGAGAATGGCGAATTCAGGAAGCCACAAGGGACAGATGCACAGGGTCGTGGGCAGGGTCCAGGTCACACGGGCTTAGCAGGCCACGCAGGGGAACCTGGATTCTCTTTCATGAGTAGCAAGGAGCCCTGGAGAATGTTAAGTAGGGAAGTGCATGATCTAATGTAGGGCCAGAAGGCCCCTTAGCCTAGGGAAGAACAGACCAAAGGGGCAAGGGCAGAAACAGTGAGGAGTCTATTGCTGCAGTCCAAGTAAAAGATGACATGGGCTTGAATGGGATGGAAGTGGTAGAGGTGAAGACAGGCAGACAGTTCTGAGAAGTTTTCCTTGAGTTAGAAGGGCCTAGGATAACTGCTGGACAAAAAGGCCAAGGCCCCAATTCCTGATGTGGTGGCAGGTGGGCCAGTGGGGGGCTGCCCAGCTCACAGAGGCCTCCCGGGTTTCTCTCCCTGTCTTTCCTGCAGGTTCCACGCCATTCCCTTACAACCCCCTGATCATGCGGCTGCAGGCGGGTGTCATGGCCTCCCCACCCCCACCTGGCCTCCCCGCGGGCAGCGGACCCCTTGCTGGCCCCCACCATGCCTGGGATGAGGAGCCCAAGCCACTGCTCTGCTCACAGTACGAGACGCTCTCTGACAGCGAGTGACTCAGAATGGGGTGGGGGGCAGCACCAGGACCCAGCAAGCATCAGGAACAGCCCAGCGAGGAGCGGGGCAGCCACCAACTCCCCCACCAAGGAAGGAGCCCCTGAGTCTGCCTGCGCGTCTGTCTGTCCGTCCATCCAGAGCCGGCCTCCTTGCCTGTCTAAAGCCTTAAAACTAAGACTCCCGCCCCAGGCTGGCCCTGTACAGTGACCTTACTCAGGGGATGTTTACCTGGTGCTTGGGAGAGGAGGAGAGAGGGCCGGGGAGGGGGTATAGCAAGCGTGTGGCAGCCACAAGCATGCGGCCGGGGCGGCCAGGGACCCAAAGCAGGATGACCACGCACCTCCACGCCACTGCCTCCCCGCTTAATGCATTTGGAACCAAAGTCTAAACTGAGCTAGCAGTCCCCACACCCTCCCTCCACCTCCTATCCTGCTTAGTGCTCTGGACAGACGGACACAGGCACTGTCCAGCCCCCAGTGCTCTCGTCCTGGTCCCCACAGGTGGCCTCAGCCAAGGACTGCTGGAAACTGAGTCAGGCCAGGTGGGCAGACAAAAGGGCCAGGCGCAGCCTGGGGCGAGCGGATGCTCAGAAGAGCTGGACTGTTTTTTTCACACATCGTTGCCGCAGCGGTGGGAAGGAAAGGCAGGTGTAAATGATGTATTGGTTTACAGGGTATATTTTTGATACCTTCAATGAATTAATTCAGATGTTTTACGCAAGGAAGGACTTACCCAGTATTATTGCTGCTGTGCTTTCGATCTCTGCTTACCGTTAAGAGGCGTGTGCCGGCCAACAGTCAGTGACCCCATCGTCCATAGGACCGAGGGGGCGGGGGCTGCCGGCTCACCAGCCCCCACGTCCTCCCTCCCTCCCTTCCTTGGGCAGAATGAATTTGATGCGTATTCTGTGGCCGCCATCTGTGCAGGGCGGTGGCATTCTGTCATTTACACACGTCGTTCTAATTAAAAAGCGGTTATACTCAAGTTACAAAGGTTTCTTCTCTACCTTGGACTGGAAGCCAAGAGGGCAGGCAACTGGAGAATTTGGGGGATGGTGGGAGTGTAACCCTGGAGGGCAGAGGGAACATACCCCCAACTCACCAGAGACTTCTCTCTTTTGAAGGTGAGTATTCACACCCCTGGTAAGGATGTCACCCTGAGGGCATCGACTACTCACACCTGTGGTGAGGGAATCAAGTATTTACATCCTGGTGAAGGAATAGAATAGTCACACCCATGTGAGGGTGTCCAGTGATCACACTCGTGGTGAACCTGTGGGATAGTCACACTCGTGAGGGTGTCCAGTGATCACACTTGTGGTGAGCCTGTGGGATAGTCACACTCATGAGGGTATCCAGTGATCATACTCGTGGTGAACCTGTGGGATAGTCACACTCGTGAGGGTATCCAGTGATCATACTCGTGGTGAACCTGTGGGATAGTCACACTCGTGAGGGTGTCCAGTGATCACACTCGTGGTGAGCCTGTGGGATAGTCACAATTGTGAGGGCGTCCAGTGATCACACTCGTGGTGAGCCTGTGGGATAGTCACACTTGTGAGGGCATCCAGTGATCACACTCGTGGTGAGCCTGTGGGATAGTCACACTCGTGAGGGTATCCAGTGATCACACTCGTGGTGAGCCTGTGGGATAGTCACACTCGTGAGGGCGTCCAGTGATCACACTCGTGGTGAACCTGTGGGATAGTCACACTCGTGAGGGCGTCCAGTGATCACACTCGTGGTGAGCCTGTGGGATAGTCACACTCGTGAGGGCGTCCAGTGATCACACTTGTGGTGAGCCTGTGGGATAGTCACACTCGTGAGGGTGTCCAGTGATCACACTCGTGGTGAGCCTGTGGGATAGTCACACTTGTGAGGGCGTCCAGTGATCACACTCATGGTGAGCCTGTGGGATAGTCACACTCGTGAGGGTGTCCAGTGATCACACTTGTGGTGAGCCTGTGGGATAGTCACACTCATGGTAAAGGTGTCTGTTATGGTCTCAGTTGTTAATGTGAAGTATGTTCAATGTCACTCTTGCCCGCTACTGTCATGTGAGGACAGACAGACGCTCTGCTGTCACTGCTTGCTTTGAGTACATGGCAGAAGAGAGCACAGCCCCACTGGCCTGGGTTGAAACAACTGCCAACCTGACCTCTGCACTTTGGTGTCCTACCTTTCAGGGAAGAGTCACACTCCCCACGTCCCTCCTGGAGAAGAGCAGAGCCTTGGAAAGGCCGATGGGCTCTGCCATCTGTCCAGGTCACTCTTGCTTGGTTCCTCAGGCCAGCAGCCTGGCTCCCAACCCTCGCCACCCTGCTCTTCCCCTCTTCCTCTTCTAACGCCTCCACGCTCTCACCCAAAGCTTGACACCCTGCTGGTGCCCAGTTGTGTGTGAGATGTGTGACCTGGAAGGGTGTCAGGGAGACCTTGTTTGTCCCCCTGTGTGGCAGCCCCAGGTGTTGGCGGCATGCGGGGCAGGAGCCTTAGTGCAGCAGGTGTTGGTGGGACTGGGGTCTTCGGTGGTGCCCACTGCATATTTACCTGGAGGAAGGCCACCCTTGCCCTGGAGCTGCTCCCACTGGTCTGGGCTGGCCTGAGGCTCCCAGCAGGAGGCAGGTCTGGGCAGCCCCACAGTCCCCTCTCAGCCACCCCACGGCCCCTGGGACTGCACTGGCCTGAGCATGGCCTCCAAGGCCCCTCCCCGAGTGGGGTCAGAGAACACGAAGCGGTGAGGTCAGTCCTGCCCTGGTGGTGTTTCTGGAGCCATTGTGGGGTGAGTGACCCTGGCTGTGTCCCACTCTGTCCCAAGACTGGCTAGACATGTGGACAGTGGTGGACAGCTGGCATTCAGGAGATGCCACCTGTGGGAGGCTTGAGCTGCCCTGCCAAGTCCTCCTGCTGTTCATGAGGGCGGCTCTGGCTTCCCAGGCTCCAGGAGCCTCCAGGAACTTCTAAGAAGTGGGAGATGGGCTCTGCCCCTCACAGGCCTCAGGCTGAGAGGGTGAACCCCACGAGATAGTCTGCAAAGTGGGGGGTTCTCTTTTTGCTCTTCTTTCTTCAAAGGCATTTCTGAGTCACGCTAAGCCCAGAGGTCTCAGGGGCGTGGAATCCAGCCTGCCCTGTCCCTCAGCCTCAGGGCCAGGCAGGGACAGATGGCTCCCAATCCCCAGAGAGGGGCCACCCTGGCCTAACCAGCTGGTGAGCAGGGCCACCAAAGGGACGATGTTCATATAGCCAGGAAACAGCCTTCCAGGGTTCTGATGGGGACTTACCAGGCAGGATGGCTGTGGCCTGGGGGTCCTTGTCCCTGGGCAAATGTCTGATTTCAGCCTCACGTTCCAAACTGTAGACAACAACCCCCACAGGATTTGGGGAGGGAAAGGAGGTGAGAACCAGGTGCACTGCCATCCCCTGCCAGGACCTCCCCAGTGGATCCAAAGCCTCCAGTGCCCAGCCTAAGGTCCTGCCTCCCCTGGGGCGGAGACCTGGGAGTTCTGAGGATTTGGGGGTGGGGAAGGGCATTTGCATCCTCAGGAGATTCTGCCAGCCTCACTGGCTCCCTGGAGAAATGAGCAGAGGGCTTGGCTTTGGGTGCCCTCTGGGCCTTGCATTCTTATCTGTGCACTGGGCTCCGATGCCTCCTGACAGGGCTCAGCCTGGAGCCCGGGCTGTAGTTCTGAGGCCGGCGGGCAGGTGGCAGTGTGGGGCCAGCAGAAGCCTGTCCTGGGTGGGTCCTTCCTCCACCCAGGCACAGACTGACCCCACCTGGAATCCAGGGTGGATCAGGTCCTGTTGGCCACATTAGCTGCCAGGGATTGGCTGCTCATGCTGGTGCCATCAGGTGCCACTTCTCTAAGCTGTGATCAGACCAGAGTTATGTGGGGACAGGCCACAGGTCTCAGCCCACATGGTAATACCCACCAGCCCCCTACCTCTGTGCCTCAGAGTTGGCACCACTTGGCACCTATGACTGTCTTCTCCGAGCGCCAGTGGCCCAGACGTTTGCAGGGTGCAGGGACAGAAGGCTCATGGAACCCGCAAACGGTCCACTCTGTCTCCCAGCTATAACCAGCCAGTCCTCAACCCCAAAGAGGTCATCCCACCCACATCTCGTTTAGCTTTCTTACTGCTCCATCTTTAAAATGAAGGCTTATGCTCCTCCCCGAACCCTACCTCCCTGGAAAACTCCTACACACACTTGAAAACCCAGCTGTGGCATTACCTCCTCTGAAAACTCACTACCATCCCATCTTCTCTCTCCTCTCGGTCTCTATTAACGCAAAGCAAGCTGCCCATGTCTCAGGACAGAACCCCTGGAGGCAGAGCTCTGGTCTTTCCCCTCCTGACCCTGCTTGTGGTCCTGAACCTTCCCGGCATCTGTGTTGAGCTGAACTGACACTGCGAGGATCAGATTCAATAGAAAATTAGAAAATGTTTTGTAAAGGACGGTTGTTGGCAAATGTCACCATGTCTTAGGACATTGAGGAGTTGGTTAAAGGGCAGATTCCTGAGCCCACCTGGAGAGTAGATTCTCTAGATCCAGGATGGGGCCTGGGAATCTGTGTCTTGACCAGTGGCCCAGGCGATTCTGATGTGGGTGGTTTGCAGCCCATGCCCTGTATCAGTGTCCCCCTCCCCAGTGAGTGACAGTTGCCCTTCTGGGGGCATCCCCGGGGCACCACCTAGCATTTTGAGATCTTGCACATCTGGTGTGTGAGGGTAGGGGGAGGGTGAAGGACCTTTCACAAGCAGTACCCTAAGGCCAGGCAGCTGGGATCACTAGCATCCAATCTCTGTTTTGGGGGTGGAAATCCCCACGGGATGGGACACAATCCAGACAAAACTGGCACCTCTTTCTGGCTGTCTCTAGGTCCACTGGGTTCCCGAAAGACAGACAAGCTGCTTCAGAGGAAAACCAAGGCATGCTTGGGGGCCTTACGAGCACTTGTCCCCCACCTCCTCCTCCCCTGGGTTGGGCTTCACTGAGCCCTGCACTATGAGCAGGCAGGATGGGGGTCTGACTTCACCAGGAAAGCCAAAAACTATCTGCATGGTCAGACGGTCCCAGGAGGCCCACCAAGAGCAAAAGGAAGTCTCACTGGACTCTCAGAGGCACGTGCATTACCTGGGTCCTCTGGGAAGCAGACGCTGAGATGGATGTAGGAGGGTAAAAGGTTTATTGGGGGTGACACCCATAAAAGACGGGAGAGGAACAGGACTGGGCAGGGAGAGCCTCAGGCTCTGTGCGGATCTGACAGTCTCAGCCAAACCAGCCGGGGCCCCAGAGCACACACTGTTCCCAGGGGCATCTCCGGGGTCACTAGATACATTGCCACCCAATTATACATGTCAGAAAGTCCAACCCATTCTTCCTTCAAAGTGGTCCGAGATCAACGATGTGAATAGAAGTTAAGCTTGTGGAGTGGACTCTGCATGGCCTAAGGAGAGTGCAAAGAATACCCCCAGGGTGTGCGTGCGTGGAATCCCATCATTAAAGCAGGACTGAGGTCTGGGGCTGCTAAGGCTGTGTTTGTGTCCTGCTCATCCACACAGGCCAGCAGAGGCCTCAAGATTCATCCTCATGTTAATGTAAACTGTTCTTGACTTGGCCTCTCCTGGCTTTCACTGCCCCTTTCCCTGGTTAGGGCTCACCCTGTCAAGGCAGATGGCTGAGTGGTCAGGAATGCCAGAGATCTTGGGTTCACATCCAGTCTCTGCCTTGTACTAGCTGTGTGACTTTGGGCAAGTTGCTTAACCTCTCTGTGCCTTACTTCTCTAGAAAATGGAGATTGAGCAGTACCCATCTCCATGGGTAGGGATGAAGTAAGTGAAATCAAATGAACTGTTTAATGCAGTGCCTGAGCATAGTCAGTCAGCAAAGTGAATGCCCTCAGCTCACTAGCACAGCTGTCTCTGTTGTTAGTTTGTGCACTGCCAGGCTAGGGTTTGCACTCCTGTGACCACTCCCTTGGAGGGTCTGTCCCCAGCAAAATGCTTCTATATCAAAAGGCACCCCCTTGTCCCCTGCCCCCAGCAACTCCAGAGCCCCGGAGCTAATTCCAGTCTGATTTTCTGACTCAAGGACATTGTCCTGTGGCACCCAGTGTCTCCTTTAATGCATTCACAACCCGGGCCCCCTCGGGCCCCTCCAAGGACAAGATGGGGAGAAATCAGCCACAAGGTGCATCCTGGCTGCCTGCTCTGCAGACCTGGGACTGTTCTCCAGGGACCAGGTGGGCTGCGGGGGTCTGTTGGTGCTGAGGGCAAGATGCACATGCATGGCATCGGGATGCAGACTCCCAGGCCCCTCCAAGGACCCACCCCCCCAGGCCCAAGTCCCTGGGTGGGGCCTGAGCCTCTGCATTTGTTAGCTAGCTCTTGGGTGAGGGTGGGGGTTAAGTTCCTCCTTGTCCCCTAGGAAGCCAGCTCTGGGTAGGAAGAAAAGCGGTGGCCACAGAGTACCATAGGCCTGTGAACACCAAGTTTCCCCCTGCAGTGGGACCTGAGGGTCTTAAAACAGAAAAGGAAGTCCCTTTGGGCTTGCACAGTTTATTAAGATAATCAATTCTTAAGTTATTTCTTTGTTGATCAGAAAGCATCTCTGGAGAGAAAATGCACTATCTGTGTAGATATACAAAAATAGATCAGTCATTCTGCGTCTCCTGGACATGAGCTCCAGGTAGTCCGTCTTCATATCCCTGGAGGGAGCAAAAGCCCAGATAGCCTTTCCCTGGCGGTTACCAAGGGGGTGGCAGGGGCAGCCCCCAACGGCTGGGTGCACTTGGGTCTGAGAGGGAGGAAGGCTCAAAGGGGCATCTCCATGGCCACAGCGAGGCTTTGGGGGTGTTCATGCAGCGGCTCAGGCAGCCATTAGAAGCATCAGGCTGTGGTCACCCCAGACCCAGCACGTCCTGGCTTGTCCCAGGGAGCCCAGAGCCCTGTCTCCATCTCACTTGTCTTCCTCCCCTGATATCACATATGCAAGGTGAACCTGCAGCATTAAGGAATAATAACACGTTGTCGTAGAATTGATCACATGTAGGAACCGGAGTCCTGAGGGAGGGCAGCCTGGCCTCTACGGTCTCTCTTTAAGGAGACAGCTGAGCTCAGAGCCCCTTGAGTCCAGACATGGCCTCACACCTGAGCTCAGAGGCCGTTTGAGTCCAGACTTGGCCTCACGCAGGTGACAGCAACATTTCCGAGCTTCAACGCCTCCCATGGCAGCTGGCACCAAGGTTTTGACGTTCAAGTGTTCTAGTCCTGAAGGTGTTGTGTGGACAGGTATCAGCCGGGGACCCTGCAGTGAGGCTCTGGACACTGAGCCCAAAGGCCTCCACCTCCACGGGCTGTGTCCTGAATCTTCCACACTGGAGGCCACAGGATACTGGACAGCTATGGTGCAAAGTACTTTCCAGATGGTCCCCCCTGCCACCCCCAGTATAACCAACATCAGGCCTGGCATCCAAATCCAGCCTTTGCCCAACCTCCCGGCTCAGTGTGCACCCGAGGTGGCTCAGCCACGGCACTTGCTGCATCCAGCACTCTGGATGCTGGGCCTCTCCCCGCCAGCTGCACACATTTGAAAGGCCCATTTTGGAGACACCCCTTTCCAGGAGCAGAGTATGTCTGGATAGGATTCTTCTTCCCTCGCACGCAGACTTGGAGCCGGCCACAGCCCTGGACACGTGGAGTGGCAGGGGTCTCAAGGAGCTGAGGTACCCCCACCCCAGGCAAGGCTGGGATCCTCTGTCCCTCCAGCACTGGAGCTGTTCCAGCTTTAAGGGCACACCACAGGCTCATTCTTCCCTCCCTCCCCTTTGAGGCGGCCACCACTGAATGGTGCATGCCCAGCCTGCCTCGCCGGTTTGAGTGCTAATAAAATAGATGCATTTACTGAGTCTTCTGCACTGGAACAAGGTCACAGACAGCCCAGCCTGTGGGCCAGGGAGGGCAGCCAAGAGCAGCCTCCTTGTTCCACGCTGGTCCCTGGCCCTGCGGCCTCCCCACCTCCCACCCGCCCAGGCTCTAGGCCAAGCCCATCGAGTCTGTCCTCCCCGGGGCTCCTGGCCTGACCACAGCCCAGGTGCCAGCCCCAGCCCCGTTAGAGTGCAGCTGGGCCCAGGAGGCCAGGGCCAGGGTCCTGGCACAGCTGCAGCTGCACACTGGAGGTGAACCAGCGGCTGGGCCGGCCCAGGCTGCAGTGCAGGGTGGTCCGGAAGGTGTTCCTGGTGTGCTTGGGGAAGATGATGGTTGTGCTGCGGAAGTGCAGGGCCCGCGGGCGCGGCTCCAGGGTCAGCTGGCTGCGGTAGCTGCGCCACGTACAGTTGGGCGCGGCCACGATCGTCTCACTATAGGCTGTGACTGTAGGCACGGGCACGTAGAAGACCTTGTCCCGGAAGTGCTTCTCTGAGGCATACTTGACCTCAGAGTTGCAGCTGGGGAGGGCAGAGGGAAGCAGGAGTAGGCTCAGGATGGGGGCAGCCTGGTCCCTCACCCTCACCATGAACGTGAAAAGGGCCCTCTGCAGACATTCCTAAACATCACGGGCCTGGGCTCCCTCAAAATGTCATGGTCAAGGAGGTCAAAGAAAGGCTGAGGAGCTGTTCCAGTTTAGAGGAGACGAAAGAGAAGAGACAACTAAAAATAACACGTGACCCTGGTTTAGTCTTGAATTGGGGGGGGGGAATATGCCATAAAAGGATATTATTGGGATAGTGAATGAAGTATAAATACTAAGTGTGGATGAGACAGGGGTGTTGCAACATGGATTTCCCAATTGTGACAGCTGTACTGGTGTCGGGGAAGAGCACGTCCCTGTTCTTAGGAAATATGGAGAAGTATGTAAGGGTTAAAGGGCAGGATGTCACCAATCTACTCTAAGGGTTCAGAAAAAAGTTCCTACCCATGTGAAGAGAGAGCACGTGTGAATGCTTGAAAAATGGGGCAAAATGTAAGCAGCCAGTGCATCTGCTCGAGGGCACACAAGGGCGGCTTATACCTTCCTGCAACTCTTCGATAAGTTTGAAATTATCAAAATAGGCATCCCAAAAAGTCCCCTCAATGCCCCTAGATGAGTGACCCCTCCCTAAGGTGACTGACCAGTCTCCCCCAGTTCCACTTCCCGAGCTTCGGGAAATCAAACTAGAAGCAGGAGTTCCAGGAGGGGGGGAACCTGACCCATCTCATTTCCCACCTGGTTCCCTGCCATGTCCCAACAGATGATCAATAAATCCTTGTGATGGGAATCAGAGGTCCCAAGAGTCAAGTCATCCTTCATGCCCTGGGCTGGGGCTTCCGATCACCTAATTGTGGTCTGCATTTAAAAAACTAAAAACGAGGGTTGTGCAGTGAGAAAAAACTTCTAAGTGGACCCGCTTGTCTCCTGGGACCAGATCGAGCTGGCGGGGGCAGCAGGCAGTGAGTGTCACTCACTTGGCTGTTCCAGCTCAACACAGACAAATTGATCCAGAGAGCCTGTGGATATTCAGGTGAGACCCACAGATCCAAGACCACCTTTGGGGAGCCTGAGCCCCAGCCGCCCCCAGCGGAGGGCCAATCGATACAGGGAGGTTCCCAGAGGGGCCACCTTCACTCAGAAATCCAGACTCCACCTAAGATGTTGTGTGCCTGGGAGGGCGCCTGATGTACTGAACAGTGCAGCGACCATGGTGGCATGAAGGGCCTAGGTTACAGTCACAAGAACACAGAGCAACTCAGTGTTCCTCAACCCTTGTGGGAACGCCGTGTGGACGAGGGTCCCCAGTTGCCTGTATGGTTTGGTTACGGACATCTAGAAATCCGGCAGGACCAGAAGGGAGGGTGTGCAAGTGGTTATGTTGATCATTTTCCAAACTTCCTGGGAGGTTGGATTTAAGATAAAAATCAATGAGATTGCGGGAGAAAGTAAACAGGGACTATGCCTGGGGTGAAAGTGGCGGTGGAGACAGAAGGTCCCCTGGGGTCAGAGTCTTTTAAAATCAGTTTTACCCCTGGCTAAGTCATGGCCACCCCTGCACAGGAAGCAGTACCCAGAGGAGCTGCCCAGAGGGTGGAGAGGCCACTGAGACCCCAGCCTGGCTAGCCCCAAGCCCTACCCTACAGCGAGTCAGGACCAGCACCCGCCCCACCCCCACCAAGCCCAGCAGCCCACTCACCGGATTTCATGTGTAGGTTCTGGGTTCACCTTGATGCTCTCCCCAAAGAACACTGGCAGCATCCGGGGCCTCATCTCAGGAGCCAGGGGGGATTGAAGGAGAGAAAGAGGCTGTGGGGAGAGCCACGGACATGGAGTTATCAGCCCTCTGGCACTGTGGCCTCAGCTACCTGCTGGGCACATCAGGACCACCTGACAGCCTTCCAGCCCTGGCTTGGTCTAGAAGCCTGCTTTGCAGGGTCCATCAGGAAGCCCACCCCAGCACCCCTCTGTGGAATCCAGGCAATCGGGCACCTGCCCAGCACACCCACCTGGATCCACCCACAGCTCCCCACCCACCAGCCGCACCCAGTTCCCAGACATCTCAATAAGGGGAAGTGGTAATGGCCTCTGTCCACAAGCCCAGGCCACACCAAGCCCCTGGAGCCAGGCTCAGAGCCCTGTAGAACTGGGTCTCCTCTTTCATCTTCTGTGAAGGGCTGAACAGCACGCTCATCCTTCAGAAAGTGTGTCCAAGGGCAGGCCCATGGCTCACTTGGAGAGCGTGGTGCTGACAACACCAAGTCAAGGGTTAAGATCCCCTTACCGGTCATCTTTAAAAAAAAAAAAAAAAAAAAAAAGAAAGTGTGTCCAGCCCTGCCCGATGCCACCCAAAGCTGGGTAGAGAGACCCTGCTCCACCTGTCTGTGACACACCTGTAAGGGAAGGGACACACAGGTGGGAGCTGCCTAGGCCTGTAGAGGGGAGAGGTACAGGAAGCCAGTCAGAATGGCAAACGTCCCTGGCGGGGGCTTGCAGACCCTTGGTTTGCCTGCCCAGCGTCCACCTCTTCTGGAAACAGCACAGAATCTTCCTGAGGACAAGGATTGGATTAGGCATAAGCATGTGATCCATGTTGGGCCAAAGAAAGGCCTGCCAACGTTTTCTGCTGGAGCTGTGGGAAAAGCCCCCCAATAGTCGCTAAGCATGTAGGGGGGTGGGTGACCAACTTGCCACCACTTAAGGGAAACCCATCTGGAAATAAAACAACGCCAAGGAGAGCAAAGATCAGAGGTGGTGAAAGCTCAAGTCCTGCCAATGTTGAACGCCTAGATCGAGCCATGCCTGAAGCTAGCCCCTCAGCGAGGCACCAGCAAATCCATTGCCGTAGCTTAAGATAATTTGAGCTACCTTCCCAACACTTGTAACCAGAAAAATCTTGGCAGGGTGGGGAAACAGAATACTCTGGTGAAAGAAGCCATCTACAGCTCCGACAGAAAGAGCCCCTCAGACGTATGCAAAGAAAGTGTCTCCTGACCCCTCCTGACCCAATCCCACAGGTGTCTTTTAAAGTCTGTCCCCAAAGTTCTACTCCTTATGGAAACATCAACCATCAGAGACCACCATCTCTAGTTCTCCTTGAGAGAAGTGGCCGAAGGGCCCCCACCCCACCCTGTGGTCCACCTTCCCCAGCTCAGCTCATTGCTGGTTCCCCCCAGACTCGTGCCAAATATAGAGACCTTCCTCTCCTGTGGCCCAGCTCCAAGCCACTGTGGGGACACTTCTGCCCTCCCCCACCCTTTCTCCCCTCCTGACTCAGCCTCAGGGGCCTCCTTTCCCCTCCCCTACCATCCCAGGAAAATCCCCGACCATCTGTGCTCTTCCTTCAGTGACACTAGGCCCTGGGACAGCCCAGCAAAGCGACTGCTCTGAAGCACAGATTCCACAAGCATGACAGGGCCAAGAGACTCTTCCTCTGAAGCCTCTGAGGTAGCTCCAGGGGATCTCTTCGCGGTGCCACTGTGACTCCACCCTGCAATGCACCCCGTTCCTTCGGTCAGACACACGGGGACTTGAGCTAGAGGTCCTCCCGCATCTGTGCCAGCCCCTAGCTCTTCCTCCTACTTTCCTTCCTGGACACCAGCGGTCATCAGTGGGTTCCTGCTCTCTGCCTTCCACGCACAGGGTGGGAACCACACATCCTGGCCCCTGTGGGGAGGGGCACACAACTCGTTCTGCAGGTGACACGTGTCACCACCCAGCAAGGATTTCACTGCCAGTGAAAGATGCCCCAGACCTCCCTCTTGCCTCTGGTCTGACATTCAAGATGGGGTACTCAGCCAGTCATAGACCCTCAGTGCCTCTGAAGGGCAGAACGCTCAACGGCACGGCTAGCCCTCTGTGAACACATCGTGAGACACGAAACCTTTGTTATCTGACGCCATCGAGACTGGGGATGTTTGTTAAGCAGCATCACCTGGTCCAATTAGCATTGCTAATGTAGCAGTTGTCCCAGCAAGGCCACTCCCCCCACCCACCTCTCCAGTAACTACATGTGCCCACACCAGTGCTCAGTGAGCTCAGGGGGACACAGCTGTGGGTCTTTTATTGAACTCATTTGCTGAGCACCTACTATGTGCTGGCTCTGGGAGCTGAACTGTGGTTACCATGGTAAACAGAGAAGGTGGTCTCCCCACTCCCATGGAGCTTGCTGCCCGAATCCCCCTTACTCTCTCCAATATTCCACAAATGGACTAAAATTCCAACTGTGGTGAGGGCCATGACTGTTGGAGCGACAAGGGCCTTGACCATTACATAATCAAAGAGGGCTTCCCTGTGGAAGTGCCACCTGAGATGTGACCTGAAGGGTGAAGAGGAGTTAACTGTGGCCCCACAGTCACAGGCCCTGCACTTGTGTGTGTCCTATGACCCCCACCCTCTTAGGTACTGGGGCCACCTTAGCCCCAGACAGCACCCAGGACATTAGCATCCCCTGGGCCCTGCCCGCCTCACCTTGGGACAGTGTTACCAGGCTGAGCTGCCTAGCACAGAAGCAACTAGCCACATGGGGCATTCAAGTTAAATTAATTAAAATTAAGCAAAATAAAAATTCCATTGCTCAGCTGCACTTACCACCTGTGACCAGCGGCCACCGTCCTGGACAGGACAGATCCAAAACATTCCCACCGTCACAGAAAGTTCTACTGCACAGTGCTAGTGCTGTCCTAAGGCATATGCATTTTACTTATTTTCCAGAGTGTCCTCATACACAAGGGTGAGGTTTCACCCTGTAGGCCAGCCCCCACCCCCGAAATGACTGCTCCATATTGTGCTTGGAAGCTCTCAAAGGACAGGCCCAGGACACCCCTGCTGCTGGCTCAGAACCACTCAGACCCCCTGGCTGGGGAAATGCTGGGTCCCGGCTTTGCTCCTGGCTCTGTGTCTGCCTGTGTTGGGGCAGTGGAGCTGGAGATGCCTGGGGTCTGGGAGAGGGAGCTGATGGGACATTGGGGACAGGGGCAGAGGCCATTGCTGCCTCTGCAAGGACCGAAGGGAGGCCACACACCCATCAGAAACCAGTGGACCCTCTCCCTGGGGCATGGGGAACAGCCCCTCTCCCGGGCTGTCCTGGTGAACCCACGGGGGTCTTTAGGAGCAGCGGGGAGGGGCAAAGTGATGACACGGAAAGTGCAGCCACAGTCAGGTTTCTGAGGACATGTGCAGTGGATTGAAGCCTGTCCCCTAAAGCTCACGTCCACACAGAAACTGTGAATGGGACGTCATTTGAAATAAGGTCTTTGCAGATGTAATTACATAAAGGATCTTGAAATGAGATCATCCTGGATTAGGGTGAGCCCTAAATCCAATGACCGGTGTCTCTGAGAGAAGAGGAGAGGACACAGAGACACATAGAGGGAAGAAGACAGAGGCAGGACCAGAGCGACGCAGCCACAAGCCAAAGAACGCCTGGAGCCACTGGGAGCTGGGAGAGGCAGGAAGGATCCTGCCCTGGAGCCATCAGAGGGACTGTGGCCCTGGCCACACCTGAATTTGGACCTCTGTCTCCAGAACAGTGAGACAATACATTTCTATCGTTTTCAACCACCCAGTTCGTGGTACTTTGTTACATCAGACCGAGGAAGATAATACAAAAAGGCCAAATTCTAAGAATCAAAACAGAAGTGCGATCCCAAGGCCTATGGCGCGCCCCTGCCCCCGTGAACACGCCAGGGCCTGATGGGACAGGCTGTCCTGCGGGTCCCCAGCCTGGCTTCCTTCCCTCATTCTGGCCACCAGAGTCGGATCAGGGACTGGAGACAGGGAGTCTTCTGAACCTAATCTGTTGGGGGAGCCCTTGTAGGGGACAGGGACACAGGGACTGAGCAGGGGATAGCCCAGCAACGACAGGGGCTCAGCCGTGACCGCCTGACCCCAATCACACGGGAGCTCATGAGTGTGAACTGCACCCAAGTTGGTCCCACCACTGAGGGCTGGCCATTGGCTGCTGGCTGCCCCCTGGGGTGGGAGTAACCTTCTTGGAGAGGAAACTCCCTGTCACCCCAGGGACAGCTCTGGAGGAAGGGGAGCCCCAGGCGCGGGGGCTGCGTGTGATTCTGAGAAGGGGAGCACTGTCCACAGCTCCCGCTGCCCTGCCCGCCCCCGTCACGCTCATAACTCAGCACTCGCTGAGCATCTTTCTAGGTTTGCTGCTGTCTGCTCTCCCCAACCCCAGCTGTGAGGGTGGGATCGTGACCCCCCCACGAGGGTGGGGAGGCAGGTGGCCCTCCTGACACCCTGGCATCTAGCACATGGGTGCTGCTCAACCCCTAGTTCTTGAGTGAAGAGGGGCACCTGGCTCCCACGAAGGACACCTGGCTGTGGGAACCCTCTCTCTCCAGGCTCCTGCCTTCATAGCTGGGGCACACTCCAGGGCTGAGCCCATAACCATGGCAACCACATGCACACCTACCACAGGCAGAGGAGTGAGGGCTGAAGTCAGACAAGGTGGAAATCATAAACTCAGGGCCAAGTCTGCCCACCTGCCAGCGTGAGATGTCCTACATCTGTCCCCTCCCCGCCAGGCCTCCTCATCCTCACCTGGCCAGTGAGGACCAATCACAGCAGCCGATGCTTCCTGAGCTCTCATGGCACCAGGCACTGTTCTGGGCACATATTCACTCACTCAGTCCTCACAACAACCCCAGCAGGGAGCTGCTAGCAGCATCCTCATTTTCTAGATGCTGAAACTGAGGCCCAGAGTAGCTAAGTAACTTGCCCGAGGTCACACAGCTAGGAAGAGGCAGATTGGGGTTCAAACCCCAGGCCTCCAGAGTCTGTGTGCCCTTACCCACATTCCTCCGCTGCCTCCCATGCCTGGGGCCCTGCCCGGTCTCTGCTGTGCTTGGCCCCAGTCTCCCTCCCTCCCCGCCCCCCAGGCACATCCCACTGGGCCTCTGCCCCTTTATCTGTTATCCACCCCCCACCCCCTCCCAGCTGTGTCCCAGGCTGCATTTGTACCTTGGCCCATGCTGTTCCTTTTACTGGGAATGTCTTTCTGGTTCCTTCTCACTTGGCCCCATAAGAGTAAACCCAGGTGTCATCTCCCTGTCTTTGTGCCATCCTCTGCAGGGTCCCCAGAGCACCCATATGCCAGCCTCCACTGCTGCCACTCTGTGTGTGTCTGTCACCCCCAGACCACAAGTCCTTTAAGGTCTGAGACCTGATCACCTCTCTAACCCCGGGGCCCAGCATCTCACAGACCCTGCACTATCAAGAGGTGAGATCTCACACCAGCAAAACAGTCCCCTCCCCGAGTCCCCCAAGGCCAGGCTCAAGCTTGTCTTCAAGTCTGGCAGCAGCCTGAGGACAAGGACCACCAGCAGCCCCATCCCTGTTGGTCATGGTGTCCCCAGAACAAGGGCTGAGGTCTGAGGTCCACAGGGAGAAAGGATACAAGGCTTAGAGGAGAAGGTTCCTCACAACCCCAGCTGCTGTCCTCAAGGTGGTCCTGTCTCTCCCTGGCATTTATAAGGAGCAAGTGGCCCAAAAAAGAGGCAGCCTCTACTTCCTTCCTTGTATGGCAGGCTGAATATGGCCCCCCAAAATGTACGTCCTAACCCCCGAGACCTGTGAATATAGCAAAAGGGCTTTGCAGATGGGATCAGGTTAAACACCCCGAGATGGGGACATGATCCTGGATTATCCGGGCAGGCCCTAGGTCATCACAGGGTCCTTATAAGAGGGAGGCAGGGGGTCAGAGTCAGGGACTGGAAGATGCTGCGCTGCTGGCTTTGGACAAGAAGAAGGGGCCACAAGCCAACGAACACAGGCACCTCTAGAAGCTGAAAAAGACAAAGAAACAGACTCTCTCTGAGCCTCCAGAAGGAACCAGCACTGCCGACCCTCTGATTTTAGGACTTCTGACCTCAAGAGCTGTCGGATAATACGTTGTTTTAAGCCACACTATCTGTGGTAATTTGTTACAGAAGCCATAAGAGACAATAAATTGTGTGCCTTGGGCCAAATGACTTCCCCTCTCTGGGCCACAGCCTCCTCCTGTCTGAAGTGGGGTGTTTCCTGCCCCACAGGCTTCGGTAAGTGGGTAAATGGCGAACAGAGCCTCACCCACAGTTAGCACTGGATGAGAGTTGGCTTGTATTAGGCATGCTCCTTTTTCCCGCAGGTCTGGGCTGGTGACCTTCCTGGAGAGACGTACGATCCACACCCTTTTGAGCCTTAGATAACACTACTCCTACCTTCCAGGAGCAATCACACATGATTTCAGGAGACAAGACTTAGGCATATCTAGCATCCTCCGTGGCCCACCACTAAGTCCACACTGACCCCAGCTGCAAAACTCCATGACTTGATGCTTATAGAAATAATATTCTCTCCCCAAAAGACTTTATCTGAAGCTTGGCATATTCCCAGACGTATGCAGGGGTTTGCTACGCACCTACTGTGCGCTGGGTAGGATGAGGCCCAGCACCTCTCAGGATGCTTATTGTACAAGAAGGGGTGACCTTGGCCACAGAAGAGGAAAGGACGATTCCGATGTGGGAGGGGACATGAACATGGGTGCTAAGGTTTGGGGAGGTGTTTTGAGGCTGGAGGGAGAGAAGCAGCCTGCTGCTGTTCAACCACCCATGCCTGCCCAAGACAGAGTAATTCTCAAGCTAGTGAGCAGGGGGACTTCTTTGGGAGTAAAGCCTTCAGTGCTGTTGGCACAGAGCTGAGCCCCGCTATCTGTCTGGGGTCTACCCAGAATAAAGAAACTGCCAAACCCTCCTGCTGCTGCCCCGACAGGACCTTGGGGCCAACGTGACGGCAGCCCCGCTCCGGCCGGATCTCACTCCCCAACTGGCTGCCAGGCCAGCAGACAAGGCTCAATTCACAGCCTGGGGCTGGACACTGAAGCTCTGGGCACCGTTTTCCAAATGGCCCCACTGGAAAAACATCTAAAATCCGCCCAAGCTGGAAGTGCCACACGGGAGATTCGAGAAGCCAGCGCAAGCCCAGAGGCAGGCAGGCGGGCCAACCAGGGTGGCAAGATGGCAGGGAAGTCCCCAGCTAAGGCTGAGGACACTCCCACCAGGCTCCAGGGACAGGCACCGAGGGCAGATGGTGGCAGCCGCCGGGCCATCCGGAAGCTTGGATCTGTGTCTCTCTGGCTGCAGGGTTATTTTAACATCAAAATGGTAGCGCTGGCCGTGGAGTCCCGCCAGCCTGGAGAGCAGGCAGGAAAGTGCCTCTCGCAGCCAAGAAGCAGCTGCAGGCCCCGGGAGAGTGACTTCCCAGCCACACTGGAACAAGGTGCTCCTCAAAGACTGGGTCACCGTCCCACAGGGGCAACCAGGGTAGGGGAGGACTGAGGAGGGAGCTCGGGTACACACGCACACCAGGGGACCTGCCGACGGTGCACCTGCTTGGCCGGTCACCAGGCCCACGTCGTACCCAGAAAGCCCCCAGATGGACCAGGTCTCCTCAGCCCCATCCAGGGAGGCCCACCCAGTTCTTTTCTCACCAGGCCCAGGTGCTTATTCTATTCGCTGCCTGCTCACGGTGCCCCGGCTCGCTCATCTGTAAGATGAGTCGGTGCTGTCCGTGAGGCCCACACAGGGGGCTGGGAAGGAGAGACACACTCTGGCCAGTGTCCTGAGGGTCTTCTTGTCCCCTCGCAGCTCAGGGATACAGGGTGGGGTAGAACAAATGTGTCCCAGGCACAGACGAGCTGACAGCAGAAGGCCGGACCACCCCCTCCCCAACGCCACCTGTCCTCGTCCCTCTGATGGCTGGTCCACACCCCATCTCAGCCTGGGGTGGCTGGGCTGACTCCCTGGGTCTCCTGGGGAAGCAGGGGTGTGGGGGGGGACCCCGGCAGACCTCAGAGGGAGTGGGGTCCAGAGGACAGCGGGCAAGGGCTGCCCGCCACACTCCCGGCCCCGCCCACTGGGCCCGGTGATTCACCTGCCCTCCCTGGGAGCCGTGGGGCAGGCATGAACACTCGCTGGCTGGAAGCAGCGGCACACGCAGGTGCTCTGGAGGCCTTGCCCTGTCCTGGCTGCTGTACAGGCCACGGCCCACAGGTGGCAGAGAAAGATAACCACTCTGCTCAGAGAGCTCAGTGCCACACGGTGACTGCCCCACCCAACCCAACTGGGGATCCTGGCCTACCTGGGCAGGGGCCCACAAGAAAGGCATCCGGCATTCACATAGAGCCTGGATGACACAAGGCATGGGATATGGCTGAGGCCATGCCACAGTCCACAGAACCATGCACCAGCAAGCGCCCCATCAATGGAGCAGTGGGTGGCAGGGGAAGTCCAGAGCCTCCTACTGCTGTTCCTGGAGAGAGAAAGACAGCCAGGGAGACCCCACACTGGCTAGGGTGGAGGCATCCTTGCCAAAGCCACATGGAACCTTTGCAATGGCTAAAATGGCCTTTCTGAAGGACATTAACCTCGCTGGCTGGTGATGGCTTTCGTGCCATTAGAATTAAATTTGACTATCTCCAGCATGCATTTGGAATGTGAGACCAGAAGCTCACACGCTGGGCTAAGGTTGACCTTGACCCTCATCCACGAGGAAAGTGAACCGAGAAGAGGACATTGAAGCACCAAGAATTCCCGCCCTTGACTGTTGCTGGCAAGTCCTGGGCAGTGGAGAAGGGGCTCTTTCCTGTTGTTCTTCCCCAACGTGGCACAACAGGGTGGTGAGTGGGGCCATGGAAAGAACACAGCCTGCTTACGGGGAGCCCTGGAGAGCCACAAAGTATCAAGGGCCCAGCACAGACCCCACAGGCCCAAGGTGTAACCCCTGGAACAGTGAAACCATGAGCAAACACACAGCACAGATCGGACGCTGTGCTCAGGATGGGCTCCCTCCCTAAGACAGGTCAGCCAGATGGACTCGAGGGAGCAGAACTGACTGCTGTGGGCTGACTGTGTCCCCCACAAAGACAAGTTCAGTCCTGAACCCAGGGACCTGCAAATGTGGCCTTATTTGCAAAGAGGGTGTTTACAGATGTGATCAAGTTAAAATGAAGTCACACTGGGTTAGGGTGGATGCAATCCAAAGACTGGTGTCTCTACAAAAAGAGGGAAATTTGGATGCAGGGACACACAGAGAGAGAAAGGCCATGTGAAGATGGGAGCAGAGAATGGAGTAATGCATCTACAAGCCAAGGAATGCCAAGGACTGCCGGCAACCACCAGAAGCCAGGACAGATGCATGGAATGGATTTTTCCCCAGAGACTTCAGAGGGAGCCTGGCCCTGTTGACACCTTGATTTCAGACTTCTGGCCCCCAGAACTGTGAGAGAATAAATTTCTGTTGTTTTAAGCCACCCACATTGTGGGACTTTGGTTACAGCAGCCGAGGAAGCTGGTTCAGGTACCTGCTAGGTTCTGCCAGCCAGCCACAGGAGTGAGGCCACCATCCTAGGGCACAAGAATCACCTTGTGGGGGACTGAAGGGATCCCACTTCCCCTGAAGATGCAGAAAACGGGCCTTTCCGGAAGACACAGTTCACAATGACCAGGTGCCTCCAAGAAAGTGACCTGCTCTTTGTACACAAAGAATAATGTGCCCAAACCCTGCTCTTACAGAGGCCTGATCTGCTGCAAGGTAGACAGATATTCCCTGTGTATTTTTTGTGCATCCTAAGATTCAAGGTCACTTAAGGAAATGTCACACTTCATGTACCATCTCCCAGCTGGGAGGCCAGGAGCACCGAGGGGCAAAATGGACAGGCCACACCTGCCCCCAGGACAGTCGATGCCAGGTCCTGTCTAGCAACATTTTCCCCATGAAAGTGGCTCCTGCTCGATCCTTGCTTTCCAGAGCACGTGGAAGGGTGTGGGCCTATTTGTTGTCTTTTCACACTAAAGCTGCAGATAAAGTTGAATTACTCAGACACGTGAGCCCGCCTGGAGACCTGGGGCTGTCAGAGACTTTTGTACATTTCCGCTGGAGGGCACTTCATCCAGGATCAAGCAGATGCCGGCTGAAAGCAGGCGCCAGCGTTTCTGGCTTTGCCTCCTCTTTCTCCTCACAGCCTCCCTTTCTGCAAATGGGCTCCTCCCACCTTGGCCTGACACATCTGGCTCTCTTCCACCTGAGCTTGCTTAGACACCTTTGCAGAGACATGCCTGTGAGCCTGCTGGGGGCCCTGGGGGCTGATTCCTGTTTCTCCAGTCCATCCATCCATCCATCCATTCATCTGTCTGTCCATCCATCCATCCATGTGTCCGTCCATCCATCCATCTATCCACTCATTCACTCATCCGTTCTTCCCAACCCCGGGGAACTTCCTCCCTAGCTCCCTTCACTTTCCTCTCTCATAACCGGTTGCACTCACCATCACAGACAAGAAACAGAGAAATGAGACAATCCAGGAGTCCTGAGGGTGACAGCCAAGGTCCTAATAGGTAGCTGTGACCATAGGTGGTCTCAAAGGGCCAGGCACCCCAGAGAAATTTTTAAGAATGGGTAAAGACACCTCACTCTCACCACTGATTCTGCTTAGATCTGACCCACACGGGCTTCTCTCAGAATCTGGGTCCATGGAGACAGCCCATCATTCTTAGGGAAATTCTCAAATGTGTCACTCAGAAATGCACCCTGACCAGGAGAGATGGGATGGGGAGAGGTGGGCTCTGTGTGTGACAGGAGCAACATGATGACAAGGGCCAGGCAAACCAGCTGCAGGTAGAGCCCAGAGCCAGAGGACCCCCATCTCTGTATTGGGGAGGTGCTAAAAGCTCAGACCTGTCCCCTCCTGTCATCGCTCCATAGTAGACTGAGTCCTTCGCTTGCCACACGGGGCTGTTCTCTTGCCCATGCACCCCAGAGACCACAAGGTAAGATCCTAAATGCTACTTGAGGTCTTCCCAAGGTCCGTAAGCTAGGACAGGGCTGGTTCCCCAAACTGCCCATGCTAACTTGGGGAGAGGGTGTCTGCCACACATACCCATCCTTACTCTCTCCACCCCCTAGTGCCCACAGTGCTGCAAGGCAGAGTGGGGAGGAGGGAGGAAGGACACCCACAACGACAGTCCAGGCCCTGAGAGCTGGAAGTCAGCAGTGCCTGTGTCTGTCTCGTTCAAGGTTCTGTCCCTTGCCTGGCCTGGCTTAACTATTTGTGGGATGAATGCAGGTGACAGGCAACCCTCTCCCCCCCAGGCCCAGAAGCCAGCCTGGGCTGTCCTGGGTCATGCTGGACAGCTGGGCCCCACCTGCTCTGAGACGTGTCTTGCACAGATGCAAAAGGCCACTTTCTGTGTCCTTGGTGGGCACCCCTCAGTTCAGTCTCTGATTTGGGTTTCTGGTTTGGGAGCTGGAGGAGTTCATGATTTTAAAAAACAAAAATGTAAGTCACAAGTACATTTTTAAGAGACCAAATGGAATTTTAATTCCCAGCCTTGGCTTAGCCTAGAAGCACTGTCCTGGCCTCTCCTACCTCTGCCCCTCATTCTCTCCTTGAACATACCCGTCTTGCTCTTGCCACAGGACCTTTGCACTTGCCGTTCTCTTGGACTGAGACATACTTCAGCTCTAGAACCGTAAAGTTCACTCCCTGATTTTTTTTTCAGGTTTCTGTTAAATGTCACTTCCCTGACCATCCTGTCTAAACTTGCTCCACCTCTCACCCAGCTTTTTGTCTTAAGGGCATTTATCAATCCACCTGCTACTGCATCACATATTTAAGTTCCATGAGGGCAAGGACTTTGAATATCTTGTTCACTACTATGTCCCCCATGGTTCCAAACAGTGGGAGACTCACAGTAGGTGCTCAATAAATATTGTTGGGACACATGACTGATTCCCAGATCTTCATTTGGTTTGGGAGTCTTCGGGACATTTCCCCCACCTTTGCTCCAAGAGTGAGCGAGAAAAACCCAAGGTCAGGTGAGGAAGGAGGGTTAATTCATTCCCAGCCTGGTCCCCAATGCCTTTTACATCTTGAAGGCAACCTTGCAGCCAGCCTCTGCCCAGATACCCTGCACCAATGGGGGACTGTCCAGAAGGCAAGTCCAGCCTATCAAAACAAAGCTGCAGGGGTTAGGAAGGAATGGGACCTCTGATGAAGGGAAGTGTAGGCCAATTTGACATGCACATCCAGCATAATAGACAGGGTGACAAGCTGGTGAGGACCTCAGCAGCTAGGGTTTGGGGAAAGGACTGCAGCCCACCCCCCTGGCTGAGGTGCATGCCACCAACTATGATCAGGAAGGCAGTGTTGGTAATTGGGTGTCAGAACAAAGACACCCACCCTGCACAAAGCAGGCTGAAATCCAGACCAGTATGGAATGACACACGAAGCTGAGAGGATACCAGAGGCAACCTGGCCCAGCTTACCCGTCAGCCTCTCCCTGAGGCATTTGAAACCATCAGCCCCAAGATGCACAAAAGGTTTCCATCTCTTGCTCCTGAGACGCCTACATCTGTGCCTGCAAAGCACTCTTGGCCAGTCATAGGCAAGCAGGGTCTTGTTAAACACCAGATTAGCATCGTTTAGCATGGGTTAACAAGGAGGTGGGGCATCCTGCCCCGCTAGTAATGGGGTAGGTGGGCGGGGCCACAGCTGCAGGCCCCAAAGCTGAGAAGAGGTTGTCCTTGGCAACCACTTCCTCTCTTTTTATTAAAAGCAGCACCTCAAACCCCATAGGTACAGAGGCATTTTGTTTTTCAATTAAAAAAACCCCACTCGAGTTGTTAATTAGCTCCACAGTGAAAAGGATGATAATGTAAGATTTCAGGGAACCAGATTCCCTGGGTTCTATTTTAGCACGTAAGCACAGCTACTAGCCAGCTGGGCAACTTTGGGCAAGTTGCTAACCTCTGTGCCTCAGCTTTCCCCTCTGGAAAATGGGGATAATAGGAGTGCATACTTTATAGGAATATTGTGAAAATTAAATGAGCTGATACAAGTAAAGGGCTTAGGACAGTTCCTGGCACATGGTGAGGGCTAGCTAAATGCCAGGTATCATTATCTGTGTGGAAGTAGCACCAAGCTTTGCTTTCAAGCCAAATTAGAAGATCAGGGCAGCACAGTTCCATACCTGGCATCTAGTTAGCAAGAAAGGGGAAAAAATAAAGTCAAACAGAACAGCCAAGACAAGTCAGCCAGGCGCACTGTTCTTGTGGCTGCTGCTGGCTGACCTGAATGGCAGAGAAAACATCCAGAAATCCTCTTTAGGAGGCTTCTGGGTCATGCAAAGAATCAAGAAGGCTGTCCCTTTTCTCGGAGCCCCACTGTGTAAGACACTACAGGGACTTATTCCCAGCATGTGCAGCCCAAAAACCCTCTATTAACTGTGCCAAGTCTGGGACATTCTTGCAGGAAAACTGGCCTGTTCAGACAACAGATCAAGTTCACTACACACAGCCTCGGTCACCTCTATCAACTCTTGGAAGTCCTCAATTTCCCTTCTACCACCCAGCCCCACAAAAGAGAGATCAAAGTTCAAATTCACTGCATGATTTTGGTCTAAGAGAGTGGTTCCCATTCGAATTCCCTAGGGAAATTTTAAAAATTTTGATGCCCAAGTTGTACCCTGTAATATCTGGGGGCGGGAGGCAAGCATGGGTATATTTTTTTAAAGATTTCCTGAGTGATTCCAACAGGCAGCCAAGTCTGGGACCCACTGGACTCAGCAACAAGGGAGGCACAAATGAAATTCAAGTCATTAGGCTTGAGGCAGGGGAAATCGTTCGTTAGTTCCTGTCGGCTGTGGGGAGGGAGGATTTTCAGCTGGGGGAGCCATTTCCTGTCCTGTGAAGTACCAGGTGAACATCCCTGGGGCCCCCGGAAAGTTGAGTCGTGCTAGCACACAAGTCCCAGCAGAAAAGATGTTAAGGCTGCAGCAAGCAGGCCAGGGAGCAGTCAGGAACAGGGAAATGCCACTGGGGCTGCTAGCAACCTCCACTCATTTCGACTTGTCACTTACACAAGTTTCGAAGGCGCCCGCTCTACCCGCATTGCCCGCCGGGCCTCCAGGGCATCCAGCCTCAGTCCAGCCACCAAGCTGGGTCCCTACCAAGTCCACCCAAACCCTGCGCTGAGTCTGGCAGGAGACAAAACTCCTGAGTTTCCTGACCTGGGGTTCCAGCCTTCCCCAGGCACCGCCTCAGCTCCACGTCAACATCCCTTAACATCCCGGGAAGGAAGGGTTCCTGTCTGGGTTTGGTTTTTAAAAAAAAAAAAAAAAAACTTTCATGTTGGCAGCGCCAGGACAGCAAACAAGGACTTGAGTCAGGAGCAGCAGGGGGACCTGGGTACAGACATCTGCAGCATGCTTCGGCCGTGGGGCTCAAGCCCACCTAGGAGCAGCCAACTTCTTTGGGAATTTCAAACACTCCTTCACCCCCTGCCCACTAGTCCCCCTTTACTGCTGATGATAAAACGAATCACTCTGGAGGGAGGCCCCCTGGAAGGAAAGGTCTGCAGGTCCTGGGGTCAGGCTAGACCACCCCCACCTACTCGCCCTGATCCCCACCTGGGGAGCGTGGCTGTCACTGTGCCACCTCTGTGGGTGAGAAGGAGGGAAGCCAGTCCTGGCTCCTGCAGTAGTAGCGCGTTTGGGGGCGCGGCGAGCGCCGCCCGCACCCACCCGCGGCCCGGCCCCGGTTTCTGCGCGAGGGTGCGTCCTTACCGCTCTGGTCTCGCTGGGTCCGGGGGGCTCCGAGGAGGCGCCGGCGCCCCCCGCGCGGGCGTCGGGGATGCCAGGCGCCGGGGAGTAGAAGGGCGGGCTGGGGCTGGGGCTGGGGGGCAGCCCGGAGTCGGGGCTGTCCAGCAAGCCCTCCCGGCTCTGCTCCTTGAGGCTGTACTCCATGCCCTGCAGATGCAGGTGGCCCACCATGTCTGGGGGGCGCCGGGCGCGGGCCCCCGGCTCCTCGGGGGGCTCCTCCACCGCGCTCCGGGGCTCGGGGCAGGCGGCGGCGGGGCGAGGGCCGCGCGCCCGGCGACCTGCGGGCAGAGCGGGGAGGCGGCGGTCAGGCCTGGCGCCCCCTGCGCCCCCGATCGCCGCGGCCGCCCGCTGCCCCGCCGGGCCTGCCGCCCGCTCGCCGCCGCGGGCCGCGCTCCAGCCAGCCCCGGCCGCCCTCCGCCCACCGCGGCGCCGCGCTGCGCTCCCGCCGGCCGGCCCAGCCCCGAGGCGCTCCCGCCGCCCGGCCCTCTCCGCACCTCCCCGGCCCGCGCCTCCTTTTCTAGGCGCCTCCCCCTCCCCCTTCCTCTCCCCGCCCCGGTGGGCAACCGCCCCGGGCCGGCGCCGAGGCCCTCCTGCGCCCAGGGCACCGCGCGGCCAAGGCGTGTGTGTGTCCCCTGTCCCCGCAATGAACGCCCCGGGCGCGGGCCCCGGGGGGACTTGTGGGGTCCCCGAGTCATCCGAAGTAATGCGGGTCGCAATCATAATAACGTTTCGTGGGGCTATTCGAGGTGTTTTTCCATCGCATTTGAAGTCCCAATAACAGCATCTTTAGAAACTTCTCAATTTTTGAAGCTCTGTCATTTACAATCTAGGGTGGGACAGGGTGGGGGACAAGATGTTTAAATGCCCACGAGCCTTCAAGACTTCTCCTTCGCTTCTCCAGAATGCCCAATCCCTTTCTTTACGGCCTAAAGGGCCACCTGCCACCGCACTTGTGCCTCGGTTATCCCGACGGGCAAGGGCAACCCGTTGGACATTTGGGGTGGAAAGCTTTGTGTGGAAATCTGGGGTGGGGGCAGTCGAGGGAGCGATTAGAAGCACTTCCTGGTATCCTTTACTCTTCTGGCTGTTCCTGCATTTTTTCCAAACAGGTTCTTGCTTAAGGACAAGCGTCTTGCCCCTTTGTCCTCTTTTCCTTCCTCCCAAAAGAGGAGGACACTTGCCTCCCTTTCTTATCACTGTCACATCAGATGACTGAGGAGTTGTCCTTGCATTTCCAGCTCCCTCCCACACAGACGCACCCCGCTCCACACCCGGGGATCCAGCCTCACCTTCACAAAGCAGGGGATCTAGGGGTGCTGGCAGATTGCTTTGAAAAGTGGGAATGTGGAAGAAGCTAATATTACTGGGAAGAGAGCGGAGGAAGGAGGAGGGGCGAAAGTACGGACCCTACACTAGTTCCATTTGACTCTTTGTCTTCCCAGCAGTGAGGGTCCAAGACTGGAGGGCTGGGAAGGGGAGTGTCGGGGTTTGCTTCTTCAGACACCCCCAAACGGAGGGCACTTTCATTCCATCAAGGTTGGTCAAGTCCCCACGGTGCACCCAGCCTTGGTTAGAGCTCGGAACCCTCATGAGTAAGACAACCAGGCTCCTGCCCTCCTGGAGTGCGAGTCTGACAAGGGAGATGTCAGTACATCAGGAAACGAAGACTGAAGGAACTGAACAAGGTGCTGCAAACAAGAATAATCGGAGCGACAGTTAACTGCTTGGGTGTGCAGGGAAGGCTTCTTGGAGGAGGTGACATTTTAAGAGGAGATCTGAACAGCCAAAGAGAATTAGCATTCCAGGTAGAGGGAACAGCAGGGGCAAAGGACACTTCAGAAGAGCCTGCAGAGGTTATCAGGTGGATTTACAATCCATTTGCATATCAACCATGGAAGAACAAGGGAAGTCTGCTGCCCAAACAGAATTAATCGGATATTAATCAGAATGAATATCTAGAACATTCTGGAGAAAAAAAAAATAGGACAACAAACTCATTTTGCCTCCATTCTTAGACAAGACAGGATTTCTTCAGTCCTTGGGCTACTTGACCAGAAATGGGTGGCTGAACAGCTGACATCCCCAGGACAAAAGGAGAGTGTTCTTTCCAGAACATCAGCACACTGATATTCACCTTCTCCCCAAATGCTCACCCACCCAGGTCCCCCAGGAGAGCGTTTGCTTCCACTGGGTGGCTGCCCTGGAGAAACGCCTTTGACATGAAACTATTAAGGGCCTTTTGGCAGCAACCCGAAAACAGGGCGGAAATGAGGGTGAGGCTTGCGGGGCAGGGTTTCGAAACTGCAGGGTTGTCCTGACTTTTTAAAAATTTTTGATATTTTGTTCATCTTGAATTGTTGGCATTCATCTTGAAATATTGCAGTAAAATATGATTTCTCATGATTTCCATGTTTGAGGGCCATGTTCTCAAATTTTCTGCACTTGGGTTCTGGAAGTTTCCCTGCACCCACACACAACTTTCACTGAAATGGATTGCCCTGTGCAGAATAACGTTGGAGATGTGTATACACCAAGTGGCAGGAAAAACATGACTGCGCTACAAATGTCAAACACCCACTTAGCAGCCCACATGGATGACCCCAGTGACAGTGACCTCTGATCTATTCAGATCCACCGCGGCAGGCTGGGGGCTGCCCATTGACTGAAAGCCAGTACTGTGGAAGCTTCTATTTCTCACACTGCCAGATGGTCTGCAAATGTCAGAGTAGGGAGGAAAGGCCAAATTTCCATAAATTCGCCTGAGCTAGGGGCTAGTTTGGTGGGTGGGGAGGCTCTCTTGACCAGTCTCAGGGGGAAAAGGGACTTGAACCTCTGAAATGTGAGGTCAGAAGAGCAAAAAAAGGATTGTTTCAGGATCTGCCTACTTTGGGCCAGGTGCTGCAGGAAGGGACGGAGAAGGCAGGTACCAGGTCTACAGAGACCCTTATGCTGTGCTGAGGGATTTGAAATTTACCTGCTGGGGGAAGGGAATCTGCAGAGGTTTTGAAGCGGGTTTTAGAAATGATCTGATCCAAGTTGCCTCCAAAGTTGGATTAAAAAGAAGACAGTTTGGAGACGGAGAGAAATCAGGCAGAGAAAGAATATATTTAATTGAAAAGGGATGTTGGGGTACCCCTGACAAGAGGTCCTGAAGGTGTGTCCCATGTTGGAGAGAGAAGGAGACCCTGTACCACACAGCCTGACAAAGGAGAGTTTCATCCAAGGGTTTGTGAAGTCACCTGCTTTTACTTAGCACATAACTGGGAGAAAGAAAAGTGACCTAAGGTGACTTCAAGCCCTAGGGGCCTCACCCAGTATCCCAGTACCAGGGGGTTTTCCTAGGCTGCTTTGTGAGAAGGAAGCTCAATGCTGCGAGAAAGGCCAGAGGGTCAAGGGGAAGGGCGCAGAGAGAAAAAGTCTTTTTCATTGAAAGCCTTAAACACTTGTTCCAAGCAGCATTGAAGTAACATTCATACAAGTAGAGCTGTGCATTCATGGGCAGCTTACAAAAGTCTCTGCACACCCATCATCTTGCACTTGAACCCTGTACACTATCCTGACACTCAAGATGGGTGCATACTGTTTCCATTTTAAAATAAAGCAGATTGAGCCATGGAGGCTCAGAGAGGTTATAGGGCTTGCCTGAGGTCACACAGCTACTAAGTGGAAAGCCAGACTGGAGGCTGCTAGGATGGACATGGGGGAATGCTGTTCGTAAAATGGGTGAGGCAGGAGGGCTTAGGTCCCAGCGCCTGACAACAAGGCATTTCTGTGACCTGCAGAGAAAACTCCAAAGCAAACAGGCCCATCTGGGGAGCATGCCAAAGACCCCAGAGGCCCAGGCTGAATTGAAAGCAAAAATCCTAGGGCCGGCCCGTGGCTCACTTGGGAGAGCGTGGTGCTGACAACACCAAGTCAAAGGTTAAGATCCCCTTACCGGTCATCTTTAAAAAAAAAAGAAAGAAAGAAAACAAAATTCCTGCACATGCGACCTGGTGATCACAGATCACTTCCGGCTCTTACCCACTGTGCTGGAAGTACCCCGAGGTCAGGGCTCGGTACCCTACTTCCCGGTGGGCTGTGCCCACCATGCTGTGAGGTCTGTGGGATTGTACTTACCTGATACACAGTTCCTGGGGAGAAGTCACTGGCTGCTCATTTAATCAAACTTGTCTTGCTTCATAGTTCCCAAACGGTTGACATCACAAAATGGAAAAATTGGCAGAATATGGAGAGTTATGTCTCCCTTAGAGAAGAGAAAACAGAGGCACAGAGTAGGTAAGTGTTTTGCCTGAACTCACACAGCAGGGGCAAGTGTTAAAACTCTCAGGCAGAGTCTTTCTTGTTATCCTTCAGGGGCCTCTCTGGAGCAAGCAGGTGCTCCTACTCATGAGCCATAGTCAAAATCCATACCCACAGAAAAGCACCTCTCCTTCCCCCAGGGCACATACAGCACCTGCGGAAAGATCAGAGCTACCTGCTCGTGTTTCAAGAGCTGCATGTGTTTCTCTCCCTCAAATTCCAGATGGGGGATCCTTGCCAGCAAGAGTAAGGTGCACTCCTGGGCAGAGCAACAGGGCCCACAGAGTGCAGGTTCTCCCACCTCTGTGATGGACACAGCTGGTAATACTGCTCACCCTCCTGTGGCAGCTCCCAATCAAAGGAAAGGATCCTGCTATGGGCACACTTCCCGGCTGTGTGATTTGGGCAATTTGCCTGCCCTCTCTGTGCCTCACCATCCCCATCCATAAGGCAGGGGTGATACCATAGGGATTAAATGAGGATTACATATAAGCATAACTAGGATATGCTTCTAGATGTGCCAGGCACGAGCTGAGCCCTCGGCACAATGCCAGGAAAAATTCCCTGGGCTTAGCCGACCCCTGCTTTAATCACCACGTGCAGTAACACGGTAATCAATTTTTAATCACACACACACACCCCTATATACACACATATGCACATGCACACATATGCATACATATGCGTATATATATAGAAAGGTACTTCCAAAAGTTCACGGAGAGATTTGTATTATTCCATGAACTTTTAGAAGGCCCTTTGTACTTTTTAGAAGAAAAGAGGAGAAGGGTGCCATATGAGCTAAATCTTTATCTTTTATATAGAAACTCTCTGGAAATTGTCTATATTTCGGGAACCCAGAAATAACAGTCAACAGTGTTTGAAAGGAGCCCGCAGAAGAACTTAATGTGGGAAGATTTAACAGAGGAGGAAAAGGGTAGTGAGGGATGGTGGCTTTTTAATCACAAGCTCTTTAAAGCTACTATTTGATTTTTCCACCAGGGCATGTGATCAAGAGAAATTGGTTTTTAATGGAAGGCCAGCGGTGGCCATACAGCCATGATGCTGGGGACCATGCATCCCCGGCTGAGCCGAGGTGCTCGGCCAGTGGGTGCCCACCCTGCCTCAGGGAATCGTATTTTCCATGGTCTCACCTGAGGAACTTTTCCACAATGCCCTTGCTCAGTCCCCAGTGTGAGCCACAGACGTCGCTGCCTGCACATAGCTGCAACAGTGACTCACCTCTTTGTTTTTAGCCCTGAGCCTTCATCTCCGTCTTTGCTGGGCAGCTGTCTGCCTGGGGGTCAGGGCCCGCCCGCTGGCTCCTACCCTGAGGCCCGTGCCCTGGACATCCACTCATAAAACCAGCTCTTGACCACCTGCCTCACCAGCAGAAGCAAGTGCATTTTGATGTGGGAATATATTTTTCTGCTGACATTTGCATGCGTGTGTCTGGGACAGCCTCAGGATTCCCAATGCTTTCAGTGAAATAATTAAAACTCGGCTTTAAGGGTCTGCCACCCAACCTCCCAGCCTGGAATTCCTGCAGCTCCCCCCACCCCCCTTTCTCATTCCAGAATGGGGCTGACAGCCTCACTTCACAGCTGTGGGCAGAGACACCCACAGCCGAGAGGCTTCTCCCTGGCTGCAAACCTGCCGCTTCACATCTTTGGGCTTTAAGGAACTTTTAGCTGAAAAGGCCTTTTCTGCCAGCTTCTCCCAAGCTTGAGTAAACAAAAAAACCTACTTATGTCCTCGGAGCACTTAATTAAGCCAGGGCAGGGATAAAATCAGTGACAGAGTGTAGTAAAAACACAGTCCTTAAAGTCAGGAGAAGGCTGCCCCAATCCAGGGTTGGCTGTGAGCCAACTGTGCGTTCTTGGGGAAGCCAGGTCCCCTCCGGATTTTTGTTCTGTAAAGTTGAAAGAATAATACAACGAAAACCCTAACTCCTTCACCTTGATATATCAATTGTAATCACGTTGGTGCATCTGACCTCTCTCAGTCTTGCTCAGCCTCCCTCTCCCTCTCTCTACCCTGGGTGTGTGTGTGTGTGTGTGTGTGTGTGTGTGTACTATTTGTTATCTGTTTGTTTAGCTGAACCATTTGAAAGTTGGTGGTAGATGTCATAACCCTCAGCCCCCGAATCCTTCAGCAATACCTTATAAGACCCAAGATGATCTCCAGAACCACAATATCATAATCACACTGAAGGAATTTAACATTGGTACAATGATATTACCTACTCTCTATTCCATATCCAAATGTCCCCAATTTTCCTAACAGTGTCCTTTAAGCTGTTTTCTTATTCAACCCCAGGCTCCAATACTAACTGCATTTAGTAGTCATTGTTAGGGGACATTACCCATGGGTCTCACGTTTTTTTTTTCACATCTTGCAGACAGAGGCCTTGGCTGCCCTCTGTTCTAGACTGTCATTTCAAGGGTGTTTGTATGGAGAACAGCTTTGAAAGGTAGAGATAGTGTCTCCCTCCAACTCAAAGTGTAGGCATGCTTACTGTCCACTATTGTAAAACTAATTTTGCCCTCTGGAGAAAAGATCAGGCAGGCCTATTATCCATTATAAAATATTTGAGTTCCCGGGCTGCCCGTGGCTCACTTGGCAGAGTGTGGTGCTGATAACACCAAGGCCGTGGGTTCGGATCCCATATAGGGATGGCTGGTTAGCTCACTGAGTGAGCATGGTGCTGACAACACCAAGTCATCTTTAAAAAAAAAAAAAATTTGAGTTCCCTAAACTCAGGGCTCCTCCTTGTAGTGCAAACCACTGCATGTGCAGGTGTCACCTCCCCTCTCTGAGTGGTCCTGTGGGAACTGGGACTCAGGGAACCAGCACAAGAAAGTGCTTATACTCTGGCCACTGCTATTGCTGTGAGTAGTAACGCCTTTTGTCTCTGACCCATGAGTCTCGTGTCTTCTGCCAGCATCCATGAGACCAGCAGGCTACATCTTTGCCGTCCCGCCAGGTAAAACTTCAGAACCTTCACAGTTCTTAATAGTCACATTGCTTTAGCTCCTTTGCTCTGATGGCTCCCATGTCTTTTTTTGTCTTTCCCACACCACATGGATAGTTTTAAAGAGTTCAGGCTGGTCGTTATGTAGAGTGTCTCATGATCTGGTTGCTTTCTCAGGATTAGATTTAGGATGAACACTTTTGCAGGACTTTTACAGGGTCCATTGGTCATTTTAAGGCCAAACACTTGGTTGAGGTGGTAGCCACCACACTTCCTTGTTCTAAAGGTACCTTTCCCTTTGCCACCCATCAGAAATCTCTGAAAGATATTTTGACACTGTGGGAATATCCTGTTCCCTAACAAGCCTCAACCTCTGCAAACCCTGCTTGAATCATCGGTGAAGTGCATTGTACTAGAGGACAGCCCTAGGGACCATGGTTATTATATTTTCCTCTTGCAACAGACACCGCATAGTCTGCAGAGGCTAGAATATTTGCAATCTGGCCTTTTATAGAAAAAGTTTGCCAGCTGCTGTGATAGTGAGTGGTGGGTTGTGGAGGAGGGTGAGGAAATCCATTTTCGGGAGATGCCAGTGAGATACAATAAATCCCCTTTAACACAGTCATCTTTCTGTACCATTTTACCATTTTCCAACTTTTTAGGGGCTCATGGTTGTCGTGCTCTCAAGCCACACTTAAAGTTAAATACAAACACCTTTAAAGCCAACACAACAGTCAGTGCCTGACACACGTGGAAACGGGGCCCACGCACAACAGACTAGGAGAATGGAAGCCGCCCCCTCCCCATGCCTCTCACTTGGCGAATCTAAACAAACCAAAATGTTTGGGGCTCTTCCCAATCTGGTGCACCCTCCAAATGAGTTTCAAATGATTTTCTCTGACTAGAAACCATGATGTCACAGAAGTTGGTGAGTATGTCTGCCTGAATGTCCAGCGCCAAAATATCAGTTATTGATTTAGTGTGTTTAGAAATGAAAAAGTGGTTATATTGGAAATAAACAAACAAAAAAAAGAGTCTTCCAAAAAGTGCTATGGCTTTTCAAGAGCCATTACGGTGAAAACTCATTAACTGACCCGTCGTTCTGAGCTACATTTGAATAAATCAGCAGCCAGGACATCTGTGCATATTAGCAACAATGTCAGACAAAGTCCAGCCAGGTAAGAGCAGGGGGAGACCAGAGTAGCTGAAAGGCATTCAGGAGCGAGGGCAAGTCTTCCGCAGCTTCAGCCAACACAGAGCTGTTTCCCTGTAGCTCAGAGAGACCGAGGGGAGGGAGCATAGTTATCAGGAGCCCACTGTCCTCCCATGTCCCCAGGGTGAGTGCACCAGAAAGTATGACAAACAAATACCATTTCTATTCATTGCTCAAGGATGACACAAGTCCAGGCAAATATTCTGGTCGTGTGGTTTTTCTGCCGAAAGTGAAGACAAAGGGTTTCGAGGGAGGAACAAATGAGAGGGTCCCAGGCCGTTGTCGTGGGGCCGGGGCTCCAGGAAAGGCGGATCTGGATACCAGACTCAGGGAGGGCAGGTGTGCTGCGGGCCAGGGTACAGCGATGCCCCTGGCGCATCCTGAGAGACTGAGACAAGGGGAGAGGGGCTTCCTGGAGCAGCTGTGGTCTGTCTTCCATTCCATCAGCAGTTATTAATTGAGCACCTACTGTATGTACCGTAGGCATGGGACAAGTCAAACTTGGTCTCCATTTTTATGGAATTTCCAGTCTAGGGTGTGGGGAGAAGAGAAAATAATTAAACAAGGTAATTTCAGGGAATTATAAATGCTGTACAAACACAGCGGTGTGAAGGGGTGGAGAATAACCAGGATGGAGGTGCTTCGCGTGGGAGGCCATGCCATGGAGGTGCCTTCAGAGGTGGCTCTTGAATCTGAATGATGAAAAGGAGCCAGCTCTGTGAAGAACCTGAGGAAAGGCATTCCTGGCCGAGGAAACCAGCTGAAGGTGCAAAGGCCCTGAGGCCAGCACACACTTGCAGTGTTCTTTCCACGGAGAAGAACAGGAAGGGAGGCACAGGGAAAAGAGGGAGGAATAAAAAGAGAAACACAGATAAGAATAAAGGATGGGAAAAGGAGAAGAGACCAGTTATGCAGAACTGGAGGAAAAAGAAGGACATTTGTGGAGGGGGCTGGGGAAGAAGCCGTTGCCTGCAGAAAGGCTCCCTGCATCCTGCATCCGTGGGCGGAGAGAGGAAGGGAGCAGAGGGCGCGTGGGGACCGGCCCACACCACCTCCGCTCCTGAGCGGCTCCTGCTTGTCCCCACATGCACGGGCCTGGCATTTCTGCTAGCATTGCATGTGTTTAGTTCTTATTTCCCCACCGGGATTATAAACTCCTCAAAGGCAGAGAGCGTGCCTTGTACATGTTTCTTTCTGCACAGTACTTCCTACCATGCTTTTGAGGCTCATTAACTATCGTGTGGATAAACAGATGGATGGATGGATAGATGGAATCTCAAATTGTCACTGTCAGTGTCAGTCTCTTGAATGTGTCTCTGAAATTAGCCATGTTATTTATATTTCACTCAGGTTGGGTGAATATTTTGCACACATACACATGCAGACACATACACATCCCTCTGTGGAGCAAACCAAAGTGAACATGGATTCTCACTTAAAGAACATTTCTGACATGCAGGCTGTTCTAAACCAAGGAACAGAAAGTTGGTAAACCGAGTGTAGGAGAGGTGAGGATTACCTGCTAGGGAAAAACGTGGGTGCCTGATATGTGCTGAATGTCTGTGTCCCCTTCCCCCAAATTCCTTTATTGAAGTTCTAAACCCCAATGTGATGGTGTTAGGAGGTGAGGCCTCTGGGAGGTGGTTAGGTCATGAGGGTGGAGCCCTCGTATAGGATTAGCGCCCTTATGTGAAAAGGCAGGAGCGTCCTCTCACTCGCAGCTCTGTGAGGACACAGCAAAGGAGGCCATCTACCACCAGGAAGTGGGTCCTCGTGAGATGCTGCATCTGCCAGAAATGTGAGAAATAAATGTTTGTCGTTGAAGCCACCCAGTTTATGGTAATTTGTTGCAGCAGCCTGAATGGCCTTAGCTAAATTCACCAATGCAGAAATGAACCAGAACAGAGATGTGATACCAGAGAGAAGAGGAACAGGGCAGAAAGTATAGCAACATCACTAATGTTCAGCAGTTTGTAAGTTCTCTTCCTCTAGGGGACCATACGTGCTGTCCTCTATTCCGCAGACTCGTCTGTGGTTGGTTAGGTGATTGAGTTCTGGCCACTGGAACATGAATAGAATTGACAGGCACTGCTACTGGTCTTGGCTCCTAGAAACCTCCCTTGCAACCATTTTCCATCCACTGGCAGAAGGGAGATGACTCCAATGGTGTAAAGAAGTTGGAGCCACAATGTGGTGGGAGCCTGGGTCCCTGGATGATTGTGTGGAGCAGAGCTTGGCTGACAGGCGAGTGATAAGCCACTGAGATGTGGGGGTTGTTTCTTACAGCAGCTGGTATTATTTATCCTGACCAATAGAGAAAAAACAAGGAAGGTGAAAAGTAGGGGCTCTTCCTTCATATAGAAGCATCTAGAAGAAGGGGATCTCAACACAGTGGAGTCTAGATATCAGCTGGAACAGGGACATGAATGAATTCTCTCTGTAGCATCAGTCTTGCAGGGGATGGAAGGAAGGAAGGACAGGAGGGCTTCATTTTCCAAGGGTAATTGAATAGGTGCCAAAAAAAGGGCACCTGAAGTCAAGCCACTTGACACAGGATCAACAATTCTATATTTTAAAAAGGAGAGTAGGGGGGGATTTGATTGGAAGTTCATCTTGAACAAAGATCTAAAACGATAAAACTTTAATAAGCTAAATTTATCTTACTTTAATAAGGTTCGCCGTAATTCTTAGAGCAGACAAATGATAAAGACCTTTTTTTCTTTTACCTTTCATATTTTGTCCCAAATAGATGTCTAAAGGCATATTTGACACACTTCCCTTCACATTTGACTTTTTTTTGCAGCTCTTTGGTTCAAAAATCATCTTTTTTTTTTCTTTTTCTTTTCTTTAAATAAAAAGCTCAAGGGCTTAATTACCCTTTCCAGGAGCTTCTTTTAATCCTTTGAAATTTAGAGCACCATCTTTCATGAGTTCAGACCTAAGTCAAGTTTAGTATTGCTGGGTGAATTTTGGATCAGCCACCGTTCCCCAAGTGACTACTGAACACAAAATGCTCTATTACCAACTCCTCACAAAAGAGGGGTCCCAAAGAGTGTCCCTTTCTTTGCTCCCTGAAGGAAATGACAGGTGAGGCCTGTGGAATTGCCACTCCCCATCCTGGGGGACTTAAAGGAGAAAGTGGTGTCTTGCAAGGGGCTACCCTCCATGGCACTTAAATGGCCAACCTGACTTTGGAGCAATTTGTTGACATGATCCGAGGTCAGAGTTGCTGATATTACTTTCTTCTGGAAGGTTCCCAGGCTGCTGTTTACCATGATTCCTAGCCACTCCCTGTATTTCCTACTACTGTTTTTCTAGCCTACTTAGTTTGGTGACATTTGTGAGGAAGATGTCACAGTGGGTAGGAAGTTTTTGCTCAAAATCCAAATAAAGAGAAGAAAAATAAGAGCAAAGGGAAAGAAGGTTAAAAAAAAAAAGACTGAGAAATATCAAATGCTCTTGTTAAGCAAATAATTTCCCAGGGTTTCTTCAAATCCAAGGAAACTCGATAGCTGCAAAAATAACCCAAGCTAAGGAAAATACTCCCTTTTCAGACTTATTTTCTGTACATTTGCTGGACTCTGTGCACGATGAGGCACCCTGGTGAAGCCTCTGCTTAGAAGTCAGCTGGATACCTGGAAGCTTCTTATAATCTCTCCGCTTGCCTGGGCTCAGGAGGTAGTGTTTCTGCTGTTCCTCTTCACACCTAGGTTTCTAATCAAAGGGGAAGTGGAGTGTGAGAAAATGTCTTTCTTGAAACCCAGGACTAGATTCTTCTCAGGGTTCAGGGCTCTGCTCAGATGTCACCTCCTCAGGATACCTTCCCTGATCTTCCTGTCTAATTGCCCCTCCCTCCTTCCCCAGTAAATCTGTATTCCATCACCCTGTTTTGTGGTCTTCATAGAACATATCACCACCTGAAATTATGGGGTTTACTTTTTTGTGTCTTCTACACTAGCAGGCAACTCCATGGTGGAAGGGACTCTATCTGTCTTAGTCACCAACCAATACCCAGCATCCGAAAGTGTCTGGCACATAGTAGGTGTTCAATTAATATTTGTTGAATTAAATTGAATCCTTCACTTAAAAGCATTTAAAAAGAAGTGATAGAAAACACCACTGCCGTTGCATTCCAGACGGAGAGGAACCTAGCTCCTGGGAGTTTCTTTATGGAAAAATTTATATGTTTGTTTTTTCTATAGGTGATTCAATGAATGTAACCCTTGTGCAAAGCTCAGCATGAAATAACCAGGGTCATGGTGAAGAGTACAATGAGGTAATTGTGTGAAGTACTTAGCACAGTGTCTGATACGTTGTGAATGCTCAGTGAATTCTGGCACTTAATAATAGCTCACACTGACATTATGGTCAACTAAGTCCTGTCTTTTTCACACATGCTGCTATAAATCCATGACTTCTATTTCCAGTCTTTCTGGTTTTTTTAAGCTGTTGTTTGATCTCTGTTACAATTCATCTTGTTCTGCCTTGCCAAAAATATTTCACCGCTTATTAGACTATTCTTCCCACTTTTGCATCACTTTTGAATGTAATCAGCCTGACTTTGAAGACCTTGTGAAAAGTTGTTAGTAAGAATATCGAGCTGAATGAAACAAGGGCAGAGTCCACTACAAGGGCTTACCACTACAGACCTTGCTGCAGGCTGGCATTGGCCACATTAAATCAACTCTCCTTGTTTTGTCACTCCAGCAGCCATGAAACTACTTAATCATGCTCTTCCTGAGCTCACATGTCTCCATCTTGTTCATGAGAAACAACCTGGAAGTTTCTGTCAATGCCCTGCTGAAAGTCAGACATCCTTATAGCTACAGAGTTCCTCTGATCTATCACTCTTGTAACCCTATCAAATAAGTAAAAGGCATTCGACAGGTCTGACTTGTTCTCAGTGAACCCATATGGACTTTCAGAGATCACTCTTTTATTTTCTAAATTCAAATTGGTGCTGTTCGTAACTGTATCTGTCAGCTTAAGCTAAGTTATGCTGCAGTAACATGTAGCCCCCAGATCTCAGTAGCTTACAACAGCAAAAGTGCTGCTCACACTGCATCAGTGGCTTACAACAGCAAAGGTGCTGCTCACACTGCATGTCCATTGAAGGCTGGCTGAAGTTTTTCTGCAGATCAGTCTTCATTCTGGGGATACAGACTGAAGGAGCAGCCCCTCTTGGGGACATGCCAGTCTTGTGATAGAGAGAAGAGAAAAGTGGAGGACCCTGTGGTCACTCTTAGGGCTTCTCCTAAAAGGAAATCATGTTTCTTTGGCTCACACTCTATTGGCCAAAACAATTCACATGGTCGAATCTGCTATCAGTGGAGCATGGACAGACGGGGCTATAGGGTGGAGCCCATAGGGAGGGGCAGCTGCTATTTCAAACAATAATATAATCCACCACTATATGAAGAGTAGACACCTCCCTACCTTTTTAGAAAATTAGGATATTTTCACAATACTATAGTTTCTATAATTATCAAACTGACAACAGTCCAATCATCTCATATATCAACATTCTGAGAACTGTGGGGTATAATTTGGACACTTACGAGTGACCTGGACCTGCTGGGTACATACAGGAGTGCAGACACAGTGTTCACGCCAGATGAATTGCATTCCATTTCTCCCCCCAGTTGGTGAACCAGAGACCCCAGACTCACCCTCAACTACCTCCCTGTATTGACCACCACATCCTGTAGCCCCTCTCTCTGAAATATCTCTGGGCTCTGTCCCTCATCTCCAACTCTACAGCAGTGCTATAGTTTAGACTCCAATCACCCCTCCCCGGGCTCGTGAAATCACTTCCTAATTGGACTCCTGGTCTCCCCTCCTGCTGCCGCCAACCCATCCTCGACTAGCTAGCTGAGGACTCTTTTGAAATTCAAGGATAAAGCTGTCCCTCTCTTTTTGTTTTCAACCCTTTGATATCTACCCTTACTGTAGGCTAAAATCAATCTCCTTAGGCGACAGTATAATGTCCTGGTTAAGAGCAGGGCTTCCACAGCAGCTATCTTGAGTTCAAAGCTGGATCCACCACTGACAATCTGTGTGGCTTCTGGGAAGTCTCTCCACCTCTCTGAGCCTCTGTGCCCTCATCTGTAAAATGGTGATACTCTCAGCCCTTACTTATGGGTTGCTATGAAAATCAAACGAGATCATGCATGGAAAACACTTAGCACTGGCCCCAGCACATAGTAAGTGCTCAGTAAATGGTAGCCAATACCATTATCGCAATTTTAATAATACAAGACCCCATTCTAGCCACTTCTGTTCTGTTTTATCATGCTCCTCCTGCCCCCTCTCACCTCAGTGCTGCAGTGCTGTCCCCTGAATCTGCCAGCCCCTGCTATGTCATGTAGCTTTCACGTTGTTTCATCTGCTTGAAATGCCCTTCTCACCAGGAGAACAGGGAAACCTGTGGGTGAAAGTGTCTGGCTCTTACAGCAGCTTTATTCACAATTAACCAAACCTGGAAGCAACCAAGAGGCTCTTCAGTAGGTGGATGGAGAAACGAACGGTGGCACGTCCAGACAGCAGAGCATTATTCAGTAATGAAAAGAGATGAGCCATCAAGCCGTGACACGACACGGGAGAACGTTAGGCGTATACTAGCAGTATAAGTGAAAGAAGTCAGTCTGAAAAGGCTACATAGTGTGTGATCCCAAAGCTATGACATTCCGGAACAGGTAAAACTATGGAGACAGTAAAGGATCAGTGGTGGCCAGGGGCTGGGGGTGGGGGGAGATGGATAGGTGGGCATGAGATTTTTAGGGCAGTGAAACTACTCTGTATGACACTATAATGGTGGACACATGCCATTACGCATTTCTTAAAACCCATGAACTGTACAACACAAAGAGTGAGTCCTAATGTAAACTATGGGCTTTAGTTAATAATAATGTATTCATATGGGTTCATTCATTGTAAAAATGTATCACATTAATGAAGGATTCTAATAATAGGGGAAACTGTAGGGCAGGGAGAAGGGGATGGGGGAGAGGGGATATATGGTCACTCTCTGTACTCTCTGCTCAGTTTTCCCTAAATATGAAACTGCTCTAAAAAATAATCTATTAATTTTTTTTAAGTGCCTGCTCTACCAAAGGAGTCTGGGTTTGAATTCTGGCTCTGCCACTGACTAGCTGGGTGTTCCTGGGTGAGTTACTGAACCTCTCTGGGCCTCATGCTTCCTCACGTGTACTACAGGACGATCATAACAGCATCTGGCCTACCTTTCAGGTCTGTCACAAGATCATGAAACAGCTGGGGCATCGTACGTGTTTAGTGACTACCTACAAATCACCATTTAATGTATTATTTATTATTTGGATGAGTTACTTAGCCTCTCTGTGCCTCAGTTTCCTTGCCTACAAAATGGGGATCATAATAGCATCTACCACATAGAGTTGTTGTGAGAATGGAATGAGTTGATACGTGAAAAGCAAGCGCTGTAGAAATGTTGGCTTCTGTCATCATCACCGTCATCGTTGTCATCGCCGTCATTATCACCATCACCATCATCATCACCATCATCACCATCATCACCATCATCGTCATTGTCATCATCATCATCATCACCATCATCGTCATCATCATCAACAGCAGCAGCAGCATCACCATCATCACCATCATCATCATCATCGCCATCATCGTCATTGTCATCATCATCACCATCGTCATCGCCATCATCATCACATGGATCCACCAGAGAGGCACAAACAGCAATTGCAATGTGGGTAATGGAGGAAAAAAAAAGCTGGTTGGGGTGCTACCCCCCCAAAGCAGACAGAACCCCAGGACATTGAATTGTCAATACCTTCAAGCTCTCTCCACCTGAAAAATAACTAGCTGTGCAAACTGTGACAATTTCCTCCCAAGACTGTTGAGAAACCATTGAGGGCCTGGTCTCCGCTTAGTTTTTTCAGACCTTTTTCAGTTCTCCTGGCGAAAAGGTCTAAGACTGGAAAGCCCCAGAACCCTTTGGCTGAAGAGGGTCAAGCCCTTGGCCATTTCAGAGCATCACTCATTGTTCCCATGGGGCTGTGGCGGTGGGAAGAGCAGAATCCTGGGATGAGGCAGAGCAGGCAGCCTCCGGCCCTGGGACCTGAGCTACTGGCTTCTTTGTAACCCACTGCCTCCATGGCCACTTGGACTCCTCTCAACCCACGTCTTGCTCCAGCTGCAGTGAGCAGCTGCAGGTGCGATGGGATGGCCGTCACCTCTGTGAGCACCGTGCACCTCCTTGTTTCCTCCTCCAGGTTCCTCTGGTGCTGCAGTGTGCATCACACCTGCAGGAACCCGCCAGGCCCTCGCATGAGAAATCGAGGAGTTGGGGGGTGGGGGCCACATACACAGGGCCACCCATGACCAATGGGGGAGAGCAGCTTCCCTTTGTCATTCTCCTCAGGGACAGTTGTGAGGTTGCTTTCCTGAGACTCCTCAGAAGCTCCTGCAGGACCGAGCACAAGCTGGGCATCCTTGTCATGGTGCCCCTTCCTCCCTTGCCCTCAAACCCATCCCTCACTCCTGCTCCTGGGACCATGCTCCCAAGCACACCTAAGCTCAAGCTGTGTCTCAGGGGGAACCCAGGCAGGCACTGGCTTTCTCCCATTGATCCCTAATCTATCCCTACCTCCTATGCAGAAATGTGTGTGCACATGCATCTGCACACGCGCACACACATGCACACACATGCACACACTTACACATGCACACGCATACACACACAGTCACACGCTTACACACACACACGCACACATGCATGCATACACACACATAGGGATGTGCTCCTATCAGCCTCCGAGCACAAGCCAAACATCCACCAGGAAAGGATTTTCCAAGCGACAAGCACAGTGAAGCACATGGGGCAGACTGCTACCCGCAGGGAAGAGTTGCATCTGTTCCCAGCTGTTCACAGCACCCTCAGGACGACCCAGGTGATGGGTGCATGATCAGTGATCAGCGGAGACAGGGAGGCTTGAGGGGGGCGGTGCATTCTGGTGGCCAAGCCGGAGACATGCAACGCTAAATCGCACTATTTTCCTTCTCACGGCGGAATGAATGCAGCCTCAGATAGATGCTGCCCCGCAGCTGTTTATGGCGGGGGTCCGTGGCAGGCCAGGGACTTTGAGACAGGGGATTGGAATGGAGTCTGACAAAGGGGCCACTGTCTTTGAGGGAACTTGACATGAGCCCAGCAAAGCGCGAGCAGCAGGAGTTTGCACAGCTGCGGCTGGGAGCAAACATGTACTTTTAGCTGACCTGGCCCGTGGCTCTGGGCATTAAACCTGACACTTTCCAGATGTACGAGCCCTCCCTTTGGCACCGTCCACAAACATTCTGTCCCCAGGTACACACGCACGCGCACACACTCCGCCACGAGCAAGGCGGCTCTGTAAATGCCGCATTGTGCTGGAGACCACGGGCCTCCTCGGCAAACTCCACACCCAGACCTTAAGGTGCGTCCCCCAGGCTGGGCTGGAAATTTATGATCTGGATTTCAAAATAGTTCAAGTTCAAAGTCAGCTCAACGGCAGCTGCCACATTGACCACCATCGTTCTTCATGCCTGGCTCCAGGTTGGGTGGTAGGGGGATGCTGAGTATGCCTTCCAGAAAGTTCTTTTCAACCCACAATTGGAGTGACCCTGAGATCTCCAGCACCAGTGGGAGGGAGGCTCAGCAGGAGTTCGGGGACACAGAGGGTACCCCTAGCTGGACACTGTCTCTCAGTCCCCATGCGTGTTCGAGTAAAGCCCACTCAGTCCCAGATATACTGGCACTGGCAGGCCCCCTGTGGACCACAGCTGCTTTGGGGACTCCAGTGGGGTTTACAAGCTATGGTTGCCTGGCTCGTGCCCCTGCCATGGCATGAGCCTTTGCCAGCTCTGTCTGATCTGAAAATCGCTCTGCTCAGCAGTCCTAGCTGCAGGGTGGGAGGAAACAGATATGCTGGGACGCTAGGCTGATGGAGACCAAGGGACAGCTGGTGGTGGGGACACTTGGGCATTCTCTTCCTCCCCAGTGAGGAGGAGGAGAAGGAGGAAGAGGAAGGGGAGGAGGAGGAGGAGATGGAGATTTCAGGCAGGAAGTGGCTCACTCGGCTGGGTGACTCCCTGGGTATGACCACAGGGTCTCTGAACGCCAACAGGTGGGGAAGCCAGGTGGGGGCAAGTGCATGGAGGGTGTGGCTTCCCTGCTGGACTCAGATATGGAAGAAGCCATCTTCCTTACCTTGCCTGTGGGTCACAGGGGTAACATGGGGTGACTGGGGGGAAAGCCCTTTGCCAAGTCAACAACACCGGCTCACAGCTGCTCTTCCTCCTGTGACAAACCCCAAGACACTGGAGACAACTCAGCTACTCAGGGCGTCTGGAAACCAGAGCCCACCACTGGGCGACCCCGGAAGCAGCAGGCACCCTTTTATTCCTTACAAAAGCATTTATTAAGCCCCTCTGCAGGCTCCGGGTGTAGGGTCAACCACTTCTTTTTATCCATTTTTCTTGGGGTGTAATTTTCACATGTAAAGTGCACACATCTTAAATGTCCGGCTGGGGCCGGCCCCATGGCTTACTTGGGAGAGTGTGGCACTGGTAGCGCCGGGGCCGCGGGTTCGGATCCTATATAGGGGTGGCTGGTGCACTCACTGGCTGAGTGTGGTGCGGACCACACCGTGCCGAGGGTTGCGATCCTGTTACCAGTCCAAAAATAATAAATGAATAAACAAATAAATAAATAAATGTCCAGCTGATGCATTTTTACATATATACACCTGTGTGACCACTGCTCAGATTAAAACACAGGACATGACCGTGGCTGAGAGGGCTCCCTTGTGCCACCTCCAGTCAGAGACCCCTGAAATAACCACTATTTGGACTTTTATCATCACAATTACTTGTGCCTAAAGACAAACTAAGATTCGTCTTTTTTTTTTTTAACCTGAAGATGAAGATGTAGAACTCAGTAAAATATAAAGGGCTCCTCAAAGGGTGTGCTCTCTGTGTCTGGCTTCTTTCACTCCACATATTCTTCAAATTCATCCATATTGTTGGGTGTATTTGTCATTTGCTCTTTTTCCTTGCTGTATAGTATTCCTTTGTATGAATGTACCATAATTTGCTTGCCCATTCTTTTGCCAATACACATTTGTTTTTTCTAGTTTGGGCTTATTATGAATAAACTGCTTATGGATATTCTCTAGCACATCTAAGAAACTATTTCTAATCTAAGTCCTTCGCAGTCTCTCTCTCTCTCTCTCTCTCTCATCCATCTACCTCTATATCTCTCTATCTATATCTCTCTATCCATCTGTCTGTCCATCCATCCACTCATCTCTATCATTTACCAATCTTATCTATAACTAGGGGTCACTTATAAACGGAACAAGGAAACTCCTCTTTGGGCTGCCCTTTCTTCATTACCTTCCCTGTTTTGAAGTTCACCCTGGGCAAGTTCATGCTAACTGTTTCACACGCATTATCTCTTTAAATCTTCCTGATAATCCCAGGAGGTAGGGACTATTTTTATAGAGGAGGAAAGAGTCTCAGAGATGAAAAGTATCAGGCCAGAGTTCCTACTGCTCATCAGAGGGGAGGTGACACTTGAACTTAGATCTGTCCCACTCTTGGTAAGCTGTTACCCAAGCATTGCGGTGGAGCTAGAGCTGGCTGAACTGAGTGTCGTATCTCCCCTCTGCTGGCATTTTACATTTGCCAAGGACTTTCAAATCCGTTGTATGAGTTTCCTATTGCTGCTATGACAATTTACCACAAAGTTAATGGCTAAGATCAAGGTGTCAACAGGGCTCTGTTCCTTTCTGGAGGCTATGGGGAGAGTATATTTCCTTGCCCAATATCCTGCCAGCAGAGGACCCCCTGCAGGATAACGAGGCCCCATCCAGCCCCCTCTCCCCACTCCCCCTACCCATTTCCAGGGGCTGGAGGGGAGTAAAGAACATGTCCAGCATTCTTCAATTAGTAAATGGCAGAGCCAAGACTCACACTGAGGTCCCAGAGGCATGCACGCATACTGCACGCCCTCCCCAGACACAGCCAGTGACATGCCCAAGCCTGCTCTGCCTGGCACTTCCTGCCGAGCTTCCATCACACATAGCAGCAGAGGGACAGGCCTCTCCATTTCTGCAGTCTAAATCTGGACCCAATGAGCCTCCCTTACATTTCGGATGCACTAGGTGACAGGTACACTCATTTTTATTTGGTCATTGTCTTAGTTCAGGCTGCTGTAAGAGAATACCATAGACCAGGCATTTATTTCGCATGCTTCTGGAGACTGGAAGTCAGAGATCAGGGTGCCAGCAAGGTTGGGTCCTCGTGAGGATTCTCTCTCTGGCTTACAGACAGCTGTCTTGTTGCATCTGAGAGAAGAAGAGAGAGAGCTCTCCTGTCTCTTCTTATAGGGGCGATGAGGACGTGACCCTTTTGACTTAATTGCCTCTCAAAGTCCCCATCTGCAAACACCATCACTCTGGGCATTAGGTTTTCAACACAGAAATTTGAGGGGGACACAAACATTCAGTCCATAGTAGTCATGGTGAAAAGAAGTGTCTACATCCTTCAGAAATGATCATCAAAGAGGTTCTTAGTTTAATTGAGGGGGTTAACACTTTCATCCCCACTAACTGCCTGGGAAGAATCAGGTGAGCTCGTCAGAACCCACCTTCGCGTTCCTGAGCCTCCCGTGTGTGCCAAGTGCTGCTGTGGGGGTAGGAAGCCAGGCTGCAAAGACCCCCCAGCCCTGAGTCCCCGAGCACAGTTCACTCTATTCATTGGTGAGCCCTGGTCCAGGCTGGTCCACTTCCTCCCATCGGAACTGATGTCCTGGAAGCCCTAGGTAACCCGTCCCAGCTCCTTGCTCTGGGCATCTCTGCAGAGCTGGCTTCACATCCACCACCCTGGCCAGCTCACAGGTCCTTGGCAGACAGCCCCGTCACACGCATCACCTGCCTGGTTTCCTCCAGAGCTCTGACCTCCGCTTCTGTGGAGCTGGTGGGAAAAGGGAGAGATTTGGAGCAGTCGAAAGACACTCTGTGAGCCCTGCCTGAGGACAGGGGCATACAGCCTGTGGCTTGGGAAAGGAATGAGCCCACTGCAACCCTGAGCCAGGCTCGGGGGGTTCTCTCTCCAGGCTCACTCCTGCCATGGAGCAGATTCTGATCTAGGGCTTTGTGCTGTGCCAGCGCCTGCGCATCACTAGTCAGTGTGAGCTTTGTGGCTTGGCTGTTGGAGAAACAGGCAAATTACATGCCAAAGCAGTCTGACATGTAAGCCTGTAAGTTAATACAAATTTACACATGTACACACACACGTGTGCACATGCACAGGGACAAATGTTCAACAGATAAGGGCCCTGTTATGGGTTGAATTGTGTCATATTCAAATCATATTCAAGACATATTCAAATCATAACCCCAATTACCTGGGAATGTGACTTTATTTGGAAAGAGAGTGTTTGCAGATGTGATCAAGTTAAAATGAGATCATACTGGATTAGGGTGGGCCCAAATCCAGTGACAGGTGTCCTTATAAGAAGGCCACGTGAAGCCATGAAGACACAGACACACAGAGGAGACCACCATGTGAAGACAGAGTAGAAATAGGAGCGATGTCGCTATGAGCCAAGGGATGCCAAGGACTGCCAGCTGCTCCAGATGCTGGAGAGGCCGGGACAGCTCCCTCCAGAGAGAACTTCTGCGTGAGCATGGCCCTGCGCCACCTCAGCCTCAGACTTCTGGCCTCCAGAACTGTGAGAGTTCATGCTGTTGCTGTAAGCCACCCCACTGTGGTCATTGGTTACAGCGCCCTAGTAAGCTAATACGGGGCATTCAGAGGGGCCAGGAAAAGAAAGAAAAGAAAGAAACCTCTGTCTCTTACCACCTTCCCCTCATATCAGTCTTTGAACAATTTCCATTTTGGTGTCCTACTTGCTCACACATTTATTTATCTACTTAAATATTTACCATGTGGCTGGGGGCCTGGAGTTACACTAGGTGCTGGGATTAAATCGTTTCATTCAGAGTTGACATCAAAGTCACAACAATGCCCCCATATGGCCCTGCAAGATCCGGCTCCACCTCATTACACTCTGCCCCAGTGGACTGCTGTGCCCTTGGCTCTGGCTGCTCTGGCTTCTCTGCACCTCTTGCTGGTCCTGAACACACGAGGCACATTTCTGTCTCAGGGCCTTTGCACTTGCTGGTCTCCCCACCTGCAGCCCATCCCCCAGACCTCTGCATGCCTTGTGCCCTCATCTCTTTCAAGTCTTAGCTCATATGTCACATTCTCAGTAAGGCCTGCGCCCCACTCCTTTTGAATTTCAGTTCATAGCCCCCACCCCCATGTGGCACGCCCACCCCCATTGTCTGCTCTGCTCTTTCCTATGCAACCCTTCACCTTCTGACATATCATATCATTTACTTATTTACTATGTTTGCTATGTAACCGTCTGTCTACCCTCCTAGGACATAACTCCACAAGGGCAGGACTTTTGGTCTATTGTGGTCTCTCTTGCCTGCTGCTGTATCTCCAGCACCTAGAACACTACTTGGTGCATAGTAGATGCTCGATAAATATGGGTCCAATGTGGAATGAATGACCAAAACATACTTCCTGTCCCCACAGCCTGGTGTAAGTACTACAGTTCAGATATGTGCAAAGCGAGACGAGCAGAGGAAGAATATAGCAAGCCCTGCCCTGTCACACCTGGAAGATGAAATTCACCAGTTGCTGGGCATGGGACTGGGGAAAACACTTTCCAAGGTCTGGGGATCTCACCTTGATTCTGGATCCCACATGCCCGGACCAAACTTTTCCAGTGGCGGCAACTCAGGGAGTCTTGCTGGGGTAAGAAGAGCGACATCCTCTTTGGATAAAGCCAAAGTTCCTAGGCAAAAGTCCCCTTATTGGCAAAATGGGAACAATACCTAAAACATCCAAGAGACGTAAGAGGATTAAGAAACAGAATGACTCTGAAGGCCTGGTTATGTTGCTGGCACGTGGGGAGAGTGGTGGTTCTAGAACCTCCGTAAAAGAGGCTCAAGGGCAGCAATTTGATTGGAAAAGGGACCGAGGGACTAGTCTGAAAGTTAAGTTTGAGTGATGTATTAGTTTCTTCTTGCTGCTGCCATGAATTGCCACAAACAGAGTGGCTTAAAGTGACACAAATTTATTCTCTTGCCTTTCCAGAGGTCAGAAAACTGAAAGAGCCTTAAGGGGCGAAAGTCAAGGTTTCGGCAGGGCTGGTACCTTCTGGAGGCTCTAGTGGAGCATCTGTCTCTTGCCTCCAGCTTCCAGAGGCCGCCTACATCCTCGGCTAGCAGCCCCTTCCTCCACCTTCTAAGCCAGCAGCTCAGCATTTCCATGTCTCTCTCTGATCCAGACTCTCCTGTCTCCCACTTTCACTAGTAAGAACACTTGTGGTGACATCAGGAACACCTAGATAATCCAAGATAACCACCCCCCACTTGGAGATCCTTTAGTTAAGCACATCTGCAAAGTTGCTTTTGCCATGTGAAGTAATATAGGCACAGGTTCTGGGGACTAGGACATGGACATCTTTGGAGGCCATTACATAACAAGCCCACCATTGATACTTAGACATATTGGCTGGCGTGGGAGGGGGGTATCAACGGGGATGATGGGAACCATCACCAAGTACATTCCCAGCAAATGTTTGCTATCATTGTTATTGATATTATCGGACGACTCTGGGAGATCTGATCTCACCCTCTACCATAGCATAGACCCATAGACAAGCCACTGGAAAAAATAGCAACGAATACTCACACCAAAATAATACACAGATAGGAAGACCCTCTGAAGATGCTTACAGGGGAAAGACCCTCAGAAGCCTCTTAATAGGGAAAACATGCCAACGAGATGGAATTATGGACATTGAACTAAGTTAATCATTTGGAACGAGCTTAAGGACTTTTTCATAAGGATTTTGCTGAAACAGGTAAAAAAGAAAAATGCTTGGTCCTGCACAACACATTGGGAATATGTCAAGTTCCAGCTATTCTTTGGCCTGGAGGGTCACAGGATGCTCGCCACCCCCAGCCCCCACTACAGCCCCAGAAACCCGACTTCACAATCATCCAGGAAGTCTGATTTACCTCGGAAACTCCAGCCAGTGTCTCAGTGACTCATATGATGGGTAATGATTGAAAGAAAACTGGCCTCTTGCTTATTAGATTCCACTCAGAACGATTATTTCTATTTCTCTGGGATGTACTATCTGGGCTATGTTTAACCTGTTCCGCTCCTGGGACCCTGGTCCCCAGAGGGGCTGGGTCACAGTGACAATACCAGAAACTCCTCCGTGAGCATGAGACAGGGATGGAAGTGGGGATAGCCACCTCTCTTTCTCCTTGTTTTTCTGCTTGGGCCCCTCCTTCCCTGCCCCGTCTCCTCTTCCCAGCATCCAGTCTGGGAGAACCAGGGCTGACTGGCCCTTCCACTGGGCAGCCTGGTCTGTCCAGCCCACCTGTTCCGGGCAAGCTGGTTGCCCAGTGCAGCCCAAGTGAGGCAGCAAGCATGCAGCCCAGATGTGTTCATCAGGATTCTGTTGAACGAAGAGGCTGGTTGTGGGCCCTGGACCACCGAAGTGCTCCTGCTTGCTGGGGCCGGGTCTGCTCACCCCTCAGAAAGGGGAGTTGGTGTCTCTGATTAGGTCATCTCCAGTTTCCTGTCTTTGAGCTATTAATACAAATTTTAAATTCCACATGAGCTTTTCCTCACCTGAAAACCCTCTCCTCACCTTCAACTGGTAGGTGGGTCTCGAGTGATTGAGCACTAACATAACTGGATACAGAGGGTGACCAATCTGCCCCCCAAAATATCAAAGCCTGTATCCTAAAGACAAAAATGAATGCTTTTTAAGCTAGCTATTTTAAATTACGAATATCTTTATTAGCCTAGACAGTAAAGGCTGAAGTCTCTTTGTATCAAAGTTAAACAAACCCCTGCCCTGTGCCCAAGATTCCACTTGTAGGGATTTACCCAAGAGAAATGAATGCCTATGTTCACACACAGACTTGTGCACAGATGTTTCTAGCAGCTTTCCTTGTAATAACGTGAATCTGGAAGCAACCCAAATATCTGTCAACAGGTGAACAGATAAACAAACTGTGGTGTATTCATATTCGTACAGCAAAATGCTGGTCAGCAATAAAAATGAACTGAGTCGATAAACACAGCAACGTAGATGCATCTCAGACTCAGGATGCTGAGTGAAAGAAGCCAGACACAAAAGGGCACATATGATGTGATTCCATGTATATGAAATTCTAGAACAGACAAGACTAACTTTTGGTGATAGAGGTCAGCAGAGTAGGTACCTCTGGGGAGATTAGCAAGAAGAGTCAGGAAATTCTCTGGGCCGGGAAAATGTTCCCGATCTTGATTGGGGTATTTGTTACCCAGATACATTTGTCAAAACCCCTCACGCTGTATGCACTAAGATCTGAGCACTTCACTAATCTATGTGCAGATTACGCCTCCATTTTTAAAAAGCACTTTCAAGATTTAATGCCAAGACACAAGCAGGTCTCTGTTGTGTGTGTTTACAGCAACTTCCCACCTGGAGTGGGTGAAGCCCCAAGGGGCTGAACCCACCAGCCACGTGAAACTGTTACCAGGGGAGAGGGTCTGGGAGGTTAGGTCATTGACCTTTTGACCCTGTCCCTTATCAAGTTCTTTACTCTGCCGCAGGAAAGAATTCAAGGGCAGAATCAGAGTAGAAAGAAAAAGGAGTTTAATACAAAGAGTAAGGAATACACCCTTCACAGGAAAAGCACAGGCTGGCTCCAGCCTTGCTCTGGTTCTGGATTCTATCTTTACAGTTGGTTATCTATACATATTCATGCTGTCTATGAATATTTATCTAAGGAGATGGTGCCCAATCACATAACTCTTATGTAACTCTAGCCTTGCACATGCTCTGTTGTTCCTTTTGGCGCATTTCAGTGGTCAACTTCCAGCATATACACCAAGTATACTTAAAATATACACAGTGCTTTCTAGCACCTCCAGTGGAAGGTCATTCAAGGACAAACTCCTTTCTGCTGACCACTGGCTCTTCCACTGAAATTGATCAAACTTGCCTCCTGTGTTCTCAATCTTCCCATGCTGTGCTGAAGTCTTTACCCTCAAGAGGTGGAGCAACAGGGTCTGCTCTCTTTCAGTGCCTTTGGCCACTCCAGGGAGGCCATGAAGAAGGGAGAGACCTGCTTTGTGATGCCAAGTGGAAGAGCACCACGGAACAGCATGTGGTCCCTTTGTCTTGCTGGGTCTGTGGTGACAGGGACCAGAAAGGGGCAGCGACCAGAGAGCAAGCTCCACCTTCCAGCTCCTCCACTTGCAGACTGAGTACTCAAGCCTCAGTTTCATCATCTGAAAAATGGGGGCAGTGACAGTACCTGCTCTTGGATGGCTGTGAGATTTCATGTGTTTTTGTGCCACGGGCTTAGCACGAGGCCTGCACACAGAGGGGAGCAGCCCTGACACTGTTGGTGTCCCCTCTGCGAGTCACATGAATGGGTCTTGTTTTCTCTTTGTACATTTCTGTAGATTTTACTTTTTCTACACTGAATATGTGTTGCATTTATATTGAGGGGGAAATATTAGAAGGGAGGAGGGATGAGGGAAAAAAAGATTAGGGAGGAAGGGAGGGAGGAAGAGGAGGAGGAGGAGGTCCTCTCTGTGCACATAGAAAGGGCTGGTCAAATCAGGTCAGTCTAGGGGGTGCTGGGGCTGGGAGGGGAGTAGGGAGCATGGGGAGGGGTGAGCACAGCCAGACTGGGGGGGTATCAGTCAAACTATGCACTGTTTGCCACTGAGGTTTCCAGGTCCTTTAAGTCCAGTCCCAGTCCCAGGACAATGGTCTTTCCCCCAGAAAGCTGACAACTGATTCTCCAATGCAGTCTTGAGCCACTCCTGAGAGTCTCCTATGCACCTGTTCAGGAGCACAGCCCTGCTTCTCTTCTGACAACTCTGCAGATTTTTCCAGAAAGGAAGCAACAGTCAGATGTTTGCCATTATGGGTGGGGAAATTGAGGCTCACAGAGCTCGTGCTGCCTGCGTGGCCCACAGGCAGGTGTAGGGAGGAAAGAGCACAGCACCTCGCGTGATTCACAAAGTATCCCTCGTTGTTCCTGTGTCCTCACACATGGGCCTTGTAGGGACACCACATGGCCCCACCTAGAACTTCTCAGCTTTTGGAAGTCACCCAGTCAGAAGTGGCCTTTCTTCCTGGGGAGGGCCTAGAAGATTCTGGAAGCAGCGCGACGGCTCTCTAGGGCCCTGGCTGGCTCACACACGCTCAGTCTTGCTGTGCTGCTCTCTCTCATTCTCACTCTCTTACAATTCCTGCTGCAGTGGGCTTAATGTTTGTGTCCCCCCACGATCACGTGTTGAAGCCCTAACCCCCAGTGTGGCTGTATTTGGGGCCTCCGAGGAATCAAGTTCAGATGAGGTTATGAGGGTGGGGCCCTGACCTGATGGGGTTAGTGCCCTCGTAAGGGCAGCTTGCTTCCTGTCACTCTCTCCACTGCATGAGGATGTAGCAAGAAGTGGCTGTCTGCAAATCAGGAATTGAGCCCTCACCTGACACGAGATCTGCCAGCCCACCTTGAACTTGGATTTCCAGACTCCAGAACTGTGAGAAATAAAAGTTTGCTGTTAAGCCCCAGCCCAGTCTATGGTATTCTGCTATAGCAGCCTGAGCTGACTAAGACAACTGCCAAAGGCTGTTCTTGATAGGAAGCCAGGAGCATCATGGAGACACCAGTAGGTGGCTTGGAGGGCTTTGAAGCCCCCCATAATCTCCACCTGTGGTCCCCCATTTCCAGTCAGATTGTCACCCCCCAGGGAGGGCTGGAACAGGATTTGGGGATGGAGAGGCAGTCACATTATAGGCTGAGACCCCAACCTCAATAGAGAGGACAGATAGGAAGTTTGGGAAATTACATATAGTTAATTGCACAAATCTTTTTTTATTGCAGTAAAATATACCTAACATAAAATTTACCATTTTAACCATTTTCAAGCGTACTGTTCAGTGGCACTAAGTACATTCACATTGTTGTGCAGCCATCACCACCATCCAGAAATTTTTCATCTTCCCAAACAGAAACTTCGTACCCATTAAACGCTACCTCCCCATCCCCACACCCCAGCTTCTGGCACCCACAATTCCACTTTCTGTCTCTATGAATGTGACCACTCTAGCTACCTCATATAAGTGGAATCATGAAGTATTTGTCCTTTTGTGTGAACATATGCATTTCTTTACTAACACACTAAACAAGATCTAGTGCTGAGCCTAATACATGTCATCAGTTCAAAGGGAGGAACATGAACGATACCTCATAGGGGCCTGTGCTGAGCATAGAGGACTCATAAAGGGATGTTGTAGCTGATAAGCCTGGAGAAATGGGGGCAGGGAGCTGTGTGGGGGCAACAGAAGGGAAAGGACTGGGTAAGGTAGTGCCAAAGGAAAGAAAGCCTGTTAGGAGGCAATTGCACCGGTCCCAGCAAAAATTGATAAGGGCCTGAACCAAAGCAAAAGAGCAGCAATAAAAAGGAGGAAGCTGGTGAGAGACATACTTGGGAAAGACTATGGCTATGCGCTGGCAACAGACCAGGTATGGGGTGAGGGAGAGGAAGGGCAGAACTGTATTCGGAGGTCTGGAGCCTGGGAACTGGGTGAATGAGGGGCACAGGCAGAGAGAATTGCACATGGCTTAAAGGAGCAAAAGCATGAGTTTGGCTTGGAAATCCCAAGCTTAGGGGCTGGAAGACTTCCAGGTGGAGGGACCCAGCATGTACCCTGTGATGGTGCTGTGCGGTTTCCAAAACTGCCTGACCTCAGGAATCACCCGAGGTGCTGACGAAAAACACAGTCCCTCAGGCCCCTCCCAAGACCAATCAAGTGAGAATCTCCTGAGATAGATCTGGGAGTCCATGGGTGATTAAGCCTCCCAGTGATTGATACTTAGGAGTGGGGGACAAGTTCAGTGTCCCTGATGCAGCAGGATGAGGAAGACCAATATATTAGTCCTTCTGTGTTGCTTATAACAAAATACACAGAACTGGGCAATTTATAAAGAAAAAGGAATTTATTGCTTACAGTTTCTGAGGCTGGGAAGGCCAAAGTCCATCTGGTGATGGTGACAGTGACCCATGGGTCTCACATTGCAAGACAGTGGAAGCAGAGAGAGCAGAGAGAGAGAGATAGACAGACAGACAGACTCTCTTTTCTCTTCTTTTAAAGTGCTCAGAATCACACCCCTGGCCACCATTTTTAATCCATTCACTATTGCAGGGTCCTACAATCCAATCACCTCTTCAAGGCTCCACCTTTCAATTACCATAATAGGATTTCCCACCCTCTTAACAGTCACAGTGGGGGCTAAGTTGCTAATACATAAAACTTGGGGAACACAATTCAAGCTTCAGTGAGTTCTAGGGGTACATAATTTGATCCACTACAACCCAGTTTGAGGCCAAGCCCATTTACCTACCATGCATTTCAGTGATTCTCCAAATGGGCTTCCAGGACTAACAGCATCAGCATCCCCTGTAAACTTGCTAGAAATGCAGATTCTTAGGCCCCACCCAGGCCTACTGAATCAGGGACTGTTGGGAAGGCGGGTGGAATTTGTTTTCACTGGTCCTCCAGGAATTCTGATGCTCACTCAAGTTTAAGAACCTCTGCCTTATTCGATCTTTGGGAAGTCAATCTCGCTGGCGACTGCTGGGAAGATGAAAGAAAGTTTCTAGAAGAAAAGGCTTTACACTTTGTGAGGTGCCAGGCACATTAGCATTAGTGTCATTTCAGTTTGCACTGCTAGAGTGAGGTTAAGACTGGCCCTGCTGGAGAGTCAGCCTTGGAAGGGCTGAAATTGTGAAGAGAGCAAATTTAGTGGTCAGGAGGGGGGTACGCATCATGAAAGCCCAGAGCAAGAAGCTTCTGGAAGGAGATCATTAACATGGTGGGGCCACAGAGGCCAGACCTGGGTCTTGCCATAACCAGACCTCACTGCACAGGGAGACGTTTCCTTCAGGGCTGACAACCTTGGAGCCAGCCAGCGTGGGCTCTTCCTGGAAGAAGTCTGGTAGCAGAGGCCCTGGGAATGCTGAAAGGGTAGGTACAGGGAGAAGCTGGGAGGGTAGAGGGGGTGGATGGACGAGGCTCTGTCCGAATTTGTCCTTTACTCAGCTGTGGGTTTTACGAGGACAGGGACCAGGTGGCTGTCGTCATATCTGTATCTTTACACCTGGTGCTTTATAGCCTAGCACATGCCGAGTGCTCAACACACTGCTGAGTGAATGAATGACTGGCTCATTGAAGAGTTGAAGGAATTAGGACATGGAGAGAGCAGGGCAGGTGACAAGCTTAAGGTGCAAGAGAGCACATCTTCTGAAAGAAACACTTTCATAGCACACGTGCCAGCCACGTGCTATCTCCTCGGCCATGGCACTGTGATCCCACTTTAGAGATGGGGAAACCAAGGCACAGGCCAGGCTTGTTTCCCAAGGTCACACAGTAGGTAAAAGGTAGAGCTGAACTTGGACCAGCAGTCTGCCCATGGCATTGGCATTCCTACCAATAGGGTGGCATTGGGGAATATTTGGAAGTCAGAGAGGGATCTGAGGAGGCAGAGGGGAAGGAAGAAGGTACCAGGCGGCCGTGGCTGTGCCAGTGGAGCAGGAAGCTGTGATTCTGCAGAGGGGGCTGAGGGCAGTGGGCTTGACAGTTGAAAGGTTTTCTCAACTCGGGTTCCAGAGAGGAGGAGGCCCAGTATGGGTCAGCTTAGGTGGCAGGCAGGGGTCAAGGCTTCCTCTCTACCCTGAGCCAGGTAGGAAGGAAGCAGGGTAGATGGCCACCAACCAACCAAACCTCATGTGAATCCTGTAGAGCAGCTGACTCCGTGGAACTGGACCCCGTTCTGGGCGCCTCGCTGTGGCCACATTCTGCTTGGTCTGGGGCAGTGCCAGCCCTCGGGCTGCTGGGAGGGGTGTGTGAGGGACAGAGGTCCTCTCAAGCCCCTCCTCCTCCTCTGTCTGGGGGGAGGCAGCCAGGCATGAGTGACGTCTCCCCGGCCCCAGGGCATTGCCAGATCAGCCGACCACGACCACACAAGACCTGGTTCCACTCTGGAGCCAGCTGAACCCTTGGAGAGAGAAGGACAGCTCGGGGATGTCCAGCTGGTCCCCACTCCCTCGGCCAGCTCCATTCCTAACCAAACACCACAGGGAAAAGCAGCACCCTATGGGGAGCAAAGGCTGTTATCAAACCAGATATGGAATCACACACCCTTTTATAAGCCAAATGGGAGCCAAACACATCCCCAGAAAGCATCTATTATGGGCTGAATTATTTCCCCCAAAGTCAGGTTCTGACCCAGTACCTGTGAGTGCTACCTTACTTGGAAGGAAATAGGTCTTTGTGAATGTGATCAGGTTAAGACGAGGTCATTAGGGTGGACCCTAGCCCAATGTGACCAGTGTCCTTACAGGAAGAGGAGAGACACAGAGAGGAGGAGGCCATGTGGTGATGGGAACAGAGACTGGAGTGCTGGCAGCCACCGGAAGCTGGAAAAGGCAGCAGAGGATTCTACCCAGAGCCTCAGAGGGATTGCAACACCTTGATTTCAGACTCTTGGCCTCCAGAACTGGAAGAGGATACATTTCTGTTGTTTTAAGCCACCCAGGTTGTTGTATTTGTAACAGCAGCCACAGGAAACTCATACTGCATCTGAGATACTTCGTGATAAATTGTCATCATGCAGACAGCCAGCCACAATGGTGGAAAATACCTGGTGACTGAAGTTAAAGGTCCACCATGGTGGATAAGTGTCACCTAACTGTACCAAAAAGGAAACTCAGGCCACTGGATTCTTGTCCAGGTTAAAATCCTGAATTGTTATTTCATCTGCACATGGGTCCTCAGAAGGGGGATTTCCACATACCATGGGAAGAACAGCACTTTCTTTGTTTCCATTTTTTAAAACTGTAGTAAAATATGCATGACACAAAATTTACCTTATTAACCATTTTTAAGTGTAGGATTCAGAAGCATTAGGTACATTCACAATGTTGTGCAACCATCACCACTGACTATTTCCAGAAATTTTTCATCTTCCCAAACAGAAAATCTGCACCCTTTAAACACTAACTCCCCATCTCCTCCTGCCCCAACCTCTGGTAACCTCTGTTCTACTTTCTGTCTCTGTGGATTTACATATGCTGGGTATTTTATATAGATGGAACAATATGATAATTGTCCTTTTGTGTCTGACTTCTTTCACTTAGTGTGATGTTTTCAAGATTTATCCATGTTGTAGCATGTGTCAGGAATTCATTCCTTTTTATGGCTCTGTAATATTTCATTATATGGACATGCCACAATTTGTTCATTCGTTCATTCATTCATTCATCGATGGACATGTGAGTTATTTCCACATTTTGGCCATTGTGAAAGGAATGCCACTTTTGTATCACTTAACAGTCAGTGTTCTCAAACCCCCACAGGGTTGTTTGGTTTTGAGCAGCAAACAGGAAGGGTGAATTTAATATTCATCTCTAGAGAAAGTTGCCTCTTCATGAATAAGCATGACATGTCTGGGCCAGAGAGAGAGCAAACAGCTCAGAGAAAGTAGGACTGAGCAATGGGACAGGTGTCAGGAGGAGAAGATGTGGCAGGGTGTTTGGGGCTGCTTCCAAGAAGTTTATATGCTGAATTCCAAATACCTGGAATGATTTTTGAATATAAGTTCCTTAGGCTCTAAGTTCCTTTGAATATAAGTTCCTGAGAGAGAGAGAAAGGGAGGTCTTTGAGTTAAAGACTCTTGAAAAATATGAAGTTCACTGTCAGAGCTGAGAACCTGGAAATGGGCTGGGGGGGAGGGAGGGGGGAAGGAAGAGCTGAAGATCAAACTTCAGACGGTTTCAGCTTTATCTTTCCGCATCTGCAGGGGGGCCCAGCACTGGGTTATTTGGTGCTAAGTGATTTTATCAATATGGAAGGATCCACTCAATGCCTTTTTCCTTAATCCTCCATCCTCTGGAAAATTCCATGCACCATCTGCTTTATTGATTACTTATTGATCTCCTTCCATCTCTCTCCGTCTTATTCTCTCTTCTGCACTTTCTGGACACATTTGGCCCCTCCCTTTATTTCCGTGTCATTTCATCTTAGGCTCATCCCTTATGTACAGAATGTAGCTGGAGATTGCTTCTGGAAGCAACGTCGGCGTCTGTCTTTGTGCTCTTTAGACCGTTTTTATTTATGGTAGCAACTAATGCGCCGCATGCCTTCTCATCTTGTTTTATGTTCTGTTTGAGTCGTCTTTGCAATTGCCATGACTGAGCCCTCTTTATATGTGGAGACTATTTTCTTCTTGTCCCTCGAGTAATGTGAAAAATGCCCAGTGGTTTTAGTTACATGAACGGGAGCCTTCAAGTAGAAAAATATTCAAGTCTCTGTAACGATCAAAGTCAGGGAGGACCCAGGATCTATGTCAAATGAGAAAAATAGCATTAAACCATCCTTCCTCCTGCTGCTGCCTGTTCCCAGTTTCTGTGTGCACAGAAGCTGTGATTTTAGATTATTTCTATTTTTAAACAAATGAGATTTTCTTTCAATTGTGATTTCTGGTATGTTGTTTTTTTTGGCAGTCGTACTTTCTGCAGTTACTGAGACACATTCATCGACGACTGTTTTTATCTGTTTACCTTCTTCTGCGGCCTGGGCCAGCCTTTATGTGCGTCCTCCACCCCTGTGGCCTTGGTTTTCTTCTTGGTCGTCTCTCCCACGATATATCCCAAATGCTGTTTTAAATAATGATCCTAGACTTAGTTTCCTTAAGACTTCCCCTTCTCTGATCCAGCTCCCTTTTTCTTTTGTTGCCTTGGTTGATTTGTCTTATCCTCTGATTTTTCATCTCTTCTCACAGAGGCCGTGGTCTTGTGAGTTATGCTAGAGTTTGGATTTTATTCCACGGGCCAGTGGCTCCATATGCCCACCTGTTCCTCAGTGCCTGTACCCGACAAAGGTTGTCCAGTCCCAGGTGGAGTGACCCAGAAGGAAGTCGTGAGGTTTTGCTAGAATTAATTGTATTCGTTTGGGAGGTTAAAATTCAATTGTTTGGTATCATTTCTTTTCATTAAGTGGTGGTGATTGCAGATACTGATGTGCTGCTCTTTTAGTGATATTTTTATTTCATAAAATAAAATGTTAGTAAAAGTTGGTTAAAAAAAAAAAAAAAGTATGCCCAAGTTCAAACTATTCCATTTGCAGTAGAGAGGATAAATTTGTCCAAAATGTGAGACATAGTTCAGATATTTCGAAAATAGTCCAGGTGAGGAATAGTGAAGGGCTGGCCCCACAGAAAAGGTGGGAACAGGAAAGAAAGAGTAGATTCGAGGATGTCGATTCTGCCTTCTTCCCAAAACTCAAAGACCAACCCCGCAAGGATAAGGAAAGGAGGAAAGAGAGAGGAAAGAATAGCTGCAATTCTCCAGCCTGGGCCGTCAGTAGTTGTGGTGCTGTGACCTGAATTCATTTGGGGTGGGAAGATGTTGAGGAGCATAAGGAGATGTTGACAGCAGAGAGGCTGCCAGGTCCCCGGCCACCTGATGACTGTGCTCGGAAACAGAGCCGGCTCTCGGGAGTCAGGTCAGAGCAGAGGCAAGGGCGTGGAGCTGACACCCAGGGTGAGTTATGACTGAGGTCACAAGTTGAGAAGTCATGTAATTGATATGTCTGCAGCCCATTCTCCCTGCAGTCTCTGACGGAAGGCACCCTTTCCAACAGGACAAATCACTTTGAGAAGTCGTTGGCACCCTAGTTAGCGAAGGATGTGTCCCACAGTGAGTATCATTTGCTGGTCCAACTTTCTGATCGTGTTTCACCCTGATACCTTGAGGCTGTTGTCTAATACAAGAAGTTGAGCTAATACCACCTTGATCTCAGTTACAATTGGATGAATGTTCCAGAAGGACTGTACCCTTGGCATTTCTGGGCTTGTAAATTAAATATCTGATTTTTTTTTCCTTTAAGATCCTTGGATACTAAAACAGCCCAAATCTCCATCAATGGATGAATGGATAAACAATACTGTGGTCTATCCATACAATGGAATATGATTCACTATGAAAAAGAATAAAGTTCTGACACAGGCTACAACATGGATGAGCCTTGGAAACATTATGCTAAGGGAAAGAATCCAGACACAGAAGAGCAAATATTGTATGATTCCATTTACAGGAAATATCCAGAATAGGTAAATCCATAGAGAAAGAAGGCAGATGGGAGGTTACCAGGGCAGGGATGGGGAAGGGAGAGCGACTGCTTCATGGGTTTGGGGTTTTCTTTGGGGTGATGAGAAAGTTTCGGAACTAGATAGAGGTGGTGATTACACACATTGTGAATGTACTAAATGCTCATTCTAATGTACTATAAATTGTTCACTTTAAAATGGTTAGTTTTATGTTATGTGAATTTTACTTCAATAAAAAATTTAAGTATAGGAGAAATGTCAGAACAGAAAAAGAAAGGGTTCTTGGATACTAGATCAGCTCAAGGCAAAAGAGACAATGTCCATCTATCCAAGTGATTTTAAATGCCGAATGTGTCAGTTCATTTATTTCTTCATGCTGTATTTCACGAGGACCTACTGTGTTTCAGACATTGTTCTGGGGGATGGAAAAAGCAAAATTCTCACCCTCCTGCAGTTAGCAGTCCATCTGGGAAGACAGACAATAGGCAATCAACCAAGAACTAGAAAGTGTAATTCCTGGGTTCGATCTCTGTACCAGCCAGCTGCCAAAAACAAGAGAAAAGAAAATGTAGTTTCAGGTGTGTTGAATGTTCTGGTGGAGCGAGGAAAGATTGCACAATGGGTTAGTGAGTGAAGAGGACAGGGCATATGTGAGACAGGGGGCTGGTGATGGCTTCTCCCAGGAGGTGACAGTTGAGCACAGAGGGAGCAAGCCATGCACATATCTGGGAAAAGAACTTTCCAAGCAGAGGGAACAGCAAGTGCACAGGTCCTGGGGCAGGAGGAGCTTGCTGTGTTCAGGATCAGCAAGGCAACCAGTGTGGCTGGTGCAGAGGGAGCACACCCAGAGATTCCATTTCTTCTGGTCTGGGTGGGGTCCGGGAGTCTCCCTCCTGCCTCCTGTCTGTTCCCCACATACCTTGTTCACGCCAAGCAAAACCCAATACAAAACTTCAAAAATATTCACTCCACAATGGCTTAAGGTGGCTGTAGGGGTGGATTGTCCTTATTTGTGCCACCAACCCTTTTGACAGCTACATGAAACCCGTGGACCCCTCCTCAGAGTAACATTTTTAAATGCATAGCACAAAATACATAGGTTTGCAAGGATAACCAATTGTACTAAAATAGTTGTCACGATGTTAAACAGACTTATGATATCAAACACAGTCTAGCCACAGGCCTGGAACTTCTGCAACTTTGAAGTAGCAGCAAGTGAAAATGATATTTTGAGATGTTTGCACCAGCTGTAACGTAACATGCAAATATCTCTAATTTTTACTCAGAATGAAGTCCCAGTTTCTGTGAATATCTGTAGTTTGTTGCTTATGTTTGTAACAGAAGGGAATGCATTAGAGGCCAGTAAAAATGAAGATATAGAGTTTCCCCCCACCTGAGTTCTCAGACTCCAGGATACGAACCCCTCTGCAAGGGATCAAGCCTTGTTCCTGCAGGCCAGACCCCACAATGTCAGCTTCGAAGGACAACCTGCAGCCTCAACGTCCCTCCTGTCATCTTTGGCATCTGCCTCTCCCAAGTCCTGGGCTTCCTCTACCAATTCCATTGGCAGCTGCCTCCCTAATTGCTTCCTTTCTTAGTTGGGGCGGGGAGGGAGTGGATGTCTTTTTGCTCTCCTGTGATTGCTTGCACACTTGGGCTTTTTTGGGTGAGGGCTGGAAGATGTGCAGGGCAGGGGCTCCCACACAGGAGATCAGGTGTTGCCAGCTGCCTGTCCTCCCTCAGGGACTGAGCAAGGTCGGCAGTTCCCACCCTGGGCCCCTCTACACCCACCTGAACTCATGGTGACCGCCAGGGACATGAAGCAACACAGAGGCTGGGTCCCATCCAAGGGCCACAGTCCAAACCCAGGCCCATGGATTCTGGGCTAGAGCTTGGCCTCTCGAGTCCACACCTGTGTTAGTCCATTTCTGTTGCTTACAACAGAATACTTGACACTGGGTAATTTATAAAGAAATGAAATTTATTTCCTACAGTTTTGGAGTCTGGGAAGTCCAAAGTCCAAGGAACACATCTGATGAGGGCCTTTTTCCTGGTGGGGTGACTGTACAGCCACTCAGGTCATCACATGGCGGGAATGGGCTGAGCAAGAGAAAGCTAACCTTCTCACTTGCTCTCCTTACAAAGCCATCATGACCATGCCCATTACTCCATGGATGGATCAATCCATTCACGAGGGCACAGTCCTCTTGATCTAATCACTTTTTAACGGCCCCACCTTTCAAATCCCATTATCAGATTTCTTTCCCTCTTACCAACTTTCCAATACATAAACATTTGGGGGACACATCTGACCCATAGCAACACCCTTCCTGGACTCTGGATTCTATCTTGTGGTCCATCAGGAGCCAGACTTGAAGGAGAAGATCCCAGGGGCTAATGTGAAGGAGAGGGGTCCTCCTTACTGAGCTTTTATTGCCTGTCCCCACTGTTCTGAGTTGGGATGCAAAAGTTATCATCGCAAGAGCACATTCACTAACGGACTGACCCCTTGTCAATTAGTCCCCAGTTGGCTATCCTGTTATTCTTTTTTTTTTTTTAATTGAGGTGAAATTCACATAACATAAAATTAACCATTTAAAAGGGAACAATTCAGTAGCATTTAGTACAATCACAGGGTTGTACAAACACTACCTCTGTGTAGTTCCAGAACACATTTATCACTCCCAGGGAAACCTTGAACCCATCAGCAGTCACTCTCCACTCTCCCCTCCCCCCAGCCCCTGGCAGCCACTAATCTGCTTTCTGTCTCTATGGCTTTGCCTTTTCTGGGTATTTCATATGAATGGAATCATACAATATTTGTCCTTTCGTGCCTGGCTTCTTTCACTCAGCATGACATTTTCAAGGTTCATCCAGGCTGTAGTGTGTGTCAGTATTTCATTCCTTTTTATAGCTGAATAATACTCCGTCGTAGGGATACACCACACTTTGTTTATCCATTCATCTGCTGGTGGACAGTTGAGCCATGTTTCCATGTTTTGGCCACTGTGAATAGCACTGCTGTGAACATGAATGTACTTTTACTTGTTTGGGTCCCTTTGTCAATTCTCTCAGGCATATACCTAAGAGTGGAGGAGCCAGGTCATACGGTCATTCTATGTTGTCCTGTTATTCTTTGTCCGTGCATCTTACAGTCACTTTCTTGCCCGTGTTTCCAACAGGCAACCACGCAATGCAGAAACCATGTAAAGCGACAACAACAACAAAAGACTGCAAAGTGATATGGCAAATCTGGACCAAAATGTAGGATTTCAGGAAGTTAGTGAAAGCAATGTTGCAAGATGGCCCGATCCCACGCCAAGCCACTGGCAAAGGAGGACGTGTCAGAGAGACTGGGTGGTGATCGAAGAAGAGAAAATCGACGAGGATGCTGCTGTGGTGGGGGCCTTGGCAATGCCTCTGGAATGGCTCTGGGGACACTGATGTCATCCTGGACACTTCCCTGAAAGGGATCTGCTTTGTGGTCTTTCTGTGAAAATCACTGAAGGGAAGGACATTCTATTATGGCACTGCACGATTTTGTCATAAAAATTATACTCCCCGAAACCTTGTTATTCTTTGCTAATTTTAAGACAGTGCATTATTCCAAATATAATTTGATAAACATTTATCAGCTTTTTACATTTTCAACATAAAGTTCCAGGCAAAACCTTCCTCTCCAATTATTCTCTATTAAACTGGTCCCTGGTTTAAGTGGATTCACTCGAAGCACAGCTTTTTAATTTATACCTGTTTTCTTTGGGTAATATGGACCTACTACTAATAATAATATTAGCTAAACTTTTTGAGCACCTTTTATGTGTCAGAGACTATTCCAAGTGCTATCAACTCATCTAATCCTTGTAACAGTCCTATGAGGTGGATACTATTATTATAATACCCATTTTACAGATGAGGAGACAAAGGCACAAAAAGATCACACAGCTTGAAAGTAGCAGAGCCAGGATTCCAACCTCAGTAGCCCCAGTTTCTACACCAAACTGCACATTGTAAGTGCTCAAAAAACAGTAGTTATGTTTTTATCACTGTTTATTTTGTGTTTATTACTATTTATTTATGTTTAATATGTTGCTGAGCTCCACTTCCACCACCACCACCTCCTGGCAGCTGTTCTGCGGGCTCCTAGGAAGCAGGATCGCCAGATAATAGGGCTGTCAGTTACATTTGAATTTCAGATAAACAGCAAATACTTTTCTAGTATACATATGTCCCTACTGATGGAGATTTGGGATGTTTCCAGTGTGGAGCTATTAAGAATAAAGGTATAAGCCTTTGTGAGATGTGTTTTCATTTCTTTTGGATAAGTACCTACATCCCAACCAGCAATGAATAAGAGTTCCTGTTGCTCATGTTCTCACCAATACTTCCTATTATCAGTCTTTTTAACTTTAATCACTCTAGTGGGTGATAAATGGTACCTCCCTTTGACCTTTGTCCCCACCCACCTTCCTCTTCCCCCTGCCCCCCACCTTCCATTCAATGCACCAGTAATTCAGTACCTGGATTCTGCGAGTCCACAGAGAAAGAGTTAGAGAAATGGGCCGCTAAGTAGAGGAAAATAGAAACAAGTTGCATTCATAAGTCCATTCTAGAGATGAAGGATGTACAGAAAGAAAGATCTAGAAGTTCGTTTTATGCTATTGTTTAGGGAGTTGAATTTTCTTGGGAGGTAAACTCTGGAATGAGCCTAAAGTGAGTGGATTGAGCATTTGCTCAGTGCTGATCTGTGCCAGGAGAAAAGGAGATGCAGAGAACCATGGCGTTCTCCTTCAACCAACCACAGCATGGGTGTGATTGTCCACTACATGCCAGTCACGCGCTGGCCACCCCCTCCCCAGCTGTGTTTCCCCGCTGCTATCTTGCAGCAATGCCAAAGCACGCACTTATGGGCACTTAGTATAGCAGATGCTCTGCAAGGGCTTTCTGTGGGAGTGCTCACTTAGTCCTCTTCCAGCTCTGTGAGACAGGTGCTACCATTGCCCATTACCCAGATAAGGGAGATCAAGGCTAGGAGTGTTCAGTGAATGCCCCAATTTAGATTTGGCCAAGGTTATACTGCCAGGGCTGGCCTGCCACCCGGGAAAGGCTTTCTCCTCTCTCAGTCATTTCCACGTTCTGTACTTCCAGCCTCCTCCTTCCTCTGGGGGAACCCCCACCTCTCATGCCTCCTTCCTCTATGGAAGTCGGGGCCCCCATTTCTGCCCATGATGGGGGCAGAGCTTTCATACCTGCAGCCGATGGAACAGTCCCATAATGTTTGCCTATGTTGTTCCCAGCCACTTGGGAAGGGAACGTGGGCTCTCAGGTTCTGTGCTGGTGAAGATACAAAGACAAGGCCTTGGAGAGTTGAGAATCCCAAGATGCTAATGCCTGGAAGACCAGATCGCAAATTCGGATTTCCAGTCAAATGAGAAGGGTATTGCTACCCTTCTCCCAAATTTGGGAATAAAGGCAGGATAGAGGGCCGGCACTCAGAGGTGTGTTCTAATGAGATCAAGCAGTTTCATAGGGAAACTGTGGCCACAAGAAGGCCAGGTAAAGGTGAGAGCAGAGGGCAGGAGTGAGAATGGTGCCAGTTTCACAGCTAGATGTTAAAATCCACTCCGCTGAAGATTGTCTGCACCCTCCTCTGACCTAAGTTTTTCTTATGCACATTAATGGAGCCTCGTTTTCCGTTCTTGGAAACGTCCCAGAACCTTCCTAAGCTGGGTCATTAAGTAACAAGACACGTACCACCTTAATTTGCTCTCCAACGAGACCCAATTATATACACACATTCTTTCTCTCCCCTCCCTCAGGTGCCTTAGCTGCTTAGTCAATAATTTATTCCACAGTAGTCTAGTTTTGTTGTTTTTAAAGGCCAGCCTGCTATGTCTTTATTCATTGGTTCACCATGAACCTTTTAAAAAGAGAACTGGAAAGAATTTGTTGGAGGGAAAAAGGCTGGGGGCAGAGTCATAGTAAATAGTTTAGTGCCCCCCCCCACTCCTTTCTTCAATGCTGAGACCATTAAATATATAAAAGCACTAAAGAGTGCATGTTTCTGAGCAATCTTTCTTAGTTTTGGGCCCAGGGCCAACGGGTGTGCTACAGATTTTTCCTTATAAATTAATACGTGCTAATGTAGAACATGGGGTAGTGGCGGCTGTGCTCTCTGGTTCCTGTGTACATTTGTAATTTAAAATTTTACAAAGGGTTTGAGCAAATTCTTAGTTAATAAGGGCAGGAATGTAGCAGGAACGACTCCAACCACAGGCAAAATGGCATATTGGCAGCTGGAATATTATTTTTAAAAGTGGGCACCAGCTTTTCAATCTTGTTATCTTTCATCAGGATTTCTTTTTTTAAAAAATAAGAACTTCAGGTGATCAAAAAGATTTAGAGACTAAGATATCAAAAGGCCACATACCCTTGAATGGGTTAAGAAGGAAATCATCACCAAATAAAACAACTGAAACCCTGGTGTCCCACTGCAATCACACAGGTACTGAATTCGGTATTAATTATTCCTATGCATTTCTTTAATAGGTATGAAAATCTCCCTAAAACTATTATATGTTTTTAAGCTGTAGATAGATGGTATCTTACTGTATTTATTCTTCTACAACTTGCTTCTTTCACTCAATATTATAATTTCTAAATTCATCCACATTGATACACGTTCACTGGTCTATCCACTTTCACTATTGTATAATATCCTCTTGTATGAATACACTACAATTTATTTATCTGCACTCCTGCCGATGGGCACTTAGGTTGTTTCCTGTATTGGTTTTTTTCTGTTACGAACAATGCTGCTAAGAATACTGTTGTCCATGTCTCCCTGCTTCTTTAAGGTGGTATTTTTTCAAAATGAGGGTCATGACCATTGCTAAGTATTGAAATCAATTTTGCAAGCCATGACCAGCATTAAAAGAAATTAAAGTATTAGAGTGCATCACACACAGTAAGAATAAGTACTAGTTCATGAGACTTTTGTTTCACAGATATGTGTGTGTGTGTGTGCACATGCACGCATGCATCTGGATTGAGACATAGATTGTTTCTTTCTGTGGGTCATGATCTGAAAAGCTTGAGAAACACTGGTCCAGGGAACGTATTTAGGAGTGGGACTGCATGGTTACAGAGTGCTTTGCTAGATGTTGCCAAGTGCTTTTCAAATGGTTATACCAATTTACACTCTGCTTTCATTAAATTTTCATAGCTCCTCCTCACTGCTGTAAAGCACAAAGCTTGCTAATGAGAGCTAAGACCAATCTTATTGCCCTGTGGGATGCTAGAAACTAAAATTACCACATCCTAGACAGCTTCTGAGACCACAGAGATCAATCTCTGTAGCCATTAACCGAGTGTCCTTGACATCAGAGCACCGCAGGATAAGTGGGTCTATATCCCAAGAGAAACTCCCTCTTCTGGGCATGCTTTCTCTCAGCAGGAAAGCAGTAGGTCAGGGAAAGAAAATGACAATGACATGTGCCTTTCCTGTCACCAGCTCCATGTTACCTCCACCTAACTAAAACCTCCGAGAGACAGAGTTTGAAGGTTCAACCCAAGCAACTCAATTTCCATTTAACAGCAGCACAACAAGAAGAAACTTTGGAGAAATACAAGAGTGCAAAGTTTTCACAACATAACTTTCATAATGCCCAAGATGCCATCCGAAAGTATTTCACAGGGCCTTGCCCATGGCTGACCATGACCAGGCTGGAGAGATGAACCAGGGAAGTGGAAGCCCCTGGGGGGGCCCCTGAAGTGGGCCAAGGGCCTTGGCCCTGCCCCCCACCCCCACTGCAATCAGGCTAGCAAAGGAGCCAGCCATGGGCCAGACCTACTCCTCTTTCTCCCCTCCCTCTCCCCCCAACATCTTAGAATGTGCTTATTAAAAAATAATAATAATTACTTCACATACAAAAAAAAAAAAAAAGAGAAACCTATCTCCAAGAAAAAAGACAGCCAGTGGAGACCAACTTTGAGATGACCCAGATTTTGGAATTATCAGTTGAGGATCTTAAAGCAGCTATTATTACATTCAGTGGTGTAAAGGAAAATATGCTCACAATGAATACAAAGATGGGAACTCTCAGCAGAGAATAGAAACTATAACAAAATAGAAATTCTAGAACTGAAACATACAATCTAAGAAATAAAACCGTGGAAGTCAGTCTGTTCTCTCACCTGCAAGCAGGTAAGTGAAGTTCCCTGTTAGATTAACTCCACCCCAACCTTACAGAATGATTTGTCCTCTAGGGAACATGTCTAAGTATTTTTTATAAAACATTTCCTCTGCTAGCATCGCTCCTCCTAGATTCTGATTTTATTCCTAGAGAACTCTGACACAGTTTAACTTCCTCTCCTTAAACCTTCCCCTCACACCCTTACTCTTCTGTTAGACAGAGCACTTGCTCTGCCTCTGTTTCTGTAAGAGACCTCTATTGTTTCTGCCCACTCAACATTTGTTTTCTATTCCCAATTTTCATTTTGGGGGGGGAATCGGTTCTCTTCCACATTTGATCCATTTGGCTTGAGAGGGGCTGGCTCCTTCCTCCTGGCATCAGGAATGGGCCCATGAGCTGGACCTGGCCATTCAGTATATTTCTAATGCATGGCCATTATAATCAGGTGTGTGGTTTGAATGTCTCCTCAAAATCTCATGTTGCAATCTAATTGCCATTGTAATGGCATTAAGAGGTCAGACCATTAAGAGGTGATTAGACCATGAGAGCTCTTTCCTCATGAAAGGATTAATGCCATTATCGCAAGAGTGGGCTTGTTATAGAAGTGAGTTTGGCCTCCTCTTGCTTTCTTGCTCTCTCACGCTCTCTTGTCCCTTCACCTTCCACCATGGGATGATGCAGCAAGAAGACCCTCACCAGATACAGCCCCTCAGCCTTGGACTTCCCCACCTCCAGAACTGAAAAATAAATGCTGTTCATTAAAAAATTATCCAGTCTGCAGTATCCTGTCATAGCAACACAAAACAGATTTAGACATGTGGTCACTAGACCAGGGTATGATTAAAGCCAAGCCAAGGAAAGCCTTCCACAGGGTGCTGGTTGGTATTTTTGGGCAAAAGATTTTACTACTGGGTTCCTAAATAAATGCAAAGTAAGCTGGGAACTGCTGGTGGCCCTCGTGTCACATGACTAAGATGGATGCCAACGTAGGATAAAGCAGAGCAGAGAGATGGAGAGGGGTCAATTTCTGATCCATTGTTTGAGCACCCATATCCAGCCATGCCTGAAGCCACCTGCCCTTGGAATTTTCAGTTAAGTGAGCCAGTAAGTTTCCTTTTCTGCTTTAGTTGATTTGAGCTGGCTTTCTGTTGTGAATAGTTGAAACGCCTATGTGTAATATAATTCCCAAAGCCCTAATCACATTCTATTTATTTATAGTGCTGACCTAGCAACAGGACTGTGAAGTCCTCATGGGCAGGGACTATTATGATTGACATTTGTGTCTAATACCCAGGACACTGCATGACAGGTAGGAAGTCCTTGATGGTGTTTACCAAATGAATGAGTAAATTCAATGCATCTTAGTAAACTCAACCCTCTGTAATAATACTGCAAATAATATTGGGTTATGCATTCTGTGTATTACCTTATTTAGGTCTCACAAGATATTATTGTCCCAACTTTAAAGCTGATGATACTGAGGCTCCTAGAAGTTTAGTGACTCACCTGACGTCTTAAAGCTAATAAATTGGGGAGCAGAGATTGTAAAGCTAGGGACCATCAAGATATACCACCTCACACCCCACTTGGTAGGGTTGAGGACAGGGTGGAGGTGTTATATTTGTTTAAAAAGTGGTAAAGGAAACAATGAGGTGAATGTGGATGAAACACACAGTTTGAAACAGAGTAAAGAAAATTTTACTTGTTCCTTGGAAAAAAGAATGAAGGAACAGTATTGTTCCAGTGTGCAGGGGCTGGACGGTAGCTCATTGTTTAGAGCATGGTGCTGATAATACCAAGGTCCAACCTTGTAGCGGTCCCATTCTTGTACCAGTTCCATCCTTGTACCGGCCAGCTGCCAAAAACAAAAAACAAAACAACAGTGTGTGGAGAGGAAATGCAGATTCATCTGTCTATCAGTTTACATCTACCTGACAAATTTACAAATAAAAACAATAGGAGAGTGTGTCTTAGAAGAAAGCATAAAATGCATCCCAAGGAACCAAAAAGGAATGCCTTTTTAAAGATTTGCCATCAGAAATCAATAACATCATAATTCCTATGTGAGTTTCCCGGGTCTGCCGTTAACTACGCACCACAGACTAGGGGGCTTCAACCACGGAAATGTATTGTCTCACTTCTGGAGGCTACACGGCTGAGAGCAAGGTGTCAGCAGGGCCACACATCTGCTGAAGGTGCTAGAAAAGGATCTGATCCAGGCCTCGCTCCAGCTTTTGGTACTTCCATGGCTCATGGCAGTAAAACTTCAGTCTTCACATGGAGGTCTCCCTGTGTGTGTGGCTGTGTCCCAATTTCCCCCTTTCATAAGGACACCAGTCATACTAAATTAGGGGATCCCCAACTCCAGTATGACCTAATCTTAACTAATTACATCTGCAACCACCTTATTTCCAGATAAGGTCATATTCTGAGGTACTGAGGTTAGGACTTCAACGTATGAATTTGGGTGAGGGGACACTACTGCAGCCCATAACACTCCTCTTCATTATAGAATGACAGAGTGTCAACTTTTTTTTATTTTTATTTTTTATTTTTTAAAAAGATGACCGGTAAGGGGATCTTAACCCTTGACTTGGCGTTGTCAGCAACATGCTCACCCAGTGAGCAAACCGGTCATCCCTATATGGGATCCGAACCCGTGGCCTTGGTGTTATCAGCACCGCACTCTCCCGAGTGAGCCACGGGCCGGCCCAAGTGTCAACTTTTAAAAATTTTTCCAACTTATCTTTGTTGAGCACCAGTGGGTGACAGAAATTGAGATGAATTTATTGCTTGTAATTCTTCTATACTTGTTCCCAAGTTCCTATTCTCTGTATTCTTCCCCTCTAACATGCATGTGCAAACACGCTTACAAACAAGCACATGTGCACAGGTGCTTGCACATGTATACACACACACGTATACATTCATGCCCACATACAGCTTACATTGCCACAGAGCTACATACAGGGTTAAATCGAGGGGAAAAAAGCATGACTTGGAAAAACTGACTTTGGATTTTAACCAATCCCCCAGTGTTTGAGAAATAGTCTGAGGATTTCAGAGAGCCCTTGGGGCCTGGGACCCTGCCTTCAGTTTTGCTCCAAGTCTCTCGCACAAGAGCCCAGTGTGGGGGCTGGACGTCTGGGGCAGAGACACAGATGTCATTATTTGGATCCCCTCCTGATGCCAGCAGCTGCTACTCTCACCACCCACTGAACAGCCAGACAGCAGGTCAAACCAGAGGTGTGACCAACAGGCCAGCCCAGCAAAGATGCCCCATTTCCTTCAAGAAATGCCATATTGTGTCTGCAGCACAGCAAGGCCAGCAGAAGCCTACCAGACCTCAGCTGTCACAGGCACTGACGTCAGGAAAGGTGACCCCAGGCAAGAGATGAGTGAATAATTCTAGACTGTTTCTTTCTTCCAAATTTTGCTTCAGCTGAAAACATCAATTTTTAACTCATGTTCTTCTAGTTGGTGTGGCAAGATGGAGTTTTTGCCAAAGATCAACTTCACCTCTTAAGGATATAGGCTTGTAGAGATTAAGGCTCTGTGTGGGGTTTTTTTGGTCTGTAGTATTCCCTGTAATTTGTTTTGTTTTTGTTTTTGAGCAGGTGGGAGAAAATAATTCCCGCCTGCAATCCCCCTATGTAGATCGGATCACAGCTCACTGTTCTTCCTGCCTTTCTAACTTAAATGCCTGTCATGGATCCTCACCCAGCTGGGATCTGGAGAGTTGCTGGTTGACTTCTCGCCAGTCTTGCCGTTGTGCAGAAACAATACAGTGTTTTTTGAAGGAAACAGGGTGCTTTTGTCACTCTGGTCACACAGCTACATCTGTGGATCTGAGTTACACGCCCACACCCCTTGCTGTGACTACACGAGAGTGGGTGGTCCTTTCCCTTCCCCACTGAGGGGCGTGGCCAATGGATAAGGGTGGAGTGACGTCCACTTCCAGTAGCCTTTGTCCTCCTGTGCTTCTGCCATTCCCAGGGTACTTGCTGTCCGTTCGGTCTGAGCTTCAGCTGACTCTTGAGACTTCACATGGTTCCAGCCCTTAGCAGCAGGGCTACTTTGGCTGATGCCAAGTGGAGCAGAGGGGAGCTGTCCCCACCAGGCCCTACTGAAATAAATGTTGCCATTGTTAAATTTGGGGTTACTTACTGCAGAGCACTGGGGACTGGAAGGGCCTGTCTTCTCTTTTTTCAATGACAGTCACTGCTCCCAGTCACCCTCCTACTTAGCTGACTGGTCCTACTTCATCTCCCCTGCGGGATCCTCCTACCCCAAAGACCCCTTAAATATGGGTGGACCCCAAGTCTAACCTCACTTCTCTGTTTACTTCCCCTTTCTCCCCCTTTGGAATTCCATCTACTCTCTTGGCTCAAGGTCCCATCTAGGTGGATGTTTGGAGCCGACTTCTCACCCAAGTCTTGGTTTCCTAGACATCTCCCCTGGGGTCACTGGCTCCTGGAGTCTGAACATGGACACATCACCTTCCTTCTCAAACCTTTCGTCTCAGTCCACAGGCCTCATGCTGGATGTGCCTTCTTCTCCGCCATGTCCTGCCTCTAACTGATCGCCGAGTGGTAATTATCACACTGCCCGAGTGTAGCCTGAACCTGTTCTACCCCCTGATTTAGGCGCCTACCATCTCTCAACACCAGCTGTTGTAGTCACACTGCTCTAGTAACAGTCTCAAAATGTAAGCAGCTTAACACAAGGAAAATGTTTCCCATTCATGCAGGTGTATGATGGTCTTCAATATGGTTACTAGGGCCCAAGACTCCTTCCATATTGTGGCTCCATCCCAGCCTCTTCCACTGGATCTTCTGTTCCCAGCTGGGAGACAGGAAAGAGCTTGGAGCTTCTCCTGGGAGGTCTCAGGGGCCAGGCCTAGAAGTAGCTGCATCATTCTCACCCACGGTCCATTGGCCAGAACCAGTCACATGAACCCACCTAGAGGCAAGGAATGCTGGGAAATGTAGTCTGGTGGGGGCAGGAAGAAGAGGAGCTGAAGGCCTGAGGGGCTGCCAGTGGTGCCTGTCACTAAGCTCTCAAATCCACCCTCTGCTCCACAGAGTGACTGCTGTAAGAGGCCAGGATGGACAGAACACCCTCTGCTTAGGATACTTTGGTGGCTCTCTTATCACTTGCAAGAGGCTGACCCAGGTCCTTCAAATGGCACTGAGAGCCCCTCTCAGCTCACTTCCTGCCCCTTCCTGTCCGTCTGTTTTATGGAACAGCAATGCCCCACACATCCTGCCCACCCTACGGGTGTGGGTCTCTCTTGTCCTCTTCCCCACACCTTAGTCTGGCCACCGTCTGACCCGCCCTTGGACTCAGTCCCTGCACCAGGTGCCACCCCCTCCCCTTGCTTCTAGCACCCTGGCTCGATGTCTGTACCTGGGGCCTCATCTCAGGAGCTGATTGTGACTGTTTCTCCAAATGGAGCACTCCTGCAACGTGGGGATGCTGTGGGGATGTTTCTCTCTTGTTTCTCTGCCTCGTGCCTGGCACATAAACGCTTGATACCTGTGGATGGATTGAGTGCTTGGATGTGTTGGCTTCTCTCTTGAAGAAGGAAAACTGTGCTGGCCTATCCAGTCAAGGTGTCCACCACACCCATGTCCCCTTGCCAGGCTCCTGCCAAGGGAAAGATCTGACGAGTGCTTCATGAGAAGGGACCAGAAATCCATGAAATGGCCCCGTGTGAAATTCTGTCCCTGTAACTTGATTCTCAGGATTTCAGACCAGGAATACAGAGAGAGTCAGTCCATCCAGAGTGAAGCAGAAGCCAAAGGACACAGAAAGAGAGGGCAGAGTGCTGAGGCCACTGGGCCATGGAGCCCTGAGGGAGGCTGGCATTTCAAGGGGACAGACGCTTGGGGTGAGCATTATAAGTCAGATGAAACAATGGAGCAAAGAAAAGATCATCAGAGAAGGGATGCAGTGGTGGGGTTGTCCAGAGACGGAGTGACAGAGGCCGCTACAGGTAGCAGCTAGGTCCCCGTGCTGGCAGGGGACAGATGAGCCAACACTGCTCAGATGGCAAGACCCACTGGTCACTAGAGCCTGCATGGAGTCCCACCTCACCTCCCAGGTCTCCATCTCCATCACAGGCCCAGGACATCAGGATGTCCCCTTTTCCTGGGTCTCCATGAGTTTCAGCTTGCTTTTATTTGTAAATGCAACGTCTGATAGGCTGGTTGTTGGTTGGGAAAACTGGTAGTGTCTGGTTTCACTTCTGGGGGCTCAGACCCTTGGATTTGGAGCCGCTGGAAGCTGCTGATGGGGCCTGGAATGCGTTTTCCTCCTCCACATTCAGAACTGACTCTCGAGAAACCAACTTGCTTGGCTCATCTCCCTAAAATCTTGTGGCCTGCAGCCTTTGGGACTGGGTTTATTTATTCATTTAAATTGGATTCTGGCATTTACTTATGTTTGTTCTCTCCATAAAGACCTTTTTATTTGGGTCCTGGAGAGCTGTTTACTGCGTAGCACATGTGGCATGAAAAATGATTTGAGGAGCTGGAGGCTCCAACACTACTCCCCAGTGACCAAGGCTTGAGGAGGCGCCAGGATGGGGCTCTGCCTCCTCAGGGCACCTCTGGCCTCCAGGCAAACAGGAAGGGCTCGATCCAGATAAGAACAGCCATTTCCAAAGAGGAATGTCTACTCTCCCTAAATGCAAGGAGGTTAGAGATTAAAAGGGGTGGCAACCTCCTCCCACCCATCTTGGGAAAGATGCAAAGTCTTAGATACCAGTTGGGAGAAAACTGGATCGCAGTAATAAAAAGTACTTTTTTAAAAGAGAGCATTCCTGAGCATTTTGTTTGTTTGATTGTTTGTTTTTATCATTACTTTTTTAATTCTAAAGGGCTGAGAAGGATGAAGCTGGGTAAAGGGGCTTCAGGCGTGGTGAGACAAGTCACTGGCAAATTTTTGAGTGGTTTCAGCCCAGGATGTGGCAGGAGCTGGGTTTGCCAGGGATCCTGAAAGGAGCGGGTGGTTCAAGAGTAGAGTAAGGAGACGTATGTCACTGGCATGAATCACTCATGTGAGAAGGAGAGAAATTGGACAGTTGGTAGTAAAACAAGTCCAAGTAAAGATATTTTTTACTTTAAGAACTGGGGAGAGCCAAGCATCTTTGAAGCTGGAAGGGTTTTATGGGAAAAGAGGGAAAGAGATCAAAGAGGAAGGATGAGAGAGAAAGGAAAACTCTGAAGGAAAGAAAAAGGAGTCAGAGTCAAGAGCAGGTGAAAGGGTGGAGTTTGGCGACGAAAAATAACATTTTATTTATTTATTGGAGGCTTATGATACAGCGGGCAAGGCACTAAGCAGTTTACCTGTAATACCTAATTTAATCCTCGTAACATCCCACTGACATGGACACATTATAATACCCATTTTCCAGATGAGGAGAACAAGGCTTCCAGAGGGGAGGGGGCCTGTGCATGGTCACACTGGGCAGATTTGGAATAGGACCTCATACCGTGTCCATCAGAGGGAAACGTCTCACCCTCCAAAGATGGAAAGAGAGCGGCACCATCCAGAAGGAACAGAATTCGGGCCACAAATGTGAGCCATGTGTGTATTATAAATTTTCTGGTAGCCACATTACAAGGGTAAAAAGAAACAGGTGAAATTAATTTTAATAATATACTTGTATCTTATTTAGCCCAATATATCCAAAATGTTATCATTTCAACACATAATCCATATATGTAAATTATTAATGAGATGCTTTGCATTATTTTTTCACACTGAGCTTTAGAAACCTGATGTGTGTTGTACACGTATGGCACATCTCAATGCGGATCAGCCGCATGTCAGGTGCTCGGGAGCCACCTGTGGCTGGTGGCTATCAAGCTGGTAGACAGACAGCCAGAGAATGACTCCCTTACAAAGTCCTAAAACTGATAGCTTGGGGCTCATAAAATAAAGGATCTTCTTGTTGGCTTTAGGCCTAAGACTTGTTACCTATTTTTTTTTTAAATAAACCTTTTAATTTAAGATAATTTTAGATTTACAGAATCACTGCATTGTTAAGTATCTTGAATTTCATCATCTTCCTGTGATAGCTCAGGGTATATCAGTTGGTCGACAGAGTCCAATATATTCAGGACACAGGATCTTTGGGATTTTGAGAAGTCAGACCTAGGCTGATCCAACTACTTTGGTGATCTGAGTCGAAATTCCCTGCAAATTACTCAGAGAATTGAAACTGCGGAACGTTCCAGAATGGGTGATAACACTGGGCGTCATACAATGTGTAACTCATGATTCACTTTCTAATTATACCATACCCCCTCTCTGGGTTAGCAACAGCCTTATGGCCAACATTTACTCTGGAGGTGTGGCTGGGGCGTGGGCACAGGACAGAGGGCACCCAAACAATTGACCAGTGTCAGCAGCCGCTGGCAGCCCTGAGGAGTCCACTGGCTACCAACTGGCTACGGCAGCGCTGTCCAGTAGAAACAGAATTCGAGCCGCATATGTAATTCTAAATTTTCTAGTGGCCACATTAAAAAAGTAAAAAGAAATGAGTGGAATTTTAATGACATATGAGTATATTATTTAATCCAGCAAATCTAAAATATTACCATTTCAACAGCCCATCAATACTAAAATATTAGTGAGATACTTTACCTTATGTGGGGGAGTACTAAGTCTTCGAAATCCAATGTGCCTTTTATACCTATGCATATGACAATTTACGTGTTCCATTTTCACAGAAACTTTGTGAATTTTGTAAATTTTACAATTTACTTAAAATTTGTAAATTTCATAACATACACACTTGAGATTCGCCTTCCAACGTTTCAAACACACTTCAATAGTTTTCTAATAACTGAATCAAGTATCAGTTGTTTAAAAGTAATTTGACTGAAATTAAATTAAACTAAAAATTCAGTTCCTCAGTCACATGTGCTGATTTTCAAGTGCTTAGTAGCCACGTGTGGCCAGCGGCTGCCCTATCGGACAAGAACTGTTACCACATCGGGCATCTCCTGTTCACATCCCATTTCTTTACTCAGCTCCAGCTTCTGCCTCCCTGTCTCTCACTCTTCCAAGTGAGCATTCAGACTTGGTTTTCTTGTCATCTTTCTTCCCTTGCTCTGCACTTTTCATCCAGGTATGGCTTTGCCATATAGTTGGCTGACACCAGGAGCTTCCGCCTCTGAGATGGAGACTTAGCTGGGGCAGGCCTTGCTGTTGTCTTTCTAAATCCCCATTAACATCGGTTCTCATGAAATTATGCACGGAGCTGCGTGTACTTTGCAGGTCCTCTGCCCTGAGAAGGAGCAAAGAGTTGGTGAGGAAAATTATTCTCTACACCACTGCCTTGAATAATTTTCCTACCCACTCCTGTGGCATTTGAGCCACAGGCCGCCACTTGCCATGGCGATGCTATGTTTTTCTTGGCATCTCAATGATGGAAGCCCTCCGTGCCTTGGTCATGCTGCCCTGAGCACAACATGTCTGTTTTCTATTCCTGGCGGCTGATGAGGACTTGCTCACTGAATTTTGGGTCTTCTCTAAGTGCCTAAATTAGAGTAAGCAAATAAATAAAAGGGAAAAGGAGTTTTAGAAAATGTATTTCTGAACCACGAAAAGATAACATACAACTTCCTCAGCCACAAATACTTTACTGGGGAATTTGGGAAAAGCCTTAAGAAGATTTATCTTCCTGGCAGGGGACAATCCTGACCTGTCTGTTTTCAGCATGGTGGACATTGCACATGGGGTTGGCGCTATGTCAAGATGGTGGTTCATTGTGTTCTTAAGAAGTTTCACCTCTGGGAAGACTGTGGTACCCTTGGAGCATTTCAAGCATTGAGGTACTTTAAAGTTGGCTCATTTGGGGGTGATGATTCTGGTGGTGGTGGTGGTGGTGGTGGTGGTGATGTTGATGGTGGTGGTGGTGGTGATGATGATGTTGATGGTGGAGGTGATGATGGTGGTGATGGTGGTGGTGGTACTGGTGGTGCTGTTGATGGTGGTAGTGGTGATGTTGATGTTGATGGTGGAGGTGACGATGGTGGTGGTGGTGGTGGTGGTGATGGTGGTGGTGGTGATGTTGATGTTGATGGTGGAGGTGATGATGGTGGTGGTGGTGGTGGTGGTGATGGTGGTGGTGGTGATGTTGATGTTGATGGTGGAGGTGATGATGGTGGTGGTGGTGGTGGTGGTGATGGTGGTGGTGGTACTGGTGGTGCTGTTGATGGTGGTAGTGGTGATGTTGATGTTGATGGTGGAGGTGATGATGGTGGTGGTGGTGGAGGTGATGATGGTGGTGGTAGTGGTGGTGGTGATGGTGGTGGTGGTGCTGGTGGTGCTGTTGGTGGTGGTGGTGGTGCTGTTGATGTTGATGGTGGAGGTGATGGTGGTGGTGATGTTGATGTTGATGGTGGTGGTTGATGATGGTGGTTATGGTGGTGATGGTGATGGTTGTGGTGGTGGTGGTTGATGAAAATGATGTTGATGATGGTGATGGCGATGGTGATGGTAGTGATGGTGGTGGTGACGGTTGTGGTGCTGATGACATGCTTTAGCAATTCATTTCATCTTTCTGGACCTCAAGTATCTTCATGAGTATCACAAGGACTCACCCAGATATTCTCTAAGGTCCTTAACATTTTATGATCCCCACACTTCATTGTTCTGTCATGGTGGTGATGATAGTGATGATGATGATGCTAAGAATTAAAGTAATGCAGAAAGGCCATCAGGAATGGTAACTGGCCAAAAACAACTCTGAAGGATTTTAATTTTTGACTTTGCAATTTATGTTTTGGCTCTTGACCAAACCTATTCATGTCATCCCCTTAAAGGAAAACTCATAGTTGAAACTTCTCTTTCCTCTTTAATTATGAACGGTCAGAAGCAGTGGTACTGCATTTTAGTTCATTTTTTAAAAACCCACAGGATTTATTTACACACTCCACAAGCATTTAGTGAGCAGTGATTGCTGTAGATTGGATGCCCCTCCAACCTCATTGAGGCTTAATCCCCATGTAACTATTGAGGGTAGGCCATCCTATTATGTTAATTGAAAGGGGGCCTTGAAGAGGTGATTAGATTGTAGGACTATGCCCTAGTGAACGGATTAATGATGGTGGTCGGGGGCGTGGCTCTGAGGGTTTTAAAAAGGAGAGTTCTTGAGGAACTATCACTCTCTCTGCTCCACCATTTTCTACCATGTGAGATCCCCTGGGTTACAGTCATCACCACCAAGACCCTCACCAGATGTGTTCAATGGACTTTGGACTTCCTAGCCTCAGAAACTGTAAGCAATAAATTTCATTTTCTCACAATTTACCCCATTCTGTGTATTTTGTTATAAGCAATAGAAATGGACTAATACATTGATGATGCTATTTTAAGCCCCAAGGATTACCTGTTGAACAGACAGACTGGGGCTTATGTTCTCATCAGAGAAGACAAGATATAAGGAGGTTGATCGACAAATAAACCAGATCACTTCAGACAGTGAGAAGCATTGCAAGAGAAATTAAACGGGATAAAATGCTACAGAGTGACTACAGGACTTTGGGAGGTCAAACGGTCAAGGAAAGACTTTTGGATATTTAAGATGTAAAGTTACATAGAAAATGTAAGAGAGAGTGTTCCTTGCCTGGGGAACAGCTAGTGCAAAGGCCCTAAGCACAGACATGCTTGTTCTATTTGAGGAACAATCATGACGCCTGGTTTTCTGTCCTCTCTTAGCCGGGGGGCCACTTTTGGTAAGCTGGAGTGGTGCTCTGGGCAAGGGTTGGTTGTCCACTTTAGATACGAACTGGCGCTTAGCTGCTTGGTGGTGGTGGTGGTGGTGGCGAGTGCCATAAGATGTGAGTTGTCCACGAGGACAGGCTGTGTCTTTCATTTTTATATCTCCAACTCAGAGTTCAGCTCAATAAATGCTTGTTGAATTGGATGCAGATACTGTAATTAAGTAACTAACTGGAAAAAGAGGATCGCCCAGAGCTACCTGAGTAGCATGGGAAACCAGGCATAGGTCTAGAACTTAAGTCAGAAAAAAATTAAAGTCTGACCAGGCAGGAAAAGGGAGAGAGAAATTGGACATTCACACCCCTGTCCCCAATACCCAGCCACTTTACCAAACACAATCCTTCCAGAACTAGGAAGGGACATATAAATTATAACATATTGAAGTCCAGGTCATACAGTCATCAAAGCAGTATCTCAGAGTGATAAAGTGATCAAATGGCCAGCTACAAAATTTGAAAGTTGGTAATTTTCCATGATTACTGAAGGCCCCTTTCAATGGAACTCATGTTTAATTTCTTCAGTATTTTCTAAACTTTGGTTATTTGCCTACTACTCCACACGTTTACTGTGTGAGTGCAGCACCTGTACCAGAGACTGGCAAACCTTCTCTGAAAAGGACCAGATGGGCCATATTCCAGGATTTATGGGCCAGATGGTTTCTGTAACAACTACTCACTTCCGCCATGGTAGCATTTAAGCAGCCACAGTAATATAATATGCAAATGATGGGCGTGGCTATGTGCCCGTAAGGCTTTGTTGGCAAAAACATGTCAGACACAGAATTTGGCCCAGGGCCATAGTTTATTATTTACAACATACGTTAAAGACTCATGGTTAAAAAAAATTACAATCATTTAAAAGAAAACCTCATATCTTCCCCCTAAATGGAAAACCAGGAGCCCATGCCATGAAAAAACAACTCCAAAAGTAAATTTGATGAAAACAAGATTATTAAATTTTAACCAGGCAGATGGACAGTGCAAGGTTTGCAGCCCAAGGGCTAATCTTCCTTTTTTTAAAAAAAAGGAAATTAGGAAGTCCTTGAGAGGCATTAAAGACTCATTAGCACCAGGCTAAGTCCCTCTCCTTGTAATAATCAGTAGGATTAAAGAGAATTGGAAAGGGAACAGCTTTTTCACGATGTGACTTAATCTCATTTAAGTCCATTCAGTTTTCCACCTGAAATCATCTTGGTGACCCCCAGCAGTGGCTGTTTCTGAGAAACCCTAGGTCCGTTTATAGTAGAAGTTATACTCTAACAAGGACGAGAGACAGCATCCTAAAGGAGGTCAAGGCTGATTACCCTCCAAGAGGTAGGGAGGCACCCGGGAGCATGGCCCCCCGGCAGCATGCCTGGGGCTCAGGCCTTTGCTCTCCCCGGTCCCCTGGAGAGGAGGCAAATAAACCATCCGGGTGGTGCAGCCTCTCTCGGAGGCTGACCCAGGACACCGGCCACCCTGGCACCTGGATGATCATAAAAGGTCAAATCTGACTCACTCAGCCCTGCCCTGCCCGGCGGCAGCATGCTGTCTGGACTCTGCTGGGGACCATCCATCCGCTTGTCCTCCCGTCGGGGGTTCTGCGTGGGAGGTGGGTAACCAGGCAGCAGAGGTCGTAAAGCCTGAGCCCAGGGGACCCAGCTGATCCCAGGGAAGGAGGGACCGGGGTTTCTACAGGCAGCTCTGGTTCTCCTAAGCTTTATCCTATCAGAAATAATACACCAGGGCAGCGAAGTGGAAGGTGTGTTAGCTTAAGAGTTATCAGCCCCTGTGCCTGCGGGCGAGGCAGGACGTGGTTCCGAGAGCAGACACCGTGCTGAGCTGCAGCACAGGCAGGGCCCAGGGGAGGGCCGGAGACACCAGGCACTAGGCCTGGAACCTGCCCTGCCCAGAGCCTGAGTTGCCCCTGGAAAGTGTTGTGGGGCTCATAAAACTTGGATATTGAAGATATCAGAGGGCTCCAGCCGGAGAGTGGGGCCTGGAGAACTCTGAGACCCCAGCGGGGTTCTTCTGCCTGCCCAGGAATCCTGTGCTCCCAGCACCACCCCTCTGGGAAAGAAGGGGACAAAAAGCGTGGTAGATGCTATCAGTGCTACCACTTGTTCTCCTGGCACTCTGGGCTGGCAGCATGGAGCCGTTCCTGCCCTGCCCTCCCCAGGAGAGCCCTGTGTGGGGACTGATGGGAGTTGTCCCCTTAGGGAAGTGTGGTCTGCCCTGTCTTCCATGTCCCCAATGGACTGAGCCTCAGATGGCCCCACGGTACCTGCTTGGTACCCTGCTGCCTTTCCCTTCCTGTCTTACGTCTCTCACTTCCCTGTGGGTGTTTCCTAAGATTACCTCCCAAATTCCTCCTTGCACTCAAATCCTCATCTCAGAGTCTGCTTCCAGGGGAATCCAGCCTAAGACAGGGCATTTCACAAATAAGCACAAAAATATCCAGGGATTCATCCAGGCATTCTTTCAGGTCTGCTGCTAGCTCACATGTGCCTTGGTACAAGTAAAAGGGGGCATCCCTTCTTCTGGGTGGACCTGGAGCACATATCAGAGGAAAGAACTTAGGGAGCAGAGCATGGGCTGCATTGAGCTGGACACCCTGGGACAAGGAGCAAACCGCCCAACCATACATTCTTAAATGAGAGGAAGAAGAGCTCATCTTCTAGAAGGAACAGAAGAAGTGACTTCAAAAGAAATTAGAAACAGTTTACAATGAGCACTGTGGTGTTGGATTGGAATTGGAGTCATCAGAATGACCTCATGGTCACATGCACACACACACACAGAGATGGATAGATATAGAAATAAATGTAAATGTATGCATGCATGAATTAGCATACATACATACATTTCCTAACTCTGTCCCCTGAGAGGCCCAGAAGCAATGACACCTCATTAGCAAACACCATGCTTGCACTCAGATCTTGGTTTCTATACACTATTCTCCAACTAAGGAACAGAGGATGCTTGGAGAAATGGCTGGTTCCAGAACTGGGGCAGAGAAAACAAAGATGAGCCAGTTGTGTCAAAAAGTAAGGAAGTACTAAAAATAATGATGAATGCAGAAAAAGCACTTGATAAAATCCAACACCCCTTCATGGTAAAAACACTCAACAAATTAGGTAGAGAAGGAATGCACCTCAACACAATAAAGGCCATTATGACTAAGCCACAGCTAATATTACACTGAATAGAAAAAAATTAGAGGATTTTCCTCTAAGATGGAAAAAAGACAAGGATGCCCACTTTCCTCACTCTTATTCAACATAGTACTGGAAGATCTAGCCAGCACAATAAGGCAAGAGAAAGCAATAAAGGGCATTCAAACTGGAAAGGAGGAAGTCAAACTATCTTTATTTGCTGATGACATGATCATTTACATAGAAAACTGTAAAGACTCCACCAAAAAATTACTAGAACTAATAAACAAATTCATTATAGTAGCAGAATACAAAATCAACATGCAAATATCACTAGCCTTCCTACATGCCAATAATGAAATAGCTGAAGAAGAAATCAAGGAAGTAATCCCATTCACAATAGCTACCCCCAAAAATGAAATACCTAGGATAAATTTAATCAAGGAGGTGAAAGAGCTCTACAATAAAAACTATAAAATATTGGTGAAAAAAATTGAAGAGGACACAAATAAATAGAAAGATATCCCATGTTCTTGGATTGGAAGAATTAACATCATCAAAATGCCCATATTACCCAAAACAACCTACACATTCAAAGCAATCCCTATCAAAATACCAATGACATTCTTCACAGAAGCAGAAAAGATGATCTTAAAATTTGTATGGAACCACAAAGGACCCCATATAGCTAAAGCAATCTTGAACAAAAAGAACAAAATTGGAGGCATCACACTTCCTGACTTCAAAATATACTACAAAGCTATAGTAACCAAAACAGTATGGTATCAGCATAAAAACAGACAAACAGACCAATGGAACAGAATAGAGAGCCTGAAAATAAACCCATAAATTTACAGCCAACTGATTTTCTACAAAGGTGTCAAGAACATTCATTGGGGAAAGGACAGTCTCTTGAATAAATGGTGCTGGAAAAACTGGATATCCACATGCAGAAGATTAAAACTAGACCCCTATCTTTCACCATACACAAAAATCAATTCAAAATGGATTACAGACCTAAATTTAGACCAGAAACTATGAAACTGCTAGAAGAAAACATAGAGGAAACACTACACAAAATGGAAGTGGGCAGCACTTTTTTGAACAAAACTACTACAAAGGCACAGACAACTAATGCAAAAATAGACAACTGGAACTACATCAAACTGAAAAGCTTCTGCACAGCAAAGGTCACTATCAACAAAGTGAAGATGCAACCTACGGAATGGGAGAAAGTGGTTGCAAACTACACATCAGACACGGGGCTAATATCCAAAATACATAAGGAACTCAAACAACTCAACAGCAAAAAAAAAAAAAAAAAAAAAAAAAAGTGGTTCTCATAGAAGTAGAGAGTAGTATAATGGTTACCAGAGGCCAGAGGGGAGCGGGGAGAAGTCGTGGACTAACAGGTACAAAATGACACCAGCCGCCCTAAGTGAATCATCGTGCAGTATATGTGTGTATTGAAACAGCACTTCATACCCCACAAGTATGTACAAGTAAATGTTAAAAATTTTTAAATGATAATAAATAAATAAAAATAATGATGGGATCATGTCAAAAAGACATAGGACCCAACTTAAAGAAGCTCCTGAAGCCCAAATCCAGGAAAATGTCAGCCAAGAGAAACAAATAATGATAGTAATGGTTATCACCCAGGGAGTAAAATACATATGCATGAGTCCATACTGCTATAAATAAATGATTGATCTAATAAACCCATGGGGAAGAAAGGAAAGCTCTTCCTTAAAGTAGAATTCCAGTGACGAATGTATGGAATAGAAAAGATGATGAAGAAATGATGGAATAGAAAATCACCATTACACAAATACAATGGCACTAGCCACCGCAGGCAAGAATCACCGACAGATGCTGAAACCAGTGGGTTAAAGTTTGAAGAGAAACAGGGTGTTTGGGAGGTCTCCAAGTATCTCCTCATAAGATATTGTGTTAGCCTGTTTTCTATTGCTTATAATAGAATAACTGAAACTGGGTAATTTATAAAGAAATAGAATTTATTTCTTACAATTTTGGAGGCTGGGAAGTCCAAGGTCCAGGGAACACATCTGGTAGGGGCCTTTCTCTTGGTGGTGACTCTCCACAGCTGCACAGGGTCTCACATGGGGAGAATGGGCTGAGCAAGAGAACTAGCCTTCTCACTCACTCTCCTTATAAAGACATCAGAACCAAATCTATTACTCCATGAATGGATCACTCCATCCACAAGAGCACAGTCCTCACAATTCAATCACTTCTCAAAGGCCCCACCTTCCACATACGGTAACTGGATTTTCCACCCTCTTAACACTGTTACAATGAAGATCAAGTTTTCAATACATCAATCTTTAGGGAACACATTTGACCCACAGCAACACTTATTAATTATGAAGGGAAGATAGTAACCTTATCACAGTGGAGAAAGCTGGCAGACACCACCTTAACCAAGGTTAACATCACCAATTATAAGGTGACCATCATCTCTAGCAAGATGTATTGAGAAGGCCATAGCATCACTTCTGTGGTATTCTTGCCCCAAAAGTCATAACCTCAATGTAATCATGGAAAAACATCATAACTAAATTGACAAACATTCTACATTATTGGCAAGTATTCTTCAACAGTGTCAAGGTCATGAAAGCTATAGAAAGAGTAAGGAACTGTCTCAGACTGGAGGAGCCTGAGACACAGCAACTGAATGCAACATGGAATCCTGAGACAGCAAAAGGACATTAGTAGGACAGTTGGTGACATTTGAATAAGATCTATAGATTAGTTAATAATGTTGTATTGCTATTATTTTCCTGGTTTTGATCATTGAACTACAATCCTGTAAGATGTCATCATTACAGGAAGCTGGGTGAAGAGTGTATGGGAAATTTCTCTTCTGTTTTTGCAAATTTTGTTCATCCAAAATTATTTCAAAGTAAAAAGTTAAATAAAAAATATTGATTAGAATCAGCCAGGACACCATGAATGTGATTCTCTAATCTCTCATAAGGAATTCATGGGGTGTGTCTTCTTCCATGTGCTCCCAAGTTGAGATCCTCTCAGTCTCTGACCATCAGACTAATTGTTAAAAACACGCTGTGATGTGAGATCAACATGTTGAAAGGCACTGTAGAAAATACTAGAAAAGACAAAGAAACAAGAGAAGGCAGAAGATGGAAACTCAAGGGATGCCCCATTGTTTGGAATCAGGAAAATGGGCTATCAATGATGACGATGATGATAGTTTATTATTATTTAAAGGTGTGTTCCTGCATGTATCTCTGGAAATGTTGAGAATAAATGAATGAGCAAATGAGTGAATAGTACTTTTTATGCGGATATCAGCATATGTGTATTAGAATTAAGCCAGTTACAATTTGAGCTTTTTGAGGACCAGGGCAGTACTTTTTGTATTATTATATCACCAGAATGCTCTGTGAAATGGCATGTTAAGTATTAACATTGCTACTACTAATCATAACCAAAAGCTGTGTTTGCTATAGAGCTCTGCTATTACATTCACATTTCTCTCCTTATAGGCAATTGGCTTGGAAGCCATCTTCCCAAAATGTCTTCTCAAGCTGTCTTCTCAATAGTGATTGGTCTTATCAATGTGATGGATGAGTGAACCAAGCCAGAAGGGGTGGAAGGGGCCCGGTTGTGGGGTGAGGAAGGGACCTCATTAACTATCCCCTAGAGGATCGGATGGACGGTGTGAAGGAACATCAATGAAGAGCTTGGTAAAGGAAGTCAAGGTAGTAATGGAGAACTGTACGGCAGATACTGAGGTGGAAATGACCAGGGTAAGGCCAACCTGGATCCCAATCCTCTATCCCCCTGCACAACCTTGTCAATCTTTCTTTGTGGCACTTATCACAGTTGTGAGGTCTTTGACAAATGACTGTCTCCTCCCAAACTCCAAGCTCTGCATGGACAAGGCCATGTGGAGCTTTGGGTCACCATTGTAGCCTAAGCACTTAGTTCAGTCTGGCACACAGTAGGTGCCTAATCAATATCTGTCAAATGAATGAATGAAACTCCAGATTTCCTTTCCTGCCCCTCCAATTGCTCATCATCCCAAGTCAGACACACCAGCATTTGAATTCTGGCTCTGCTGTTGACTGTGTGACCTGGAGTAAGTTCTCTGAGCTTTGGTTTGTTCATCTTTAAAATGGGGATGATGACAATTATCACACATCCTGCATAAGGTTGTTCTGAGGGTTAAATGAGTTCATGAAAATGCTTGGAACAGGGCCTTGTGGATAATAAGTACTTAATACATGAAACCCACCTCTTGGCTGAAGTTCTTCAACAGTCAGTTAGGATGTATCAGGTCTCTATTTCCTTGATAATGCTGAGTCACAATCACAAAGCCTTGGTGGCATACAATGATCAGTGTTTATTGCTTATGCACTTGGAGTCAGGGGGCTGCCGGTTGGCTCTGTGGATCTTGGCTTGGCTTGTTCACATGTCTGAGAGTCAGCTGACTTTTGGCTGATGTAGGTTGTTCTTGATGGCACAAGAGGGGTGACTCAGCATGATTCCACATGCCTCATCCTCTAGCAGGTCCACTGAGGCACAATCTCAAAGGTATAGAAGGTGTGGGGGAGGTGCAAGAGAACAAGTGGAAACATGCAAAGCCTCTTGAGCCTGAGCTTGGAGCTGACCCATGTCACTTCTGCCTCATTCTGCTGGCCAAAGCCAGTCTCACACTGGAGCCCAGAGTCAGAGTGGGAAGGCCACTGCAAAGTTACACAGAAAGGGAAATGCAAACTGAAACTACAGAAAGCTACCACAATACATCCACTAGAATGACTAAAGTAAAAAAGACAGACAATAGCAAGTATTGGCAAGGAGGTAGAGCGACTGGAACTTTCACACACTGCTGATGGGAATGCAAAATGGTAGAGCTCTGGAAGAGTCTGGTGGAACTTATAATTGAACATAAATTTGCCAGGGGAACCAGCAACCCCTCTCTTAGGTGTTTACCAGAGAGAAATGGAAGTTATGTCCACACAAAGACTTGTATGCAAATGTCCATAGTATTGGGCTAGCTTTTTGTGGTAGCACCAACAGAAACGACTCAAATGTCCATCAGCTGCGTGAATGGACGAGCAAATTGTGGTATATCCTTCCTATGGCAAACTGCTCAGCAATGGAACAGAATGCATTATTACCAAGGCACACAAGAACGTGAACAGATCAAAATGTGTTTTGCTAAGTGAAAGGAGCAAAACACAAAAGGCTACATACTATATGAAAGCATTTGAATGAAATGCTAGTACAGGCAAAAGTATAGTGATGAGAGGTCAGTGGTTGCCTGGGGCTGGGAGTCGGATGAGTTTTGACTGCAAAGGGGCACGAGGGAATTCTTTGGGGTCATCAAAATGTTCTAGATCTTGTTCGTAGTGATTATTACATGACTGTAGACGATTACAAAAGTTCATCAAACTGTATTTGTAAGTAAAGCAAAATAAAGCTGGAAAAAATAAAGTACTTAGCAAAGGAGTGAAGAATTGGGGGCGTTCATGCAGCCACAATGGAGGGGACACAGAACACCCTAAGGTCTTGCCGTAAGTGTGCCCCAAACAGAATGGGTTTGAAAAAGGTCAGGTGAGACTCCAGCCCAGAGCCTGCCATTCCAGACACATTCCGCGGTCACGTACGTGATGGAGGTGGGGGCCAGGGGACTGAGTGGGACAACACAGAGCCACATTATTACCTGGAAATCCAACACGATTAGGTCAGAGCAGCAGCTCAACCTCAGCCCGGTTCCAGCATGAGTACAAATGATGTGTCAGCCTGTGTAAACCCCTTCCATCCCCCCTGCTCTGACAGATCAAAATAAATACAACCCTCTGGGTGTCCAGACTCCTGCCAGAGGTTCTCGCGTTCACCTTGTCACCCAGACTCGAAACCTCCAACTCCTCACCCACTTCTGGCGCCAACTTCCAATTAGCTACAAAGTCTTGGGGATTCCGCCTTTGAAATGTTTGCACGTGCCTTTTTCTTTCTTGATTCTGCTCCCCCCACCCACCCCCGCCCTCTCCCATCTAACTCCAGCTGTGATGGTCAGTCGTCTCCCAGCCTAGCAGCCTAGGTGTGGGGTCAAGGGCAGAATGACAGAGTGATGTGGCTTGGCCTGGGCCCTCCATAAGACACCCAGTGTTTCCCACTGCCACCCAGACACAAGTCTAGACTTGCATCCTCCTCCAGCATTTCTTCCCTTAAAAACATCCCCTCCCCCTCAACATCTTGGTGGCCAAACACACCTACCTCATGCTTTCTTTCATAATGGTGATGAAATATTCAGACATTCAAGAAATATATACATAACAAACACCCAGGTACCTACGACCTGTGTTTCAGAGATAAAATATTTCAAATCATTTGAGACCCTTGGCACCCCACCCTGTCTCATGCCACCTCACCCTGGCAGTGACCACTACTCTGACCTGGGCATTTATCATTCCCTGTGTGTCTTCACTTATGACAACCTGTGTACGCATTCCCCAAGCAGTGCATACAACATGGTCTTGCATGGTTTAGAACCTCTTAGATGTGGATCGGTGTCACGCATGTTGTCTTAGTCTGCCTTCTCTTAACAGCAGCTCCTGAGAGGATCTGGTGCCCAGAGTTTCTGGGGGAGGCGAGCCAGGGAGTCCAGTGAGGAGGGGTGCGAAGGAAAGGCAATGAGCTGGCCAGGGTGCCGCTGGGGCTCTCCAGGGGGCGTGTGTCCCCCTTTGGGCCAAGGAAGCTGGGGCATACTTGGATCTCCACTCCCAGCCCTCCTGGCGGAAGGCTGCTCTGCAGGCTTTAAAGCTCTGGCACTTCCGGTCGGCCATGTTGGTCACGTGCTGCTCCTGCGGGCAGAGGAAGTCGCTGGGGCGGGAACCGCAAGTGCCACATGCAGGAACCACGACAGGTGGCAAGGTGCTCATGTGGGCTCAGGAGATATGGGTGTGGAATCAGCAGCAGCCGCCATGGTATTCTTCTGCAACTCGGTTTTTTCCTCTCACTGTTGTTTTCTGAAATATATCCGTGTTAAGATGTAGCCCTAGTAGTTTTTTTTGTTTTGTTTTTGTTTTTAGCTTTTGGAAATTTTATTTATTTTTACTGTAGCAAAATAAACAAAATATATAATTTATCTTTAGTGACATTTAGTATATCCACAATGGTGTGTGGTCATCACATTTATCTAGTTCCAGAGCATTTTGATCTCGCCATCGGGAAACACCCCATCCATTAAGTAATCACTCCCCATTTCCTCGCTCCCTCCAGCCCCTGACAACCACCAATCTGCTTTCTGTCTCTATGGATTTCCCTATTCTGGACGTTTCATATAAACAGAATCATATGATAGATGGCCTATTGTGACTGGCGTCTTTCACTCAGCCTCATGTTTTCAAGGTTCATCCATGTTGGAGCATGTGTCAGAACGCATTCCTCTTTCTAGCTAAATAATATTCCATTGCATTTACATATGTGTGTGTGTGTATAAATATGTATATATATACACACATCCCTTTTTTTTATCCATTCATCTGTTGACAGACACTTGGGTGCTTCCATCTTTCGGCTGTCGTAAATAGTGCTGCAGTGATCATTCATGTACGGGTTTTTGTGAGAACACCTGTTTTCCATTCTTTTAGGTATTTACCCAAAAGCGGAATTGCTGGGTCACAAAGAAATTCTCTGTTTAACTTTCTGAGGAACTGACAGACTGTTCCTACAGTGGCTGCACCATTTTACTTTCCCACCAGCAGTGCACGAAGTTCCAATTTTCCGCATCCTCGCCAACACTTGTTACATTTGGCTTGTTTGATTCTTGCCATCCTCATGTGTGTGGAGCACGTTCCTTTGTCTTCATCTGCCACACTGATCACTCCATTCCCCTGACATTTAGGTTGTTTCTGATGTGCGTTTATTATATACCACAGTGCTGTGAACCCTCTTGTACGTGACTGTCTGGCCTGTGTTCTTGACTTTGGATTTTGCTTCTACACCACTCCCATTTGGAAATGTCTTTCCTGCCCTCTTCATGTCATTTCCACCTGGAAGGCTCAGCTCAAGCCACAGCTCTGGCACTGTCATTGAGATCTCTGCTGGCCAATGCGGCAGCCACTAGCCTCACAAGGCCCTGAGCATGCAGAAGGTGGCCAGTCCAGATTGAGATGTGCCATAAGCATAAAATACACACTGAATCTCAAAGACATAATATGGAAAAAAACACAAAATAGCTCATTAGTAACATTCTGCATTGATTACATGTTGAAATGAAAATGGGTTAAATATATATTGGGTTAAATAAAATGTTTATTAAAATTAATTTCACCTGTTTCTTTTTACTTTCTTAAAAATGTGGCTACTAGAGAGTTTAAAATCATGTTTGTGGCTTGCATTGGTGGCTCATGTTTTATTTCTCGTGGACAGTGCTGTTCTAGATCATTCATTTGCATTGTCACGAGTTCCCTCAAATGGTTTGTTTCCGTTTCTTCACCTCAATTGTAAACTTCTTGTGAGACAGGCCATGTCTCATATATCTTTCATTCCTCCAGCCCAGAGTAGCTTTGCAGACAGCAGAAACATAGGCAGAGTAATCTTTCTAAAAGTAGATGTAATCATGTCAACACCCTCCCAACCCCAGCTCTATTCTCCCTCAACACCTTTTGATGATTTCCTGCTGACTTGAGAATAAAGTAAAACTTTTCAACGGGGCTGCAAGACCCTGTGGGGTCTGTCCCCTGCCCACCTTTTCACACTCCTGTCATCCTTTGTGCCCAGCCACCTTGGCCTTCTTTCTTACTTCCTCCCACCACAGGACCTTTGCCCGTGCCATTTTCTGCTGAGGATGCCCTTTCTTTCCTTCATCACCTGGTAACTTCTGTCCACTCTTCAGATGTGAGGTCAAACAGACCAGGCTGACTCCCGTCAAGGCTCAGGGCCACAGGAAGCTCCCCACACCCAAAACACAGCAAATGCTGCAAAGCATCTTCTTGAGCTAATTTGTGTGCTCCCTGAGAATCCCTGACCCTGTTCACCATACAAGTAACAACACTGCAACATGCTCCCCACACTAGCTGGAGGACATGCGAACCAGGGGTTTCTATACCAGGGTCTCAAGTGTCTCCAAAATGGAACTTCTGGCCAAGAATAACATTGGTAATAAGATGCCTCATGTCAATTTTATGGACTGCAAACACTTTCCAGTTTGGCCCTGAGATAAGTTACAGGCCTGAATAGACCTGGAGAGGCTGCCAAAATGTTTCTCAGTCACTCTTCTAAAAATGTCTTTGTCCTTGACTTTGGGGCTGGCCACCCCAGGCCAGGGCAGGGAAAGCGGCCTGTGGCTCCTTACTAGGAGGTCATTACTGCGGCTATGAGGCTACTGGATGGGGCAAGCCAGCCCACGCCGGGCAGCCAAACCATTGCTGTCATCCCGGATTGGGACATCTGAGCCACAGAAGGACATGAGCTTCTTTCAGGCCGATCATGCTTGCCAGATTTTGGTAGAACTGATGCCAGATTTCGCATGGAGGCAGGAGATCCTTTATCCTGCAGCCTGAGGAATAAACAGACGCTAGCATATCTATAAGCAAGAGTGGGCAGGAAGACAACACCTCCAAATCAAGTCATGAGTGGTACCGGGCCTTATAATACTCTGTGTCACTCTTTCTGCATTGTGTAATTTTTTAAAAGCTCTTTATTGAAATGAAACATACACAAAAAGATGGCACAAATCCTGTGTGTACAGCTCAAAAAATTTTTATACATGAACACACCCATGTAACCAGCACCCAGATGACAGATCATCCCCTTCTCAGTTCCCCAAATGCCCTCTTTGGGTCCCATTCCAGGTCCTGTATAAACTCTACCCAGCCACCATTCTGAGTCCTAACTCTACAGGGACATTTGCCAGTTTCTAACCTCTATGTAAGTGGAACCAAACAGTATGTGCACTCTCGTGTCTTGCTCAACGTCCTGTTTATGAGGTTCACCCGTGCTGGGTGTGGCACGTGCATGTGGATTCTCATTGTCCTGTTGTCTCACACGGTGTGAATATACCACATTTGTCCTGTTCACCTATTGATGGGTCTTTGGGTAATTCTCAAGTTTTTGGTTGTTACAAAGAGTTCCGTTATGAATGTTCTAGTATGTGACTTTCGGTGAACATATGTACACATTTTTATTGAGTATATACCAGGAGTAGAGCGGCTAGGTGATAGGGTAAGTGGAAGTTCAACGTTCTAAACAGTCCACTGTTTTCCAAAATGACTGCACCGTTTTACATTCCTGCCTGTCATATGAAAGTTCCAATCGATGCACATCCTCGTCAATACTTGGTACAGTCAGTCCTGTTCATTTCGGCCATCCTTGCAGTATGTACAGGTAGATATGAATATTAAATATCCATAATTAAAAAGTCCAAGTACTTAGAAAGTTTGGAGGAGGGAACATTACTTCCTTTGTGTGGGGGGTTTAGAAGGGACCTAGAGATGTTTTTCTTGTTTGTTTTTAACTCTAATTTTTTTTTTTTTTTTGAGCAGGTCATATGCTCCCATGGTTCAGACCTCCTCACGTATAAAAAGAAACATGGTGAAGAATATGTGTCTCTGATTAAAGCAAGGAGGGCCCACTCTCCCTCCCACCCCCAGGCTCCCAGCCCCGGGCAGCTGCGCTCTCTCTGGGGCAGCCCACCCAGTGGGTCAGGCGAGCTCCTGGCCCCATCCTAGGCCAGGGGAGGACAGGCTCATTCTCAGCTCATAAACTTGCTCACTGGCATTTACAGCCAGTGTTTGATCTTTCAAAGGAGTCTTCTAGAGCTCACCAAGTTCCCCATGTCACAGGGTTATTTATGACCCGTGGCACCCACCATCCCTCTACTCACTTTATATAGGTATTTATTTACATATACATAGATTTTTCTTTACCAACTTCATTTGGAGCCAGGGTGATGAAAACAAAATAGGCATGACCTCATGGGCAGCAGGAGTCTCAGTGGCAGCTGCGGCGGCCCTTCCTCGGTCTGCTCCTTTTGGGGCACTCTGGCTGCTGGGAGTGGAGGGACGGGATCTGGGAGCTGTGGATGCTGGGGTTGCTTTCTGGTGCGTGATTAAGAGGCAGTCTGGACTGAAGAAGTGAACTATGTGGATTCTAAACCTGACTCTACCTACTACCTAACTCTTTGTGCCTCAGTTTCCACATCTGCTAAATAGGATCATCATGAAAATTAAATGAGGTGACTCATATAACGGGCTTAGAGCAACCTCTGGCACTCAGTAAGGGCTTTATAAGGGTTAGCTGCTATCATTAACAGGGAGGATGACAGGGCTAAGAAAATCATAGCCCTACACTGAATGACCCCTACCCCCCACCCTCATTTGTCAGGGACTACAGGATTTCTGAGACACGAGACTTTCAGTGCTAAACTGGGGAAGTCTTGGCAATCTGGGACACGTTAGTTACCTTACATAGCCTTACAATTGGATGAACCAGCCGAGTCCCTTTTCTTTACTTCAGCAGAAAAACCAAACATGTAAACAAATATTCATTAGGCATTTGTTCATTTAATAAATATTTAGGGACTTCTGCTCTGTGCCAGATGCTGTTCAAGGTTCTGGGGACACAGGAGAGAATAAAACGATATTTCTGATGAGCCCATGGAGCTCACATTCCAGTGGGCAAGACCGATAACAAACAAACAAATACAAAGGTACTTCAAAAAGTTTGTGGAAAAATAGAATTGAAACATAATATGAATCCTCCTTTTTGAAGGACCCTCACATATACACTGTCCGGTAGGTGTGGCTGCTGATAGGCAAAGGTGAAATGTGCTAAGAGAAAAGAGCATGATAGAGGATAACTAAAATAGGGAGGTTAAAGATAAACCCTTTCAGAAGATGACATTTGAGCAGGAAAATAAATAAAGAAAGGGAGCAAGCCATGAGACTATCTGTTCCAGGCAGGAGGAACAGCGAGTGTGGAAGCCCTGAGGTGGGAATGTGCCAGCTCCAAAGTGCTGTGCCTAGGTAACAGGCTAATAGATCTTATCTCAGCCAACCTTAACCATGCCCTTGTGGAAGCCAACACTAGGCACTGCGGGGATGCGAAAATGAGCCACGTCAGTTAGACGTGGGGCTCTGGAAAGTTTAGCTGAGAAAGATAATATGGCACCATGAAAAGGATTCCAGACAAAGAGGTGGAAGACTGGAGCCTCCACTTGGGTGTTGGGTGACCCTAGTCGTGTCACTTAACCTCTCTGGACTTCCCTCTTCTTGAGCTTAAAAGTGGGAAATCAGAGGAAATGACTTCACTCTTCAGAGAGAGCAATTGGCCACAAGGTCTGATTTTAAGATGCTACTTTAGGGGACTGTGATAGAGCAGGAGGGACTGTACTTTCCCAAGAGTATTTGTCCCTGGCAGTCACTGAGGCCCAAAGCAGAGCTGTGGATCTGGGTTCTTGACCCAGCTCAAAGCTGAGGAGACTCCCTAAAGCCTTGGAGCTTTCTCGAGTGTGCCCAGGGGTGCCTGTGCCCACCTGTGCAATGGGACAAATGGAGGTCAGAGAAGAAAGCAGCTCTCTTGCAAGCAAGAGTTCCAGAAGTGGGTGCTGTTGGGGTCTCCCGGGCAGAGAAGAATAGATTGCAACTTCATTTCAAGTCTCTTTCTGAGAAAACCTGAAAGCAAATGCCCTGTGGGCTTGATGCTGAGAGTCTAAATCCAGCACTTGCTAGTTCATCCAAAGCTGCTTTTTAACGAAAATTCATAGCTCTGCTTGTGTGTGAAGTGGGTTAGAAGCCTGATTTCCTGGCCTGGTTTTCACAGTGGAATAGGAACCCTGCCCCTTGTCCATTTGCTTTTCAGACAAACAGGTATATTGCTTGTAACTTGCATGGTCTACTCCTGGCTCTCCTTAGAGAGTACAGTTGGACCCGGTCCAGTCTATAGCAGTGCTGCCCCCATAATTCAGGGAGAGGAGAGGCAGCCCTACCTACAGCCCGTTTCTGGGACAGAGCCCCTGTTCTGAACCATAGGCCTCTTGCCTCACAGATGCAGCTGATTGGAGAGGAGGTGACAACTCAATGTCAGCAGCCAACCCATTGGCTGGCAACCAAGGAGCAAGCTTAGCATGAAGACTTCCCCCAACCAGGATAAGCAGGACCAACAAGACTTTCCCTCTGGGTATCTGAATTGGGACTATAGAGTGGATTAGCTGGGTGGTGAGAGGAGCAGAAAGGCATGAGGTTGAGGGGAGACATAAGAAGAAAGAACCATGGCAAGCCACAAGCAAGGCAACCTATGACTAAGATACTCTGAATAGAACTCAAGGGCATCTGAATGATAGAGAGAAGATACGCAAAAAGACAGAGAAAAGATATGCTGGCGGGTGTGCTCTGGAGGAAAGCATCCTCATGTTCTGCATCTGAGGTCTTTGCACCTTCTTGGGAATTAGAACTTCCCAGTTTCTACCTCTGAGAGACCCTATACCCCAGAGTTGCTGCACTTAGCCATATAGGGTGTGCAGTGTACATCTTGGGAAGTGGGAATGCCATACATAAGTGACAGCACCTTCTGCAATTGTGTGGTATATACAACATCTACAACTGTACATGACAGGTAATCTTTTTGGTTATTCAGTGACTGCCAAATATCTATTGTATATTTATTTATTCATTCATTGAACACGTGATCTAGGAATGTTTTAACTGCCTGGCACTGTTGAAGACACTAGGGATTCAGGAATAAATAAGATAGACATGCTCCCTTTTCTCAAGAGGAGGGGAGAGAGAAAATAAACAAGTAAACAAGATAATTTCCGAGTGGCAACTGCTAAGAAGGCAAAATGAAACAGCGTAATATGACAGCTAGTGACTTGAGGGTGAGAGGCTGCATTAATTAGGTCGTCAGGAAAGCCCTCTCTAAGGAGGCGATGTTCAGACACAGATTTGGAGAATGAGTAAGAGCCTTGCATGTGAAGTCTGAGGGAAGGCTGTTTCGTGTGGAGGAACAGCAAGTGCAAAAGCCCTGAGACAGGAGTTGCTGCAGACAGGGCCGGGTCATGTAGGGCCTTGCAGAATTTATTCTAATTCTGATGAAAAGCATTTGGAAGGCATTAGCATTTATTATAGCTTTGTAATACTCCCATTACTTGAGTAAGCCAACGTGGTCTCTTTTCTTTGCAACTAAAATAGCTGAAATAGCACAGTTTGTTGGAGTATTAATGTTACTCCTCCACTCCTGAAAAAGGGTCTATCTTCAGATCAAACGAGACCATAAGGAGTCTTCACACTTGAACCAAATCAGATTAGCTTCTTGAAGAATTTCCTTCAATGAATTGGCTTTCATCCAAGGTTATTTCAAAAAACCATCATGGGAATCCTACATTTGCATTTGCTATAAAAATGGTTCTCAAAACTGCAATTAGGTATCCCTTTTTAAAGCCCAACATAAGAACTTGGTATTAGAAATAAACTAAAGGATTGCCATTTCCTTCTTTCTATAATGAGAGAGATGAGCCTTCCTGTGTCTTCCTTTTGACCTGGCTACCAGGAAGCTCAGGGCTAAATCAAATGCTTCATCATAGAAATTGCTAATCTTTATGGTTAGCACAGTTACTCCCTCTTTCACTGAACCTGACTTACTGTTTCTACCATACTAACCTTTTTTATTTTATTATTTAAAGATACCCTTTGTTGTAAGCTGTCTCAAATTCTTTTTTTGGAGAGAGGTGGGGATATAAATAAAGGCTTTATGCATTCAAGGTTTAAGCATTTGCAAAGTCTGATTGACCTAGTTTCCTAAGATTTAAGACTTGTCTTAAGAAAAACAAACACAAATTTCATTTCTTACAATTAGCTTTGGGGTTAGAAATGAAAACAAATATATCTCCTGAAATAGTTAATTATTCTCCCATGGCCTGACATTTGCGGCTGAGACAAGCCCACTTTATTTCTGACACCGCCTCCCTGGGTGGCATCTGTGTCCGTCCTTACCGGGTGATATGAACCTTCAGAATGGGGACCCAGAAAAGCAGAAGAGAAACTGATTTCAATTAAAAAGTCACTTGTGCATGAACTGACAGCTCGCCTGAGCTACCTCTGACAGCCTGGGAACCTGTCATGTTTCCACTTTGCAAGGATGACTATATTCCTTCAAGTGGCAGTCTAATTAACTGGGTTTCTTACAGCCTCCCACGTTGGTATAAGTTTGCTGGGATGTTTCCAGAGCTGGGGCGTGGGCGAGACCTGTCACTGTGCCCTTTAACAACAAGCCTTTGCAAAAAGAGGCCACTCAGGCTGCCTGTGGGGCATCTCTCACCGAGGGGGCGAGGCTGTGGGTGGCATTTCCTCTGCCCTGGGACTGCAGCATCTCAACTCTTACTCCCTGGAAGGGAAATAGCACCAGTATTTTCATTATGTTCCAGAGGCTGCAATTCTTTTATCTTAAAAATGCGAAAGAAAGAAAGGAAGGAAGGAAGGAAGGAAGGAAGGAAGGAAGGAAGGAAGGAAGGAAGGAAGGAAGGAAGGAAGGAAGGAAGGAAGGAAAGAAAAAGAAAATTAAATAGGCAAGATTGAGGAATAGTCCAGAATGAGAACCATTGGTGCTTATGAGTTGAAACAGACCAGTGGTTCTCAGAGTGTGGTCCTCGGACTACCAGCATCACCTGGGAACTTGGCAGAAATACACCTTCTCAGCCCAACTCCGGACCTGCTGAATCAGAAACTCACGGGCAGGGCCCAGAGATCTGTTTTTTCAGGCTCTCCGGGTGATTTGGATTTTCACTCGAGTCGGAGGACCACTGAAATGGAGCAGAGCGTTCCTGTTTATTTTTGGAAGTTTTGAGACCGTTTAACCTGACCCGTGCACGTAACTGAGATGGGGGTTGAGGAGGTAAAGCAAGGATTAAGTCTGGATTCTAGTCTTCAGCCTGCTTTGTCCTGTCCCTTCTCCCACATTTATCAAGAGGAGGGAAGAGCGGTGGAGAGGAGGGTCTGCAGGGAGGGGGAGGGAAAGAGGAAAAGAGTGTTCAAGAATATACAGCCATGTGTTACAACCTTCACTGATGATAAACAGAAGACTCATAATTAATCAAGAAAATGACTGATCGTGGGGAGTGCTATAAAGAAAGGGAAAAAAACCAAAAATGTTTCTGAGAAAAACTGCATTTCGTTGAGCAGTGGTCAGGCCTCACCGCGCCCTGCCCTGTCCACGGGCAATGTCTAGACACATTTTTGGCTGTGTGTGTGCAGTGGGAGGAGGCGACACATGCTACTGGCATCGGGTGGCGAGAGGCCAGGAACGCCGCTTAACACCCTACAATGCACAGGATGGCCCCACAGCAAAGAATGACCCAGCCCCAAATGTCAATACTGCTGAGGCTGAGGACTCCTGGCTTAGAGTCCTCAGGGAAAGCATCTCCCAGGAGGTGACATTCAAGCTGAGACCTGAATGATAAGAAGAAACTGTCAGAGGTTGAATTGTGTTCCCGAAAAAGATATGTTGAAGTCCTATCTTCCGTGTCTGTGAACGGGACTTTATTTGGAAACAAGGTCTTTGCAGATGCAGTCACATCAAGATGAAGTCATTCGGGTGGACCCTCATCCGACATGACTGGTATCGTGGCAGGAAGAGGAGAGACTCAGAGACAGACACGCTCACAGGGGAGATGATGCGAAGAGGCCCAGGGGAAAGGCCCCGTGCAGGTGGAGGCAGAGATCCGAGCGACCGTGTATAAGCCCGGGAACGCCAAGGGTGGCCAGCAGCCACCAGAAGCTGGGAGAGGCCTGGGACACACTCTCCTGCAGAGCCTCCAGAAGGAGCCCACTGTGATTTCAGACTTTCGGCCTCAGGAACCGATTTCTGTTGTTTTCAGCTGCCCAGTTCCTGATACCCGTTACAGAAGCCCTAGAAACGAATACTGAGACCAACCGAGCAAAGGAAGGGAAGAGCACCGCAGGCAGAGGGCACAGTGGGGGCAAAAGCCCGCAGTCAGGTAAGGCAGGGTGAGACTGAGAACAGGAAGGGGGCCAGGGTGTCAGATGCCAGAGCACAGGGACAGGCCTGGGAACAGTCCCACGTGAGAGCTGCCCACTGCGGGAGAGAAACATTCTCATCCCCAGAGACTGGAGACAAGGCCAGCAGAAATCCATACAAACCAACCTTGTTAAAATAACTCTCATCTTCCTTTAGCCTGCCCCTATACTTTAGTTCCTTTTCCATGAGAGCATAAAAACATTTTAGTATAAAAACATTTGGGTTTTGCCTCTTCTTTGATTTTTCATTTTCCTATGGGAGCGCCCATGTCACATACAACTTACGTTAAATCAATTTGTATGCTTTTCTCCCATTAATCTGTCTTATATTAGTTTAATTCTCAGGAGCAGCTGAAGACCCCAAGAGCATAGAAGTAAAGATTTGCCTCCCACGGGGTGGCTTCCAGGAGAGAACTAGAAACATGTTTCTATTTGTTGGGGTTTCCTGGACAGAGAAGAAGAATTTACAAGTTTATTTCAAAATCTCTTTCTCAGCGACCTTGTAAACAGGCTTGATGTTGAGGGTCTTAATCTAGCACTTGCTGGTTCATCCAAAGCTGTTATTTCATGAAAAATCGTAGCTTTGCCTATGTGGGATGAAGCCTGATTCCTTGCTGGGTTTTCATGATGGAATAGGAGTCCTGCCTTTGTCAATCTGCTGCCCTGGTAGTAGCAGGAGAGATGGAGAAGTGAGCAGATGGAAGAGAATCCTCATGGTTTACTATGCACTAGACGTGGGGGTGAGGGAAAGGGTTGAGTCCCTGCTGACCCCTGTGAGCAGCTGGCATGGGGATAAACTTGTAGGGGATTCCACACCCCTGGGCCTGATGTCTGGGGAAACAGATGAGAAGGACAAGATGCTGGACACCTCCTTGGAGAGGAGTCACTAGGGCAATCACAGTCCCGGGTAGTTCATTTATTCCCTGGAAATGAGAAACTCAGCCATCCCCAGTGGAGCCTGGCACCCATTCCCATGGCTATGGGCAGATCCCCAGAGGAGGATCAGTCCCCTTCATGAGCCACGAGGGCTCCAAGGGCCCTCACCTCCCTGAGTTTCACCAGCATCCGACACTGACCAGCTCACAAGCGTGGCGTCTGGCCCCTGCAGATTGTGGATGAAATACAGCCACCCGCTGCCATCTGTCATCTGTGATATCTGAAACTTAGGGAGCCCGCCAGGCTGTGTGTGAATTTCACATTCATTCTGCAACACGACGGGGCCCCCTTGGAGCCAATAATGGCACTGGGAGAACTTTTACAAAAAGACATGAACATTTCCTTTCCTTTCATTGCCCTAAAATTGTACGAACAGGCTTTGGTCCACATTTGAACTTCCCAGAATAAGGTGATTTTTGTTTTTCTCTTTTGATTTTCTTGGTTACCTGCTGTTCAGTCTCTCGGCTGTGCTGCTTGAGAATTTTGGGAGAAGGATTTCTAAGCCCATTTGTCAGCTCTGGTTTGCGATCATGATATGCTTAGAAAAGAAGATTCCATACCATGTGGTCTTCCTTAGTCCAAACTGGGCAGGTGTCCACAGTCCCAGTTTTCTGTGGGTGCCAGAATCAAACCACAAAATATCTCTTACAGACCATCAAGCAGGCTGCCGTTTATCTGCTGGGTCAATGTGAATCTGAACAACTTTCATGTCCTCGCTGTCCTCATGCTTTGCAATCAGAGAGGGTGAAGGACTTGTCTGAGATCACTCAGCAAAACAATCTGCATGCCGTTTTTTTAAATGCATAACACGGAAAGGGGATAAATACCCACCTCCTCACCTTCATTCAGAAGGCCCCTCAATTATTTAAAAACAACATAAATAAGAACTGGTAAGAGTCCCATTTTACTGCCACAGCTGTAGGAACATACCCAGCCACCCCCCATGAAAGAATGATACCACTTTATTGAACTGATCACGGTCATATGGCATATTTGGTCAATTAAATGTGCACACAGGGATGTGTTTTACTTCCAGGTGGAAACTTTAAGAGACAACATATGCCTAGTCTCATCACCTTTTCCCTCTGTTAGGAGACTGGTGGTGTTCCAGACTGAAGCTGCTCCATCAGCCTGGGTCTTTCTTAGTTCTAGTCTTTTGTGCTAAGGAGAGAGGAATTCTCCTCCTCCAAGGAAGACATCAATCAATCACATTTTACATAAGAGTTTGATAATGATGTGAACAGTTCAAAAATAAAATGTGTTGCTTTTTGATTAAGTGGGATCTTGGCTAGACAGCAAGAGGGGAGTCAATGGTGTGGTAAAGCTGGCTCACCCAGGTTACTGGAGGTGACCTGTGCACCTCTTCCCAATGCCATGTTCAGGGACACCATGGGAATTGGCAAATGCTGCAGCACAGTCTTTTTTCTTTTCCCTCAAGATAGCCAGTTGTTCAATATTTGTCAGCACTCTCCTAGAAATCATTCACTAGTCCATCCATCCATTCATTTATTGATTCATCCCTAAACCCTAAACAAGCACCTACTAACACTCTGCTAGGTGCCGGGTACCAAAGAAGGAGTCAGCAAAAACCTAAGACTCATTGCCCAGAGTATCTTGCCAATACGCTGTTACTAAAACCTGTGTTTGGGCCGGCCCGTGGCTCACTCGGGAGAGTGCGGTGCTGATAACACCAAGGCCCCGGGTTCGGATCCCATATACGGATGGCCGGTTTGCTCACTGGCTGAGCGTGGTGCTCACAACACCAAGTCAAGGGTTAAGATCCCCTTACCGGTCATCTTTGAAAAAAAAAAAAAAAACCTGTGTTTATTTTAAGAAGAATTTATTCCATATGTTTCTGACCCTCTTTCATTTAAGTCACCCAAACTACATTTGGACAGAGTTGTTTGATATCCATGAAAATTCCAGATCGTAATTTCTTTCTTCTTCAATAAGAGAACATCAGACTCTACCTGGAACTGTGACCCTACCAGCCTCTTGAGGGTCAGGCAGCCAGGGGACCTCTCCACCCACTCCAGCCTAAGAAGAGACAAGAGAAGGCAGAACATTTTCAGGAAAATCCTAAGAATGCCAAGGTTATAGTAGATGGTGAAAGATCTCATCTGTATCACAAGGGCATGGGGGAAATGTAAGATAGGCTGGAGTTGAATTCCTGCTTGTTGATTGCGTGCTGAGTGTAAGGTCTTGATGCCTGACTATCTTTAAAAACATGAATCGGGGAGTGGGGAGGCTGCTGGTCACAAGACCAGGGGCTGGCCGTTCTCAAATTGTTTGGTCATGGGCTATAGTGGGTTGCATGGTGATCCCTCAAGAGTTGCATCTACATCCATATCCCTGGAACCTGTGAATGGGACCTTTTTTGGAAAAATAAGATATAATTGAGTTAAGAATCCTGGGATGAGATCATCCTGGGTCATACAGGTGAGCCATAAATCCAATGACAAGTGTCCTTTTAAAGAGAAAGGACTAGGGTGGTCTGAGACAGAGAAGAGGATGGCAGAGAGACTGGCTGCCGACAGACCCCTCACCCTGCGATCCCATATCCCAAGAGCCCATTAGGCTAAGGGCTTTCTAAAGGTGCTTTCACAAGTAATTCATCGACTCTCCCTCCTTGCCTGCAATTGCCCCCACACCCCACTGAGAAATGTCATTTCTCTGACTTGTTACAGGATACCAAGGGTGAGTTAGACTCTCCTGGTCTCAACTCCTGTTTTCTGAGAATTCTCCTACTGGAAAAAAGTCCTTGCTTCTTGTTCTGGCATCAAGATAACGAGTTGTGGACCTTCTGCCGCTGAGAGTTCCTGGCCGGCTGAGACGCGTGTCCCCAGATACCCGTCAACTTGGCAGCCTCCTGTTCCCTGAAAGACCAGACAGGGTGAGGACCCTGCACTTCCTCCTGCACGGAATGTGTGTGAGGGCCTGCTGGGAATCCGCAGGAAAGAGCACAGAAAAAGTGACAGGTTCCACGTGTAGCTGAAATTCCCGTCTTCAAACTGCAATAAGCAGCACTGAGTTTCACTGTTGGTTTTTGTATTCACCATTTTCACCTTTCTGGATAAATTACCAAGCAATTCTATCACGGTTTCCTGATCCATAAAATCAGGGTGATGACAAATCATTCTTCCTCCTCCTCTTGTAAGAGAGATAAAATACATTGAAGTGTTTTGAGAAAGTCAAGTCAGCCGAGACATGAAAAGCTCCTTCCCTCCTCTGTTCCTTCCAGAAACATTTATTGAATCTCCAGCACATAGGTGCCACAATACAAAGATGACAAAGACCCTGGTTGGTTACCTGCAGCACTTAAATATATGCACATCACTTGCAAATAGACTTCTCCCACAAACCCAGTTTTACCTGGGCCAGTTGGGATTCTGGAAGTCCTGGCTTTCACCAGCTGTGTGAGCTAAATTAGCAGCAGCATCACACTGTCATGCTTTGCTGGAACAACCCTAGCTATCTGTGGCACCCAAGATATCACATTAACTTGAAGCTCTGTGCATATGTCACAACTTCATTTGTGACCAGAGGGTCATGTGGAAAAAGTCAGAATCAAGTTGTGACAGGATAAAAAGGGATCTAAATGTCCAGCTTCCCACCCTCAGTTTTGGGAGACTCGTCTGTCTGGCAAAGGTGAATGCAAGAGGGGAATTAGGCAAGAGGGACATGGTGGTGCTGCTCCCAGCTGCCTTGCTGATCTCTCTTCACATCCGGGATTATTCCATCTGCACCTCTCTCTCTGCTAAAACCCACCACAGGCTCCAAAATCTTCAACAGCACAAACATTAAAGAAGAGAAGAGAGGGGCTCTTCAGTTTGCTCACATGGTCAGCTTTCCAGATTTCAAGTTGACAAAGTAGGCTTAGATTTGGCTGTTCAACACCCCTAGCAAACCCTTCAAACTTCAAACCTACCAGTGACCTTTCCATCAAATCAGCATGTAGAAGAAGTCAACACAGGCCCTAGTGGAACTGGCCTTGTGGGATTAGCAGAATAATTACAAGGAAATCTGACTTCACTGGGGGCGGGGGGGAGCTGCATAAGACAAAAGTTCTTCAGGAGAAGAAAAAAGAAAACAAAAGAAAGGAAGAAAAGGACCCAGAAAATGCACAGAGGTTAACCTACCCGTGAATTAGAGATCCTCCATGGTAAAGACCCACTAGTTTTAGAAGAGATACATCTTTCCAGGAGCTCCTACTATGTGCCAGACACTGTTCTAAATGCCTATGTGTCTTGCCTAATTTAGCCCCAGAGCACAGACTTCTCACTACTGCAATTAAGAAGGACATGACCACAGTGGGACAAGGACCAGCCAGAGCAGAATTCCCAAAATAAAGAAGTTCAAATCATTGCAGAAAACAATCAACACATGGGGCCAAAGATGCAAAGATCCTGAAAGATCCTGAGAGCACGGACAAAGACTGAGAAGGAAGTTAACAGAGATGAGAGGACTGGGAGAGAAGATGTAAGTTCTTCAACTTCCCAAGTAGAAAAGACAGATTTTTTTCAAAGAAGCCTAAAGCAGGAAACCTCTGGGGACTCTTCTGCTATCAGGACCAAGACCAAAATTTAATTTTCAAAAACATTAAAGAAAGTGGTGAAAGCTAAGAAAGTGGTCCATATGGATAATTACATAAACATAATTACGTGAGAGGGATGTTCTTACCCTGGCAAACCTTCACAAAATTTACCACGTAAGTACCATTTTATCAGATATCAGTAGGAAAAGATTGTTAAGAACTCGAAGGACTGAAAGAAAGGGGAAAGAGTTTTTAAAAATCTTGCCATGCTAGAAAAGTGTCTATAAAGACAAGAATATTTTAGACAAAACTAAATAATGTAAATTAGGATGGGGCACTTTTGAGTTAAGATGGTTGATTGAACATATGCATCTGACTGTGTTCTTTCTCAAAACATCACTAAAACTACAAGAAAGGCAGTTCTTTTTCTTTCTTTTTTTTTTTTTTTTGGTGTTTTAAAGGCTTAAAGGAGAGGAAAATTTTGGAAGCTGAGAAGTGGATAGATGAGTAGTAACTGACTTAGCATGCTCAAAAAACCCAAATCTTATACTAGAAGTAGGAAAAGCTGAGAACTAAAAGGATGGTCTACTTGTCATGGGTGATGCTAAAATGCTGATATTTTCCATTTAAACATACTATTATGTCATTGAAAACAGAACATACTTCACACATCAAAATCATTATAGGAAAGGGACAATGAGGAAGCCTAGCTAAGAGAAAATGAAATCAAGTGGCCAACAAGGAAAGCAAAACCATTATAATAATAAATGTAAATAGTCCAGATTCACCCATTAAAAAGCATAGGGTCTCAAAGTAGACTTTTATAAGAGAAATAGATATAGAAAAGCTAAAAATAATAGTAAATAATTTTCAATCAAATTCATGTAACAGGAAATAGATTAATATTTAATAAGGTAGTATATAAAGCAAAATATTCATCAAAGTATAAATTGGTTATTACTAAAAAGTGATAGTAATCAACTGAAGATAAGGCATTCATGAATTATACACTAAATAACAATAATATAAAATGAACAGAATAGAAACTAGTAACAATGTAGGAACAAATTAATAAGGGCAGAGTATGTTAAAGATTTGCAAGACCAGGACAGGAATAAAGGAAACAAGCAAGAAATTGAATGCACATAACTTACAGACTTGCCAAACCAATACTATACAGGCAGAAATTAGATCTCTGTCTTTGTCCACTCAGGCTACTATAATAAAATAGCATAGACTGGGTGGATTACAAACGACAGAAATTTATTTCTCACAGTTCCAGAGGCTGGAAAGTCCAAGATCAAGGCACTGGCAGATTGGTTTCTGGTGAGCACCTGCTCTTGACTTCACAGATGGCACCTTCTTGCTGTGTCCTCACATGGTGGAAAGGATAAAGCAGCTCTCTAGGGTCTCTTGTATAAGGGCACTAATCTTATTTATGAGGGCTCTGCCATTAGGATTCAATCACCACTCAAAGGCCTCACCTCCTAATATCACCACATGGGTGATTAAGTTAAACATTAAATTAAAATTTGGGGAGAGGGACACAAACATTTAGACCACAGCAACCTCCTTTTGAGTGTTCATAGTTCTTATATAAAACTTACCCACAAAAACTCAATTTATTCAACAGAAGCAAAATGTATACCAGTGCTCAGTGCAGCACTATCTATAAAAGTCAAAATTTAGAAACAACCTGCATGCCCAACACTAGGCGAATGGTTTTATAATTCATGGTATAGCAACATGATGAAATATTGCAGAGCTATGTAGGATCATTATGAAGACCTGGTGGAAACATGGGGAACTGTTTGATATGCCAATTTAAAATGTATCAATACATTTTGTGTACATTTTATTGCATAACAAGTGGAAGAAAATGTCAAAAAATAAAGTTAGCTATATACAGGATGATCAAATTATCATTGCTTTATTACATTATGTAATCTTATTTTTCAATTTAAAAATATGTAAAATAAGTCAAAATAAGACAAAAAAACAGGGAAAAGAGAACAGGACTCCCTTACTTGATATCTTATCTTCTCTCAGTAGGTTTTTAAATATTTTGTAATCCCTGGGTAGTTAAGGTTTGGATGCTAAGTGATGATCTGAATTCTTTTACCATTTGGACAGGTCAAAACTTGTTGATAAATATTCCTTTGGGACAGAAATGAAGAAATTATTTATTAGACACCAAACCAAAGATGGTGGTCCAAAGATAGAAGATCCATTTCCTCAAATCCTGGGACCCATGTAGCTAGCTTGCCCCCCATATCTCATTGCATGCATTGTGCATGTATGTGTTCCTGAGTGTGCACGTACATGCACATGCAGGAAAGGATCTCCATTTCTAAGTATCCACAGCCTCTGACTGAGTTCTCTTGTTCATGCCACACCTAAGCAGCTCATTTTGGATTTCATATGGCAGAGTGGAGAGTTTGATGCAGAAGAAGTTTCCCTGGAACTTTTGACCTGTATGAAGAGATTTCAACTTTGCAGTGAAAACTTTAAAATAAAATAAAATAAACATGTTACTTCTGGAGAAGGGTCCTGTGGATATTCTGACATTTTTTTCCGAGGATATGTTCTCCACAGACAGTAAAGAGGTTGTGGGGTAAGAGAAAGAGAAGAAACACATGTTTGGCACCCACCATTTTTTGGAACAGAGTTCAAAACCCATTCTCCATTTTGGTGAAAAATCTACAGTCTGACAAATCTTCAACCTTTTTGAAGATGGACACAGTTTTTGTAAACAGCCTAAAGTAATTCAGAGTTCAGAGTGGTGAATAAGCGTGGTAATTTATCTTGTTAATGATGTCATTATGAAAGCAGGTATAGCTCAATAAGATTGATTTCCGTGTATAATTTACAGGCCGCCTTGAAAAGGAATTTATAAAGATGATATTAACAGCAGGGTCATTACTAGAGTATGTGTAAAACACTCCAAGGTCATTACTTTGAAGGAAAACACTTGTTTGAGTTAAAAGATTTCAGATATTGTTCAAAAAGTTTGATTTTATTATTTTAGAGATTATCTCACCCTTTTAAAAATGAGAAGAAATGCTATTGGTTTTTCTCATATTAGAAAAGTGTACATGGAAATAATACATTAAAGAATACAGAAGGACACAAAGAAGAAAATGTCACCCATGATTATTTTCAGAGATATTCATAGTTGAAATGTATGTATGTTTGTGAATCACTGATTTTTTATTTAGATTTACAGACTTTTTATTGGGATGTAGATCTTAAAAGAGATATTATTTTCAGAGGTTTCTTTCCCCTTTATTGTAATGTAATGAGTGAATGAGTAAAGATTTTTCTTTTCAGTAAAAAGCAGATTTTACTTTTATTTTCCAAAACCATTTTTAGCTTACCTTTAAGAAACAATGCCTTTAGGCCTCGTTGTGCCAGCAGATTATATTGTTTATTCCATTGGGACAAATGTTGGAAAGAGCTCCTTTGGCATTCATTTATATGAAATTATTATTCATTAAGATGAAATTATTTTTGTAATAGTTCCTAAGAACATAGATCTTTTTAATAGACTCAAATTGTACAGAATATTGTATTTTTCTTACTGACAGTATTGGGAATGTTTTCCCTTATAATTATTATTTTATAACATAACTCTTAATGATGGCATTGTATTAGTTCATCTTGATGATGTGCCATAATTTATACAACCAATCATCTACTGTTGTACATTTAGATTGATTTCCTTGTTTTGGGACATTCTTAGAAACATAACAAAATAAAACATTCTTAGAAATAAACCTACATGCATATTGCTATGAACTGAATGTTTGTGTACCCCCCAAATTCACATGTTGAAATCCTAACCCCCAATGTGATGGCCTTAGGAGGTGGGGTCTTTGGGAGGTGATTAGGTCATGAAGGTGGAGCTCTCAGGAATGGGATTAGTGTTCTTATAAAGAGATCTCAGAGTGTTCCCTAGCCCTTTACACCATGTGAGGACACAGGAAGAGCTGCGGTCTGCAGCCAGAAAGTGGGCCCTCACCAGAACCCGACCATGCTGGCACCTTGATCTTGGACTTCCAGCCTCCAGAACAGTAAGAAATGCATTTCCATGGTTATAAGCTACCCAGTCCATGGCACTTTGTTATAGCAGCCCAAACTGACAAAGACACACATCTATGCTCATTCTTTAAGACACATTTCTACAAGTGGTAGCATCCAGTCGAAGAGTATAAACATTTCAGTTTTGTTGTTAACAATCTTCTAGAAATATCTCATGTTTTACTCCCATTGTGTATAAAAGGGGCCCCTTTTCCAACACCTTTGCCAGAACTGGGTGTTCAAAGTTAAAAGCTGATTTTGTCAAATTAATATGCCATAAGTATATCACTATTTTAAATAGTATTTTACAACTACTGGGATTGAACAATTTCACATATATTTATAGGCAATTTGTATTTTTGTTTCTAAAAAATTTCATAAACAAATCTCTTCCTCCCTATCCTTCACAGAACCTTGGGAAGTGCTTCTCTTATGCATAAATATCAGTTAATTAACTGACCCTTCCCTCCCCAGGCTACCCAGGAGATGGGACACCCTGGGCAAACATTACCACTCAGGTAACCCAACAGCAAGCATGGGCACATGCACTGCGGGCCACGACACACTGGGCATCTGCTACGTGATTTCGTGCTTTTTCTCTTCTCGTTCTCAAAACAACTCAGTGAGAGAGATGGTACTACTTTGACATCTTACAGAGGAGCGAATAGGGCTAAGTAACTTGCTCGATTGTGTGGCTGGTGAGAAGTGGAGTCTGGGTCTCTACGCTAGATGGTCTGACCAGAGTCCACACCCCAAATGTCACAAGATTCATATTCCTAAAACCCTCAGCTGTGACCGCCCTCCATCCCCTGTGGACTACAGTGTGACTGCCTAATCATTGCAGGCTCCTGATGTCTCACTTCAACTCACCTTTCCAATGCAAACTCCTGCTTCTCATAACACTCACGCTTGGGGCCCAGACCAGCTCCTACCTTAGTCATGCACTAAATACTACACCTTGTGCCTTGCTGCTCTGGCTCCCCTCATCCAGAATGCCCTCCAAACCCCCACGGCAATCCAGCAAATCTTCCGGAATCCAGAGTCAGGCTCTCTTCTTCCACAAAGCCAGGCACTTTCCTACCTCTGGGCCTTTGCTCTTGTTGTGCCTAAATAAATGCTCTTCCCCCAGATGCCCGTATGGATCAGTCCTTCACTTCATTCAGGTCTTTACTCAAGTGTCACTTTCTTAGTGAGGACTTCCCTGGTCCCCGCCCGCCACACACACACACATTGCTTCCTGTCCCTCCCCCCACTTAATCTTTCTATTCATTTAACACTATCTAACATACTACATGTTTTGCACATTTAAATTGTTAATTATCTGCTTCCTGTTTCCCCAAGAATATGAGGACAGAGATCTCTATTTTGTTCGCTGTGTATTTCCCTCACCTGAAATACTGCCCAGCACATAGTGGTTGCTCAGTAAACATGTCTAGGAGAAGCAGGTAACTTAATGGGGGCTCTCCCAGCCACACCTCTCCTGTGTGTGTATTATGTCCCCTGAATGTCACTGTTCTAAGTGACCTGTGCTCCATCTGCACAGTGAGCAGGACCATGCTCCACACTCAGAAGGCACAAGATAAATATGCTGGAAAGTGGAAGACCTTTCTGGAACCCCACATGCTCCCAAGGACTTTAGGGCATCCCTACCTGCCCATCCCTACCTGTCTGGGAAAGGGACTACTGCCAGTTTAAGGCAGGGGGATCCCAAGCCAGAAATGCCCAGGATTGGGCCTAGCTCCATCCAGGGCTGTGTGACTTTGGGCAAGTTACTCAACCTTGCTGGGCCACGGTTACCTCCCTGTAAATGGCTGTGTCACAGAGTTTCTTGAGAATCAGATAATATGACATGCCATAAAGCATTTAGCGTGCATCTGGCAGGTAGTAAGCATTAGATGAATATTAGGCAGAAGCTCGAGCAGTAGCCAAATACTTCATCTTTTCACATCTTCTGTTTTTTTTTTTTTTTCTTAATTTTATTTTGTCGATATACAATGTGGTTGATTATTGTGGCCCTTTACCGAAACCCCCCTCCCTCCTCCCTCTGCCCCCTCCCACCCAACCATGTCCTTTCTGTTTGCTTGTCATATCAACTTCAAGGTTGTAGTTGTTATGTCTTCTATCTTCTGGTTTTTAAACTAAAGATCTCCAGGCATTTCTTTTAAGTGGTAGTTTGTCTAAAAATACGGCCACCAACAATTCCTCCCACCTGGCAGGCATGTGCCACTCCTCCCAGGAAAAGGTAGAGTCTATCTTCCCCCACCCTTGAATCTGGACTCATTTTGTGACTTGTTTCAACCAGCAGAATGTGGCGGAAATGACACTGTGCCAGTTCTGGGCCTTAGCTTTAAAGGCTTGGTGGGTTCCACTTTCACCATCTTGGGATCTGGTCACCGCAGAAAGAGGCTCAGACGATAGATACCACATGGAAAGAGAGAGAGAGAACAAAAACTGAGCCGTTCTGCCTCAATCCAGTCGCCAGTCGAATGAGTAACCCCAGGGCAGACCGAGTGGAGCAGAACTGCTCAGTTGACTCCAGCCAACCCCCAGAATCATGAGAAAGAATAAATTGCTGATGTTTTAACATGCTAAATCTTGGGGTGATTTGTTATGCCGCAGTGGATAGCTAAACCACTGTAGTATTTCATTTTGCTTCCCCCCTCCCCCCCATAATGGTGTCATGAATCATTTACGGAAGGAAGACTTATTTTAAAATACTATGCCATCACTGGGGAACCGAGGCCAGAAAGTTTGTGAAATGAACTTAGCAAATCTGTAATGAACCCAGGACTGGAAACCAGCCGACCCTTGGCCTTTCAAAGAGGCCAACTGCAATATTGGCGGCCTGTCCTGAAACTTCCACCCAGCCACGTCCCAGTGAGCAATTAGAGCTGAACAGGTCGCAGACAGCCCCAAGCCCGTCCAGGGCAGCCATAAGTAGCAATCTCCCTTGGCACCTGAGGAGAAACCCCTGCAGGAGCCTGCTGGGGGCTTGAGCCAGACAGCGGCTCATTCATAAAGACCCCCCTGGGACTTGACACGGAATTACAGAAGCAAATTGATGTGCTCCTTAAGGACCTCTTTTAACTTCTCCATTTCAAGATAAAGGGACGTCCCTTCGTCAAGGAAGCCTGCTGTTTCCCTGCAGCTGACGGTTTTTTTCTAGTGGCCACATTCAGACAAGTGAATTCCGGTGGAGTCCAAACAGCCTACATTCCTGGATTTTTTTTCTTTTTTTGAAGTCAACTGGAACCTACATCCCTCACCCCCCATCTCATTTGACGAGTTAATCCACCTCTTCTCTCTCTGCAGTGCTTCTGTGCTCACCAGGCAGCTGGACATCCCCAAACTCTGTGGGAAAGTGATGTCCTCTCCTTTGCTATCAACCAACAGCCAGGATTGATCAAATACCCACTAAATTCCTGGAGGAAGGTCCAAATTCCTTACCCTTCCTCAGCTACAAATCTAAGCAAATGAGAAGTAAAACACCAAGAAGGAGAAACAGTAAAATTAGCACATGTAGATGCATTTTTACATCGTAAGATTTATTATTTTCTAATTACTCGGTTTCAACTGAAAGGCAATTTCCAGCCACTTTTGGTTTAACTTGATTTTTGTAGCCAGCTCAGCAGTGCCCTTGATTCATCTGTGGGTGGTGACACTATTTTGCTAACCAGATGGAGAGGAAAGGTTAGGTTAGAGGATCTCCCCACTTGACTGAAAGAGCCACGGACAGCTGACTTTCTGTGTCTCAGAAACAGAAATGACATAAAATCCCCTTAGATACCAAAAACTGTGTGAAAATGCAGAGCCTACATGTTAAGAGCTTTAATCCATCCTGCAAGGAAGGTTCTGGAAAAAATATAAATAACACCCAATAAAAGGGAAAATTTAGTTATAGGAGAGGTCTGTGACCTAGTGTGTCCAATAGAACTTTCTGCAATGATGGAAATGGTCTATATCTTCACTTGCCAACTGTGGCAACTGAGCCCTTGAAATGTGGACACTACAACTGGTGAACCAAAAATTGTTTTTAATTTAAATTTAAATGGCCACATGTGGCCTGGCTACTATATCATACAGCACCGCTCTATGCAGATATCCAGGCCTGAGAAGCAACAGGAAAGTCAGAAGATTAGCAACTTGAGAATTTGCTTTCCGGATGTCAATGCTTCCCATTTCAAGTAATTTTACTACGAAAATGTCCCTTTCAGTTCCCTTCCAACATCTCTGAAAGATCAAAAAGATTTTATTTAGAGCCCCTGTTACAGGGAGTGCTCATTTGGATTCCGTAAACACCGGTGTCCCAAGTTGGACTCATTATTGCTTACGAAGTTTAAACCCACTGAGAGAAGGAAACAAAACAAAACACTTTAAATGTTTCTAAAAATGTGTGCCAGCTTCCGTTCAAACAGACGACTGAAATATCTGCGTGACAGGGATGAAATCGAAGCCCAATACTGACGTCGTGAAATCCTTGTTTTGCATGAATCTTTCTGATTTTTATTATGGAGGCTGCTTTTCATTTCCGTTGAAATAAGCATAGGGCATCCGAGAAAGAACAAAAGCCACATTTTTCTTTAATTGGACCTGTTATTCTGAGTTTGGGTGGACAACTTAATAAGGAATTCAAAGCCCAAGTGGGTGAGGCTCAGATCCCAAATTTCAGCCTAGAATTATGTTCATTTAAAACATTCTTTGTGGGCTAGGGGAAGGTGGATGGGGATAGGGAGGGTAGAGCAGAGGGGAAAGTGATGGGCCAGAAGGAAAGTTGAATAAACGATGCCACATCTGCCCACAGCGGGTGCCCACCTGGGGGTCAAGGGCGGCCAGTACTGGGCAGATGGAAGCAGCTCATCCAAGCAGCTCCTGCTGCTTCCTGGACCCCCAGACCGAGGGGTCCCTGACCCTTTAAAAGCAGCCCTCCCCTGGGCTCCAGCACTGTCCCCTCCTTCTACCATTTGGCTGGACATGCTGAGACCTGCTTCCCACGTGGCACGTGCCTTTTGTAAAACTGTTGGCCAAAAATGACCTTGTGGTATGATTTCTTCCAGGGCTCTCTGCTTTTCACTTTAACTCAAAGGTATGGCCAAACCGAGTGGGACGTCCACCAACTGACCACGAGAACAAGGGGATTTGGGGCTGGGCATCCAGGTCCCCAGAAGTTACCCCAAGCAACTCTTGGGGACACTTTCCAAATGCTGCCCACTTCTTTTTTCTACCCCCCAGGCCTGCCACCCTTTCCTGGATCCTGGGTTTCCTTTCTCCTTCTCCCTTTTCCTTTTTGTCCTCTCCTATATTTTTGCGTAAGAGCTCCAAAATCTGTCTGCAATGCAGCCACTTCTCCATCCCCCCAACCAAGGCCACCACTCCAGTGCAAGTCGCCCAGCTCACCCAATAACTAAAGCAGCCCTTCATGGGCTCCCCTTCCACTTCTGCTGCCCTGAATCCATTCCACACACGAGAGCCAGCGTGATCTTTGTAAAAACATAAAATCAATTATGCCATTGTCCTGGACTGATTGTTTTAGCTCCGACTTCTCTAAAACATTTCACGTCGTGATGCAGACACGCACCTGTGAATGTGTCACATGCTGTTAGAGCTATCCTTACCATGTGCAACACATTCTGGTATTTTTTTTTTTCTGTTCTATTCTATCTTATTTCATTTATTTTTAATTCTGATCATGACCCATTAAACTGGTTTTATAACCTATCAAACGGTCTCAAGTATACTAGAACAAATCTATACTCCCTTTGCAGATCAATAAGACCCTCTATGATCTGACCCGAGTTCACCTTCCTGATCTCATTGCTCCCACCTTCCCCATGCCCACCAGGCTGTACCCATGCCAGCCTCCTTACCCTTCCTCCAACAGGGTAAACTTGTCCCTGCCTCAGGGTCTCTGCACCTGCTGTTTCCTCTGCTTGGAACACTGTCCTCAGCCCTCCAGACCTTGCTCAGACATCAGGTCCCCCCTACCCTGATCATCCTCCCTGAAGAAGTCACTCTCATCTCCATTCTGTCACTGTGCCTTATTTTGTGCTTAATATGTGTCATGAGTTGACGTATCTTATTTACTTGTGTTCTTTTCCACTGATTCTTCCCCTGCCCCTGGAACAGAAGATCCAGTTCACCCCAGCATCCCGCATCTGTGGTTCTCATACTTTACTGAGCATCAGTGTCCACTGGAGGGCGTGTGGGCTCTCCCACTCCCAGAGTCTCCAATTCATAGATCCAGGATGGAGCCTGAGAATCTGCATTTCTAACAAGTCCCCAGGGGACACTGGTGCTGCTGGTGCAGTGACCACGTGTGAGAGCCACTGGGCTATGAGGATGTCCACACACGGTAGGTGCCTAAAAACCAACTACTCACTAAATGCATGACTGAGAGCCAGTTGTAGAGTTTCAGAGGGGAAAAGGGAGCATGCTTTGTACTGCATGGCATTGGATGTTTGACTATGACACTGTATCCCCAACACTATCACATGAACTATGCAAATGCCTGCTCTCTCCAGATCTCGGTTCTTTGCCCAGAAATAAAGCATTTGAACTAGTCATTTTTGTGTCGGTGTCATAAACGGCATTATTTTTTAAAGTATTTGGTTCTAAAACGTTCTTTATTTACTCTTCTGGCCACTTAGACCATTGTTCCCGGAAACACATCGATTTCTTTGGGTCCATCCTGGTGGTTGCTTTGACAGCTTTGAAAACAAACCAAATGTCCATCAGCAGGTGAGCGGATAGATAAAATGTGGTCTATTCATACAGTGGAATGCTAGTCAGTGATTAAAAAGGAACAAACTATTAATACACCCGCCCAACAACATGGATAAGCCTCAAGAACATGCTAAGGGAAAGAATTCAGACACACAAGACTACATTTTATATGGCTCCATGTACGTAAAATTTCTAGAAAAGTCAAAACCATAGAGATGGAAAGCAGATCAATGGTTGCCTGGGATGACTATAAAGTCACAAGGGAACTTTCTGGGGTGATTAAAGTGTTCTAAAACTGGATTACGGTGATGGTTGCATAACTGTATACATTTTATAAAGCTCATTAAACTGTGCACTTCAAATGGGTGGATTCTACGGTTTGTGAATTACACCCCGATAAGGCTGTTTAAATTTTTTTTGAAAAGCAAAACTTTGTGCATTACCTTCCATGGGCTCTTTCTAAAAGGAAGTCGACAGGGCTAAGAACTGGAGTGAAGGATCCAAAACTCTCAACGGATTCGGGGCAGATGATCACTGTTTACACAGAGGAAGGGGAAGCCACCACATAGTCCCAGGCAGAGCCAGGCATGAGTCAGCAGAACAGCCCCATCAGTTACCAGAGCTCTGATGGTCTGGCCAGCTGTGGGAGATTCCCACAAACCTTGCCATCAGAGTCTCAGCTTTTAGGGACTGAAGCAAGTTCTCTCTGTGTGATTTTGAAAACCAGTCTGCACCCTCTTATAAATGTACTCTCTTTAAAAATATAAAAACTGTGCAGCACAGAGGTATATAATGAGAAGTCACCACCTTTGAAAATTATCTATACACTCATCCACTCATTTAACAAATAGTTATTGAGTCCTTGTCATGTGCCAGGCATGGTGCTGGGTTTGGGAAATACTTTGTGAGCAAGAACAGAAGTATTCTCTGCCCTGCCAGGATTTAAGCCTAGAGTAGGAAAAAACATTGGTCAGATAATCCTGCACATCAAGGAAAAATTGCAATGTAAGGAGTTCTACAAAGGAGACATTCATGTACTAAGAGAGCCTAAAGCAGGGGCATTTGACCCACTTAGAAAACCAAGGAAACTTCTCTAGGCTGTACAGCTGAAATATAAATGGGAGGTATGAGCTAACTAGGCAAAAGGTAAGGGAACAGCATTTCAGGCAGAAGGAACAGCATGTGCAAAGACTGTGTAGGAGGGAAGACAGTGAACGTGGGAGATTAGCCAAAGGTCAGGGTAGCTTGGAATGGAGAAGACAAGAGAGGCCGCAGGGGAAGAGGCTGGAGAGGGGGGCCCGGCTGAGCCAGGCGGGAGCTTTCCAGGACATCATAAAGAGCTGGTTTTACCCTCAGAGCAATGGGAGTCATCTATTAGTTTTAACTGGAGTGTGTCATGATCAGATTTGCATTTCAAGAGTCTCACTCTGGCTGCTGTGTAGAGAATGGATAGCAGGGTCGGCAAGGGGCAAGTGGGTCAATCAGCAGACCATTGTCTGGACAAGAGATGATGGTGGCCTGGACTAGGAAGGTAACACTAGAGACAGGAAACTGAATGGATGGATGGATTTGAGAAGTAATCAGAACTACCATTGACAGGACTTGGTGGAGGATATGGGGGAAGAGGAGCAGTCAGGAGAGCTGTGTGGAATGTGGGTATAAGCAACTGGATGGGCCAGATTGGGGGAAAAGCCTTTAGATCGTGAGTTTGATGGTGAATGTGAGAAGTTTGAGGCAAACCCAGAGGAATGTCGAGCAGGGAATTGGATATGTGGACCTGCAACTCAAGGGAGAGTTCTGGGCAGGCCTCATCCAGAATGATTCCAGAGACTGGACTGATCATCACAACCAATGTGACAATCGCCTTCTGCAATACTCGACCTTGGCTGTCAAGGTCGTCCTCTGTCTATGCAACCTTCATCTCACTCCTTCCCAGCTTTGATGGAGAGAGATGATCAGCAGCCCCACTCCTGCTGTAATATCTGTCTTTTAGGCAACAAGCAAAGGTCATTTTTACCTTCGCATGTTCACTCCATGACAAGTTCCTAGCAGCAGATGAAAAGTCTCAGAGTCCAGTATTGAACTGTCTGCATTTGGCTGTTCTTGCCTATGAAACACCCAGTTAGAAATGACCTCAAGGCAAGAAACACAGAGAGAAAAGGGAAGGAGATGTCCCAAAAAACAAAGTGTGTAATGTAGCAGATTTGAGAAGAGAAAAGGGAAAAAGAACATTGATGTTTTTTTTTTTTTTAAATGAATAGATCAAAAATTGAGGCATATATTATTGTCTGCTAAGTAAGCCAAGGGCAAGAGTAAAAAACCTCTTAAGTTAGTCATCAGGGCAATACAAATTAAAACTACAAGGAGACACCACTAAAATGACTAAAATTAAGATTGAGAATACCAAGTATCAGCAAGAAGGTGAAACAACTGGAATTTTCACACACTGTCAAATCATATAGCCATGTCAGAAAACAGTTTTACCATTTCTTATGAAGTTCAACGTATACCTACCATACAACCCAGCAAATCCACTTCTAGGTGTTTACCCAGAGAAATGAAGACATATGTTCACACAAAGATTTGTACACAAATGCAGATAGCAATTTTATTCCTAATCACCAAAAACTGGAAACAACCCAAATGTCCATCAACAAGTGAATGGTAAACACACTGTGGTATGTCCATACAATGGAATACTATTCAGCAATAAAAAGGAATGAACTATTGATACGTGCAATGATATGGATAAATCTCCAAACTATGCTGAGTGAAGGGAGCCAGGCCAAAAAAAAAAAGAGTACATACTTTATGTATGTATGATTTATATAATACTCTGGAAAAGACAAATCTAATCCAGCAATAGTGGTTGCCCAAGGCTGGAGACAGTGGGGGGATTGGCTGGAAGTGGGGGATGCTTCCCATATTGTACAAGGGAACCTGTGGGGGAGGCTGTAATATTTTGTAACTTGATCATGGTGGTGGTTAGCTGGGTGCATATACATTTGTCAAAACTCACTCGACTGTACACTTCAAACAGGTGCATTTTATTACATGTAAATAATACTTTAATAATACGTTATTAATTGACAGTTCTTTTTATTGAAACATGAATGATCGTATATATTTGTGGGGTACAGAATTGAATATCAATACATGTGTACAATATGTGTTGATCAAATCAGGATAATTAGTATACTCATGTTTACAAAACATAATCTTTGTGACTCAACTAATTTCTTGCTAACCCCCATCCCCCTCCCCCTTTCCTATTTCTAATAACCTCATTTCTGTTCTCTCATTTGTTTTGAAATTTCAATGTATTATTATGATTGTTTCTTTCTTTTTCTATCTTTATTTCCTTGTTACTTTCTTTCTTTTCTGAGGACATGCAGTATTTCTCTTCCTGTGCCTGGCTTATTTCACTTAACATAATTTTCTCTAAATTCTTCCATGTTGCTGGGAATAGCAGAATTTCATTCTTTTTTATGGCAGAGTAGTATTCCATGGAGTATATATACGACATTTTCCTTATCCAGTCATCTGTTGAGGGACATTTATGTTGGTTCCAACTCTTGGCTACTGTAAATAAAGCTGCAATAAACATGGAAGTGCAAGTATCCCTTTGACATGATGATTTCCACTCCTTTGAGTATATACCCATGAGTGGGATTGCTGGTTCATACGGCAGTTCTACCTGTAGTTGTTTGAGGAAACTCCATACTGTTTTCCGTAATACCTGCACTAATTTACAGTCCCACCAACAGTGCAGGAAGGTTCCCCTTTCTCCACATCCTCACTAGCTTTTGTTAGTCTCTGTCTTTTTGATAATAGCCAGTCTAACTGGGGTGAGGTAATACCTCAGTGTGGTTTTGATTTGCATTTCCCTGATGCTGAGTGATGCTGACCATTTTCTCATGTGTCTGTTCACCAATAATAGTTTAAATTTTTAAAAAATTATTAAAACATGAAACTTAAATTCTGAACTCACACACACACACAAAATTCCACCACCCCCACCAATTCTTATTTGCTAACTACACACTTAAACAGATGTTCATTTCTCTACAATGGAGAATTTATTTGGGGAATTTTTCTCACTGAGAGAAAAAAAATTGCTATAACAGAACAGTGGCCATCTTCTGAGACTTCATTTTCTCCTGCCCTCTACTGCCTTTCTAAAACTTTTTCCAGGTGGACTGAATCCACCGGAGAAATGACCTTCCCAAAGCCCAGACCCTCGGTTCTCTGGCAAGAAGAAATGATTGTGCAAACACCCACGGTTTGGTTCAAAGTGGGTACAGACTTTAAATGCAGCACCTGCTGTCCCCAGAGCATTTGAACCATGCCTTGCTGAGTTACCAGTGGCTGGTCTCAATAGCTTCACTATCCTTCAAAGATGAAAAAGAATAAGGGAGGACAGAAAAGCCAGGTGAAGTGGACAAGATGGTCACTTGCATCCTAAGCCCAAGAAAATGCTGAATCCAGGACAGATGACATTCCACCTTCTGTGTGTTGTTCCAGGGCCTGAGGCCTGAGAGGCAAACTTGGGCATTGATCTGAACCTGTGGGTTACATACAGGAGAGAGGCTCAGCGGGAGGTCTTATGGGTGAAGGGGATGCTAATGGATTTGGACTAGCTGGAAACTGCACTGCCTGGCCTGGGTTTGGAGGTCACCAAAGACAATAGATTTCTGGCCCCAGCTGGAGGAAGGACTTTCCACTGGGTGGTGTATATTCTGTATTGGGCCATTTCACAAGGTGACATTCATGATTTGGCAGGGCAGATGCCACCTCTCCGGAGTTGCCTGGGCAAAGCTCCAAGAAGACAGGGTTTCAACTCAGGACACAGCTGTTCTGTCTCCAGCCCAGGAAGAAAGCAAACTGGGAAATGACTTCTGCAGGGCCTTGCCCTCTTCTGGGGTAGCTCCCTCAGGTGCTCGATAAGGAGACCCAGAAGGTGCAAGTTTGGGTTCCAAAGCAGCAGTATCACCAAATACAAATGCTAAAGCATATGCCTCTGAGTCAGATTTATAGCACAAAGATTAATTAAAGAAGGTTTACCCTGGTACTTTGCAAAATTTATACTGTAAGATATTCATGTTAAAGAAACTCCATGCTTTTTTTAAATAATGCTTTAAGTAACAAACATTTATTTCTCTTCCATATAACAGAAATCTGCAGTTAAGCAATCTAGGGTTGCTGTGGTATCCCTTGATGTCAAGAACCTAGACACCTTCTGTCTCTCTGGGACTTAGGCTCTGGCATTCTTTACACTGAGTTTTCTTCCTCAGAATCCAAAATGACTGCTTAAGCTCCAGCCATCAAATCCTTATTTGAACGAGCAAGAAGAAAGGGATAAAAAGCAGCCGGGTGTCCCTTTAAAGATATTTCCTGAAAATTACACATAATTCTTCTGCTTGAATCTCATTGGCTAGAACTTAATCTCTTAGCAACATCTAACTGCAGGGAAGGCTGGAAGATGTTTATTTCAGATGGCCAGTATGGCCAGATAAAAGTGAGGAGCTGGAATACTGGTGGAAGTGATGCTATGTGACTTCTGAAGGTACATCTAAAAGGCTGCAGCTTCCACTCAGTTCTCTTCAGATGCATATTCTCGGAAACCAGCCAGATGGAGACCGGCTATAAGGAAGGCCAAGCAGCCATATGGAGAGGCCATGTGTAAGGGTTCCCAGTTGATAGCCCAGGTGAGGATCCAGCCCGTGAGCAGCATCAACTTCTAGATGTGGGAGTGAGCAAACCTTCAGGATACTTCAGACAGACCTGAGCCATCACAGATCTTCCCGACAGGAGCCACAGGCATCATCGAACAGAAACAAGCGGGCCCTTTGTGCCCTTGATTCCTTGAACCACTAAGTTTGGGATGGTTCATTGTGCAGCAAAAGTAGCCAGAATAGAAGACTACGGAGTTTGGGCATTATTGTGTAAGGAGCAGAAGGAGACTTGGGTGTTGTCAGTCGGAAAGTAAAATAGAGAAGGAGGTGACTGCCAGCCTCTGCCCACCTCCCCCCAGGGAGGAAAGGCCACTGGTCTGATCACTAGCACTGATTCAGCTAACAATAAAGCTGTAAGTGAATTCCTCCTCTGACATATTCTGTGTGCACCACTCTCCTGGGACACGCTTGGACAGAGGAGGTGACGGGTGGGGCAGGATCCAGACATTCGTGGTTGTAATTCCACTAAATAGCACAAAAGTTTTCACTCATAATCAAGTGATATTGTCAGAATGTGTTTCTATGGCATAGAGGATGGCTTTATTGATTTCATGGGAGGAGGGGACAAAATGAGAGGAAGGACAATTTAAGAGGCAATTGTGAGATCCAACTGAGAGATGAAGATTTTCTAAACCTGGGCAGTGTTAAGTTTGAAAATTATTTAGGAGGTGATATTGGCAGAGCTTGGATACCAACTGGATGTGGGGATGAGGAGAAAGTGAGGAGTTTTGGATAATTCTGACATTTCTGGCTTGGGAAAATAGCTGGTGAGGCCATGAACTGAAACTGAAGTTTAGAGAGGCTGATGAGTTTGTTCTGGGGCACGTTGACTTTGAGATGCCAGGTAGACGTGTCCAGTGTGGGTAAGTATATTTGTGCGTGGTTTGGGTGTGTGTGTGTGTTTGGGTGGGTAGAATCCTTTGTCTGCGGAGGAAGGGGGCAGATATCGATATGGCAGCCAGAAGCATGTCAGTCATCATTTAATAGAATACATCCAAGGCTTGAGAAATGTACGTGCCACTTTTAGGGTGGTTTGGCTCATCTACAGGCTGCAAGTGGAATTAGGAAAGTCAAGAGTTGAAATGGCAATGGACAAAACAGGCTGTGATTGATTGATTGATTGCCGCAGACTGATTGCAAAAATGACCCTGCTTCTCACCCCTCCCTGTATCTGCATCCCTTTGCAAAGTGACTTTGCACCTTCTCCCCTTAGGAGGTGAAGTCTATTTCCTCCTCCCTTGATTTGGGCTCAGCCGAGTGACTTGATTTGACTGATGGGATGTGGCAGAAGTGATGGTATGCCGGTTCTGGGCATTGAATGCCTGCCTGTCATGAGAACAAGCTCAGGCTAGCCTGCCAGAGGAGGAGAGGCCATATAGAACTGAGTCACAGAGTCCCAGCTGTGGTCAAGTTAACCCAGTCCTCCCACAGCTGACCCACCAGCTGCCCACCTATGCACAGAGGTCAGCTAAGCTCAGTCTAAACAGAAGTGCCCAGTTGACCAGTAGACTCATGAGTAATCAGAGATGGCTGTTGCTGCAATCCGTTCTGCTCTGGGATCTTTTGTTACACGGTGTGTGTAACTGATACACAGACCCTGGGAAATCAGTGAGGGAGGTATGTACCTTGTAGCTCACATGCTTGGAAATGTTACACACAAAAATAACAAGCCACGTGGGTGCAGAAGAAGCCATCATTCTATCCTCGCTGCTTTCCTTCATACTCCCAGAACTTCGGTGAGATCATCTATTTCTTTGCACTAATATCACCTGTGGGCCCCAGACTTGAAAGGCCAGCTTTACAGAAATGGCTAATAGTGCTCTTCATGCTCAGCACTGCTGACATTAGGGGCTGCGGGGGCTGTCCTGTGCTATAGAGGATGCTCAGCAACACCCCTGGCCTCTACCCACCAGATGCCACTAGCCACCCCTTGACCAGTTGTGACAACCAAAAATGTCTCCAGGCATTGATAAATGTCCCCTGGGGAGTAAAAAGTTCACCTGCAGCTGAGAACCACTGCGCCAAAGAATTCCAGGAAAACTATAATACCAGTCCTCATGGAAGAAACCGGCAGACCGAGGCTTCAAGAAAGGATGCCAGTATGGCTGCTACCAGAGCTTCATTTATTCCTCTATTTATCCACCTCCAAGCAGTCATTGCAGGCCTATTAGGTGATCTAGATTCCAGGCCCTGTCCCCAGAAACTCACAGTCTAGTGGGACACAAACAAACAGACAAATGTGAGCCCTGGGAAGTCAGAAAAGGCACTTAATGCACATAAGCAGGAGGCACTTGGGGGCAACTTCCTGGAGGAGGTAGCTTCTTAGCTGAATTTTAATTGCTGAGTCAGACATCTCCTGGATGAAAAGGGGAACGTCTGGGGCAGAGGGGAAGGCAGAATACATCCAGATTCTGCAGGTAATTGGGTATAACTGCAGCCGGTGTCTCCAGGGAAACACGATTCATTCTCCTGGGCAGCTGTGACTGTCCAGCCGCTCCCCCACCACACATGTCCACCCATCCCTTCTCACAAATCTGCCACAAAACAGAAAGCAGACACAGGACTCCAAGCCTCTGCAATAGAGCAGGAGCCAGGCCCCAGGGAGGGCCTTCCCCAGCCAGCAGGGTTCACATAAAGGACTGAGGGGAACAAGGCTCCACTGTGGGCCCCGATGTGTAGGAAGGCCCAGCCTGGCTGCTCCTAAGGGCTGGCACGCAGCTGCATCCGAAAAGATGTGAAAAGCAACATTGTAGACAGGCTGGCCAGGCAGGGGCTCTGGGCGCCTCATATTCCTGCCTCTGGGCTCCCTTGATCCAAAAGAACCATCATACTGAAAGAGAGAATTTGAGACCCTTCCACCCAGCCCTCTATCCTGAGGCAGGTAAACGGAAATACCATTCATTCAGCAAATATTGACCAAGGGCTTGCATACACAAGGCCCTGTATTAGGTGTGGCTGAGAATATAGTCAGTTTATTGGGAAGCAGGCTGATAGTACTGGACATTCAACAGAAAATTCCAGAAAATATTTATCGTGCATTTGCTATAAGCCAGACACTGTCTTAGGGATACAACATTGAACAAGAAAGAGAAGTTTCCTGGCATCAAGGTGCTTACATTCCAGCAAGGGGGGCAGACAGTAAACTAGTAAATGAGTAAACAAGATCATTATTAGATGGTGGTAAGTGTCCCTTTGAAGATAACAAAATGAGAGAATGAGATAGAAAGGACTAGAATGCAAGAGTGACTTTAGGTGGGATGGCCACAGACAACCTCTCTGATCAGGTGACAGGTGGGCTGAGGCCTAGGGGATTTATTCATTCATTCAACCTAGGTTTATTGAGCTCTCACCAGGTGCCGGGCACTGGAGTATATCAATGAATGAAATTGACAAAGATCCCCATTTTCATGGAACTGACATCCTGGGAATGAAGGGAGCTAAGCAATAAGCAATTACCTAATGGACAAATTATATTAAATGTTGGAAGGTGAAAAAATGCAATGGAAACCAGACAAAGTAGAGCAGGAGGAAAGGGATTGGAGTGCCCAGGCCGAGGGCTGGAGGTGTAGAGGAGGGGAGGGAGGGGGCTGGTCAGAGTGAGCCCCACAGGGTGACATCTGGGCAAAGAGGCAAAAGACAGAGCCATGTGGATGTCTGGAGAAGAGTGTCCCCAGTGAGCTCAGGTAACCCACAGAACTGTGAGGCAAAATAGACTGTTGTCCAGCCACTAAGCTGAACGGGGGATGCTTGTTACGTAGCAGGGTAACGGGAAAGCTGAACTGAGCTCCATACCAGGCCCAGAACCTCCCCCACACCCAACACCTTCTACCGGGCTGTACCACATCAGCGTTCCCAGTTCTACCTACACAACTCACCTGATAGTCTCAGGTCAAGTTTCTTGACATCTTTTACTATGAGGGCCCTCCCTTCCAGCCTGCTGCAGCAACTCTCTTCTGAGCCACATCTCAGGCCTTGTAGTGTCCAGACCTGCCCCACCTCTGAAATCTTAGACTCCAGCATTCCCGCAGTGACTACAGCCTCTGCCTCCCTGCTCCCTCATGGCTTCAGTTCCTTCCCTTTTATTTATTTATTTATTTATTTATTAATATTATTATTTTTTTACATTCTAAGATGTTGTTGCAGAACAGTTGGGGGGAGGGGAAGAAGGGAAGGGGCTTGGTCAAGGCCTGTGGCACCCCCTTTCATTCCAGCAGGGGAGCCTGGGACATTTCCTGCAGCAGCTGGGTGGTCATTGCTGCACTGGTTGCAGATGTCGGGGGGAGCCCAGGATGCTTCTGGCAGCAGTCTGATGGTTGTCGCTGGGCTGGGTGTGGTTGTCAGGGAGGGGGTGAGATGAGGCCCACAGCCCTCCCCCATCCCTTGCTTGGGAGCCCAGGGGGCTTCCAGTCCTTCTAGGTGTTACAGGTGTCCTTTGGTGGTGTTAGACCTTCACTAGTTAATATCAGACTTTGTCTCTGACCTGTGGGTATTTTGTGCTTTCTTTCAGTTCTGTGTTGGAGTATTAGTTATTCTCACCACTTAAACTCTGCACTGGAACTAATTTGTTGTCCTTTGCTTACTTCTAAAATGGGGGAACTTCCTGTGAGGACCAGCACTTGAGCCCTGTGGTTGAGCTAAATTGCTGCTTTGCTGCTGATTCCCTGGGGAAGGCTTTTTGTGCAACTCAAGTTTTAATTGTTGACCTTGTAAGTACTTCTGGATCTTGTGAGGTCCAGTGCACCTGGGTTGTGTGGAAACTCCAGTCTGGGCCTGAGTCTTTTCAGCAAACTGCACCCCCTGCAGTTCTATATTCCTGACCAGTCTCCAGTGAGTGGTTCTGAGCTGATTGGGGTGCAGATCAACTGTCCTTGCTGTGCCCCAGAGTTCCCCTGGTGGGCCCGTCTCCCCCACCACCCTCACTCCAAAGACTTCCCATGAGACAGGCAATGCACTGATCCCTTGCAATGACTCACCAGCCTCTGAGCAGCTCCTTTTTTCAGTTGTCGGTGGCTCTTCGCTCCTATGTGGGTCCATGAGAACTCTATTAGTGATTTTGCTGGCCTGGGGGTCACCAAGGCCCTCCTCTCCTCTGCTGCCTCAAGCAACTTCATACGAAGAACACAGCTGTGGCTTTTGCCAGCTCTTGCTCCATGCACTCACCAGGTTCAGCCTTGAAGCAGCTGGGGATCCAAATGGTCAGAGCAGTTCTTTCTTTCTCTTTTCATGGCTTCTCCTCCCTTCATGCACTCCATAGTTCTCTTCTCCTCTTCCCCTGAGCTCTAGCAGCACCAGCTTGGCGGTCATAGCTCTTTAATAGTTGTAAATTGGTTGATTTGTGGAAGAGAGTGATGCTGGGGACTGTCTATTCCACCACTTTGACCAGAAGATCCTTCCTTTTCCTTCCTTTTTTGACCTTTCTTCTGTCTTGAAAGCTCTAGAGCCCCAGCAACCCTTCTGCTGTGGTTGTGCTTTGTAAACTCCGGTTGGTCTCACCCTGTCTTTTCATTCTCACCACCCCTTCCTCAGGACAAGCATTCCTCATTTCTCCCTTGGATTGTCGCAGTAACATCCCTCTTTGTCTCCATCCCTGGCGGTTCAGCTTTCTAACAGCTGTGAGTATGATCTTCATAAGGCACAATTGTGGATCTCACACACACACACACACACACACACACACACAGAAGACAGACAAACACAAGTGCATCCCTAAGGTCCCTCATAAGGGGTCCTTCCTAGGAATCCTCCTCTGATGTCACCAAGCAGTATTAGAATCCCCTAATCAGAGTTGTCAACACATCTGCATTACAATCCTGATCATATTGAGTCCTTCATGCTGTTTACTGTGAGTCTCCCCCATTACACAGACTGTGAGCCTCCCAAGGACAAAGCTATTGCCTCACCATCCATAGCCTAGTGCAGCATCCAGCAGAGGGTAAAGATCTATTTAAATGAGAGATCAACAAACTACAGCCTACTGGCCAAATCCATCCTGCCCACAGCCTGTTTTGTAAGAGTGGATTTTACATGAACAGGTGCAATTGATGTGATGATAGGGAACACTGACTTTGAACTCCAATTCAGCAAAATGTTATTCCCCTGCTCCCCCAAAAAGAAGTCCATTCTTCTCATTAGTAGATTTTTATTATAAAATTTTGTACTCGATTATTATTATGTTTTGAATTTTGTCAATAAAATTTTGTGCAACTTTGTTCTATTCGTTATATAAAAGTCTACATATTATCCTTGATTTTGTTTCTTGGCTCTCAAAATGTAAAATATTATCTGACCATTTACAAAACAAGTTTGTTGACTATATTGCAAGACCTAAACCGTCATGGGCTGCCTTGACGTATTCAAGCCTCACAGGGCCCCAAAAGTCTAATCTTGAGTTCCCTGCTCTCACCAGACATGCTCCCACCCTGCAGGAGAGACCCCCAACCACCCACTCAGTCTAACAGGTTTTCCCCTCCCTGCCTACCTGTGACATTATTCAAACAAGCCAATCACATTCTCCCATGGAACCAGAGTCATTCCACCCTCTTGTTACTACACAGCCTGCCTCCCACAGCCCTGGCTGGTTCACTGTGCTCCTGAGTGCAACCCTATGTGGCCCTGGGTAACATGCAGCCTCCTCCTCCTTTGGGCTGAGAGTATGTGTGATGAATAAACTTCTGCCAACCTCATCTGCCCAGTATTGCATGTTGTGTGATTGGCACCTGATGCTATTTAGGGCAGGAGATCCATTCTTTACCAATGGGGTGAATGAGACGTGATCAGAACGTTGACCCCTGGTCTAAATGAATGAATGAATGCCTGACTCTGGAACCTGTTCAGTTTCCCTTGAGCCATCTTGCCTCCCTGCCCCCCACAACCCAGCCTCCAGGCTCCCCGCCCTCCCTCCCCCTCTCGGCTCTTTCCCGCCATCACACTGCTTCTCCTGTATGTGCCTCCTGCCTGGCAGAATAAACCACCACATCCTGCCAGCTTGCTCTTAACATCTTCTTGAAAGCCTGACTCGGCCCTTCCTTTGCCCAGGCCCCTTGACCAAGAAATAGAAGTGACTTTTTGAATGTTTTGAGACTGAACATATTCGATGGCTGGTCAGTCTACACATTGCATCAACAACCTTCATGTACTTATGAAAAGCCCTGTATGAGACGGTGGGTTGGGGGATGCTTTTTTAGGGCCAGGCTGCCAGCTTCCTTCTTATTAGAAGCCTGATGGGTTTACATGACACCTGAGAAAATAAAGTAGGAGCTGTGCCTGTGGTGTGTTGATAAAGCAATCCAAAGGGGAAAAAAATCTGTGAATATGCTTGAATCATGGGGACTGAACATTGGACCCTTTGTGTTTCTTTACAGCCCAGCAGCCAGCTCAGAAGCAACAAACAGAAACTTCTCTCCACCTTCTCTCAGCCTAAGAAAACCCGGCCGACCGCGGTGTTTATTCTGGAGCACATTCTGAAAGGACTGTTGTCTGAAACTTTGGAAATGTGGGCACTTATCAACCATCTTCTACAGGTTCCCTGAAAGAGAGCTGGCTACTCTGCAGCCAGGAGAGAACGTGGTGTGGTGTGTTTGTGTGAGTGGGGGGGGGGCGGTATAAAGTTGTTCCAAGAGAAAATTCCGAGAATATGCTGGAATGATGGGGACAGAATACGGAGCCCTGGGACCCTGTGTGGCTGGGTAGAGGGGGTGTGGGAGGGATGGAGAGAGCTGTTCCTGCTCCTGTTCTCCAGCGCGACTCCCAGAGGAGCTAGGCTGTTCCCACACACATCCATGAGACCAGTTGACCAGAAGGCCCTCTAAGGCTCTGGTGGGAGAGGCTGGGCTGGTGTTGGCTGGAGGTGGCTCAGGTGTGTAGAATACAGTGGGGTGAGTGTCGTGTGAGGAGCCTGGGCTCCATCCTATGTGGAGAAAAGAGACAAGCAAATTGTTCAGTGGCTACAGATTCTTCCCTTCCCAGAATGTACACCCTTTTGCCATGTGACTTTGCAGCTCCTCCTTCCCAAAGGCAGAGTCTATTTTTCTCAACTCCTTCGACTCTGGGCTAGCCATGTGACTTGCTTTGACCAATAGGATGCAGTGGAAGTGACATCACCTCAGAGCTTTAAGAGTCTCTGCAGCTTCCCATCCTCTTTAAACAATTCCCTGAGACCCCCATACAAGAAAGCGGGTCTAGGTGACTAGAGGATAGGAGGCCACTTGGAGATCCAAGGCCAGCACCATCTGCCTGTCAGAACCATGAGTGGGGCCATCTCAGAACCCCCAGCCCAGGATCATCCAGCTGAATGCAGACATTTGAGTGAACTCAGGCAAAACCAGCACAGGAACCTCTGAGCCCACCCACAGAAGCATGAGACATCTGTTCTTTGGAACCACTAAGTTTAGGGAGTGATCTGTTACTCAGCGATGGATAACTGGTACAGAGAGATCATCAGAGACCAATATGCTTCAGACCAGCGCCATCCAAGAGAAATATAAAGCAAGCCACATTTGTAATTCTCAATTTTCTAGTAGCCACATGAAGAAAGGCAAAAAAAAAAAAAAAACAATCATCACCTGTGGCTGGTGGCAGCCATACTGGAAACACAGCTCTAGGTTGATGCAATTTGAAGATGACTTGGAAGAGACCAGAGGCAGGATGACAAGGTGGGAATTCTTGGATAGGCTCAAACAGAGGATAAAGCCTGACTGGTGTCCTCTGGAATGGAGAAAAGGTGAGGGGCTCCAGGGACATTCTGGAGATGGAAGTTGGTGGCAACAGTGGGAGGAGGGGTGACCCCCAAGAGATATGTCCACCTGGAACCTGTGAAGTTGACCTTATTTGGAAAAAGGTTCTCTGCAGATGAGACTGAGTTGAGGATCTTGAAACGTGATCATTTTGAGTTATCCAGGTAAATCATCCCTAGATCCAATAAGAGTCCTTGTACAAAGAGGAGAAAATACATAGAGGGAGACACAGGAGAAGGCCGTGGGAATACAGAGGCAGAGATTGGAGTGATGCTGCCATAGGCCAAGGGTGCCTGGAGGCACCAGAAGCTGGAAGTGGTAAGGAAAGATTCACTCTCAGAGCCGTCAGAGGGAGCACAGCCCCCGGGGACACCTTGATTTCAGATTCCTGTCCTCTAGAGCTGTGAGAGAATAAATTTCTGTTGTTGCAGGCCGCCCAGTCCATGGTCATTTGTTACAGCAGCCCGCAGGAGATTCATACACTGGCCTCCTAGATATGGGTGACTAACAGACTCACAGACTTTGGAGTGGACAAGTGGGTGGGTGGGAGATCATAAGCTGAAACAGGAATGGGAGGCGGGGAGCAGGGTAACTCTGGGGTGAGAGGGGCAAGCTGCAAGGTTTGGCTGCAGAAAAAATAACAGCTAACATTCAGCAATCACATGGTATGCTGGCACTATTTTAAATGCCTTGTTTGTATTAGCTCCGTTTATCCCCTCAGTGGTCCTAGGAGATAGATGCTACTCTTCTTTCTATTCTACAGACAAGGAAACTGAGGCACAGAAAGGCTACCACACACAAGGTCACACAACTGGCACATGGGGGAGCCTGGATCTGAACCCCGGTTATCTAACCATTGTAAAGCGTCACCCAAACGTGTTGAGCCACGGGAGCACAGGACAGCCTAGGGTGGAGACATGAGTGGCTGTGGAGAAGGAGGAGGAATTGGAGGAGTCAAGACATGCAAATGCTGGCTCACCTTTGGGCTGCCTGCAGTAAAGGACAATTTTACAAACATGCACATTACAATCTTTTAGGTGGATTTCATCAACTGTCCTATGCCCACCTGCTGAGAAATCATCGCTGAATGACGAGACACATCACAGGACACGGGAGCCTCCAGGGCTCCCAGCAGAAATCAACCCAGTCAGACCCCAACTGCAAGCAAGACTGCACATTCTATTTCCAAAATGCAGCCTGCTCCCCGGCTCAGCTCCCTCCAGGAAATCCTGTTTGTGCTATTTCGGGGAAATTGATGGCTTCTCTTCTGGGCCTTCCAGGAGCCTGACAGATGGTCCCAGATTTGTGCTCCATGTTGCCAGGGTGGTGTCTTTCTACTGTGTCAGGCTTTGCAATCTAAGTTGTTCCTTCAACAAATATTTATTGAAAGCCTGCTGTATGCAAAGTACTGCGCTAGGTGCCAGGAGATGATTCAAAATATATTTATTGATCATGTATTTTGCAGCAGGGCATGTGGGAGCCAGCAAAGTTGTAAGGTAGGGACAAGGCCATTCTGAGAGGGGTTTGGGGACCCCAAACAAAACACATTTATGAGCATTTCCTTGCCTGTGAACCCAGAATATTTTTATACAAAGAAGATCAGATTAAAAGAAGTACCCATGGCAGCCTTGAAATGGAGAAAAATCACAAAAGAACAAGGAGGAAACCAGTTGTGTTCATGAGAGGAGAGTGTGTGATTTATAAGGACCTGGAGACCCGCTTCTTGTCCCTTCTCCTGAGAGGAAAAGGAGCAGGAGCCAGATGGAGCAGGCAGGCACCTGAAGGCAGTGACTGCTCTATAAAGATGACAACACTGTTCCTGTTCTCAAGGAAATTGTGTTCTCAGCAAGGAGCTAAGAAAGTCCAATGAAACATGACATATTCTGTGGCCAGTAAGCCAGAGCCTCTGCCATAGCAGCCACAGGCCATCTGCACCACATCTATCATAGTTGTTACGGCCGCGGTAAATATGTGGCAGCTAGAGGGCTGTCTTTGGATCCCACAGGCAAATCTTAGCTCCACCTGTCTGGGTGAATTCATGGGAATTAAATGCTCTGGGCCTCAGTTTTCCCATCTGTAAAATGGGGGGAATAATGGCACCAACATCACAGGGTTGGGATGGGATGAATGTGACCACGCACGTGTCCCTGCCAGCATCACACTCAGACAAATCAAGACTGGTAAACAGCACCTCTGTCTTCCAGTGAATTCTATCTGGGATCTGGCTCCCTAGGGGAAGTCAAACTTCCAAAGCAGATCGACATTGGAGTCTAAGAAGAAATGGTTCCTAGATATATGGAGCAGACCATTGCCTTTGTTTAATTTCAAGGTCAACAGGTATCCAAGCTCAAGTCAACCCAACGTTGTGATATTTGGGTTATGTTTAGGCAGAAGAGATCAGGAAATGACTCTGTACCTGCTGTCCATCCCCTGCCCCACTTACCCAATCTGGTTCTCAAAGCTGAGTCTTCTACCTCCCAGCCTCAACTCCAGGCTGGCACCGGGGAAACCAGAAGGTTCTCTGTGCTTGAGGTTCTCCTTTAAGAAAACCCCAAAGACATTTTTTTATGCAAGACATAAGATTTATTTTTTTAAATATTTTTCCTCAAAAGCATTTTTTAAAGACATTTTACTATGAAAATGTTCAAGCATAGAGAAAAGTAGAAATACACGTACTACCCAGAGTTAACAACTGTTAACATTTTGCCATCCTTTCTCTCTCTCTCTCTCTCTCTCTGGCTAAACTACTTTAAAATAAATTACAGATACCATGGCATTTCAACTCTCAGTGCTTTGTTTCTTTTCTCCAAAAGAAACAAGGACATTCTTCTGCATATCTGCAGCTCTTTTATCAAATGTAACTAAATTAATAATTCCCCAATATCATTTAATACCCAGCCCACATTCAAATTTCCCCAATCCCCCACAGGATTTTAAGTTGTGTCTATACAAGCACACATGGCAATATATACTTATGCGCTGTTGAGGCTGATTATGGATCTGATTTTAGCCTGGGTGGCAAAGAACTGTTTGAGAGTCAACATCTCAAAATCACTACAGGCCACACCACACCACGGTGCCTGGAGTCCAGGAGAGGGCAAGCAGGGGGAGAACTTTTTCATTTTTCCTTTAACTCTGGTTTCTGGGAAACCCATATCTTGCATAGGCCTTGGCCCAACCCACTAGCTACGAAACCAGACCCTTTCGCTTCTGTTTTACATTAGCAAGATAGAGTCCACACTAAATGGTACTTTTCTTTTTCTGCCCGTAAGAATTCAAACAAAATTCTTTGGTTATCAACTTTCTTTTCTGTGTCTGAAGTCCCTGGGTCCACCACACCCCTTCTCCTCCACAACTCCAAATGGCTGCTTCCTTGACCCCAGCTCCACCCAACCAACATACCCAACACGCGTGCACATGCACATACATGCACACATGGGCTCACATGCACACACATACACACAAAATACACAGGTCCTTCTGCCCAAGGACAGACGGAAACTCAGGCTCCCAGACTGTCTTCCTCTAGTGCCTCTCCCTGCAACTTTACTCCCTCCAAGCATCCCCCCAGTTTTTGATAAGCCCCCTAGCTCTCTCCCATCTTAAGGAAGATTGCAGCCAACCAACCTCTGCTTGTAAACAGGCCAAACTGGCTTTCACAAGCTGGCAGAGGAGAGCCCAGGCCTCAGAAGCAGGAGAGACTGAGTAGATTCACTGCCTCAACAAGTCCCCTCGGCCCTCTACTCTCTGCCTGGGACCCCTACCCTCTCCAGCCCACTGAAATCAAGACAGAGAATGGAAAGCCCTCAGGTGCAACAAATGTCCTGTAAAAGAGAATTACAGTGGCCAATCGTGACGTGGAATGAAGCAAGCTGGGGCTGGGGTGACGGAGGAGTGGGGAGAGGCCTGGGCTGATGGCAGGGAGAACAAAGGGGCAGAAACTTGAGTCCACGTTTTTAAGGGAATTTGATTCAAAACAGTAAGGTCCATTTCGAGTCCCAATCTTTTTATAAATTGGCCTGCAGTAAACGTTGCAAAGAATAATTCAGCCGTGTGGTGCAATTGGCAAGTTAGTGCTTTAGCTTTATGGGGCCCTTAATAGTCCAGGATTGGCTATAGGCATGTTACTTAATCATTCCCCTCCTATGGAGGAGATCACACAGGGCAGTCCCATGGGAAGAAGTGCAGAATGCAGCCAGGGAATATTCCAGTCTATTCCAGGAACCAAGGCACACACGGACTTTAATGCTCAACTCTGACAGCTTTGCCTGAAAGACGTGAGCACCTGACACGTGCCAGATCCTTGAACTGGGCGCTGAGCTGGGACGTCAGAAGCACCAGCTCTGATTCGGTTTGGGGCTATAAAAGAAACTCAGCTGATTCTCATCATTCATGGTGGTCATGTCCTGCAAAGTCACCAGGAACACTGAATTAGCAAATACCGAAGCTTCGCTCCTGGGGAAAATATGGGGTTAGGTTCCTGCGAGCCTCTGGCCACAACATCTTTATCAATATCTTTATCTGATCAACATACAACCCTGTGTTATCTGCTTCTGTTTAGACACCTTACTCTGTAACTCACACCTAAACGAAGCTCACCTAACACGATTTTCCCCATAAGGCACATTGCAGGCTTCTTGAGCTAGGAAAACTAGACAGCACTTCAGCCCTACGCTCGGGGGGCGTTTTCAACAGCAACATCACCAACAAAGAGCGGAAAAGTGCAAAAAACGTGACACCAAAACACACCATGGAAAGAACATTTGTTTCAAGGGTGAGAACTGACGCGAGAAGGCAGAGCGTGGCCCTGATGACCTCGGTGGGACGTGCACATTGGGAGACTCAAATCTTCACCGCCTGCATGTGTCCAGTGACACGAAAGCACCCTGAGAATTGGTTTGGGAGTTATGAGCACCTTTCTGTGAGGAGGCAAACTCACCAGTACAGAAACAATGGTTAGACTTAAAATAGCTACTATAAAACGGGTGTCGGATCTCCTCCGTGCGTGGAATTCCAGCCCTGCACACAAAGAGGGGCTAATGAGTCAGGGTCACCTTCTTCAAAATTCAGCTCAGCCTGGAAAAAAACAGTTTCTAAAGGTGGTCACTCAGGCCACTTTCTTGGCCTTTGATGAAACCCAAGCCATGGCCAGAGCATGGGCTTCATTAAGAAGCAGGAAGACCCAGGTTTGCTTTGCAAGATCCTTGACCCAAGGAGCCTCCATTTCCCCATCTTGAAAATGGGTACAGATAATATTGCCTATTGTTAGATGAGCACAGGGCTTGCTAAACAATAGCTCCCACTGTGGTTGTTACAAGTATTACCACCCAGGCTGCTGCTATTATGATCATTATGGTTTGCTCTTATTACTATCATCATTATTTATAGCCAGCCAGGCATCTGGCCTCTAATCCATTGACTCTCTGATGAAAGGAGCAGATCCAGGTTTGGGGGCATCTGAAGCTTATACAATTTCAGGGGACTTCTTTAAAAGAAAAGAAAAATACAAAATTACAAGTGCAAAATTAGATCCAGGACCTTGGAGGGGGCTGTTTGGGTGGGGAACCCTGAAGCTTACATTCCATTCCCATCAAAGTAAACCCATCTCTGTTTGGATGTTATGCTGATACATAAACTAGGTTCTCAGGTTCTTAATCAATTAAAATAATTAATTGTTATGTTTTTATTTCCTACTCTGTACCAAGCATAGCAGTGACATAGAAGACAAACTCCCTTGCTCTCAAGGGAGTGGCCTTCTTGGGGGGAGGGGCCTCCCTAGGGAAATGCAGGAAATAAATTGTTAATCAATAAATCACATAGAAGGCTGGGGGTGAGGGAGATAGGAGAGGTCTGCCATTGGTAAAGAACTCAGGGAAGGTTCAGTACTGAGATTTTAAAGATGAGAAAGAGCAAGTTTCCTGGTGGCAGATCTAGACAAAGAGAACAGGAAGTGAAGGGATAAGCATGGTGCATTCAAGAAACAGCAAAGCCAATGTGTCCAGAGTAAGTGATAAACTTAAGAAGTAGGCAGGGGCTGATCAGGGAGGGTTTTGGAGACACCCTAGAATGGAGTTTGAATTTGATGCTAAGAGCAAAGGAAAGCCAGTGGGAGGTTTTAAACAGGGTTTGGTGTGATTTATGTTTCTGAAAGATCATTCCAGCTGCTGTGTATAATGGATTACAGGGGAGAGGGGACAAAGGGAAAAGCAGTGAGGAGATCCTTGACTGTCGTCTCTTGGCATCAGCTGCTTCGAAGGGCCTATCAGGTAGGGTGGCAATGCAGGAGTGGAGCAATTCTAAGAGATGTCCTCTGCCCCTGCTGCCACCCTCTCACAGCGGCACATGGCCTGCTCATTAGTGTCAGCTGTGGGAAGAATGGCCTCTGGTTACTGCTTGTTCTACTGTGAGCAAAAGAAAGAAAGAATGAAAACGATTAGGTCAACTGGGAGCCAGTGGGACTTACATAGGTGGGTCAGCAAGAGGCAGAGACACAGCACAGCGAGGAGTTGGCGTCAGCACTCCCTTTCCCAAGGGAGGGCTCCCCTGGTGAGGGCACTTTATTACATGGCCTGGTGATGGGTTTTTGGCAGTGGGCAGGCCACTGTCAAGGTTCTCTAGTCTTACTTAACTAGAGTTAGTCAAGAGGGAAGGGTTCGCTGCAGTGTGTTTTGCTTTCATTCGCCAAGGCAGCCTTGTAAGGGGCCCAGGGTTGTGGAATTAATTATGCCAATTACCTTGCATGTAATAGTTGAGTTCCAGCTTGCTGAAAGCCTCTAGCAGTGGGAGAAATTCATAGATGAGCAGCCCAAAAAGGCCCCCTTCCATCCATCCCACCAGCCAGCCTCCCATGAGCTTGCCCTTTAACCTCAACATTCTTCTTTAAATAAATATGGCCTCCTTAAGTCATTGTTTAAAAATTTCCCCAAGTAAAGATTATTGCAATTAACATGCAGAAATACATTTCAGAGACTCTTGAGTTTAAATATTACCTATATTCACCTCCTTATATTTCTGCATATTAACAAATAATAAAAGATCCCCTTAAAACTGACCTAAATCACAAAAAAGATTTATTGCAACCATCAAACAGCAAAGTGATCATAGTAAAAAATGTTATTATCTGTAAATAATAATAAATGATCCTCTTTTTAATTACTTTATCCCCTTTTTAGCATTCATGTCTTATTGCACTGGCTTATTTGGCTTGCCCAGAACAACATTAAATAATGTAGCAATAATAGCCATCCTTGTCTTGTTCCTGATGTTTAATGGGAAAGTGTCCATGGCTTTATCATTTAATATGATGTTGGCTGTTAAGCTTAAGATAAATCATCTTTATCATATAAAGAAAAAATATTATTTGTTTCAAAATTTTTCACTGTTTATTTTTATTTTTTAATATAAAGAGAGCATAAAAGTATATATACATTCATGCATTGCTTAACTACAGGGATACATTCTGAGAAATGCGTTCTTAGGCAATTTCATCATTGTGCAAACATCATAGAGCATACTTGCACAAACCTAGATGGTATAGGCTACTACGCATGAGGCTATATGGCATAGCCTAGGGCTCCTAGTCTACAAACCTGTATGGAATGTTACTGTACTGAATACTATAGGCAATTGCAACACAATGGTATCTAAACATAGAACAGGTACAGTTGAAGTATGGTTTAAAGATTTAAAAAACGGTGCATCTGTATAGGGCACTTCCTATGACTGGAGCTTGCAGGACTAAAAGTTGTTCTGGGTGAGTCAGTGAGTGAGCGGTGCATGAATGTGAGGTGTAGGACCCTACTGTGCACCATTGTAGACTTTATAGACATGGTACACTTAGGCTACACTAAACTTATAAAAAAAATTTTCTTCAATAATAAATTAACCTTAGCTTGCTGTAACTTTCTTACTTTATAAATTTTTTAATTTTTAAAAAGCTTTTTGCCTCTTGTAATAATACTTAGCTTAAAACAAACACTGCACAGCTATACAAAAAATTTTTCCTTGTATCCTCATTCTACAGCTTCTTACTATTTTTTAAATGTTTTATTTCTATTTTTTTTTTTTTTTTTTTGCTTTTTAAACTTTTTTGGTTAAAAACTAGGACACAAACATACATTTGCCTAGACCTGCACAGGGTCAGGATCATCGATATCACAGTCCTCCACCACCACATATCGCCCTACAAGGTCTTCAGGGTCAATAACATGCATGGAGCTGTCATCTCCTATGATAGCAACGCCTTCTTCTGAAATACCTCCTGAAGGACCCACCTGAGGCTGTTTTACAGTTAACTTTTTTTTAATAGATAGAAGGAACACACTCCAAAATAACAATAAAAAGTACAGTAAATACATAAACCAGTAACTTAGTCATTTATTATTATCATCAAGTATTAAGTATTATACATAATTGTATGTGCTATACTTTTACAAGACTAGCAGCACGGTAGGTTTATTTACACCAGCATCAACACAAACACATGTATAATTCATTGTGACATTGTGACAGCTTAGATGTTGTTAGGTGATAGGAATTTTTCAGCTCCATTATAATCTTATGGGACCACCGTCGTATACATAGTCCAGTGGCCAAAATGTCATTATGCGGTGCATGACTATACAGAGGAAATATGTCTCTTTCCCAATCCCCGGACACCTAGGTCCCCTTCTCACAGGTGTTCTTCATCATTAGTTTCTTTTACATCTTTCTAGAGATGTTTGGTGCTCATGCAAGAATGTTAGTGTGCTAAGGCTGCCATAACAGTATACCCCAGATTGGGTGGCTTAAACAACAGCTATTTATTTTTCACAGTTTTAGAGGCTGGAAGTTTAAGATCAGCATGTTTGGTTTCTCTTGAGGCCTCTCTCCTTGGCTTGCAGATGGCTGTCCTCTGCCTGTGTCCTCACATGCCCTTTTCTAAGTGTGCACACATCCCTGTCTCTCTCTCCTTATAAGGACACCAGCCATACTGGATTAGGGCCCCATGCTTATGCCCTGATTTAATCTTTATTACCTCCTTAAAGGCCTTATCTCCAAATACAGTCACACTGGGGTTAGGACTTCAACATATAAATTTGGAGGGGGGGACACAACTCTGTTCATAATATTCCACACTCTGGCCCTCAAAATTCACATCCTTCTCACATGCAAAATACATTCACCCTATCCCAATAGCCCCAAGTCTTAACTCATTCCAGCATCAACTCTAAGCCCAAAATCTTGTCCAAATATCATCTAAGTCAGGTATGGCTGAGGCTTGAGGTACAGTTCGTCCTGAGGCAAAATTTTTCCCCAACTGTAAACCTGTGAAACCAGACAAGTTATATGCTTTCAAAACATAATGGTGGGATAGGCATAGAATAGACTTATTATTCTAAAAGGGAGAAATCATAAAGAAGAAAGGGATGACAGGTCCTAAGCAAGCCCCAAACCTAGCAAGGCAAATCCCATTAGATCTTAAGACTCAAGAGTAACGCTTTTTGGCTCAGTTCTCTGCTTTCCAGGCCAAATGGGGCAGTAGCATTGCTCCTATGGCCCTAGGCAGTGGTCTCAAGCTTAAGATTCTGGGCAGCAGCCTAGCCTTTCAGACACTGGGTGGCAGCAGCCTGGATCTTTGAAAGTAAGGAAGAGACAGTCTTGCCCCCAGGCCTGTGGTGGCCATGGACGTCCTGCCTTTGGAGACATTCTTCCTTTTCTTAAAGGATAGCACATGTTCCCAGCTAAAGAGCTCTGTTGCCTATCCTGTAGAATCCCAGAATTCCAACAGTTTTCCTTCATTTTTTCCCATTTCTGTCCCTTTTTTCCAAGCTGGCAGTGTGCTAGCAGGTATAACCTCATCTGTATTCTTGGCTTCTGCTGAGAGGGCTGATTAAATCCACAAGTTCCACCCATAACCTCTTTATCAAATGATCTACCAGCCACAGCCTTTGTGTTCTCTCCTGAAGATGCTTCCTCATATTTTGAAACATGGATAGGCTGAGAATTTTCCAAATTTTCAAGTTTAATTTCTTCTTACTTAATTCCTTCAATTTCTCTCTCTCCTCTTGCATTTTATAAAAGCAGTAAGGAGAAAGCAGGCCAGACCATCAACACTTTGCGTCGAAATATCATCAGCTAAATATGCAAATTCATCACTTTTAACTTCTACTTTCCACAAAATAGTAAAACACAATTGAGCCACTCTCTTTGCCACTGTATGACAAGGATTACCTTTCCTCCAGTTTTCAACACACGTTTCTCATTTTCATCTAAGACCTCACCAGAATCACCTTTAAATCCATGTTACTATTGTCAGTCTCTTCAAGGCCATCTAGGATTTTTCTAACAAGCACCCCAGAAACCTTTCATCCTCTAGTCATTACCCAGTTCTAAAGCCACATCTACATTTTTAGGTATTTGTTACAGAGGCATCCCACTTCTTGATACCAAAATCTGTATTAGTTTGCTGAAGCTTTCGTAACAAAATATTACAGATTGGGTGCCTTAAACAATGAAAATTTATTTTATCACAATTCTGGGGTCTGGAAAAACAAGATGAAGGTGTTGGCAGGAGATCTCTCTCCCTGGCTTCCAGATAATCACCTTCTTGCTGTGTTTTCTGTGCATGTCCCTAGTATCTCTCTCTTCTCAGGAGGACACCAGCCCTATTGGATTGGGGCCCCATCCTATGACCTCATTTAGCCTTAATTACTTCCTTAAAGGAACTATCTCCAAATACAGTCACATTGGGGGTTAGGGTTTCAACATATGAATTTTAGGGGAATGCAATTCAGTTCTTAACAAAGACAAAGACAAAGATATAGAGATACATATATAGATAGATACATATAGATACCGATTTAGATATTCCTTTTTTTTCCCTCCTTTTTCCACAAATAGCAGTATGCCATTCACATCTTGCTTTTTATATTTAAAACTCTACCTGGGAGATCTTTCCATACCAGTATATAAATAGGGTTTCTAGTTTTTGATGGATCACAATTTATATAACTAGTCCTTCAAAAATGGACTTTAGATTGTTTCCAATATTCTGCTATTAAGAATCAGCTTCACTGTGTAACTTTGTCTAAATGTTACTTCATACCTCTACATTTCTCTGTCAGATAAATTCCTAGGAAGGGTATGTGCATTCATAATGTTGGCAAATTTTAACAAATTGCCCCCAGGCATGGTTGAAGCCCTTGACTTTCCCACCAGCAGTGTGCAAGAGTCCTCAACTCCCCACCTTCTTGCTGATAGTATGCACTCTAACTTTAGATCTTGATTTACCTGATGGTGAGGAAATGGTATCACAGTCTTGTTTTAGTTCTCAATTCTCTTATCATGAGGGAGGCTGCACATATTTTTATAAATTTAGGGGCTATCTGAACAGTATATCCCTGTGATTTCTGTCCAGATCCTCTGCCGCTTTCCTGGTGTGTTATCTTTTCCATATGGATCTGTCTGAGACTTTGACCTAAAGCAGGATGTTATTTTCAGTTTGCAGCCCCAGATTTTTTTTCTGTTTCTATCCTGTCTCTCTAGGTTTTGCTCTGGTTCCTTCCTCAGGAGCATCTACTATTCATTGTCTGACTCTCATTTTTCTGTCATCCACATCTTATTACAATCTCCTTTTGTTTTCTTTCCTTCTGCATTCTAGGAGAGCTTCTTGAACTAATCCTAGATAGGGTGTTTTCAGCTACATAAAGCAGGAAACCCTCCTACAAGTGACTTAAACAATAAGAACATTTATTGTCACTCATAACAAGAAGGTCAGAGATAGACAGTTCCATGACTGGCTAATTCAGTAACACAACAGCTCGAGTGTAGGTTTTTTCCATTTTTTCTTCTCTGCCATCTTTGGTGAAGATGGAGAATGTAGTTATAGGCATTTACATACATACACACATATCATATCTGTGTGCAGATAAGATAATGTCTAGCGGAAAAGAAGGGCACTTTGTCCCCTGTACCCTTCTTCCTAGGTCAGACACCCTTCCCCAGCAGCCTCCCAACAGAGGCCACCTACTGGGTCATTGGCCAGCTGGGTGCCCCATGACCAGTCCTAAGACAATCATCGATGAAAGTAAATGAGACCTCTGTGGTGGTTTACATCAACCAAGATTCACCTCCTGGGGCCAAGGAGGGCCAGCGCCTTCCCCACAGAAAGGCATAGGACTCCAAGAAAGATAAAGTCACAAAGATTCTGTTAGCATGGTGAGGAGCAGGGGCGGGGACATGGCTCTTTCTCAGTAAACAATAGATTCCCCCACATTCACGAACATCATCGATTCTATTTTCTACTATTTCAGTCCCGTCTTCTGCTCCTTCTAATGCCAATTTCCTTTTTGGAGGTACATTTTTAGTTCTCTCGTGGCCTTTCTAGACACACCAAGATCCCTTGCTGTTTCTTCCTCTGTCTCTACCAGCTCCTTTTCATTGCAATCCAGTGTCTTACCATCTAATTTTTGGCTCACTTTAAGGTCACATTTCCTTGAATTTTATTGGGAACACAAGACGGCTTTCTACAATCTACTTCCATTTCCTATAGTAAATCTTTTTCAAAAGTGTGTTTTTCCTCTTGGGGACAAAGTTCGCCATCTTTTCTATTGCAGGATATTTTCATACGATGTGAGGGTTTTTATCTTCTGACATTCTTCCTTGGGTAAGGAGATGTCTGCTCAGGTCTGGAGTTTGGTGGGCTGGGCGCACACTTTTTGGTGCCCCTCCTAGTCCACCTGGTTGCTATTAGAACCCTCATTTCAGATCTTTAAGCCAGAGCCCTGGCTGTTAAGACCCAACCTTGAGCCAAGTTCCCAGAGTCTGGCAGCCATTTTCCTGGAAGGGCTCTGCTGGCCCAGGAGACATCTTCCACTTCTGCTCCTGACTGCCTGACAATCCAAAGGGAAATTTATTCGTAGATCATTTGAAACAGCTTGAAGCCCTTCCAGTGCCAGAGAGAGTGCATAAAAATCTATAAGCCCCCGAGGGTAGCGCTCTCACAGCAATTCCTGTCTACACCCTTCCTTTCTTCCAACTTGACATCCCAGAAAGCAATGGCAACCATCCATCCATGGCTACCCTGGGCCATGTTTATTGCTGGGGATGGTGGTGCCTGACTGGGGGTGGGAAGGGAGGTAGGAATGGACGGATGAGGTGTGAAATGTCTGTGGTTGCCTCAGAACACAGGCTCTGTGCAGCTGGGGGAAGCTGCCCGATTCATGGTCAGAAACAGCCCTGAGTCGCTGAGATGAGCCTTTGCACTGAATGGAAGCCACTGTCTGCCTTTCTACCTCGCCCCGCCATTTTGCTTCTTCTCTTGGAGTGTGATGGACAGGAGCCAACATTCCCAATGTCATGGCCATTGCAAATCTTTCTAATCCTTCAGAAGGGAGGGAAGGCAAAGCTGGTTCCCTTGACTCTGTGCATTTTTATTTTTGTTTCTCCACAGTTCACTGAAGATTTTTTTCCCTTTGTTTGTTTTGCTAACATGCTGAGAGAAGAGAGAAAAATAAATCACCAAGACCTTTGTTTTTCTCCATATGAATCTCCAGCTGGTTCCTATTCTGAGATCCAGTTTCTGTCAGCATAACCAACTTCTGACGGTTCCACTGGCAAAGCTGGTGGCTTTTTTTTCTATTAAAAAAAAAATCTCAAACAGAAGCCCCCAAACTGCCCCTCCCCTAGGACATCCATAGCCCACCTGAAATACTTGACATTTGCACAAGATCCCAAGGGTGGTCTTTGATTGCTCTCACAGTCACCAGAAGGACAGCACGCTCACGTCCACAACAGCTTGGTGGCACCTGGAAGCTTCCTATCCATTGTATACCTCTTGGCAGGGCCCCTCTCAGCCAGCACCATCTCTGCTCAGCCCGGCCACATCTCTGGGTTGGGCTAGTTCTCTCTTCCCTCTTCCTGCTCTCTGGTGGAGGGTTTTTTATGGCATGCAGCCAGGGTGGGTCCGCCCCAGGATGGAATCATTACTGCTGACCTTGAAGGACAGCTCTTGCCTTGGAGCTGACCACTCTTGTACTGCCTCCGAGCCAGCCGGCTGGCGCCTTTTCTCCTTATTCAGGCTCCAGCCCAGGATCCCCCGGCAAACGTGTTTGTCTACAAAAGGGGGCTGTTGTCTTTGTGCCAAGAAACCATAGCATCAGAATCAAGGTTGGCTGTACATACATACAGTGTAGATGAAGTCTTCGATCTGTAGGACTCGATGCGTACCCAGCTCCCACCCCGGGGTATTTGATCAGTGTGTATGATCAATGAATGGATGAAGACTGTTGTGGTTGATAATTAAAAGCCTCATACTTCTTTTTTTCTTTTTTTTTCCCCAGGAAAAACAAATGCCTTCAAAGAGAATGTATAACATATGCGTATCCAGAAAGCTTTTGGAAACCAGTACTTTTTCTTTCCTACAACAGCGGGCTTTCTATTATACATAATTTTCCAAAGATCACCACCTTATTTTCTTGTGCATCCTGACAAGGTCAGAGTGATGGTTTTGTTCTCATTTTACTGATGAGATGGGGAAACTGAGGCCTAGAAAATTAATGGTATTAAATCCAGGATAAGAACACACATTCTGAAGATTTGCAACAGGACTCTTTTTCCTAGACCACCATAGCTCAACTCTGTGAGACTCCACTGAGTAAGAGAAATACCTCCCACCAGGAGGGAAAGAAACCAGCACTCACTGGTCACCTTCTATGTCCCAGGAACTCCATCCAATAAGCATTTTCAACTGTTTCCCACTCCCCTCTACAAATTAGGATTTAGAAGATCAGAGAGGTGAAGTAATTGGCCCCGAGTCACACAGCTAGTAAACAACAAGGCTAGGATTTGAACCCAGAGGTGTTTGATGCTAAACCAGAGCTTTCTCCTTGAGCCACCGGAACTCACCAAGGCAGATGGATTTTGGAGAAAGGAGACAAAAGGAGTGAGTAGGAAAGTAGGCAGGTCAAATAAACAATCACCAAGATTCAGATCTTAGCCTGGAGTTAGACCGTCATACCTGCCTCTGAGCCTAGTAGAAATTCCTCACTGAACTTCCCACAGCAATTTTATAACCGGCCGCACACATCCCCCAAATCTGCCCTATAGCAGGCATAGTCCTGCAAAAGCACCCAACCCCACCAGGTGCTAAGGGAGGTAGAGAATTCTGGCTAACTGGTTCTTACAGGTTTCATTTACCTGTTTTTGTTTTGCGTTGTGTTTTACTAGAATCTAAAAAGTTGACTATTTCAGTTTTTCATTATAAAGTGTACAGTATCAACCAATTCTTCATATCCCAATAATAATGATTCCTAGATACTGATAATGTGATTGTAGTAGACACGTGAGGTACTCTGTGCTGTTCATGTTTGTCTCTGTTAATTCACACCAGAACTCTGAGAGACAGCTTATCTTCCACGTCTTACAGATGGAGAACCGGAGGCCCGAAAGCATTCTGGTGACTGGTCTAAGTTAGGACCTTAACTCTTGGTCTCTTACAAGATACCCCAGGGGCCTTCAGGGAATGCTACAGCACCTGAGCAGGGACACTTCCTATCTTTGCCCCACAAATGTCCTCAAGTATCATTTCTGTCCCCACAGATACCTCTTTACTCTCCCTAGAAATGAGGTTGTGAATTGGAATTTACGACAGGGAAGGGCCTCATCTCCAGGAAATATGGGGGATGTTTTGCCCATGTGAGGTGGCAAGCATGGAGTGGCAGGTGAGTGTTGGTCCCCAAAGATGCCACATCCTAATCCCCAGAAATTGTGACTATGTTGTCTATCATGGTCAAAGGGATTTGCAGATGTGACTACATTGAAGAGCTTGAGAAGAGAGATTATCCCAGGTTATCCAGGTAGGCCCAGTGTCATCAAAGAGTCCTTGTAAGAGGGAGGTTGGAGGTTCAGAGTCAGAGAAGGATACGTCATGTCAGAGCGATGAGGCCATAAGCTAAGGAATGCAGGCGGCCTCAAGAAACTGGAAGAGGCAAGAAATCAGTTTTCCCCGGGAGCCTCCAGAAGGAGCCAGCCCTGCTGACACCTTGATTTTAACCCCATCATACCCATTTTGGACTCCTGACCTCCAGGGCTGTAAGATAACAAACCTGTGTTTTTTGAAGCCACCAAGTTTGTGCAGCCATGGGGAACTAATACACATGGCATCACAGATGGAACTCAGCCACACAGTCTCAAAGCCACTGGCTGGGTCCCCACAGCACAAAGGCAATGACACATGGACAACTGATCTGTGAAGGCCTTCAGAGTGTCAGTTACACCAGATGACATGACAAGTCCCACTCTGGAGTCAAAATGTTCCCAATAAATTCACCTATGGATTGCTGGTGGTGCCACATCACCCTGCACTTGCAGGTAGTGCCTTGAGGCCAGAAATTAGTCATTTCCCCTTAAGCAACAAATTCAATCCATTTTACATGAATTCTTACGAGAAAATACTCCCCCCTCAGTTTTTCCACAAATGTGGTGCGGCATCAGTCCAGGAAACCGAAAAAATAAAAGTATCACACTATTTCAGAACACAAGAAAATTAATTAAACCCAAATTTTCACAAAATGTTAAAAGTTGAACACAACTCAAAACATACTTGAGATTCAGATTGGATTTCCGAATGCTTGCTGAGAAGGCAACAAAGAAAAACCCCAATGACTTTTCTTTAGATGGTTCTCCCTAAATATACCACAGTCAACGCAGGCACATGGGAAAAGTCTGTGGGGTTTTCAGGGGAAGGTAAAAAAATTCAGGGTTGCCTCTTGATTCTCAGTAATCCTGGGGCGAGACAGACACTGTCGTATGAAATGAAAATCAGGAAATACCGCTGTGGAATGTGGAACCGAAGCAATTTGAAACGAAGCATGGATTAGCCAGCAAGGGAAGGTGGTGTTGCTTCTTTGCAAAGTGCCAAGTAAAGAAAACAGAACGATTTCATGCAGGGAGCTGGCTGAGAACAGCCATTTGAGTGAGGGCTGGAGCTGGGGAGTTTTCTCTTTGGAAAGGATATCACCAAAGGTTCATTTTACTTGTAAAGACAAAATGATCATCCCAAGTCTCTCCAGCCTCATAAAAATCATGCCAGTAGTCGCCAACATTTATTGAGCCTTTATTGACAGGGTAGCCCAGTCTCTGTGAGGTGGGTACTGTTGTGATCTCCATTTTACACATGAGGAAGTGACTCCCCACTGCCAATAGACTTCATTTCAATCATCCCATGTAGAAAATCCATTTGTTCATTTCACGGGGTCAATTCTCAATTATCAACGAGGATGGAAGAAGAAATGGACATAAATAATCCACAAGAGTGGATACATCACTCTGATTGCAGCTGGCTGTAGAATACACTTGAATCCCGCCCCTCCATTTATACCAGCTGGTGACATCGGCTACCTTAAGTCTTAAGTGGGGATGATGGGTGGTAATTATTCATTTTTTTCTTTCTGAATCATTGTCCATTCTTGCAGTCAACTAGTATTACTTGAGTGCATGTTGGGAACCATAGGGGATACAGGATCCACGGTTACATCAGCGAACAGGACAAAGATACCTGTTGGCAGGGAGTTTGCCTTCTGGGGACACATGGGAGACAGACTCAACAGGTGCCCAAATAAACAAGCTCATCACCAGAAGAGAAAACGTACAACAGGGTGGTGGAAGTGATATGCTGGGATGGGATGCTCTATGGCATAATGTCATCGTGCATCTTTAGGCTAATTCAATGATTGCTGTTACTGCATGCTAATTTTCTAAATTATTATGAATTTAATTTGACTGAATTAATTGTTTTTTCCCAGTCACTTTATTTTCCCACATATTTTTGGATGGTGCCAATGCAGAGCTACATTTACAATTTCTAAATTCTAATTTGCTCAAGGGCTGTCCCATGAGGGGATGGAACCTCTTTCCCTTATGAGAGATGGAGAGGCTGCAGGTGAGTTCCCAGATTACCTGTCACATTTTGCCCAGGTGTGTTTAATTCCAATATGGAGAAAAGGTGCTCTCTGTCTCTGCCGTCTTTGTGACCAGGGTGTCCTGCATTATTTGGAAAGGAAAAGGTTGGGAATGCCAGAGCTGTCACATGCTAGTTGTGTGTTTTGGGCAAGTTACTCAACCTCTCTGTGCCTCCTTATCTGTATGTAGGGAAATTATAGGAAAATGGTCAGGGTACCTCAGATGTTCAGAATCTTGCCAAGCATGTGACATAAATATGCACATGAACCCAGGTGTTCCTTGGCTATTGTCTGATGTAGGTGTGTGTGAGCACCCAGGTGTACTGGGTTATGGACTTAAGGATAAAGGACAAGCAGCTCTGATCCAGAGTACTCCCCCCACCCCCAGGATGCCCCTGGGAGGGGCCACAGGGAGGCCGCTACTGCTGCTGGAGGCTGTTGCTGCCAGTGCCCCTGGGATGCCCTGAGAGGCCACCGCCACTGCTGCTACTGCAACTGTAAGCTGCTGCTGCTACTGCTGAGGACTGAGCTCATGTCGTCTACCAGTGGCTCCCAGGATCTTTCCCAATTACCTAGCGTGGACCTGCGTGTGAGGGGTCTGGCGACCCAGCCTGGCGTGTGAGGGGTTTGTGACCCAGTCTGTACAATGGATTGGAAGGGTCTGAGACCTAGCCCTGACAATACAAATGGAAACTTAGTATAACTAAACTAAAGAAATGTTTTGGCTTTAGTTATGAATAGCCCTAACCATACAATCAGCGTAGCTATTGCCTCAGCCCCAACAACTGGCATAGTTGTGTGGCTTTACACTGTATATTGGGATTGTAATAGTAACGACCTCCAGGGATTGTCATGAGGATTAGATGAGATAAGGCAGGTGAGAAATTTAATGCAGGACATGGCACACCAGGAATGCTCAAACACTGCCATTAGCTCTCAAAACCCCTCTCCAAGACAGCGGACCCAAACTGAAGCCACAGCTAACAGTGAGCATCTCCCATGGAACAGTAGCAATGCACATGGCCCCTCTGTTCTTGGCTTCGGTTCAACTCAGCAAACATTGGCCCATTGCACACTGGGCTGAGGATGCTGGGGGAAGCTGCCTCCCCCAGGGAGATAAGGAGTCAAAAGCTGATGGTGCAGTGTGGCAAGGGTGGCCAGGCAGAGGAGGGACCACCTAGGGAGCAGGCACAGGAGCAGCCTGGGGGGAGGGTGTCAGGGAAGCCCCTCTCCTCCTTTCTTCCTCCAGCCCCTCTTTCTATAAACATGTATGTACCAACTACTTACTGTGGGCCTGCTCCTGTGCTGAGCCCTGGAGACTCAGGGAAGAAGAAAAATAACAATAAAGATGATAATTCCTAATGTGCACGTGACAGTTATTAATCCCAGGCAGTGTTCTAAGCCCTTTACATGTATTCAGTCATCAAATCCTCACAACCCCACAAAGTAATTATTGTTGACACTGAACTTTTACAGACGAGGAGAGTGGGGCACAGAGAGGTCGGGTAACCTGCCCTGAGTCACACAGCTGTAGATGGTGGAGCTGGGATTTGTCCTCTGGAGCACTTTCGGCTCTGCTTGGTGGCTGGGCAAACACAGGCCCTTCACTCAAGGGCTTACACAGAGCAGGGAACAGAAGTGACCGTGAGACCATAGCTCGGGGTCCACAGGGGCACAGGGTGGGGTCAGGGAAGGCTTCCCGGGAGAGGTGAGGGCCAGGCTGAGTCCCACCGGGTGAGCAGGTACTAAGATAGGAGAGGGCGTTCCCTGGAGAAGGATCGTGAGCATGTGGCCTGGGGTGTCCCAGCGCTTTCACCACCCTGGATGAAACGCATGTCCTGCCTCGCTGGGCCATAACCTGTATCCACCCCCAGGCAAAATGCTTACTGGGCATCGACCAGGTGCCGGGGACTCGCTGTCCCAGGCTGTTCTAAGCCACGAGGCGTTTGCGGAGTGCATTTAGGGAGAGCTTTCAGCAGGTGAAGGGCACGACATGATTCTTGTCTTTAAAAAGATGGGTGTGAGGCCAACCCTGTGGCTCACTCAGGAGAGTGCGACACTGGGTGCGCAACGACGCTCCGCTGCGGGTTCGGATCCTATATAGGGATGGCCGGTGTGCTCACTGGCTGAGTGCGGTGCTGACGACACCAAGCCAAGGGTTCCGATCCCCTTACCGGTCACAAAACACCAAAAAATAAATAAATAAATAAAAGATGGGTGTGGGCTGAAGCGAGGTGGAAGGGCGATGGGGGTTGGGGAGAGGCACCATTTCCGGGGAGGGGGCGGGGGTGGCCACGACCAGGTGGAGGAGTGGAGATGTGAGAGTGAAATGTGTTGGGTTGGTTAGAGCTCGGTGTTAGAACACCAAGGTCGTGGGTTCGGATCCTGTACCCGCCAGCCGCCACAAAAAAAAAAGTGCTGGGATGGGGACAGACCGTCTGATGGACTGGAAGGGGGGCTGGCGTATGGGCGGAATAAAGGACAAGGCCTGATAAAGTGGAGGAATGATGGAGCCACTGGCCCCGCTGCAGGGACAGGTGCTGTAGAGCAGGAGGCAGTGGGGGCTGGAGGGAGAGGAGAATGGCGGACAGGTGGGCGGGGCCAAGAAACATCTGGAGGCGGGGCAGTCGAGTTAATCCTGATTGAGGTGGGGTGGCGTGTTGTTGAAGGATTTCGAGCAGGAAAATGGCCTGGACATCTCTATTTTAAAACATCTCCCTAAGGAATAAACGGTCCAAAAACAGTAGGTTATCTATGTATTAGGATCTAGCTTGTGTAAAAATTTAATGTCCTATAAATGTGGCATTACACATCAATAAGGAAAGGAGGAATTAGTCATTGGTGCTGGGACAATTGGTTAGCTATTTGGGAAAAAAAGATAATAAAGTTGGCTTCTCAACACCATAGACCAAAATAAAATCCAGGTGGATTAAAGAAGTAAATGTAAAATAGTAATAGTAACAATAAAGCTCCCAAAGAAGCAGGAAAAAGATAGAGGTAAATACTTACCTGATTTCCAGATGGGACAGAACTTTCTAAGCACAAACAATGAAAGAAATCTGAGAGGTTGGTAGATTTGACTACATCAAAGCAAAATCTGTGAAAATCAGATAATGTCACTAACAAAATTTAAAAACAAACTGGGAAAGAATATTTGTAACATTGATGATTGATGAATGATCGATATTCTTCATATATAAAAAGTTATTTAAAATAAACAAGAAAAAGGCAATCACTCAAATAGAGAAATGGACAAAAGGTATTCATATAAGAAGTGAGGCACATGCTTAATGTTCACATGTAAAAAACGTTCACCTGTATAATTAAGGATATGCAAAGATACACACATAAAACAACATTTTTTAAAAGTTTACCAAATTGAGAAATTCTTTTTAATGGAAAACAAAAACAGTGTTGGCAAGACTGCAGAAAAATGGGTACTCACACTGGTGGGGCTGTAAATCAACCTCTTTACTAAAAAGAATCTAGCAACAACAGAAACCTTGAAAATATTCTCACTCTTTGATCCAGTAATTCCACTTGGAGAAATCTATTCTAAGGAAATAATCAGGGATGTAAGCAAAGGTTCACGTAGGTGAATTATACTGCAACATGTTATGTTTAAAAAGTAGAAATAGGGCCGACCCGTGGCTCACTTGGGAGAGTGTGGTGCTGATATCACCAAGTCAAGGGTTAAGATCCCCTTACAGGTCATCTTTTTAAAATAAATAAATAAATAAAAATTTAAAAAATAGAAAGTAGAAATAATCCAATAACCAAAAAAAGGAGAGTAAACAAACAAGTTACAGTATATTCACGTGTTTGAATATTACATGGCAATTAAAGTCATATTCTCAAAGAATATTTAAGGACATGAATAAGCCTTAATAAAATAATATTACGTGAGAAAAGCTGGATATAATAAAAATTCCATATGATTCAATAATTACCTGTATGTATAGGTTGGAAGGCTTTGTTGAGGGAATGGTCAGTGTAGGAAAATTGGGAAAAAGACCAATTTCCATTGCCGCTCTGGTACTGTCTCTTCCTCGCTGTGTGAGCGGAGTAAGTTTCTTACACTCTCTGACCTCCTTTTCCTCACCTCTAAGATGGGCTGAGACAGGCTGAGGATGAAATGATCACTGCACTTGTAGAGCATTAAGTGATCAAGCAGCTGCTATTGATCCATTTATTATTATTACCGTCCTCATTTATCAGCTTAATCATTATTATTTCTCTGTCCTCCAGTCTCTACCTGAGCAGTTCTGTGTCTTGGCCGCATCCCAGAAGTGACAATATTTTTTAGTCATAACCAAGGCAGCTCCAACAGGGAGTTCTTGTAAAAACCAGCTCTGGCACCCGTGGGCTCCGCAGCGGGCTCGTTCATTGCTTGCACGATGGACCTTGACTGCCTGTGGACTTCCTGAGCTGGGCGAGATCATGGAGAGTGGGAGAGCAGAGAGCTTTTTGTAAGGCTGTTTAAGGCCAGTGCTGAAGGTGTGTTGTAAGCTGAGATAGCCCAACATCATTAATAATTAGCCCAGGCCCTACCCATCCCAGGTTTGCAAAGCAGAAGATGCTTGACATTGGGGTAGGGAGAAGACTCTGCCTGCCGCTCACATAGTCCTCCAGCTCTACACAATTCTTTGCAATGAGGGTGATCATTAATAGTAGTAGTCATAAGTATTATATATTGTATATAATAAAGTATATATAGCAATACTTATGTATATAATAGTAATACATAATACATATAAGGTAGAACATATAGGATATATAATATATAATAGCTAATTATATGTTATATTATATATTATCATATCAATCATTACATATGATAGCATCTATAAAGCACATAATTATTATATTTATAATTAATTATTATTTATGAATGTTAATAATATTTATATATAACATGTTATATGTCATATATATCACATATAATACATGTTACAACTATTATTATCATAGTTGTATTATATTATTCTCTATTGTATAATAAATAATAGCTATAACTATTATTGATTTTATTATATTACTGCGTTTCAGTCTCCAGTTATCCTCTGACGTACTCGAGAGCTTGGCTTCAGCTGAGGAGGGCTCCTGGCTTCTACCCTTGCTCTTGCTTGGTTAGACCAATAATTGTGTATAAGATGCGCCCTGCCTCTGCTTTTCCTATCATTAATAACACGAACGAGCAAGTGGCATTTCTTGAGTGCGTGTTATGTGCCCGACACTGCCGCACACTCTCTCTCGCAAGCGCTCCCCAGCACTGGGAAGCGGCTGCCGTTCTGGAGGAGCTTCTTCCCTTCCCTGTACACACACGCCCTTCACCACCAAGAGGTGGAATCTATTCCTCTACCCTCTTCAAGGTTTTGACCAATAGAACCATGCTGTGCCATTCCAGAGCTTGGCCTTTAAGGTCTAGAAATATCTGCTTCACTTCTTTTGAAATAGTTGCTCTTGGGACACTCCCTCTTGGAACCCAGCCCCATGGAGAGGCCATTCTCGTATAGACACTTTGGTTCCAACCGCAGCTGAGCTCCCAGCCAACAGGCAGCATCAACTGCCAGCCGTATGCGTACACCACCTTGGACTGCTGGCCCAGTCAGGCCTTCAGATGACTCCAGTCTCAGCCAGTATCTGACCACAACCTCATGAGACACTGTAAGCAAGAACAATCCCACTGAGCCTGGTCAGCCCATGCTACAGAACTATGAGACACAATAATAAACTGTGATTTTAGCCACTGTGTTTTGGGATCATTTCTTTTTAGTGCAGCAATGGATAACCAAAACGTCATTATTTCCTATTTACAATTGGAGAAACTGGGATCTCGGAGGTGAAGTGACTTGCCCAAGGTCATTAGCTACTAAGTAGCAGAACCAAGTTTCCTGAATACAGAATCCTGGAGCACAGGCTCCTCACCATTGGGCAACACAGCCTCTGTTTCAGGCTGGAAGAGGATGGATCATGCATGCAATAGCTTCCCATGGATTCAGGAGGCTCCCAGATGTATCTATAAGTGTGAGAGTCAGAAGGGTGGGTGACAACGGAGAGTGGGCACACTCTGCACTTGCACGAGGGCTATCAGAGCTCAGAGAGAACCCCAGGGAGCAGATAGATGGAGCCAAACAGGCCTGTTGAGTGACTGAGGGAACTGCAGCATGATACTACCTTGGGGAATAAAATCAGACTCACTGCCACAGCAACAGCTGGAAAACAGACCTGAGTGGAAAAGGCGGCAGAATTTGCCTCCTGCACTACACAGTCTCCATGCTTACGTGATTATATGTGACCAGAAACCCTAGAGTGGGCACCAGCGCTCCTGACACTTCCAAACAGTAGGGCTTTGTGTGCCTTGCTTTGGCTTGCATGGAGAGGAGAACTGGGTCCCTGCCGCCAGGGTGCATGATCCCAAAGGCAGCCGTGACAGCCAGCAGGCTCCCAAGAACCCTGGTTTCCTCTCAGGACCAGGGAAGCAGAGAACATTCAGACAGAAGCCACTTTATTGTCTGCCCAGAGTGGGCCCCCAAGCCTGGAGCAAGCCATAAAAGGGGTGGAAAAATGGGACCTGAAAAGGTGAAAATGTACAGAGACCCAGGGCACTCCTTCTAGTCTACCAGCCCCTCTGGCTTAAGGTGAAGTGAGTTATTTAGCAACCAGCCACCTTTCAACTTCCTTTTGCAAGGGCAACTGCCTTATTTTCCCTCTCTGCTTTCAATCCACAGGGCAGGAGGGAAGTCTGAGGTCCTAACATCAGGATGCATCATAATTCACTGGAGGCCTTATGAGAACACAGACTCCTGGGCCCCACTCCATGAGTGTCTGATGCAGCAGGGCTGGGGTGGGGCCTAAGAATGTGCATTTCTAACATGTTCCCAGGGGATGCTGATGCTGCTAGTCCAAGGACACTTCATAACCCCTGCCTTAGAGATAAGGCAGATATCCAAGGAGAAAAATTCCAACCTGCAACAGGTGGCACAATTCTGTGGCAAGGATGACAAAAACTGGAAGTCCAAATTGTAATTCTGGCTGTACCACAAACTCATGGTAAAATATGATAAGCAAATGGTTTAAGTTCTACAGGCTCCATCCATAAAGGGAAGCAAATCATCTTTGTGCCTTTGTTTATAGTGATGCTGGAAAAAGCTATATGATAAGAAAAGAGAAATCATTTGACCTTTTCAGAGGAAGGGGTTATATACAGTGGCCCTATAGTCAAGCTTTTGGGGGGCAACAGAAATCTAAAAATTTCTCTCAAGTATTCTGTTTCATTTTTCCTTCAGTAATGCTACTATGTTCTGATTTTAGATTTAGAAAAATATAGTCTTTAAAAATCTGTGAAGGTTATAAAATTGCCTCAATTTGATGGGATGAGGGGTGACAAGGGTGGGAGGACATGTTAGAGCTCAGTGTACCCCTGGGGGGGTTGTAGTGGTGGTGGTGACAGAGTAGAACAGACTGAATGAGAAGTTAAGATTTTCAGAGTGGTTTTGATTTGGCTGATCCCAAAGAAAGGGGGATGGACTGGAAAACAGCTGGGTGGTTAAAAAAGAGAACTTAATGGTTCACCAAACTGATAAATTCAAAGTATGATGGCTCCAGGACTCAAATCATGTCACAAGTATCTCATCAGTGAGCTGTCACTCAGTTCTCCTTTTTTTCTATGGCTCAAGACTCATAAAGTCTCTCCCTCCACAGTCACAAGAAGCCGAAGCAGCTCCAGATTCAACATTCTCCAGCTTGAAGGCCAGTGGGAACAAAAGACAGGGCCTATTCGCCCACGACTCAATTAAATAAATATTTATGAAACACATCAGAGTCTCCAGTACAGCTCTAGGTCCTTAAAGGGGGGCCAAAAAAAAAATCGTTGTCCTGAAATGCACTCTGATTGGATCAACCTAGGTCATATGCCTGTCCTGACATCACATGACAAGGAATGTCAATGTCAGTCGATGTCAATGGTTGGCCCAGGCAGGTGTTGTGTAATCCACCTGCAACCAACGTGGGCCCCACCCACAGCACATGGTCTGGGAGTCGGGAGGTCCTTAAACGAAAACTGGGGATTCTAGGGGGTGGATATCTTCATCTTTCCTTCCCTTTCCCCTGACAATCTGGACCAGGGGCTACACTGGCATGGTGAGTGAGGGAGAGAAGAAGACAGGAAGGAGTTGGGCTGTGGCCCCACTTACCCATCTGTCCCTAGGAGATGAGACCGCACCTGGACCCAGGGAGAGGATGACCTCAAAGTGTAGATCTGACCTTCTGCAAGAGAGCCTGGGAAACTGCTGGGTCGGCCCTCCCAGTGCAGGGATGAACGACTTCCAGGCATGTTGGATCTGCTCTAGGGTGAGCAACTCATTCTGTTTTGACCAGAATTTTCCAGGTTTTAGCACTTAAAGTCCCACATTCCAGGAAAACCCTCACTCTCAGATATCACCCCAGGACATCTGATCCCTACTCGCCTACTCCTGCCTCAGACACTGAAATATGTTCATACCCTGTGGTAAAAATTAAAGATCCCCTCTCTGCTTCAAATAAAAGAAAAACACTACTAGTTCTTGGTCCCCTTCCTCACCTTGGGTGAGGCTACCCTTGGCCCTGGGGAAACAGAAAAGGCATGATGTCAAATAATTAAAATAGCAGCAATAGCAATAACAGTAATTGTGGTAGCAGCAGCTAATACACATGAGAGCTTCTTGTAGTCAGATTGTGTTCTTTGCACTTCGTAAGTATTAATTTGTTCAATCCTCACAATGACCCAATGAGGTAGGTGCTATTATTACGGATTTTTGTCAGAGCCTATGGATTCATCATTCCTATAGATCTCGAAGAGTAAGACATTTCCCCCAGCGTGGCTTTAGTAAAGGAGAATGGATTTGATGGCTCCTCTGAGACTCATCTGGCCTTGCTACTTGCGTCAATCAGCTACAGAAGCGCAGAGGCACGCACCAGTGAGCATTCGTTGCTCACTCATCTGGGGGGTTGGTCAGAGGCTCTGCTGATCTTGGCTGGGCTCTCCCACATGTCCAGGGGTTGGCCAGATGTTGGCTAATCCAGGCTGGCCTCAGTGGGGGTAGCTGGATGGCTCGACTCGGCTCCACGTGTCACCAGGCTCATTCTCTCAGCAGTGGCAGACACAAGAGAGCAAGAGGAAGCACACAAGTCCTCTTGAGGCCCAGCCTGGGCACTGGCCCATCATCACCTCTGCCTCCACCTATGGCCAAAGCAAGTCACACCAGGTGGGGGTATGTATGCCACTCTGTGCACTGGAGCAGCTCCAAGGTCACATGACAAATGGCATGGAAATAGGAGGTGAGGAGCAATTGAATTGAAATTCAGGTTCCAGTTGATGAAATGTTGCTTTTTCCAGCCAAACCTCTTCCCCGCTCCATGAAAAAAAGAGGCACCAAGTATGTATTATAACACCCTGAAACCACTATTTTAAACAACTCCCTAGTTGAGAATCCTTTTTTATATCCAACCAGTAAGTAAAAGCTGCATCTTTATAAAGATGTAAACCTCCCAAATCTAGAAGTGGTGCTCCTTAGAAGTTAAATATTCATAAACTAGATATTATTTGATTTAGGTGTGAATTTTCTGCTACTTAGATGAATCTTCTGAAAATTTTAAACAACTGCCTAAATGTATTAAATTAAATTTAACTTAGATAAGTTGCCTTGAAAGAGAAATCCAGCAAGGATTCTGGAATTCAGAAATAAAGACCCAGGAATCCAAGTTCTAAGGCTTTGTCACCAGCCAGCCCCATTTCTCTGCCAGTAAAATTGGAATCACAACAGTAGTGATGGTGATGACACTAAATAATACTAATGATAATATTGTACATTATCTCATTTGAGTTTCCCTGCAACCTTAGAAGCTGGAATAATTATTTTCCCTTCATTGTACAGAGGAGAGAGTTGAGACTCAGAAAGGGTGAGCAATTTGCCGAAAGTCGCACAGCCCACCTTTGAGGCAGAGTTCAGTTAGAACCTGGCTGTTCTAGCCCTCAGTCCTGGGATATTTTTCACCTCCCCCAAATACACAAGCCAGCAAAATGATGCACTAGGGAGTGGGAAGGGTGGAATCAATTCATAGGGCATCTGTGGGTTTCTTATTAGAAAAGTTCACTCTTTCTTTCCATTGATTTTCCATCGTGGTTTTTCTTTTTTTTTTTTTCTTTTTTTCCCCTTCTGATTTTAACATGAACTGCCTCATTCAGATACACCCATATCTAGCTTCCTGGAACTGTGCAGAAAAGCTGCCCCGGAATACTCACCCCTCCCTCCCTTTTTTCCTCTTCTCTTTTCCAGCTGCAGCTGCAGCCTGAGGCCCCCACGCCTGCACTCCAGTGGCTGGAAGCCCTGGCGGAGGGTGCAGTTCTAGAATCCAGCGGCCAAGACACTGTATTATTCTATCATCAGCAGGCACTTTCCCTAGAAGTCCTGCCAAAGTTCTCTACAACACCCTCACCATCTAGTGCTGGGCTTGGAGGAACAACTGAACAAGATCAAGACCGATCAAGCAGATTTCCTTTCTAGAAGATGGCCAAATTCTCCTGAGATGGCAGAAACTGGGAGCACAGAGACTTTGATAGTTGCATCTCAGAAAATAGCACATCCTTGTTGGAGTACCGTGAACTTTCTGGTATTAACATTTCAAAATTGGAAAAAGGTCCAAGTCATAGGCTGGAGGTTAGTGGGAGCAGAGCCGGAGCGAGCCTGGAACCCGGGGCCACTGAACCCACTGCTCCTGAGGCTGGCGTGCATTTGAGAACTGCTCAGAGCTGTCTGGGTCTGGAATTGTGCTTGAGGGTGACACTGGCGAATTGCTCTCATATTCTCTTTTGATAAATAGCAGCCTCGTTCAGTTCCTCTGAGCCCCTGGTGGCTGCACTATCGTGTCCCTGTGTGCCTCTGTGACAGCATGGGACCCTGTTGAGTAGGGTCCTCACTCTCTGGGCACAGGGGGGCAGGAAGGATATATCAACTGCATCCATCCCCTGGCTGAGTTTAACCATTATGCGTGAACTTTGCATGTGTGGGCTCATTTTTAGGACAAAAAGAAACTTTTTTAGCTTTTTGCAGGGGGGTATCATTTATTTAATAGATGTTAATTGAGTGCCTACTATGTGTCAGACATTGGAGAGGCATCAGTGAAGAAAATAGCCAAGATCGCTGCCCTTCTGCGGCTGGCATTCTATTGGGGGCAAACGGGTGACAGACTTTATTAGAAGAAAAAGGAGAGCAGAAAAAGGGGCATCAGGAACCTGGGTGGTCGAGACAAATTGCAGTATTAAAATAGTCCCCCTGAGAAGATGACACTGGAGTAAGGATTCAAGGAGATCAGGAAGTGAGGTAGGCATACAATGGCCTCACAAAGATACCCACATCCCAATCCCCAGAGCCGGTGAATGGCAATATGCATGGACCTTACATGGCACAAGGGACTTTGCAGCTGTGATTAAGTGAAGGATCATGAGATGGGGAAATTAGCCTGGATTATCCAGGTGGGCCCAATGTCATCACAAGGATCCTTGTAAGAGGGAGGCAGGTCACAGCTGGAAAAGGAGATGTGAGGATGGAACCAGCAGTTGGAGTGATGGCTTTGAAGATGGAGGAAGGGGCCAGGAGCCAAGGAATGTGGGCGGCCTCCAGCAGCTGGGAAAACAGAGAAGGGATCTTCCCCGAGAGCCTCCAGAAGGAACACAGCCCTGTGGATACCTTGATTTTAGCCCAGTGAAACCCATTTTGGACTCCAACCTCCAGGACTACAAAATAATGCATGTTGTTTGAAGTCACTGGGTTTATGATAATCTGTTACTGCAGTCATAGGAGACTATTACAGGGAGTGAGCCAAGCTGGGGGAACAGTGTTCCAGGCCAAGGGAACAGCAGGTGCCAAGGCCCTGAGGCAGGAAGCATATTTGGAATGCTCCAGAAACCTCAAGGAGGCCAGGGTGGATGCAGCAGCTTGGATGAGGGGAAGAGGGGCTTAGAGGGGACAGGGTGGGGTGTGACAGATCATGCCAGGCCTGGGGAAGGACTCTGGCTACTGCTTGGAAAGAAAAGGGGAGCCACATCAGGTCCTATCAGCAAAGGGAGTAGGAAGGTCCTTGTTGTGGCACATTCTTTCCCAGCTCCCACGCTGACCGGCATGACCTTGATGAAGCCACTGTGCTGCAGTGCCAGCTCTGAGAGGGTGGGGCTTGGTTTCATTCACCACTCAAGTCCCAGAGCCTAACACAGAATCTGGCCCAGAGTATGAACTCAATACATATTTGATGAATGAATGAACAAATGGACAAATGAATGACTCCACTGCCTCAGAAAGTGCAATGGGAAAGCTGAACTCATATCACCAGTGACCTTCATGATGACTCTGAGGCTGGGATTAAATGACTGTCCGGTGGCTCTGTATGCTCCGCTCTGCCACCAGCCTTAGGTATGGGTGGGGACCTCTGAGCACTTTACCATTGTGAAGAGAGAGGAGCTTCCTCAGTGATTGCGAAGCCAATTTCTGGGTCCTGTTCCTTCTTCCTTTTTCCACAGAGGGGAGGCTTACTGTTTGGTTTTCTTCTACGGAGAATCACATTTTCTATTTCCAAAAGTAAGACACACTTAGGAAGAGAATTTGAGAACTAGAGATGTATCAGTTTCCTGTGGCTGATGTCATAAATTACCACCAACTTGGTGGCTTTAAACAATAGAAATGTATTTTCTCATAATTGTGGAGGCCAGAAGTCCTGAATCAAGGTGTCAGTGGGGCTGGTTTTCTGGGGAGGATCTGAGGGAGGATCTGTCCTGCCTCTCCCAGCTTCTGGTGGCTCCAGAGTCCCTGGCATTCCTTGGCTGGTAAACACATCACTCCAATCTCTGCCTCTATCTTCACGTGGGCTTCTCCTGTTGTCTTCTTTCTTTTTCTTCTCTCATAAGGACACTTGTCGTTAGATCTCGGACCCACCCTAATTTAAGTGATCTCATCTTGAGATCCTTAACTCAGTTTTATCTACAAAGACCCTTTTCCCCAATAAAGGCACACTCCCAGGTTCTGGTTGGATATATCTTTTGGGAGGCCACCATTCAACCCAGTCCACCCCTCCTCAGTCGTGAGTGGTGACACTGGCTCGTGTGCCTGAGGCCAGTGTCTCAGGAAAGAGAGCTGCCTCTGAACTGACACACAGATGCACAAGTTAATGCCTTCGTTGCATTCACACACTTTTTATTTAGCTACGGATTCAAGCCTTCCTTTTACCAAGCTCTTTATTCCACGTCCAGATGCTGGCTGCCATTTGGAGACTACATCTCTGGAAGTGGAGCGATCGAAGAGAGAGCATTGCAGACACAATGAGGGCAGCAGCAACTCAGGGGCTCAAAACCCTCAGCAGGGCCCACGTCACACCCTACTGCAACCTTCACTGGGCCGGAGAAGCCAAGCCCTTCACTTCCCGTCCCTACTCATGATGTGCCAGGAAATGAGAGGAAGACCGAATGTCAGAACAAAAGATTCTCCGAGTGCCCCTAGCTACAGGGGTTTGAGGATATGTCTAGGAACCAGAGACCAAATACATATTTCTTATTATAATATCACAATATCACAGTTATCTATTGCTACATAACAAGTTACCCCCAAATACAACAGCTCAGACAACAAAGATATTATCTCACACTGTGTCTGAGGGTCAGGAATCCGGGAGGGGCTTCACTGGGGGGACCCAGCCCGGGGCGTGTCATGTCGTGCCAGCGGAGACTTGAGACCGGGCAGCAGCCACTGGAAGGCTTGTGGCCTCCAGGCTTGCTCACTTGGCTCTTAGCAAGAGTCTCGGTTCTTCACGTGGGCTGCAGGCCTCAGTTTCTCACCATGCGGGCCTCTCCAGTGGGGCTGCTCACGGGGCAGCTCACTTCCACCCGGGAAAATGACGTGAGAGAGAGAGAGAGAAGCCTCATTGCCTGTTTACGGCCTGGTCTCCAAAGTCACACACGGGCACTTACTTTATTCAACTGAGCCATGAAATCCAACCCACGCTCCCTTCTTTGAAGGGAGGAGTATCGAAGAAATGTGTGCATGTGTTTGTAAAACCCCCACAATGGGAAATGTTCAAAACATGAAATATACATTACAAATAAGCGTGAAATATAGTCAGCCTTGCTCTGCTGCCCTGGGGAAATTAATCAAATGAATTAATTCCTTCCGGGGCCACAGCAGAGCACATGGCAGTCTCTCCCGCCTCTTTGTCCTCAGTGATGCGGGTCCCTCTCTCATTAGACACTGAGCTTCCCGAGGTGGGCCCAGGACAGCGCTGTCACATTACTGCTGGTGGCTGGCATAGAGCAGATGCAATAACTATTCCTCTCGTGAGGAACAGTCTGCAAAGTGCTTTTTCAGGACACAGAACCCGTGTTTCCAGGGTTGGAAGAGATTGTCATGAATGTTGGGCTTCACTTGCCAACCTTCTTGGAATGCAATACCTCCAAGTAAGGTGTGTCTCCTTGTATAGACACAACCACCTTGCCAGTTTAGCAAGCTTAGGCTCTTCCAGTACACTATGGCATACAACAAGGATGATGATTATTCATCTGGATGCACAATTTACATTTATTCCTAACAACAGCTATCCAAGTTGGCAGCTCGGCCCCGCCACAGGCCATAGTGATACCCACTGGCCACGTTCTACTGGGTAAACTCTCGAACCCAAAGAACCACCCAGTTGGGGCACCCCACCTGAGCCGCGGATGCCTCACCACAGTCAGACAGCTTGTCCAGGCCTTTCCCCACCATGGCAGGTAAGCTCGTTAGCATTTGCTTGTCTGCCCCATCTTCCTCTCCAGCCACCAGGGCTCTTCAAGGGCAAAAGAACTCTGCAAGCACAACACCACGTAGCCCAGCACCATGGTCTGTGAAGACTCAGCAAGCACGGCCTGTAGAGGAGAAAGGTACTGAAGAGGAGAAGATCAGCTCACCCTGCTTCTTAGTCAACAACTACAGCACACCGACGATGTACCCATCAGCGATGGACACGGGCCACCGAGGAACAAACGATCTTGAGACCTCAGTAACTTAGAGCAGTGAACTATTATTTTGCTCCCAAGCTGCTGGGGTTCTGCTGATCCGGCCTGGGCTTGTTCATGTATCCTCAAGCAGCTACAGACCAGCAGGGCAGCAATGTTGACCTTGGCAGGGCTGGCTCCCATGTCTCAGCCAACCTTGGGTCATCATGGCAGGAGTGACAGGGGTAAATTAGCTCTGCTCCACATGTCTCTCCTCCTCTGGCAGGCCAACCAGGTGTGTCTTAGGCAATGGCAGAGGTCAGCATCCCAACACACAAGCACTTTTTGAGCTTCTGCTTGCTTCACATTTGCTAAAATCCCGTTTGCCAAAGCAAATCACATGGTCCATCCCAGAGTGACAGCAAAAGGGCCCTGCAAGTTACCATGCCAGGGCATGGTTACAAGCTGGGGGAAAATCAGGGCCAGTCACTGCAGAAGGAGCCAGCACCTAACTAATCTCAAATCAGTATGTCCACACCATTCTGGTGGCCCAGTTTTGCATGATCCCAAGAAAGCTGTCCAGCAAGAGCCACCTGCTCCAAATGACACCCTCCTGGAACTGAGCCCAGCCCCAGAACCCCAGGACAACCTTGCAAGTGTGAGTCCAGGAGTTCCTTGGGGCATCTGGCTGACCCCACATATGAGGGGAAGGGCAGAAGGTAAAAGAGCACCTCCAAGGGGAAAAACAAGGGCCAGGGCACATGCAGTTCCTGGCTCTAGCTTGGGGTGCCTGCCCAGATGGCAAGGCCAGCCCTGGTCTGTCCCACATGTCAGTGCAGGACTTAGAAAATGTTGAGGAAGGCATCCAAGGCACAGGTCCCTTGAGGCACAAGGTCCAGGGTAGGGCCACCACTGCCTGGAATATCTGTGTGGAGCAGAGATGGAAACCACTCAGTGTTTGCCCCACCACCGTCTCCTACTGGCCTCTGTAGCTGGGCCAAGGTCATGGCAGAGAAGTAGGCAGCTCCACAGGTTGTGCACTGCACAACTCATGGGTGCCCTTAATATAGGCCATTACTGGAGAAGTCTAGCTAGGCAGCCCTGGTATAGATGAATCTTTCTAGAGTAAAGAGGAACAGAGAAATGGGGTAATAGCTGTAGAGGATGTGGAGTCAAGGGAGAATTTTTTAAAGATGGCAGCTATTATGACAACTTTATCATTAATAGGAATGACTTAACAGGGAATAACTAACTAAATAAAACCAAATATCCCATAAGATATGATAATTTATCACCTAAGAAAAATTGCCAGAAAGAACAATGCTTAATATAGAAGAATGAATATCTAATAGGGTAATTCCATGCACACTCAGGTAAGAGAGAGAAAATTTAAATGGGTATATCAGTTAGGAATACTTTTGGCTGCAGATAACAGAAAACCTCAACTAAAGTGGCCTAACCAGAATATATTTCTTCCTTAAATAAAAGAAGCCTGTAAATAGGCAGCCCAAGACTGACATGGTAGCTCCATGATGCCAGCAGGGACAAAGCCTCCTTCTCTATTTCTGCTTCATGCTCCTGGCATATGGCTTCTCTCCTCAAGGTCATCTCATGGTCCAAGGTGGCTGCTGAAGCTCCAGCCATCAAACCTGCTTTCCAGGCCATAGGAAGGAAGAAGAAAAAAAGAGCAAAGGGGGCTCCCCTCCCAGCTGAGTCAGTTCTCTTTGAGAAGGCTCCTTGGAAGTGCCACGCAACACTTCAGCTTACATCTCATTGGCCAGAACTCAGTCATGTGGGCACACCTAGTGGCAAGGGAAACTGGGAAATGCAGTTTGTAGTTGGGCACATTATCCAGAACTCTGTTGCTGAGGAAGAAAGAAAGAATGGCTATTTAGAAAGGCAACTAGATGCACTTGACTCGAAGAGTTTTCAAATGATGCCAGAGCCATTCGAATGATGCCACATCACTGATACTGAATTTGCTTTGGATTGAGGTTAAACTTATACCAGCCACAAGTGGAGGAATAGGGAGAGACTTGACCACAAGCTTGGAAAGGATGGCATATTTACCTTTTAAGTGTGAAAGCTCCATGTGGGTGGAGACATAGCCACTGCTGGGTCAAAGCCAAATGCTGGACCTGGGGCCTGTGGCACTAACCCTGGGAGGCCCACAGGGTTCTAGACATTCAGGGAATGTGCTCCCAGAACACAAGCAGGAAACCCAAGCCTCTTGGCCACTCCTCTATTCTGGCTGTTATGTTTTACCCCATCACAGCCTCTGGACTTTGGCAGAGAAGTGTGGATTCTTTCCTGCTCCCTTACACTTTCAGGCTCAGAAAATGGCGGAAAGACATTGGGCTCCCAGAACATCCCTTGAGTGGCCCAATATTCCTTGCAGCTGCTGAGCTGACATCAATTCACAGAACTTTTTACCAGGCTTCCTCCTTCTGAGTAAGAAGCTCCCCAGACAGAGCAACAGAAGCGAACCTGTGAGGCTCAGCCAGGAAGAGCGAGCTGTGGGTAAGTCAGACCTCGTGGCTCCTTCAAACACTCAGAGGCAACATTAATCTAGACATTTGGATGAAAGGGCTGGCTTCTCTTGCCAGCTAATTTGTGAACTACACAGCCAGAAAGCATCCCTGAATGCAGAGACCTGCTTCTCCCCAGAAGCTTTATGGGGTGTGGGGACAGGACTGGGAAGGCCAGGCCTTCTTTGGTATTCCTGCTGTCCTTCCAGCTACAAACTTAGCAGCAGCATTTAATCAGAAAAACAGAAGCCAGAGGAAGAAGGAAGCTCTGGAAACAACATACGGTGCAAAAGCCTTTGGCTTTCCAGGGCAGGAGCCCATTGAGGGTCCAGTTGGCCAGAGAATGAAGGAGCAATAATGTGCCCATGTGAACACTGTACCCCTGGGAACATTCTCTGCAAACCAGGGACATGGTTGGCTCCAGTGGACCTGCTGCCCCTCTCCTCAATTTTGGCCTCTTCTTCCTCCCTTTTTCCCTCCTGCCCTCTCCCCTACTCTTCTCACACCTTCTTCTCCCTGTCCCGTTATTTCCTTCTCCATCTTTGTCAAGACTTTAGTCCTCTTAGGGGACATCCCTCAAGCATTGCAGATTGACCATGGGGCATTTAAGACTCAAAGCATCCCTACTTGAGACGTTGCCTGTCAAAGAGAATTAATCATAACCACAAGAGCCACACTGCTGGTTGCTCATTATGCACCAGGCACTGTGCTAAGCACTTTACAGTCATTAACTCACTCCTTCTCCAAAATGATCACACACAGGAGGTACTAAGTCCAGACAAGAGAGCAGGCAGCATTCAGACAGGAGGGTTTGAGGTAAAGAGACAGAGGGACCACCTCCTGTCCTGCTATTGCTGTGGGGCAGCGCTTGTGAAACTCCCTGGGGTGGGGTCCTTGTGAAGAATCTCATTTCCTTCAAGGAGGCTGGGGGAGGCTTGGACTGCATGGTTTGGATATAAAAAGGAAGCAGCATCTCTTATTTTATAGGCACAGGATGGTGAGGCAGACTGCAATGGGTTAACAAGTACAGGATTCAACCTAGAATCAACTGATCGACCACCTGTCCCACCTGTTTCTCTATCTGGCATGATATGGAGTCATTGAGCATGTATGCATTGGAATGTGCTTGGTTGCAAATAACAGAAAGCACAACCAAAACTGCTTCAATGATAAAGATATTTATCATCTCCCTTAACAAGGCATCCAGAGGTAGAGCAGTTCCAGGGCTGGTTAATTCTGTAGTTTGGTGATGACATCAAAGACTCAGGTTCCTTCTATCTCTCTTCATTGTTATCTCCATGTCTCTCCTCATAGTCTCAAGAGGGCTGCCACAGCTCCAGGCAAACATCCACACACAATATCCCAAGGCGCAAAAGGAGCCATCTCTTCCCTGTATCTCTTTCTAGGAGCTAAGATCCCTTTCCCAAAAGCCCCAGCGGACTTCTCCTTACATATCATTGACCAGAACTGAGTCACATGTCTCTGCCTGGGCCAATAAAAGGCAAAAGAGATGGAGCCACATGTTTGCTTCAACCAATCAGGATTTACCCACATCTTGGGGTGTGGAGGGGTAGGCGTGGAAGAAGGGCACATGGCTGTTAGGTTGAAAACCATTTTCTGCCTCAAGCCTTTTCCTTGATGACACATTCTCACCCACCCTTCCCTTACAATAAGTCATCACACCAACAAGTTCACATTCAGCTTCTTTGCAGGCTAGGAAACTACCTGCTCTAAATGCAAAACATGTGAAATTCATCTTTTTCCAATTCCTTTGGTCTTTTGCCTTGACAAACAAAGCTTTGCCTTGCCAGTCTGTATCTGATCAAATGCCAATAATGAAAAGGTTAAAACAAAAAACGGGCCCAAATTCCTGGCTCGATTCAATTCAGAGATAACTGCGTACAGACTTTCTAGGTGTTTCTGTAACAGATTTTGAGCTCAGCCTGTGTTTAGAAAAGATTGGTGTCCCATATACGCAGTATGAGGTCAGACAAAGTTTAGCCTAATTCAGAAGTGGGTCTGAAAGAGAGAGACAGAAAGATGGCAGAGAGATGGGGAGAGAACTCATACTGGTCTTCTTTTATCTTTTTCCGCATGCAATGATATGGAAATGTTGCTCCAAAGAAAGAGACAGAACACCTCACAGAGTCCCCAGATATGTTACAGTATCACTCCATAATCAGTTCTAAATCCTAGACCACAAAACCACTCTTGCAAAAGCTCACAGCCAGCCCTGGCTAGAACACAGTGTACTCAGATCCCAATACCAAGCCTGCGACTGTTGAAAACTCAGGAGAAGAAAAATAACGCCTATGCAACGAGCTTTCACTATGTGCTGGGCATTGTACTCAGTATTTCCTATTCCTCCCCTCCTTTGCTCTTCCCAAGAATGCTGGGAAGTGGGTGTTATTTTTAATGCTCATTTTTCAGCTGCCCACTAACAGTTTGGAGAAGCTGTCAAATGACATGCCTGAGGCCACCTAGCTGGAAAGAGGCAGAGCTGGTAGTTTAACTTAAGTCTCATCTGTGCGACGGCAATTATTTGCTTGCTTTGAACCTATACTCCCCTCCATAACCATTCCAAGCATCTTACTCGCACAAATATTTTATTAACATGGAAGATGGTGGCAGGGAACAAAGATCATTTAAGGGGCTGATTAATAGCATTATTATCTTTATTTAGATATCCCCAATAACCTAGTAAATGGCCATGCGTGGAAGCAATGCAGAAAAACGGTATATGAAAACACTGGGGAAGAAAAGGACATTTCCTGGGGAGATAATGGTCTTGTTGACGCCTTGTCTCAAAAATCACTCACTCCCCAAACTAATACATGTACACAAAGGTTCACAGCAGCTTTATTCATAAAAGCCAAAAGGTAGAAACAACCCAAATGTTCATCCATGGATAGATAAATGAATAAGCAAAATGTGGTCTATCCACACAATGGAATAGTATTTGGCCATGAAAAGGAATGGAGTTCTGACACATGCTACAACATCAACAAACTTTGAAAACATTGTGCTGAGTGAAAGAAGCCAGACACAAGAGGCCACATATTGCATGGCTCCATGTATATTAAATATCTAGAACAGGCAAATTCATAGAGACAGAAAGCAAATTGGTGGTTACCAGGGGCTGGGGGGTGAGGGGAACAGGGTGTGGCTGCTTAATGGATATGATGAGGTTTCCTTTTGGAGTAACGAAAATGTTCTGGAACTAGATAGGGGCAGTGGTTGTACAACATTCTGAATGTACTAAATGTCCCTGAATTGTTCACTTTAAATTGGTTAATTTTATTTTATTTGCATTTTACCTCAATTTGAAAGAAAAAAAGAGAATCAGTCACTGTAGCTTTATAATCACCACATTCTCATCAAAACATCTGAAAAGAGACACGGCCACTCTCCTTCCAACAGGTGGGGTGAGAGCTCACCACATTCCAAGGACCTCTGATGCTGGCATTAGTAACTGCTCAGACATTGGGCCATCTTGATAAAGTCTTGTCAGTATGTGCGAGTGGCCTAATTGAATCACATAACACCATTTTGAGAAACCAGGATATGTTTTGAGGGCCGAAGGTCTGTAGAGCCAGCTCAGGAAGCAGCAAAACACCACCATCAAGAGACATGACAGCCCATCAGGAAGTCCAGCTGACTGCCTCTTCCCCAGGAAACATCCATGAAATTAGCAGGTGAGCGCAAAATGCAGTTGTTAGACTTGAAATGAGCTGCAGCCTCCGGCAGGAAGGAGGATAATTGAATTGGCAGTGCGCTCCCTCTGACGTGGTTACCTTTCAGACACAGCCTCACATGTTCCTGGTTTGAAATTTCATTTGGGGTTGGGGGGCAAGATCTGGTTTTTGTCTGCTTGGGAAGTTGGGATGGGGAGGGTGGGGCAGACAGAGAAGAAAGGGAAGCGGCTGAAGTCACAGGGCTGGCACAGGGGTTCCCGGCCACAAACATCCAAAGAGAGAGAAAATTCCAGTGACCCAAACTTTTCATTTTCAAAAGCTGGGTGACCCCCTTCAGTGCATATGAAATGCTGGCCTCTCAATAACAACGCCATCCTGCGATGCAGTCTCCAGATTTCCTACTGGGGTGGGGGTGGGGGTAGAGGCCTTTGTCGAGTGGAAGGGGGAACTACAGCTCCCCACATGAAACAAAGAACTTTTGGAAAATATCTGGATTCTTGGCTTCTGCGGGTTCCACCATCCAGCCACCTGGTTTGGCATGTGCATCGGCCACCAGGGTGGCCACCAGACTGGCATCCCCCCTTGGAGATTGTTCATGGATGATGTGCCAAAAGAAACAGAGATTCTGAAGATTCCTTCTTCCTTTCCCTCCCTTAGCCAATGAGATGTGGCTGAATTACCTCCAAGCGCATGGATCAAGCTGGAGGTTTAATCTGGTCCTTCCCAAAGTCTTCTCCATGGTCCTCCATGGTCCCCCTGACCCTCCCTGTACCTCATCACTTGTAATGAGTCTCTTTCCTCATCTGTACTAAAGTCATAATTACTACCCATGTTTTTTACACTTATTTCTCTGCTTTCTGGGCGTTCGTCACTTGGTTCCTTTGGTCTCTGCAAATTTGTCCTCCCCTCCTTGGAGGCACCATCTATTATTTAGTTCCTCCCCCTGCACTGGGACCCCCCAGCTTTAACGCACCCACAGTGAACATACAGGTGTCACTGTGATTCCAGTTCAATGCACATGTTGAGAATCACTCTTACCCAGGTACCCAGATGAGTGTTCACATCATTTTCACATTTACCTGAGAACTTTGGAAGACTTGAAGGAGCTGTTTTACCAACACTATGGAATATTATGCACTAAGGAAGAGTGTTAACCTAAAGAGATAGCTGATATACTCAGTTCAAAAACAACCAGCGTGTGCAGTCAAGGTTAACATCATCAGTGATGGGTCCTCAGCATGAACCACTGATAAGATGTGATGAGAATGGCACTTTACTCTGTGGTCTTCCTCCTCGAAACCTATAACCCTGATCTAACCATGAGAAATACATCAGATAAACCCAAATTGACTGACACTCTACAAAATAATTGGCCAGTGTTCTTCAAAAGTGTCAAGGTCATGAAAGACATAGACTAAGGAACTGTCTCAGGTAGGAAGGGATAAGGAGACATGACAATTGAATGCCAAGTGCTATCCTCGATGGGCCCAGCAGAAAGATTTTGGGGGAAACATGATCTTCCAATGAAGTGTGGGGCTTAGTTAGTAGTTATGTACTTGGATTGATGTCTTGGTTTTGACAAATGTACAGTAGGAGAAACTGAGTGAAGGGAGGATGCGAACTCTGTGTATGACCTTTGCAACTTCCCTGTAAAAATAAAACTATTCTAAAATTAAAAGTTTATTTTAAAAAAAAAAGCAGCAAGTTGTAATATGAATAGTATACTGTTAGTTATTTTTAAAAATCAAAACCTATAAATGTTCGTATGTATAAACACAGCATAGAAGGACACACATTAAACAGTTACTATTTGTTACCTGGGGCCAGGAGTTGGGGGGAATATTAATATGTTCTTTATATTTCTGTGTTGCTTGAACTGTTGCAATGAGCAGCCCATTCCTATGCTATCTGACCTGTGCATAGAGTAAAATATGCAATTTTTAAAAAACCTAATGTAGTTTGAGGGAAAATACTTGCCTCTCTATATCCAAAAGCAGCAAAAGGAAAACATTTATTGGAGCTTGAACAACCTGCCTTAACCCCTGAAAGAGTTTTTATCTCCAGAAACATGGTGGTATTTCCTCTGGCCCTATTAGGCAGTTAAATTGGATAACAAGTACAAGACCAATTATTACCCTCAAGTTTGGCATCTTGTAAATAACTGCCTTCAATTGTACCCTACCAAAAAAAACTTATTTATGCTTTTTTTTTTTGCAGCTGGCAAATAAGAGGATCTGAAGCCTTGACCTTGGTGTTATCAACACTGTACTCTGACCAACTGAGCCAACCAGCCAGTCTAAAACTTTTATACTTAAAGGGAAGTGTGGCAAAAACTGTGTCCACTTCACACTACACACCAAACGTGAAAATGTTACATGTTTTTGACTGTGGAATAGAAGAGATCTGGTAGGGGTTGTGTAGTGTAGGATGGAGGAGGGAAAGTGAAGGGGGATAAGCTCTAAGTGGAGGTTGAGGGAACTGACAATTAGGAAACCAATTATGACCCTGAGAGGAGAGAAGGCAAATTGCAGAACCCCTGAGGTGGGAAGAGAGGTAAAGACTGCCTGGAGGAGAACCAATTGAAAAATCTTAATAAGAAGTTTCAGTAAGATGGTCAGATACAAGATAAATATACAAACACCAGTAACTTTCCTTTATGGCAGCCTCAACCAAGGGACAAAAAGATCTATCCATATTAACAAAAAACAAAGAATACTGAGACATAAAATTAACAAGAAATTCCCAAGACCTATGTGATGACAATTATAAAACTTTATTGGAGAACACTGGTAGATTTGAATAAATGGGAAGATTTATCTTGTTCTTTCAGTAAGATGGTTCAGTGTCATAAAAATGTTGATTTCACTCTCACTGTAATCTAGAACTTCAGTGCAATTCCAAGAAAACTTCTAAGAGGATATTCAATACAACTTTAAAAGCTGGTTCTAAAATTCATCTCGAATAAAAAACCATGAGATTGTGTAAAAGAGCAACAGAGAGATGTTAAAACATACTACAAAGCTGTAACCATTAAAACAGTGTGATATCAGTATATGTTAGTATATTTGTTGATTTCTTGCCATCTGCAGCATCTAACTCCCTCTTCCTATTCCCGAAGAGTACTCTGAATATCCCAGCTAATGGGTTATTCAAAGTAACAATACAAAACTCTAGGGTGTGCATGATTGGCTTAAATCAGTCAGTGTGTTTCATTCTCTGAACCACAGTACTTGGTTCAAACCAGGTCAAAGAAGGATAACAAAACTCATTTCTGGAATGTTCATTTATTTAGATTCCCTATTTTTCCTGTTGGATATGACCAAAGAAGTATGTAGCCTTAGAAGCTCCTGGCTTCAGACCAGGAGGAATGTAGAGTCAATAAGGCAGAGAAAGAAAGTAGATACTCGTTACATCATCTGAGCAGCTGGACTCTGCCTTGTCTGAAGCTAATGGTCTTGGACTTCTCAGATACGAGTCAATGAATTCATTTTATCATTTTAATCAGTTTAAGTGGAGTTTTCAGTTGTTTACAACTAAAACTATCCTCCCTGTTTCAATACAGATTAGACACAAATAAATGAAACAGCAAAGAGTATCCAGAAAGGGATATGTATGTGTATCTGTACATGTGCATGTGCACATGTTCATATAAAGATATGCATATATGCATGTATGTATATAAATATAAATTTAGTATATGAGAAAGATGACATTTTAAATCAGAAGGGAAAAGATGAATTATTTAATAAAAAGTATGAGGAAAATTAGCTATCCATTTGGAAAATAAAATAAAATTAGGTCACTGCCAGATATTATTCATAAATGCAAATTTCAAATGCATTAAAGTGTCAATCATTTTTTTTAAATCCTGTACAAGTATTAAAAGAAAATAAAGGACATGGATTTTGTTTTTAATAATTTTGGGGTGAGATAGACCATTTTAAACATGATAGCAAATTCAGAAGCCCTAAAAGGAAAAGCATAAAAATTAAAATATAAAACATAAAACTTAAAACATTTACACCACAAATGACACAAAGTTCACATTACAAGTAAGATTATTTGCAACATACATAAAAGACAAAAGATTAATATTAAGATTATGTAAAAGACTCCTATGCATGATTAAAGAATACATAGAAAATGAGCAACGAATATGAACAAACAATTCACAAAAGAAGTAAAAGTGGCTGTTAAACATATGAAAAGCTGTTCAGCCTCATGACTAATTGAGTGAAATGTAAATTATGGGAACAGTGAGATTATTTTTTTCCCCCTATTAGATTGGCACAACTAACAGATTGATAACATCCAGTATGGGAAAGGTGCTGGAAAACAGGATTTCATGGTTGAAGGATGCAATTAAGTTTTAAATGCAGATACCTTAAAGACCAGTGGCTCTCACCCTGGCTGCTCATTGGAATCACATGGGGGTTTTTTAAAAACCACCAAGGACTAGCCCCATACTCCAGAGATTGTGATTTAATGGGTCTGGGGTGTGGCAGGTAGTCTGCAAGAGTTCCCAGGTTTTTAAGATGTGCAGCCAGGGCCATAAACCACTGCTTTAGACCCAGAAATTCCATTTCTTGAGGTCCATCTTTGAAAAATATAAACACGTGTGTGCCACAAGGCACTACAAGGATGTTCATTCCAGTACTGAGGGAAATAGCAAAAAATCAGAAATGATATAAATGCCATCAGCTGGAGACTGGCTGCATAGACTATGGCTCAAGCACATGATGTGATCTGACTCCTGTGGCAGCCAGAGCAAATGCAGAGGGTTGATCTGTAACTACTATACAAATTGAGATAAAAGGACATCTGGCGTAGATTGGATGCCCCTCCAACCTCACTGAGGCTTAATTCCACTGTAATTATTCAGGGTGGGAAATCCTGTTATGGTAATTGAAAGGTGGGGCCTTGAAGAGGTGATTATTAGATTGTAGAACCATTAGTCCACCATAGACTAATAATGGTGGCCAGGGGAATGGTTCTGAAGGCTTTAAAAGAAGAGCACATGAGAGGTTAGTATCTCTCTGCTCCACCATTTTCTGCCAGGTGAGATCCCTGGGTCACTGTCGCCACCACCAAGGCCTTTACCAGCTGTGTTCCCTGGACTTTGGACTTCCCAGCCTCCAAAACTGTAAGCAATAAATTTTGTTTTCTTATAAATCACCCAGTTCCAGGTATTTTGTTATAAGCAACAGAAATAGACTAATACAACATCCAAAACATATCATATCATTATATGAAAAAAACCAAACTGTTGAATGATATGTACATACGATCCCATTTAGGTTACAAACAATACTGTGTACCTCTGTGGGTTCTTATACATGTATATAAATGTTAAGAAAAGACTGGAACACACATCAGGCTTGTAATGACAGTTACCCCCAGGGAAAGAAGAGAGACAGAAAGGTGTAATGGGAGGGAGACAAGAAATGTTTGCTTCTTAGTCTGTATACTTAAGTATTCTTTGAATTTTATGAAAATATTATACATCTACTATTTGGGAAATTATGTAAGCAGTTCCTCTCTTTAAAGGCCTGTTCACCCAGGGAGTTGACCACTTTGGGCAGAGTTTGCTGAGGAAGGGAAGACAGAGATGGAAGATTTGCCCCCACCCTCAGCCACCAATCTGCCCCTCTTTAGGGCACAGAGGGCGTCTCTTAGTCACCAATGTGTGCCAAATATGGAGCATGGGGCCTGGCACACAGTAGGTGCTCGATAACAAGTGGCTGAGTTAACGAAGAAATGAATTAATAAACGAATGCTTAGAAACAATGTGGTGCGCAGGATGGGGTGGAATTCTAGCCAAATGATAAGATAAATTTTCTAATTTGCTCTGAGATGCCAGTCAGTCCACTCTGTTGCATGGGGTCTACCCTAATTCATGACTCAGCAATGAACCATGATATGCAGTTGAAAACTCCTCTTCCACACAGGTAACTTGAAAAGCAGGGACTCAGCATCCCAGAGTACAGGTGAATCAGAGATACAGGTGAATCCCAGGACTTGGACACCACCTTGCCCCAAAGATAGTTTTTATTTTATCACTGAGAACAACACCTCTTGTGTTGAGCAGTTTTAATTCTAGGGAAAATGTAGAACCTGGGATTATGAGTGTGCTTTTTGAAAACCAAACCAGAGCCTCTCAGACACACTTGAATTTGGGATGGGCGGGTGTTTCTGCAAGAGTCACTTTTGAACAAGCTGCATCTGAATCACTTTTGGAACTTCAGAAACACAATCTCCAGGTCAGCAAAATTAGAATGAGGAAGCCGCATTTTTGATAAACTTCCCGTAGTTCTTAGGCATTGAGAAGTTTGAGAACTACCAGATTAGAACAGTGTTTCAAACTGGTCATGACAAATTAGTGGGTTATGAAATCAATTTAGAAAGTCTAGGTCAGAAGCCATTCCCAGTTTCTGGGTGGTTGATGTAAACTCTGTGGTCCTACAAGTGTCCTTGAGAATTTCAAAAGATGGCAGAATAGGGATGGTCCCCAGCATCACTCTCTCCCACAAATTAACCAATTTACAGCTATTAAAAAGCAACAACAGCCAAGCTGGGGCAACTAGAGCTCAGAGGAAGAGGAGGAGAGACCTATGGAGGGCATGAAGGCAGGAGAAGCCACGATGAGAGAAAGAAAGGACTGCTCCGACCATTTCGAATCCCAGCAGCTTCCAAACTGGAGCTGCTGAGCGCACGGAGCAAGAGCTGGCAAAAGCAGCAGTTGTGCCCTTCGGATGAAGTTGCTTGGAGGAGGCAGGGGAGAAGAGGGCCTTGTTGGCCCCCAGGCCAGCAAGACAACTAACAGGGTTCCCGTGGACCCACATAGGACCGAGGACCCACAACAACTGAAAAAAAGGAGCCACTCAGAGGCTAGTGAGTCATCACAAGGGACCGGAGCACGGCCCAACCCATGGGAAGTGTTTGAAGCATGGGTAGTGGGGGAGATGGGCTACAGGCTACGGGGGAAACACTGGGGCACAGCAAGGACAGCTGGTCTGCTCCCCAATCAGCATAGGACTATTCAGTGGAGACTGGTCAGGAATATAGAATTGCATGGTGTGCAGTTTGATGCAAAGACTCAGGTCCAGACCAGAGTGTCTACACAACCCAGGTGCACTGGATTTCACTAGAACCAGAAGTACATATAAAGTCAACCTTTAAAGCCTGAGTTGCACAAAAAGCCTTCCCTGTGGAATCAGCAGCAAAGCAACAATTTATGTCAACCACAGAGCTCAAGTACTGGTCCCCACAGGAAGTTCCCCCATTTTAGATGTAAGCAAAGGACAAAAAATTAGCCCCAGCACAGTTCGAGTGGTGAGAACTGAAAATAATCCAACACAGAACTGAAAGAAAAACAAAATACCCACAACCAGAGACAAAGTTTGATATTAACTAGTAAAGGTCTCATTTCACCAAAGAACACCTATGACACCTAGAAGGACCAGAAGTCCCCTGGGCTAACAAACCAGCAAGGGGGGAGGGCCAGGGGCCTCAACCATGCCCTCCCCACCAACAACCAGTCCCGAGGGGAGGGGCCTCAGGCCTCAGCCACCCACCCCCGACAAGCACAACCTCCCCAGTGATGACAACTGAGCTACACCAAGAAGGGCTCCAGGTCCCCAAACTAAGGAGGTGGGAGGCGAGGGCTTTTGCCACACCCCCCTGACACCTGCACCCACCCCAACAATAACAAGCCACCTCTGGAAGCCCCTCCCATCCCCTGTGGGAACAAGGGGGGTGCCACAGGCCTCAGTCCCACCCCTCCTCCTTCCTCCTTCTTCTGTCCCATTTCCTTCCCCTTTCCCCTCTCCCCCTCCCTCCCAACTGCTCTGCAACAACATCATAGAAAGTAAAAAAAAAAATTAATAAAATTTTTTAAAATAATAATAATAAATTCAACAACAACAAAAAAAGAAAGTCTAGGTCAGCTTTTTTTTTTTTTAAGTGAAAGAATGGGTCAGAGTGGGATGGAATGGAACAAAACAGAATGAGACAGAGCACATCAGAGTGTGTCACAGCAGTAAAGGTAATGTTTTACGAAACTTTTGTTTCAGTTATACATGTGCAAAGCTGAGATTCGACTGGCATTCAGCATTTCAACTCTGCCTGTTGTTAAAATATCTAAACACATTTTTACTGTTCAGTAGACAGCTGCTGCCCACTCAAATGCCCTCCTGCTGCCTTGGGTCAGACACCCTCTCCCCGCAACCTCACTTTGATTTAACAACTGAAGGGTTGATTCTGGCACAGCAGGGGGGTTCCCAGACTCAGCTTTAAGACCAAAGTCTGATTGGTCAGCCTCTGGCCTTGCCAGATGTTAAATATGTTGACTCTCACCCCTGTACATGTGAGTATGCGTAATAGATTGGAATGTTTAAAAGGGTTGGGACTATTTATAAAGGTTGAAAAACACCATCAAGAGGTAAGGGTTCTCAGCGGGTGGGGGTGACGGGAGGGGGCTGGGTGCGCTGGGAGTGGAGAGGGATCGCAATCACCTGCGCTGGCTTTCGGGAGCAAAGCAAACAGGCAGTGGCCAGTGCTTCCTTCTCACGTATTTATCTGAAAACAAACAGTGGGAGGTGAATAAATACACACACTGAACCCACCGCTGGAAGAGGAGGTGACAGGACACAAGATCAAGTGAGATGATAATGACCTTACAGCTGAGGTCCAGCTTCCTGCTCATGTCCAGAGCAGGAGGACTTGGGAGGAAACGTGCAAACAGAAGGGAGACAACAGCTGCTTGTCCCCTAAATCGACGGGATCCAAATCCAGTGATGATGAAAATTTAAATACACCAGGTCTTCACACTAAGAAGCAAACCCCGCTGTTTCAAATAAGATTCCAAAGTAGCCACTATGTTATGAATTCAAAGTGGCCAGTACCATTCAAACCTTAGACCCTAGATAAAATCCATTTCCTAAAATGTTGCCAGGTTTGTGTTTCTGCATAATCTTTCATGAATAATTTTTTAGTATATGTTCTACCTATTGCATTTAAAAAGTTTTAGGTGGGATATACTTATGCTACAAAATTACTCCTTGTTTTTCTGAAATGCAAATTTAACTGGGCATTCTCTATTTTAACCTGGCAGCCCGAGGAAGGGGTGTCTGCTGGAAAGGGGAGAGGAGTTCATTCTCCATTTTGTGCTTTTCTGTACTGTTCGACTTTTCAAGCATTATAAATTTTAGCATGTTTTTTGTGTAAACAGGGATTATCTAAGATATGGCCCACTTTGTGTATTTGTTTTCTTCTTCATTCTTTGTAATTTGTAATACTCTCTTAAATGTTATGTATATATTTATACATATATAATTTTTTTTAATTTTTTTTTTTTAAGATTAAAAAATTCAGCTCAATTTAGTAGTAGAAAAGAAAGGCAAGAAAGAAACACTTTTCAGACTGATGGGTAGTGGGAAGAAAGGGTTAATGCCAAATATGGAAAATGACCTGAAAAGGAGGGCTCTTTGAACGGTCAATGAATTGAAAGAAAATACCAGAAATGAAAGCTGAGCCAGAACAGAGCAAGAGCTAGAAGCAGAAACAAAAGGGGGAGTCAATGTCAGGCGGCCTGCGTGGTGGAACCTCACACTTTATTTCAACAGCCCTAAATGTTCCCAGGTTATTTTTTGTTAATATTACTCTTGTATGATAAACTAAATTCCTCTCTTTCCCAAAGTAGAGATTGTAAAATGCGATCCCTCATTCCTGTCATTCTGATTTTAATACTCTTACTGCACAGTTAATCTTGGGAATGCAGACAGTACTGAATCATTCGCACTTGGCTCTAGCCATTCTGTATTCCATACATTTCTGAATTTAAATTTTTTTGTCCTAGGCTGAAAATAAACACTTCTCTGTTCTTGACAGCCTATCGGTTGGTCCTCAGCGAGCAACCAGAAACTTTCCTCTACAGGTTATATGGCTGTCCTTCGCAGATGGGACCTGCCAGCCCTCATCTTCCCCCAAGTGGACATCGGGAAGGTCAGGTCAGAGTCGTTCGTTAAATCACTGTGCTTCGGGAGCACTCATTTATCTTTCTCAAAACTTCCTTGGGAAAATTTCCTTGTGGAAACCAAAAATAATAATAATAATTTTGTAAACTGTGCAGTTTGGCACACATCACACTACTGAGGAGGCCGGTCAGACCAGGACAGGCATTCTGGAAAGTCTGTCTGCCTCTGGCAGGTTTGTTTGCTCTGTACACTGGCTCTCGTGTTTGGAAATTCACAGACGCACAAAAGGAGCTTTCTCACAGTGAAGGGAAATATCCAGGAGGCCCTGACAACAGGTGGCCAGTAATAAAGCCCGGTAGCCAAAGCAGCATGGGGTGTTGAGAAGCATCTTCACATCTGTAACTCAAGTGTCACTTATGGGACGAAAACACAGTGACACGTTCCTGGGAGCCTTGGGGTTGGACGGGCCCAGCGTGGGGAGGTCCTGGGTGAGCCTGCCCAGAGCTCTGAGGCTGAGGGGCTGAAGGGGACAGAGTTTGGTGTTCTCACATTCCTTCCATCTCTGGTTTCTCTTGTGGGTTCAGAAAACACTTCTCCATCCCCTGTAGCTCAGGGCTTAGTGCAGAGAGGGCTCCTCCTGCCAGAGACTTGCCAGGGCCCCAGAGCTAAGACCCAGTGGTGAAGGATTGGAGAGGATCCTTCGTGCAACACACAGGCCTGGGCACATCCAGCTTGCCTCCCTCCATCACCACACAGACTGGCCTCCTGCTCCATCAGCAAGCGAGCGCATTTGTAAAAGGAAAAAAAAAAATAGCCTCTGGTTGACACACCCAAAGTAGAGGGAAGTAATACACAGGCTTAGGAGCCCAGAACCCAAAGCCAGGCTCCCTGGGTGCAAATCCCGCCCCACCAGGTGACCTCGGAGAGGTTCAGGGTCTCTATCTGTAAACTGGACATGAAATGAACAGCGCCTGCCTCTGAGAGCAAAGGGTTATCCATGGGGGCACTTGGAACAACGGCACTTCTAGGTGCTAGATAAATACTAGCTGTTCCTATTATTAAAGTCAAACAGGCCATCTTCTCTCGCAAACTTCAACAAAAACGTCAGAGGAAAATTGGATTATTTTCCACATTGGCGCCACAGACCAGCACTTCTGACCTAGCCCAACACCTCAGCGCAAGGAAGCCGTTGGAGGAATCCTCGTTATTTCCTTCGATTTGATCATTCACGGCCTTCCGCCTCCTTCCCCTTTTTATTCATTTGGTAACCAGGGGGCTTCCACCCACCCTCGGGAGGCAAGTGAAAGAGTAAGAAAAGGACCATCATGACCAGCCTGTGCCGTGCAGCTAAGGGGGAAGCAGAAAGGCCAAGGTGACTGTCACTGGGTTTCCCTTTACCACTCAAGCTGGGCACAAGCACTCAAGTGCTCAATAAAAGTGCTGGAGAAACATTTGAACTAGAAACCATGCGTTCTTCATAAGAGGTTAAATGAGGATTATGTGAACAAGGTATCGAATGGTTTTACACAACAAATGCCAGATTTCAAAGCTCCCAGACATAGTTAGAGAAGCGGATTCCAGATGTCCATATAATACGGTGATTCCAAGCCCAGGCTCTCAAGCCAAAGGCACTGGGTTCAAATCCTGCCTCTCCCACTTTCCAATTGTGCGCTGATGGGAACAATATTTATCCTCTACAGCAGCACTGTCCAGTAGAACTTTCTGCAGTGATGGAGAAATGATCTGTATCTGTGCTGTCCAATATGGTAGCCACTAGCCACATGTGTATTTTGTAAGACATTGGCTAGTGTCACACTTTAATTAATTGTAATAGTCACATGTGGTTAAAGGTTACCATAGTGAACAGCACAGCTCTGTAAGACTAGGTTTTTCCTCATCTATAAAAGGGGGATAATAATAATATCTACCTCAAAGAATTAAATGAGATAATGTACGTAATGGGCCAAGTTTGCGGTAAGCATTTAATAAAAGTTAGCTATTATTATGAATGATTTTCTCTGACACACACTAGTCTCTCTCTTCCCTGTCCACATCTTCCATTTCTTCTCATGCAGCTAGCTCACTCCATCCTGAAAATCAGCACTGTGGGAGGCAGAATAATGCTCCCCACAAAGATGTTCCCAATCCTGTGAATATGTGAAGTGCTATGGGCTGAATGTGTCCCCTAAGATCTGAGGTACTGGAAACTTGATCCCCATTATAACAGTGATAAGAAGGTGGGAAATCTGACTATGGCGTTTGAAAGGTGAAGCCTTTAAGAGGTGATTGGATTGTGAATGCTGTGCTCTCATGAATAGATTAATCCAATCATGGAGTAATGAGTTATGGGTGGAGACTGGTGGCTTTATAAGGAGAGCACATGAGAGAGCTGATGTTATCCTGGTGTCCCCACAGGACTCTACAGAGAGTTCCCACCAAGAAGGTGGCCCTCACTTGATGTGTTCCCTGGACCTTGGACTTCCCAGCCTCCAAAACTATAAGAAATATATTTCATTTCTTTATAAGTTACCCAGTTTCAGGTATTCTTTTATAAGCAACAGAAAATGGACTAATATACTGGGCAAAGGGAAATTAAGGTTACATATGGAATTAAGGCTGCTAATCAGCTTACCTTAAAACAGGGAGATTATTCTGGATTATCCAGGTGGGCTCAACGTAGTCACAAGAGTCCCTAAAAATGGAAGAAGAGACAGAAGAAAAGGTCAAAGAGATATAACATGAGAAAGATTCAACTGGCCATCATGTGCTTTGAAGACAGAGGAAGGGGCTATGAGCCAAGGCACACAGGTGGCTTCTAGAAGCTGGAAGAGGTAAGCAACAGATTCTCCCCTCAAGCCTCCAGAAGGAACACAGCCCTGCCGACACCTTAATTTTAGCCTATGAGTCCCTTTTCAGACTTCAGACCTCCAGAACTCTAAGATAATACATTTGTTTCAAGCCACTCAGTTTGTGGTAATTTATTACAGCAGAAGCAGGAAATGAACACAAGCACTGACTTGCTGATTCTGTGAAAGATCGCTCATCTGGTTTCCAGCAATGTACGCTTTGTATTTGACTGGTCAATGCCGTGGTTAATAACACACCTATAAATCAAAAACCCTGAAAGCCCTCTTATTTAAAACATCTTTTCTGCAAAAAAAAAAAAAAAAAAGTATCTGTGTTCCATTATATTTTCAAAGTCTTATTTCTGTGTTTCAGTTCGGTTCTTCTCTAAATGGTGCAGAGCCTATTACAGTCCTCAGTCCCTTGGAGGACTCTGGAGTCACAATGAAAATAACCTAACAGTGGGTGTATATTTTTCCTTGCAGTGAAGTGTCTCTCTCATTGCCAGATTGCTCTCCTTTTCTGAGCCACCCCTATAAGGACACAGGCCCATTTTGGGGTATCTTGGCTGTCTAGATCTTCAGGATGACAAAGGGCTGGGGGGGGGGTTGCAGCCAGTCCCCAGGGAATCTGATCGACCCTGGGAGGAGAAGGGCAAACCCTCACAGACTTTTCAGTTTCCCGGATCATCAATATCCCATACCACAAAGACTTTTCATGGTCTTCCATGTTCTTTTCTCCCCAAAAGCACAATTTGGCTTACAACAAACAGGGAAGCAACTTTTGTAACAGATTCTGTTGGTCCAGTCAAAGATGTCGATGCAAATTTTTCCAACAAAAGAGGAATAATACTGCAGGCCTCTTAGGTGAGGCTAATCTCTAACGTCAGGCTAGAAAGGAAATACAGGTCCACAATCCCTTATCCACAAATCCAAAATCCAAAAAGGTCTGAAAACCAAAGGTTTTCTCATAACTCATTTGGCAGCAAAACCTGAGCTGAACTGACGTGAGTTGACCTACAGTCTTTATTGATCCAGCCTTTATTGACTATTCCTACAATTTACTACAGCAAAGAAGGTGTTATTGCAGAGGTCTTCCCCCGAAACCTGCTGGAGGTGTTCTGTCGTACAGCACATGTACAAATGTCTCGTAACACATGACTTTTCAAAGTACAGAAACAATTCTGAGTCCCTAAGCACACTTGATCTTGGATAACACAGAGGTTTTGGATACTGGGTTGTGGGTCTGTACTAGGTTTGCACTTCTCCTTGTGTCTACATTTTCCCTCTCTGACATGCTGAGAACCTAAAATTGAAAAAAAAAATCTTTTTCCCTCAAGAATATTTTTAGTTTAAAATGATGTGCAAATTTCAAAATTGGGAAAAAGCACAATGGAGAATCTGAGTCAACTTCTGTTTTATCCACATTCCTGACCCCTTTCCAATAAGATGCCTTATCTAAGTTCTCCCAAACTGCCCATTCACCAGCTTCCAATGACATTGCTCAGAGGGAGGGAAGAGGACTAGCTAGTGGTTTAATCTGTGTCGAGGCAGCAAGCCAAACAACACTAGAGCACACCCCCAGCCAAATTTCCTAGAAACCAAAGGTCAAGACACCACATGTCTCTGAACATCAGAATCTGCTAAATTCATTGATCTAGTGTGTTGCCAATGTCTCACTGGACATCATTTATCTCCAAAGCCTTTGTTTGTCAAATACTTGACTGCCTAAAATGTAAGGGAGCATCTCAGGCTATTCATAACCCCAGCAGTCTCTGCTGGACAGCCTCAGTCCTTCCAGAAAACAGCCTCAGCATGCAGTCTTTGGGAATCCCAGCCTGGCCACAGGATTTATGTTACAATTCTCTTGTGCAAAAATAGTCCCATTTTTCAGAAAATTGCATTGGGTGTCTTCCAAAGCCTCTAAGATATAGTCTGTTAGGTTGCATTTATTTAGACAAAACGTGATGAAAGTTGAGGTCACTAGCCAGATTGTTCAGAGAAAAGAGTAGGCTGTTGGGGAATAGCGTGGTAAAGGTTTCATTCAGATATTAGATTCTACCTCAAATCAATTTCAATGTATAGTTGTTCAACTAACCACATCTATACCTGGAGGAACCTGGTCTTCGTACCTATCCCGTCTATTAAGTGGAGAGGGAACTTTATACCATGAGAGAAGCTGTCTTAGTTTGGGCTCTCCCAAAAGCAGATCCCGAGTCAGAATTTGAATGTCGGAAGGTGCAGAACGTACTATGAGGGAGTGGAGCAATGAGGCAGGGAGGGGAAGAAAACCAATGGAGCATCCTACATTTCAAGCCAGCCACTGCTGCAGGCAGTGGAGCTCAGCCCCACAAGGAAACTGGGCAATGGTACAAAGCTCATGCCCCAGAATTACTCCACCCAGAAGGGACAGCTCCTTAAAAAAGCATTCCAATTAATAAATGTAACAAATTAAATACTAAATAATTACATATATAAATTTAAGTAAATATAAATAGGTAAAATTAAATGATAAATTAATAAATTCCAAATAAATAAATGAAAACAATACAATATCACCATTAGGCAAACACTTCACTGGCCATTGTTACTAAGATCAGCAGACCAAAGTTGGAGTAGAAACAGGATATTTGCAAGGTCTCAAAGTATCTCCCCCAAGAGTTATTCATTACAAAGGAAACAATAGGAACATTACAAAGGATACATTGGCAGGCATTGCCTTAACCAAGGATTGAGGTTAATAACCTTAGTAGGAAGGCATATTGACGTCATGTCACCCTGGTATAATGCCATTGAGAAGGACACAACATCACCTGTGGCATTCTTGCCAAAAACCCATAACCTCCTTTTGAACATGGGGAAACAGCAGACAAATCCAAACTGCAAACTGAGGGCCATTCTCAAAATTGCTGACCAGCATTCTTCAAAAATGTCAAGGTCATGAAACTCTGAGAAACCAGCACAGATTGGAGAAGGCAAAAGAGACACAACAACTAAATGTAATGTGGGATCATGGATTGGATCTTGAAACCGAAAACAGACATTAGTGGGAAAACTTGTGAAATTTGAATAAAGTCTGCAGTTTAGTTAATCGTATCATATTAATGTCAATTTCCTAGTTTTGAATACTGCACTGTGGTTGTGTAACATTTCAACAAGAGGGGAAACTGGGAGAGGGATATTTGGAAACTCTCACAAGTATTTTTTGCAATTTTTTGTACATTTGAAATTGCTTCAAATTTTTTTTAAAAGTTTTTTTAAAGAAGAAGGAAGTCACCGGAGGAGAGAGGAAAGTGGGGTATTATATATCAGCTGCTCAGAGCCATGGCAATGTTGAGGCCTTCTGTGGGCAGCGCTAATTCCCAGCACTTCATTGCTGGCTGGGCAAGGTGGCCCTCCAGGGTTCAGGGGAAGAGCCTTCAGGCCCTGGCAGCTGAAGTCGAGAGGAGCCCAATGACCATCTGAGAGATACAGGTGGGATCCTGGCAGCATCCACTACAGACGCTCACTCTGAGCCGCAGCCGAGGAACGTCTTAGAAGCCTTGAGATTCAATTTTATCCATTCCGATGGCAAAGCCTTTCCAGGTACATTTCAACAGAACCCAATATACTCAGTCATTCAACAGTGACCCCTTCCTTCCCTTCTGGGGGGGACGGGACCTGTTGATTCAGCCCCACCCCCAGCCCCAACAAGTCATTCCTAGCCACCTTTGGAATGAGCACATCAGCAGGCAGAGAATGAAATCTTAGTTTTTAGAACGAAACTTGATATCAAGTTCAGTGGATAATGACAGGTGAGTTAAAAACAAAAAGATCCCTCCATGTATCTGTAAGTCCACTTAAGAATATGAGTTCTACCTAAATTCAAATGTAATGGTCTGTGACAAGGAATCAGTCTTTCTTTTCATTGTAAATCAAAGAATACATCTCTCCCTCCCTTCTCACATCCACAGACAGTAACCACACTGTGCTATCAGCTTACCTGACACAGCAGCTAGGGACCCCCAGTTCCCAAAGCTACAGTCTCTTCTTAGCAAAAGTCACCTCTTTTGTGAATCTGATGGTACATTTATTTTGAAAAAGAGAGAGAGTTCCTTATACACACTCCCAACTTCTGTTTTAAATTATTGCTTCAGGCCTTACTGCCAAACCTGTCAGGTATAAAGGGCTCATGGCTAAGTGTGTAAATAACTTTTAAAATTCCAACTAGTGCTTTGAAAATAAGGAGGTTTTTCTCTCTCTTTTCCTTTTTTTTTTTTTTTTTTTCCTGCTAAGATTACTAAGGAATGTAACATTGTTTTAATTTGTAACACAAGTCGGGTCTATTAAAACCTTTTGTGCCCTTTGTATGAAACTTGAACTTCACATCATCACAAAGCTTTAGGGTATTAAGTGATTGATTTAATTAAACAAGCAATTTTTTTGCCCTTCAGCCCCACTCTGCATATAAGAAGGTTTTTATAATTTTCAAAGAAGCGGAGACATGGCGTGGACCCATGAACCTAGAAAATCAAAGTGATCACTCATGCATATGTACTGGTGGACAAATATCTCAGGTGCCCCAGGTTTAGGCAAATTTGAAAGACCTTAATATCCTTATTTTATCATAATAGGATTCACTGATCAAGCAGACATTCACTGTTTTTGCTTCCCAGTATCATTCATTTTTTCTTCCAGAACAGTATCCCAGTTTCCCTCCAAGGACCCACCACCTGCCAAATGTTCAGACAAGGGGTTTAAATGGGGCTGCCATTCAGGCAGCCATGACCCAGGAATCCACAGCCACCATGATTGGTTCAGGGGTGGGCACATGACTCAACAGGAGCCCATGAGAAGCCAGGGGACATTGATGAGAATGCTGGGACCAAAGTGCTGGCTTTCTCTTTTCTCGTAGGCACAAGAGCTGGTACCGCTGTCTTGTGACCACAAGGGGTAAGAGTGGTTCTGCCAGCAGCCACCAGAAAAGCCCATGAAGGGACTCAACATGGAGAAGATGGGACCAAGTATTAGAGAGAGTGCCCAAAATCACTTCCTGATGACATTGTTTGGGCCCCTACATCCAACTGTGCCCAAAGACAAATTTCAGTCAAATAAAGCAATAAGTTATTTTACTGCTTAACCCAATTGGGTTTTCTGTCACTTGCAATCAAAAGAGACACAAACCAATTTGTCTGGAAGATTAACAAAGCAGTACCACATAAGTTTAAAAGTTACTCCTTAGATGCTATTCTATCAAATTTTCTTCTCTTGTCAACCACAGATGCAGTGTGAAGGATCAAGAGGATTATCTGTCCATGCTGGAGCTCAAGAGCCCTGGGATTTGACACCAGAGTGGCTTTGGACAGTCACTTGCTCTCTCTGGAAATCAGTTCCTAATATGGAAGAGGATGATATGGTCTCTAAGATCCCATCTCCATATTAACTTGCTTGACTGTAGTAATCATTTTCCTATATATATGTATATCAAAACATCATGCTGTACACCTTACAGACGAGGGTATATACACTGCATCAATCAATCAATCAAACACCAAAAAAAAAAAAAACTTCTGCAAGTTGGGGGGATGGAAATGTTCATTATTTTGATTGTAGTGATGATGTCATGGGTACATATATCCGTCAAAACCCATCAAATTACATAGTTTAAATATATACAGTTTACTGCACATCAACTATACCTCAGTAAAGCTGTAAAAAATATTTTTTAGTTCTATAGTAACTATGTATATGAGCACTATAAGAAATTGGAAATTTGTAGTTTTCATTTTGATGGTAATGGGGAAAAATAAACTTAAACATACTCTGGAAAAACAAAAATTTTAAAAATTAAAAAAATAGAATTCCACCTCCAGAATGATCTAATCTGTGATCTTAGTGACTGTGAAGAGAGACCTCATGATGCCTACACACACACACACCTCATGATGCCTACACACACACACACACGCGCGCGCACACACACAGGCTCTTCCCCAGGATATGCCTTTACCCCACAGACTACTCCAGCTTCCCTTGTAGTACTCACCTGTCCCTGGAACCGAAGAACCAGGAACCCCACTGGACCCTGCGAGTGAGCAGGGAAAGTAAAGCACAAAACCAGAGGCACCTCAGGCTTCCTTATCCCACACAAAATCCCACCTCCAACTCTTAGGGCACCGACGGGAAAAGCAGAGAACATCGATACCTAGTGTTCCATGCCAGAAGTCCTGGGATGCCACCGTGGAAAGTAAAGAAATTGCTGAACTCCCAGAACAGAAGAGAATAATCGTGGCAATAACAGCGCTTTACATCTGGGTGATGTTCAGTATCCTTCCCAGTGCTCTTTGGTTTTCCTACTCTGGTCGTGTCTGAAGATTCAGCAACCCTAATACTAATAACTGCTTGGCTCTAAAATGCTTGTTATGCCTACGATAATAAAGACATCAAGAAGGGCATTAGAAAAAAACCAATTCCTGATTTTAAAGTTTTTTTAACTGAAGAGAGTGGGAATAGAAGGATACTTCTTCAACATAATATAGATATATAGATAGAGAGACAGACAGACAGACGGGTGATAGTTACATATCACACGCCTGCACCCGATACATACATTGGGTGTCCTGTTCACAGGGATCCACCTGTAGGCACAGGTGGACACCCAGCCTGCTCCATTCCCCTTATCAGCCACCTCTTGACCACCCCTCAGGTCTAGGGATTTCCACACCAGGAAGGTGGCCTGTTCCCGGGAATTCTGGGCTCTCAGGTACCAGGAGTTCTCCAAAGCCAGGGCTGGCATGCGGATGAGACCAGAGAGCCGCCTAGGGGGCCAATTTAAGGAGGCGCGCACTGTCAGGCAGCACCCCTGCGTTTGCACCACGTGGAGAGTGAGTGCCTCCTTAAACTGTGCCCACTGGGCTCTCTCCAGCTTCACCTTAGTGTGGCCCTGCTGGGGGCCTTGATAAGCTCTAGGTGGACATGTCCTCTCACCCTTTGGACTCCTGGACCTGTGGGGAGGGACACAGACAAAGGAGGGCCAGAGCGGGGCTCTCTAAAGCACAGACCCAGGGCAGCCGTCCCCCACCCCACCCCCCATTTGCCAAGTTTAAGGGCACTGTTGACCACCAGGTACCACTTCCTAACCACCCTCATAAAAGGAAGTTTGGAAACCATAGCCCTAAAATACACAAGTCAATCCCCACCCCCACAGCATCCCCAAAATACCCTTTCTGGGAGCCCTATTTTTGTGTCCCTGGGCAGAAGCAGCCCTCCTTCCCTCGCTCTCTCCAAAACAGAGTTCTTTTCAGAACCAGGCACTCGGAGCACAGCGGTTTCCTCCTGCTTGGAAAAACAGAATCTCAGCTTCCTCTATCACGGCCGGCTTCAAAGGCATGGGGACAAATTGATTTTTCCAGTGCTTCATTAACAGTCCCGGAGAAGCCCTTTAATCTCTTCCGTCCTGTTCTATTTTCAGGGCTGTGTTTCTCCAGGCGCCTCTGACCACTCTCCCCCAAGACATTTCAGAGAGCTGGAAAGGCCCTAGACAGAGAAATTGGAGGTTTTTAGGAGGAGGGCTGGGAGCAGGGGCAATGCCAGGACCCCAAATCTCATGTCCCATGGGTCTTGGGATGCAAGGCAGAGACTCCACCTGCCTCTGGCACATTTTAATAGGCTGTCCTGGAGAAGGCAGAAATTGAGTTAAAGAAGCAATTTTTTTTTCCAAGCCAAATACCAAAGCCACTTTCACGGGACTGAAAAAATTTGCCAGTGACAGTCGGGAGACTGCTGCTCAGGCTGGAAAGGCCATAAGCAAAAGGAGGAGGCAGAAGAGAGACATCCGGACATGAAACAGTCCAGATCTCTGCTTCTCCACTTTCAAGGGAGCAGACAATTATTTCCACTGGAATCCAGAGAGGACTGAGATTTTCAATTTTCCTACAACCCAAGAAGGAAATTGAGATTTTTAGTTCTGGTTCATTCATTTCAGTTCAGAATCACTCTCTGGTTGGAAAACTCCATTGGTTGAAATTTTATGCCTTCATTCCCTTCAACTCCCCACGCAGTTACCTCCAGGTCTTTCTTTTCTTTCTTTCTTTTTTTTTTCTTTTTCTGTAAGTTCTAAACTGTTGTTGCAAAACTATCTTTCTATTTTGGATTTATGATGCTTCCACCTGTCAATAATCTTCCATCAGACACTTCAAGTGTGAAAAAAAGAATCATTTTCCCAGACCTATGTTAAAAGTTCCTTCATCACAATTTATACATGTAAGGGGTATAAATTCTTATTGAGATGTCCAAGTTACCAGGGTTCGTACCCAAATTTGTCTCTTGGTGGGGCAGAAATCCAAAGCCACTTAAGTAAGGGTGCTCTGTTTTAGGGGAGGATAGGAAATAGGACTGCTCCACAGTAGATTATTACATTTGCTTCAGATGTGTGCATCTTTCAAACCCTGAGACCGTGGACCACCCTCCATAAGCCTCCAAACACATACCCCTCTGGAACTGCCAGTCCTGACCCCACAGACCAACCAACCGCTGTCCCTCATGGACCACAGTCACCTACCCACAGAGTGTCTCAACAAGAAAACACTCTGTGATATGACCCAGCTCTTGCCCGTCAGAGGACAAGTGCATGGCAGAAAAGACGTATTTCTGTTCATGGCAATCATTTCCTTATTAAAAATAGAAAATAGAAAAAGAGTGGGATGGAGAGAAAGGACTGGAGACAGGGAAGGCAGGGGCAGGACCTGTACTTCTAACAACTGCCCTTTTCTGGAACAGAAGCCCAGACCCTGTGCATCATTCCCTCAATCTGCCAAACTCACCCTTCTCCACCAAGCAGTCCCTGCAGCCACCACCCAGAAATACATTCCCATCCAGTCTTTGGAAACTTCTCTTAAAATACTCTCAGTGTTCTACTTAAATGTTAAAAGGCCACAAGTTCCTGGGCCTGGAAAGAGAAAACTACTTAAGATTCACCCTCCAAACATCCTGTGTCTCCCCACCAGCTAGGAAACAAAGTACAGACGGTCTCTGACTTAACGATGGTTTGACTTACAATTTTTTGACTTTACAATGGGTGCAAAAGTGATACACATTCAGTACAAAGCAGTACCGTACTCTCACATGATGCTGGGCAGCAGTAGGAAGCCGCACCTCCCAGCCAGCCTCACGATCACGAGGGTAACCAACCCATACGCTACAGTGTACTGTGGTGCCAGGTGATTTTGCCCACCATAGGCTAATGCAAGTGTGCTGAGCATGTTTAAGGCAGGGTAGGCTAAGCTATGGTATTCAGTAGGATAGGCGTATTAAATGCATTTTCTTTGTTGTTTTATTAGGTTTTTTTAAAAATACATTTTCAACATGATGTTTTCAACATACAATAGACATAGTCCCATCATAAATCAAGGATCCTCTGTGTATTTGTTGTTCTTACAGTGACAAAACAATGCACATTGTAGGTTCTTGACTTATTTGTTAAAGTGACTTAACCTGTGTTTATTTCCTCATCTGGAAGAATGGGCATTAAAATGTGCTCTGCCAATCCATAGCTGCATGGAGGGTGAGGGGCTGCAGAGGCAATTTCAATAACATCCCAAATACTGCCAGCCTTCATGAGATATCTTTCTGTCACTTTTAGCTCAGTCATAGTGTGTTGCAGTGAGCTATTGCTTCATAACAAGCAAGTCTAAAACATAGTGACTTAAAATAAGCATCATTTTATTATACCTCATAATTCTGTGGGTGAGAAATTCAGGCAGGGTTTGGCTGGGTGATTCTTCTGTTCTATATGGTGCTGACAGAGATCACTCTGAAGTATTCACCTAACTGATGGGCTGGCCTAGAGAGTCCAAGATGGCTTCATTCATATGCCTGGCACTATGGAGGGAATGGCTGGAAGGCTGGGCCCCGATGGATTGTCAACTGGAGGATCACATGTGGTCACCCCTACATGGAAGGCTCAGGATAACTTATTTTCTTACATCACAGCTCAGGGCTCCAAGTATGAATGTTCTAGTAAACAAAGTAGATGCTTTGTGGCCTTTTATGACTTAGCTTTGGAAGTCATATGGAGTCACTTTCACACTCATCTGCTGGTCAAAGCAGTCACAAGGCTACCCAGTTTCTGAGGAAGAGTACCTTGATCCCATCTCTCAATGGGAGGAATGTCAAAGAATTTGTAGATATATTTTAAAACTTCCCAACAATGTCAACCATCTTATTTTGCCCCTAGTGGCTTGGAAAACTCCACAAACTAAGAGGTGGTCTCTTTGAAAGATGAGAGAGCATTTGTCTAGTATACCGTGGTGCAGTCTGAATAACTATACTTTTCCATATGGATGATAGACATGGTGAGCTGAGTTCCTGAAAAATCTATGTGATGGGTGAGTTAGTTCCTGAATACACCCAACCAAGATAGGTGGCAGTTGTCTCATGCTCAGTTCAAGATCCAGCTGTTTGTTTGATCTCATCTCTGGCTTTAGTTTATCCTATTGACAGCTCTATATGAAGCTCAAAAAAAAAAGTCTAAAATATTGAATGAAAGTTAATGAAAACAGAGCATAATCTCTTAACTCAAAAATCAGAATTTTTAGCATCACAGTAATGCCCAACCCTTTTCCTTTTGTTCTCTTTCTCTCTTTCTTTCATTCCCTTTTTCTTTCTTTCATTCTTTTTTCCTCTCTTTTCCTTTTATTTTACTCTTTTTTTCTGTTCATTCAACAATATTTATTGAGCAACTCCAAGTGCTGAGCACTGGAAACACGGGGTCATGGGGTAAACTAAACCTAGCTCCTGCCCACTTGGAGCCCAGAGTCTAGAAGAGGGAAGAGATAATCAAATAATCTAGTGACAAGTGTATCATTACAAACCAAGAGCAATGCTCTGGAGCAGAGGTTGCCAAACTTTTCCATAAAGGGCCAGATAGTAAGTATTTTAGGCTGTGTGAGCCACACAGTCTCTGTTGCAACTATTCAGCTCCACCATTGTAGCAAGAAAGCAGCCATAGACAATACAGAAACAAATGGACATAGCAGTGTGCAAATAAAACTTTATTAACCAAAACAAGAGGAGGGCCGGATTTGACCTAAGGGTTGTAGTGTATTTACCTCTACTCTGGAGGAAAGGAACATTGTACTGTGAAGATGTATAATAAAGAAACTTGATCTACTTTGGGATGGTGAGTCTTTCCTTGAGAAAGTGACTTTTGAATAAGTAGGCATTAACCAGCTGAAGGGGTGTATGGGAGGGTGGTGAGGGACTTGTGGTGGGAGAGGCATAGCACATTGGAGGAACATTAAAAAGTTTGGACAGAGGGGAAAAGAGTAAGGGAAACGGCCAAAAAATGCGATTGGGGAGAGGTAGACTGTGGCCAAATCATGTAGGGTCTTAGTAATTATGTTAAAAGTTGGGGGGTTTTGATCCCCAAATCAATGGAAAGCCAAAGAAAGATTTTGAGAGTTAAAAAAAAAAAGATTCATGTGTAATTTTCTGTTCTCTTAACTAGGACCTATTAACCTATCTGAATGAGCAGGTGTTGCATTTTCTCACAAGGAATTAATTTGTCAAAAAAGAGAATGAGGGCAATGCAAGAGCCGAGGTGTCACATTTTGGTGGTCTTTACGACCTTGGAGCAAGGTCACAGAAATAAAGTCACACATTCCAGGGGATCAAAAAGATAACATATGGAAAAGTACTTTTTCAAAGCATTAAAATGCTGTTCTCATGTAAGGTATTATTATTATTCAAGGTTGGTACTCCAGAGGGATTCCTTGCATAATTAACTAATTGGTCTCACATTTCTCACCATGGATTTTGAATTTTTGAAAAGAAGTATTTGGCTCCAAACGTTTTTAAACTATTCTGTTTCGTGGTGTTAATTTTTTCATTGTCTAGACAGCTGTAGAGTCAGACAGGATATCAAGAGGAAAGAGCCGATTTATGACCAAAAGTCAACCTTCTCAGCCAATGGAATTTTCATATTAATGACCACTGTGGCAGCTGTCATAAGAAAACATTTAAAAACCAAACTTTCTTATATTTGTGCATTTCTGGAATTTGGCATTGGGTAGATATTTTGCATTTTTAATACACATGAAAGACTTTTTAATAAAACCACAGAAGAAAGAGATTAATGAGTGTGTACCTAGTGGTGGGGGAATGTGAGCTCAATTTTAAGGGCTACATCAATGAACTTTCTAGAATTTTATAAGAAATAAGATGAATTCTAATATCTTGGTTAAGATGAAAAGGGGCACAAGGAGTCATTCAGCCACTTTTCAAGCTCTGGCAGAATCTAAAAACAGAAAGGTGAGCCCATTAGAGTTGTGTCATACAACCAAATTCAAAGTAGGAGAGAAACTCAGAGGTTACACTGTTTCATGCTTGTACCCCCTTTCCAATTCTCCCCAAGTGGACATTCCACTCCTGTGTGAATTCCTCTGTTGGCAAGGAATTCGCTGACTTCCTCACTGGAATAACTCCTTCCATCTGTAGACTCAATATCTTCTTTCTAGAGATTCTTATTTATTGCTTCCAGATCTGACCTTTGAGGCCAGTAGAATATGCCTGACCCCTCAGATAGATTGTTCTACAGTGATACCCTCTGGTACAGGCTAACATTCCTCATTTCATCTGCCATCTGCCCTAACATAAGGTCCTCTCACCAAGGGGACCCTCTCAGTTAGGGATTGCGATCGGCTACATGGACAGAAACTTCAGTGGCTGTCCCTTTGCTGCTAAAAACTTTATTTAACTGCTCATTACAATAAGATCAAGTCTAAACTTACTACCCTGGATTGACATTACGTGTGTGAAATATTCTGCAAATGCACAACAAATGCTCCGTAAGGGTTAGTTTCCACCCATTCATTTATTCATTCATTCATAATAACATGAATGTGAACCAATATGGGGTTCTGTTTCTCCTAAAATAAGAAGTCCATGGCATTGTTTCACAATGCCATCCATGTCACAGCCTCCTTCTACCTTTCTGCTTCCCTATTTACAATAGGAATGTCCCTTCAGGGTTACAAGATGGTTGTTCCACCTACAGCCTCATGTCCCTGGTTGAATTGAAGAAAAAATGACAAAGAGGCAGGTGTGGTCATTATATAAGGAAAGCAAAACAATCCCAGAGGACTCCTTTGGATTTCCACTTACAGCTCATTTTCCAAAGCTGTGTCATATGGTCACCTTGAGGCACAGGGGAGTCTGGGAAATGTAACTTTAGTAGATAGAAAAGGGAAGCATGGTGACAATCAGGCAGGGGTACTTTGACATCTGATAGAACCTCTTAATAACATTCCTCTAGAAGTTAGGGATCCAAAAGTGGACACCATGTCCGTAACATAAAAATGCGTGGCTCTTCACTCCGGGCTTGGTTTAATTTATACGGACTTGGGTTGGAATCCCAGTTCTAATATGTACTACCTCTGTGAACTTTGTCCATTTACCTCTCCCCCTTTCTAAACAACAGGTTTTCCGCTTATAAACTAAGAATAATCATGATACTTTGCAAGGTCATGGTGGGAATTAAAACAAGATTATGATCAATGACTAGCAGATGGTAGGTACTCAATAATGTTAGTTTCCTTCTTTTCTCCAGATCCAGGCAAACTATGTCCAGGAAGTGACATTGGAACTACCTTGTTTACTTGTATTCTTTCCCCGAATGTGGCACCAATTTCTGCCCTTTCTTCATCTTTCTTCTGTTCCTTGTTGAACTGGCTTGTGGGAACTGATTGTTAAATTTTCAGAAATTATGCAAGCTGGTTACCAAGCACAGCCACTAATCAAAATGTAATAACATAAACTTAAAATGAAATAAATTATACTAAGTATAAAGGCAATAAATACTCAAAACTCATCTCTTCATAATTATTTTACTACATCTTACTGTTACCTATGCTCTTGAGTTTATTTGCATCTGCAGTATCTGATTAGTAGAAATAGTATGTAATCGTGTGCTACATGCCGCCCTTGCTAATTCAACATCCAGTCACATCACATCGGTAACTTGAAGTTGGCTGTGATAGGAGCATTCACACCATGGAAATTGGCAAACACTACTGATCAGCACTTTGTTTATTGTTTTGTTGATTGTCTAGACTTAAGAAAGAAGTAGAAAATATTATCATAATGCAGACGAAACTTAAAAACATATCATGCCTATAGCTATTACATGATGAGTACCACAAAAACATTTTGAGAAAATATTCTTCCAGTATAATGCTAAAACCATTATCCAATTCAGCAAAGTCACTCACATCAGTGATAAACAAATGAATTTCCAACATATGTCTTGGTTATTTTGCCTTCGTCTTTCTGATTAATGTAAATGAAAATGTCAACCAGCGTTCGTGGGTGAAGTACACTTGTTAGTCAATTACAACCATAGGTTGAGTACAGATGCAAGAGTCTGGCAAAAATCAAGAAATATATTCCATGAGAATCCATTGGCTAGATGGAATTTATATCAAAGAATATATTATAGTTTATTATTATCTGCAAACTATGTACTACACATTCTTTATATTAGTAAATTTTGTAATTTATATATAGACATATACATACGCACACTTTCTTTCTCTCTCTCTCTCTTTTTCTGTAGAACTGGTTGTCAAACATTTACCAGCACACCATTGATTCTAAGTAATATTAAATCTCATTCAGCCCAGCTCTGAGGCAAAATGATCCTGTGTCCTTTGCAATTTTTAGAGGAGGCTCATGATGCTACACGACCAGTGGGGCAACGAGAAGAAGCCCCCAGGAAGTAGGAGGCCAGCAGGGATGAACCCGAATCTTGTGGAAAGAGATATGGGCTTTCACTGATATCTTGCCTCCTGCCTCTGGGAGTATGTTTAAGAGCACCCATGCACGTCAAAACCAAGACAGAGAGGGAAGAGAGATGTGAGGAGGTCTTGCTGGTAAAATACAAAAGAATTGATGTGAGACACAAGCCTCGCGGTGGCGAGTGCTCCGTTTCCTAACTATATGCTCACTTTGTCCCTGCTCTGACCCAGGATCTCCTCCCAAGATGAGATCATAATGGATTATCCGATTGCCTCAGCCCAGCACCAGGTCCTGTCCCAAAACAAAGCTCAAAGTAAACAGCTTGACTGATTCTGCCCTTTGTGAAAGGCCTCAGGGTGGGGTGGCCATGTTGCACTTGAAACCTAGGGGTCCCAATGGCAGAGCCAGTTGGAGAGAAATTACAGTCAAACCCCCGCACAGGGGACCTAGGTATATAGGTTGTTCTGGGTCTTTGTTGCTATGGCCGGCACTCTGTGTGAATACTGGACATTTGGGGCTGTACTGTTTTATGCATGAACCAAACACCCCTCCAGCATGGCCCAAGCACAGCCCCACTCAGGGGGGGGTTCACCTATTGGTGTTGCAGTTTGAAAATTCTGTTGCCAAAGCTTTAACAAGCTTCCAGATGCAGGGCAGAAAAATCAATCACGTGCTTTCGTATGTCTTCCCTCCCCTTTCTCCTCATTTTTATGCCCCAGTTTAGATTAGATTTAGGGTCTATACCCTAATTACAATGATCATTTGCAAAGAGGTTGATTCTTTACAAATCAGTGTATTGGTTTAATGTAAATCAAATCAAGATCCTTGATGGAATTTTTGAACATTTGTAGAATGATTCTAAAATGTATCTGAAAGTCTGACCTGGCAGGAATAGCTAACTTTAACAAAGCAACAAGGGAGAGGGATCTTGGCCTTCCATGTATTGAAACCATATTAATAAACTGCATTTATAAAACTACAGTAACAAATGCAATATTTGACAGAAAGTCAAGAATTTACACACAACAAAGATAGCATTAACTAGAGGAAAAGACAAATTACTTAATGAATAGTGCAGGGACATTGGGTAGCAATTTGGGAAAATAAGTGAATTCATATTTTCACCTCCAACCATGTACCAAAATGAATTATAGACAAATTAGCTTATCTCAGTAGTTAGAGCTTGGCACTATAACACCAAGGTCCAGGATTCAATCCTCGTACCAGCCAGCCACCAAAAAACCAAAAAATCCCCCCAAAAAACCCTACCAAACTATAGAAAAATTAAAGAGTTAAATGCATAAGTTAAAACCATAAAAAATAAAGTATTTTTTAGCTTGAAATGGAGGAGGACTTTATATGATTTAGGACAGTGGAAGAAATTTACAAAGAAAGAAAGGAAAACAACAAATTACTAGATAATTTTTTCATTGACTTTGAATCAAGAAACATCATCTACAAAATCAATCTATTACAACAAATTAAGGGAAATACCTGCAATAATCATGACAAGGGGTTGATAGCCTTAATACAGGACTACTTGATACAAATTTATAAGAAAACACTATCTCCAATAGGAAAATGGGAAAGAACATTAAAGTTAATTCACAAAAAAGAAACACTAGAGTCAAGTAAATATATACAGGGAAATGTTCAATCTCTCTGGTAATAAAAAAGCAAATTAGAATAATCTGTGCTCATATTGGAATAATTTTCACCCATCCAATTTGCAAAGATGAAAAAGCCAAACTACTTAATACTGCAGAGATGTCTGATTTAGGCTCTTTTATCAGATAATAGAAAATTGCTTGGTATAAAATAAATTTTTTTGAAACTAAGTGATAAAGTCAGGATACAGTATTGGAAATACAGTATTAACTACATTAAAACAGACAGAAAAATGGTGAGAAGGAAATATATCAAAGAGTTAATAGGATGGGGTTTTATTCTGGGTGGTGGAAATGTTTTGGAGTTAGCCAGAGCTGGTAGTTGTACAGTATAATGCATATACTAAATGCCACCAAATTGTTCACTTTAAAATGATTAACTATGTCATGTGGATTTCACCTCAATGAAAAAAAAGTTAATAGTGGTCATCTCTAAGGCGAGAGGTTATAGCTGACTTCTACTTCCATGTTCCCAAGAGAAGCTCCAGGCACAATGGATACAAATGTAGTGAGTATTTTCTGCTCTCCGGCATCTCATAGCCAAGCCCATTGCCACCCACCCCAATAGAATGAAGCACTTCCCCTTGCCCAGAGGGTCCTTCTGCTTCAAAAGGCCACCAGAGATTTTTCTGATGGTCTGTAAGGTGAAGTGTACATTTCAGACATTCCATGGAAGATGGAGAAACAATGGCCTAAGCTCCCTGCCTGAATGTGGTGTGACAAGCCTGCTCAGTGGAGGTTGTCCAACCTATGTCCTTGGAGGTTTAAGTAGGGTTGAGGGAAATGGGGCAAGGAGAGTTCTGCTATTTCAGCAAAATATCACACAACTGGGAGACACTCTGAACTTCCAAGGGGCTTCCAGCTCTGGATTAGGAGACTAGGGACCATGCTTTGGATGGCATTCCTGGGGAGAGCCATTTATAAAGGGTTAGAGCAGCCCAGCTCAGGGCTCCATGGGATCTGGACTTGGTCCAAGGAGCCTTCAATGGCAATCAGCTCTGAGGAGAAATCCAGCGGAGAAGCAGGCACTAATGACAGCTCCAAATTCCTGATTTCTGAGAACTTTGGGGTGAGGAGTGGAGGTTATGATCTTGGTAATAAGCAGTTTCAGCAGGCGTCACCCTGCAGTAAAACACGAATCCCTACAAAAGGGGCATTGTGTGAACTATGGGAAGTCTTTGTGGAGGCATCAATCTTGGTCACCTAGAGATGTTTATTATGAAGACAATGTCATGTGGCAACGAGGTGGGGAGTCGCAGGCACATGTATTCATCCTGGAGGTGGGCGATGGAGAAGGAAAGCCCTAAGGGAGCCAGGAGCACAAACCCATTCCAAATCCCACTAATAAGCAGCCATTCAAGAGAGCATGTTGGAGATCGCATAGCAAGAAAGGAAAAGACGAAGGCAAGAAGTGGAAAGATGAATACGGGACAACTTCATTTGGCCTCATTAGCGAAGACAGAACCTGCATCAAGTTCAGGACGGCAGGAGGAGAGGGCCTCCTTCAGGCAGTACATCAGGAATTAGCAGCAGCTCAGAAATGCTGGAGGAAAAACATTCTCATCTCTTACAGAGAAACGTGGGGCACTTCCCACGTGATAGGGGTTTTACCGGAAGCTCAGAGTGCTTTATTCCTAAGTAGAGCTCTGGCAGGTTGGTAAGAACAATACAGCCTTTTTCTTCCTTGAAAGATAAAAAGACATTGGGTTTATCTTCACATCAGAAAGCCAGAGCCAAGATCCAGTTATCTCACCCCTCCACAAATACAAAGCCAGCGACTGAGGAAGGGAAAGCAAGCTTTGGAAAGGCCGATTGGCAACGCCTGGCTGTTGAAGCCTCTGGGTTAAAACTGGAGGGCGGAAGCACCAAAATATGATAAATGGGCTAAACAAGGGGAATGGGACTAAAGTACGTGCACCAGCTTCCATGATCCACATTGTCAGGACAGTCTTCCTTCTCCGTCTCAATGTAAGAGTCAAGATAGCCTGGGCTGGCAGAGGACAAGTGTGTACCCAGGCGACAGAAGCGCTGGGTTCCAGTGCAACCACTGCCACTTACTCTCATGTAACATGGGGCATTTAAGCTCCCTGTGCCCTAGTTTCCTCACAGCATTAGGAGAATTAAATGAGACAACGTATGTCAAAGCCTTTCATATCCCATCAAAGGTCATGAATGCAAGTGCCACTGTTATAATTTTTCTTTGTTTTCAGTGTCTAGTTTAAAAGCAGTCCCTGCTAGGACAGAAGAAACCTCCAAGAGAAATTTTGGTCTTTGCAAAGTAAAAAAGAGTCCTTTTAATAACTCAAACACAGCACCTTTCAGGCAGAGAACAGCCAACAGGCTCGTGTTTTGAAAGCTGGATTTTTCCATCTGGGGGCACCGGGGTTTATTTGGAAAAGAGAAGATACTGGCTCAACTTCAAGCATCCTCCTTTTACACGCCTGGCTCCAAGTACGATATTGTTTCAGTTTGACTTGCTGGCCTCTTTAGCCCAAAACAGGCTGAGCCACCCTGGAGAAGAGAAAAGAGAACGGTGGGGGGAGAAAAAGGAAGAGAGTGGGTTAGGTATTTCCTGTACTGAAACCCAATCTGATTGAACTCAAAAATAGCAGGAAAATCTGCAGCTCAGAGACTGGCTTTCAAAAAGGGGGGCAGGGGAGAAAAAAGAAGGAAAAGAAACCTCCCATGTTTGGTCTATGAAATGTCAAGATCTTATTTGTCTGAGTTATGGGCCAGAAGCCAGTGAAAGGAACACAGGACTGTCCTCAATTTGGGGGCAACAGGAGAAAGATAGGGTTTAGATTTTGAGGAGCAAAAAGAAATAGGGCTGAAGTTTCTTGTTTCCCTGTTGTCTTTCTTGGGAAAAGAAGGAAGGAAAGGCTCTGAGCTGGGAACGATTGTCATGTGGCATTAACAGCTGGCAGGCTGGTTCCCCTGATCAGGGAAGCGTAAGGTAGATTCTACACGGAGGGGGGATAATGGAACAGCCAGTCATTTGTGGTTGTTGGCTATGAGTTATCGCACCAAATAAACCTAGGAATGGCATAAATCAACCATGACCCCCTCCTTCCAGGTGATACCAGTGCTTTCACAAGGGACAGATAAGAAAGGGAAATTGAGTCAAAAATAAGAAGGCAACGAGAGTGAATTTACTAACCCTCTGCCTGAAGCTGAGACAATATGAGAAAAATGGTGATTTCTCACAGCACACTTAAGAGATGAGTAAGAAGTAAGATTTCAAGCAACAGATGAGGAGTTTCTCCATCTGTTGGTTGAAGGTGGGGTTCTGGTGCTACTTCTCAATCCTAATATTAGAATCAATGACTTGCCAAGGATACTCGAGCTCCAAAGATTTGGGGGAAGTAAGAGAATATTAATTCTCTTTGGATCAGCAGGAGCAAACACTGGAGTCACAACTTCTGTGAAGATAGTTTCTAATCACTGTAGCCTTGATGTTGCAGAGACAATGTCCAGCCCAGAGCAAACTAATCAATGGGAGAGAGGTGGGAGAGAAACCCTCCATTTGTATCATCAGGATGAGAGGAGCCAAGAGGAGAGCAGAGCCGTGTCCAGCAGCTGTGCCCGAGGTCCTCGGCAGATTTAACGCCCACTGTAGCACTAAATGTTCCAGTAAATGTTCCATGAAGGAGGCTGCCCCAACTGGTGTGACCATCATTAGCATCAGTGTCCCTCGCAGTGCTGGAAGCAGGTACCAGTGGGTCTCCCTGAACACTGGGGCAAAATTGGGTGTGTTTCCAAGGCCATTGTCACATCACCCACACTCTGCATATGGTGTTGTCACCAGTGGGACCTGCAGCCAGACTGAAAAGAAACGGATACTGTCTTCAGGGGGGACACCATGAAGACCTGGGTTTTCCCTCTCTTGCTCACTTACGGAGTGCTTCCAAGCTACTGTGAATGGAAGCAGCTCCCCTTGGCTCGTGGCCGTGTGCTGAGAGATGTATATGTGATTATTTATTTCTCTCAGCTGCCCCATGAAGAGGTCTTGCCACTCCCCTACAGTAGTCTGCTTGAGATGCCATGACAAAGTACCACTGACTGGGTGGTTTCAACAACATAAATTATTTCCTCTGTTCTAGAGGCTAAAAGTCCAAGATCAAGATGTTGGCAGGGCTGATTTCTTCTGAGGCCTCTTTCCTTGCCTTGTAGATGGCTGTCTTCTCCCTGTGTCTTCACACGATCTTCCTTCTGTGTGTGTCTTTGTTCAAATTTCTTCTCCTTATAAGGACACCATCCATATTGGATTAGGCGCACCCAAATCCATTGACCTTATTTTAAGTGAATCACCTCTTCAACTACCCTGTCTCCACCAAGTACAGTCACATTCTGAGGTACTGGGGGTTAGAGCTTTTACATAGGAATTTGGGGGGGGACACAGTTCAGCCCAAAACACCCTCTAAAGAACCTGAGGCTCAGAGAGGTTATGTCATTTGCCCAAGGCCACACAGCAAGTGAATGAAGGTGCTGAAATGAACTACCAACCAATGTCTGGCTCTACATCCAGCCATTACCCTCATCGTGGTGCAGCAAAGCACCTATTTGGCCTGAATTTCCAGCCCCCAACCCAAACTGTAAAAATAGGTTGGATAGGGTTAGAGAGCAAAACACAGTTATTTTTGTCTTTGATTTTTTATTCCCTTGGTATTTGGACCACAGTTGTTTTTATCTTGGCTTCAGGGCCTTTCATAGCACAGCCCCACTCAGCCTACACACTGTCTGAGAAAGCCCATGCTTCATCCCTTCGTGGTGCACTGTGCCCAGTGGTGTTCACTCTCCTAAACCAGCTCTAATTTTCCTTCCTATAGCAAATACTCGCTCCCTTTTCTTACTTTCTACAGCACCTGTTCACTGTATCGTCCTCTGAGCACCCAATTCTATTTCATGTGCACTTTGAGACACAGTTTTGCTGAGTGTGCCAGTTGTGTAATTTATTTCTCACCTGTTCATTCTTCCTGGCTCCCTCCAAGGTTAATTCCTGCCCCGACCTTAAATCTTCTTGATGCCTTCACTGAGGTCTCCATCAATTCACCCTTTCTCTTGTCGATCTGATCTCTCCCTCTACATTAGTTCCCTCTCCTTGGATTGTAAATTGCCAAATCTCTGCAAGATCATGAATAATGATTCTTAGCTCCATCTCTTTCCTCACCAGCTTTCCAAAGATAGTAGTCGTGGCCTTGGCTTTCTCATGCCTCTCCTGGCCCTGTTCCTTACAATATACATTTCTGCTGAAACAGTTCTGTTCCCCAGTGACCTTTTAGTCACCAAACCCCAGGATGCCCTAAGCAGAACTAGGAGAGCACCTGGCTTTACAGATGAGGAGACAGAAACCTAGACAGGAAGAAGGACTTGGCCAAGGTCACACCCATATTTAGTGGCACAGTTAGATCTAGCATGGCACTGCCCAATAGAAATAAAAGATGAGCCACAGTTGCCATTTTCAGTTTCCTACTAGCCACATTGAAAAAAATGAAAAGAAACAGGTGAAGTTAATTTAATAAATAAGTGTCATTTACCCTGATATATCCATAGTCTTACCATCTCAACACGTAATCAACGTAACAAATTACTAATGAGATCGTCTACATTCTTGTTTGGCCCTACATGTTTGACAGCCGGTGTGCACTTCACACTTACATCACATCCAGATTCCCCAGCCCCCTCCCAAGCATTCTATAGCCACATGTGGCTGGTGGCTGCCAGGTTGGACAGCCCAGCAGCTCCAGCCTCAAGTCCCAGACTCCCAGTCCAGGGCTCTCTCTCCACCTGGGTGAGGTCCTTCTGGTTTCTGCTTGTCAGGCCTACCCCACCTGACCTCCCCACACCACGTGACCCTGGACCATCACCACCTCTGTCCACCTTTGCTTCCCATGACCCTGCAACCTCGCATCCTTTGGGTTCTCATTTTTACCTCCTTCCTCTGCCTTCCCTGACTCCTCCTTCCTCTCGACATGTGGAAACCCCTCAAATTAAGTATATTTACTTCAATGATAGTAATGACAGTCTTCTCCTCCATTATCACAAGCAGCAGCAGCATCACCATCACCATCATCATCATCATCATCGTCATCATTGTCCACAGAATTGTCATCACTGCCAATGTTATATTGAGCCATGCACCATTCGAAGTGTTTTCCATGTAATAATAACTCGTTTAAAACTCACAGCTACCACAAGAGGCTGGTACTACTATTGTCTCCATGTATTAGATCCCTTTTGCTGTCATAGCAAATTACCACAAATTCAAGGACTTGAAACTAATTTACTAAATTTATTATCATTATAGTTCTATAGGTGAGAAGTCTGATATGGATCTCACTGGGCTAGCGTCAAGTGTCAGCAGGCTGCACTCCCTTCTAGACCCTCTAGGAGAGGATCCATATCTTGCCTTTTCCAGCTGCTCGAGGCCACCTGCATTCTTTGGCTCCATGACCTCTTCCATCTCTGAAGCCAGCCACAGTGGTTGATTCCTTCCCTCATCCCATTACTCCGACCTCCTCGTCTTTCTCTCTCCTCCACTTTTAAGGACCCTTGTGACTACATTGGGCCCACCCAAATAATCCAGGATAATCTTCACATCTGATCAGCTGATCAGCAACCTTAATTCCATCTGCAACCTTGGTTCCCCTTTACCATGTAACCTAATGTATTCACAGGTTCCAGGGATTACAACATGGACATATTGTAATTATTCTCCCTACCACACCCCATTTTACAGATGAAGAAAGAGAGAAGATAAGTAACTCATGAAGTTCACACAGCTGTAAGTCCCATTGGTTTTAATTCCTTGACGTCTTTTAGACTCAGCTCTTCCCTGACTCCCACCACTAACATCCTGGTCTCAGCCCCCTCCACACCAATCTACCCACCAAAGCCTTTCTTGCTGAATCCCAGGCTTGTTTGCAGCTGTTATTTGCTGAATGCCTTATTCTATCTTATTTAAAACCAATGGGTCGATTGGGAAAGTGTAAAAAAGATGGATTTGCCGAAGTATCATACAGCTAAAATGAAAGTCCTTTGCAAACAACTTAGTTGCAATGTTATGCTCTCCATGGGCTGTGCACACATGTGGATTTGGGCTCTCGTAAAAGAGTTCCTCTTCCTCACCTTTGCCTCACCTGCACAAGGGCAGCCTTACTTGAACTGTGCTTGAAAGGCCAGCCTCAATCCAGGTAACCGTTCTGTGCCCCAGCCCAGAGACACTGGGGCTTGTGATCAGATCATTAACTACTGCCTCCCCGGTGACCCGGCTTCCTTCATTTTTATATACAACCTGTTCAGAAAGAGAAAGAAAATCTCAAATCTACTCCAGTCCCCCCACCAACCCCCACGCAGAAAGGTCGACTTGAGGCAAACTGGGGCCCACAGTCTCTGCCAGTCTCTGTTGCTCCTCCTTCTCCTTGCCTGCTGGTTCGGAAGCTTCCTGAACCTCATATGGATGGATGGACGATACATCACTCTCTCTCCCCTGCTGACTCCAGCTAATTCCCAGTGAGGGAAATAGAGACAAATAAATGAGAGCCCAGAGCAGCCCGAGCCCCTTCCCTGAACCCTCGACTGGTCAGGCCCAGGTCCCCAGTCCTGGCTCTCCAACTGCCTCACGCTTCACTCAAAGATTAGGGCCACTGTTAGAAGTTGGAGGGGCCAGTACCTGCACCTCAGCTCAAGTGACATCTGCAGAGAACTCAAGAGATTCAACTTCTCCTCACCAGAATGTAAAAACTACTTCCCAGCTTTCCAGCAAATTTGATGCTGGCAATAGCCCCGGCCCAAATATCCAGGCTGAGTGACTTGAGCTCCCCTCCCCGCTCCCACCCCTGGGCTCCTGCAGAACGCCAGGGTAGTTGGCAGCTCAGCTGGCCACAGTTACCCACGTCACGGAGGCTGCCCGCCTGAACGACATGCACGGCCTGCCCGCGAAAGTCATCTCGGTCACGGCTTGAGCAGATTTCTCATCTCATCTGGAATCAGAACTTTGCCCGAGAGCGGGGTGGGCCAATTCCAGTCTCATCTCCACTTTCACTTATTAAACGAAAATAAATGAAGACGGAACAAGACAAGGTGTGTGAGGGCACTTCAGATGGTGCCCAGCAAGGTCGGGACGTCCTCGTGCAGATTCTCTTTTCCCGCAGGCATGCCTGGCAGGAGGGCTCGTGCCCAGTCCAGCCATCCAGAGGTGAGCAGGCAGAGGAAAGAGGGCGCCTCCATCTGGGAAAATATGAATACCTATACTAGATGCGTGCTCTTTGAGCAAGTTAAGAAACCTGCAAATGGAATAAACTTACATGAAAAGGTGAGTATTACAGGTGAAAGGCTTAATGACAGAAAATTAGACACACAGTGTGCCCACGTTGATTTCCTGGTTTTAATATACTTTTGTTTGGTTATGTGGGGCAAAGGGCACATGGGACCATCTATATTATTTCTGCAACTTTCTGTAGCGTCTATAATTATTGCAACATAAAAAGGGTTTGGGGTTTTTTTTTAAAGGTAGTTGAAAGGGAAGGAGAGAAGGGAGGGAGGAAAGGAGGAAAGAAAGGGGAGAGACACAGTCAAAGAGGAGAGAGGGCTGGAACGAGAGGGAGACAGAGCCATTGCCTTCTACCACTGGGTCACAGATGACAAGTCCAGGAGCCGGTGTTCCTAGTGGATCACGCCGATCCTCCCTGCTCTATTCTGTATCTATCAATGACTTACGACTGGTCTGAATTCAAAGCCACCTCCAAGAAGTGCTTGGAGGGGCAGATTTCTTTTTATTTATTTACCTTGGACCCACACCCAGCAGAAAATGCCTTCTAAGACATCCGCTTCAGCTCTGGAGCCTGTTTTATTTGGAGAACAACTGAAAATGATCAGCAGCATTACATGCAAATTCTCCTTGGCAGCTCCTTAGAGCAGCACGATGCATGTTCCATATGCGTGGCCACGTGCAGGGAGAAGCCGCCCAGCACAGGCCTGGGCTCACGGAGTCTGAATCCCCCAGGCGAAGACACTACCAGGTTTGTTCATTGTTTTCCAATCATGAGGTGCATTATTCTAATGGGCTCTGGACTGACTTCCAGCAACACTGAGATCCTAGAAAATTCGTTCCAAATCCTGAGGCCTAAGGTGAAACATTTGAATGTTCTCAGCAGACACTAGTTTTATTTGACTCAAAAGAACACAGGCCATGGTGATTGGGGGGCTCCTCATCAAGAGTAGTGGAAAATTTATTCCAAAGCTTCGTTTCTCATTAAAAAAAAATTTAAGCCTAAGGAGACATATATTTTCCTGACAGTGCGGAACAGAAAAAGGCCACAGTACCCAGCCTGAACGTTCAGATCATATCCGCAAGGTAAATAAAGCATAAATTAACCAATTATAATAAAATACCGGATAAATGCCTTTGACAACTTTGAATTTCCCATGAAAATGCTTCCAGCTGTGACCCCTGGCTCGAGATGCACAGGCTGAAGGAGGCCTAAGTTTGTTTATAAAGGATGTTTCAAACACGCAGTCCCGGACAGGGAATCCTACACCGGGAGCTGGCAGGAGCTGGGTCTCTATCTTCGTGCTCCAAGAGGCCTCTGCGTCTAACTTGGACATAATGGGAGAGAAGCAACCCGTTTCAGAGTCCCTGGCAAGAAGAGATAAAGCTGGCTATTCCCAGGACTTCCCATTACTAGACATCAATCAGAAATCCACTTTTCATAAATTGGAAATAGACTTCTAAGAATGGAGCCGAGAGCAGCAGCCTTGATCTAGTAACTGTAATGGTTCATCCGACAAAGGACAAGAGGTGGGACGGGGCCTGGAGGGTGGGTGGGCCCTTTATTTTTTGTAAATAAAGTTTTATTGGCACACAACCAGGCTCATCCATTTACTGTTGTCTATGGCTGCTGTCTTGCCACAATGCAGAGTCTAGTTGCGACAGAGACCACATGGCCTGACAGTGACCTGAAGATGTCCATGGCTTACAAAATGGGGAGCCAAGAGAAGACTCCCTGTGGTGGCTGGAATAAGAAAAGAATGTGGAAGGCCATTGTTTGAAGTTGCAGAGGTGGCTGATTGTAGGGACTAAAGCAGCAACATGCAGCTGGTGGAGGAACATGGGGTGGTGAGGATTGCTGTGACAGCTCAATCCTCAGGACATCTGATGCTGGCTGTATTAGCTGTCTATACTGCATAACAAATGATCATAAACACATAGGAGCCCTCGATGCATGGGTCAGGAGACCAGACATAGTGTGGCTGAGTTCTGTGCTCCAGGCCTCACAAGACTGAAATCAGGGCTGTGTTATCCTCTGAAGTTTGGGGTCCTCTTGCACAGCCACATGGCTGTGTTGGAATTCGGTTCCCAGGGGCTAGAACTTAGGTCCTCACTTCCTTGCTGGCCATCAGCCGGGGCCACTCTCAGCTCCCAGAGGCCACCTGCAGTTCCACACCCTGTGGCTCCACAAGCCAGCAACTGAGTACTTCTCGCACATCAGATCCCCCTCTTGGGTTTCCTCTGTCTCTGACCTCCAGACCCAGAGGTGAAGCACCCCTGTGATTAGGTCAGGCCACCTAGATTGCTCCCTATATTAAGGTCAAATGATTTGGGGCCTTAATTACACCAGCTGAACCCAGAACAGCGTTTGACTGAATAACGGGAGAAGCCGTGTATACAGCAAGGGCCAGAATCTTGGAGCATCTTAAAATTCTGTCTGCTCCGCCATTCTTCACTACCCGGCATAGCAGAAAGTCAACAGACAATGCCTGAAGTAGGTGAACCCCAAATAACCACAGAAGCCTGTCCTTCAGAGGTGTGGGGGCAACCCCCAGAGCTAACACCTGAAACTGTGCAAAGGAGGCTGCCTCCAGGAAGCAGGGCCAGGGGCGAAGAGCCGTTGCTCACATTAGAACACTATTTTCTAGACCCTTTGATTTTTTAAATTATGTACATATTTTATTTTGATATGGATTTTTTAAAGAGGGTAAAGAAAAAGAGATTGACCCCCCTAGATTTCTATCCCTGGAGGTTCTTATCTCAGTTTTATTGTTTGTTAAACTTACCTTCATCTACAGCTATCTTTACTCTCTTTTCTCCAGCCCCCGTGTCCCTTCTTCTCTTCCAGGTCAACTCACTCACCTGTGTCCCGGACACCAGGCCTCCCTCAGGCTTTCCTGGGACCTTGCTCCATCACCATGTACAAACTCTGTCTCCGTTTGGGCTGCCCCAGAGGCAAAGGCTGAGCCCAAGGAGTGAGTGCATGTGTTTATTTGGGAGGTGACCCCCAGAAGCAGCAGCTGGGAGCAGGGAAGGAAGGAAGTCAGTGAGGGTGTGTGTTCAAGCAAGTTACCTCAGGGGCAGCTGCAGCTCAGTCCCCCAGAAGTCCTCAGAGGCCGTGGAGAGCGCACTGCAGAGTCAGCCCAGCCCCAGGAGGAGGACGCAGCGTATCTGGTGTATCCACCAAACTCCTCCGTGGTGGGTAGAGGCTGTGGCTGGGGCATTGGCTCTCTGGCTTGCCTCGTGCACCACAGTGGAATGTGCTCCCACAATGGCAAAGGAAGCTCTCAGGCAGACAGCCATGGTGCCCACAGTAACCTGCCTTCCACACGTGGACATGAGCACCCAATGGGGCACAGATGGGACCTGCAGCTTCCATTGCCTACCCCGCTCTGTACGCCCTCCCCTCAAACAGTGGTGGCGAAAAGGTTTACAGACCCCTAAGGCTGTTTCCCGGGGCTGCCCTAACATGACCACAAACTGAGTGCTTAAAACAACAGAAATATATTCTCTCATGGCTCTGGAGACCAGAAGTGCAAGATCAATAGGGCCACACTACCTCTGAAGGCTCTAGAGGAGGATCCTTCCTTATCTCTTCCAGCTTCTGGTGACCCAAGGTGTTCCTTGGCTTGTGGCTGTGTCACTCCAGTCTCTGCCTCTGTAGTCACACGGCCTTCTCCTTGTGTATGTCTGTGTCCAAACTTCCTTCTTCTAAAGGAGACACCAGTCATTGGACTAGGGCCCACTCTAATCTAATGTGATCTCATCTTAACTTGGTCACACCTGCAAAGACTCTGTTTCCAAGTAAGGTCACACTCACAAGTACCTGGGTTAAGACTTGAACATAACTTTTTGGAAGATACAATTCCACGCACAATAATCCTCTGGCCAGGCTCTGTGCTAAGTGCCTGATGCGTATTTACTCATTTAGATCTCACATGATGTCTTCATGGTAGGTGTAGTGTGATACCCATTTTGCAACTGAAGCCCAGAAAGGTTAAGCAATTTGCCCAGTATCACACAGCTAGTCAGTGGCAGAACCAAAATCCAAACACCCCCAGTTGAACTCTAGCCACTGTGCTACTGCTTCTCCAGTTTCTCTTCTCAGCCCTAAGTTCCTTTCTCTGTCCCTCTTCTCATCCACACTTTCCATCGGTCCACCTATACTTGTTGAGGGTCTTACAGGTAGCAGATCCTGGGCAAGGTGCTGTGGCCGCACTGACCCAAAACAGGCACCTGCCTAATTACTTACCATGCCGTATTTTATGTTTTCCTCTAAACTGCCTTAAATTGCTTTTGGGAACAGAGCATACTGTCCAGGGGCAGAGACCAATGCTAATCAAATCGTTGCACAGACAAATGCAAAACTGAGCAGGTGACAAGACTCTGAGGAGAGGCCCATATGATAAGAGGAGGAGCTGACCTGATTGAGAAGGTCAGTGATGCTGTTTATGGGACACTGGAATCCTAAGTGTGAGGAGGGGTGGCAGGGGAGGGAGATGTCTCCAGGGGGAGGGAACAGCAGGTGCAGACAGCCAACAGGAGACCTTAACCAACTCCTGCCCCATAAAGGCCACCCAGCTAATAAGAGAGATACTCAGGAGAGGACCCTGGTCTTGGGCAGGGATCAGCAAACCATGCTCCAAACAATTCCCATGGGACAGGCCATGGGCTAGTCCATTGCGATGACTCACCGGCCTCTGAATGACTCCTTTTTTTCAGTTGTTGTGGCTCCTTGCTCCTATCTGGGTCCATGGGAACCCTGTTAGTGGTCTTGCTGGCCTGGGGGCTACCAAGGCCCTCTTCTCCCCTGCTGCCTCCAAGCAGCTCCATCCAAAGGGCACAGCTGCAGGTTTTGCTGGCTCCTGCTTTGCATGCTCAGCAGCTCCAGCCTTAAAGTGGCTGTGACCCAAAACACTCCAAGCAGTTTTTTCTTTCTCTCATTGTGGTTTCTCCCACCTTCGTGAACTCGATAGGTCTCTCCTCCTCTTCCCCTGAGCTCTAGCAGCCCCAGCGTGGCTGTTGTTGCTTTTTTATAGTTGTAAATTGGTTGATTTGTGGGAGAGAGTGATGCTGGAGATCATCTATTCCTCCATCTTGACCAGAAGCCTTCCCCAGTAGTAAGTATTTTAGGCTTTGTAGTCCAGACAGTCTCCCTCACAACTACTCAGCTCTGCCATTGACTAAATGCAAAAGCAGCCACAGATGATAGGTAAGTGAACAGACATGGCTCTGTGCCTATAAAACTTTATTCATGGACTCTGCAGTCTGAGTTTCATATAATTGTCATATGTTATAAAATATTATTCTTCTTTTGAATTTTTTCCCCACCATCTAAAAACGTAAAGATCATTTATAGCTGGCAAGGTTGCTCAGCTGACCAGATTTGGCCCACGGGCCTTAGTTTGCCCACCCTTTCCCTAGAGCTCATGAAAGTCCCTTTAAGCTGGTTTGGTTCTGCTGCACCACGCGCACGGTTCATTCTGTTATCCCCAGGCCCTTGTGGACACAATTTTGTTACAAATTACAGAGCTCTGGGGAATTAAGGACTGGGGCTGTGTGTGAAGAGTGACCTATGAAAGAACAGCATTCCCGTTTGCAGAGACCTTCCCAAAGGTCCACAGGGATGGATTTATGGCACTTGGTTATATGTCTTGGGAATTCCCGGAAATAAGTAGGATCGGGAAGATCCTAGTAAAAGATAAGATTCCTGTGTGAAGCAAATTGTGAATTCAAACTGTGGTTATTTAGACACTAACGAAAAACACAGTATCCAAAGGCCAGAAACATCAGAGACGTCTTCTTCTTTCCCTCTCTCTTGTTCTCTTTCCTGCCTGGTTCCAAAAGGGATTTGAGGCAGCTTACAAGGAAGTATACCATTCATCATGATGGATTATGAGAAGATGGATGACAGAAAAACAACAGCAGAGATCCTATCCAAGATTGAGGCTGCTTCTAGACTGCAGCCCATAGTGCCCTGCGTGCCTGAATGAGTGGATACATGAGTTGGACACGACATTTTCTAGGACCCAAAGTGAAGATGAAAACAGGATTGGTTCTACAGCTCACCTCAGAGCATCCCTAACAAAAGATAAGCCAACTGCTCAGTGCACTCAGGTGTTCTCAAAAACAGAACACAAAATGCCAGGTCTGATGTCCCCAAAGCAGCAGGAAGTTGGGCACAAGGGCAACTTTGATGGGGCAGTTTCTCCTTCAACCACATCATTGTTTGATGCATCCTGCTCCTTGCAGTTCAGTAAAGGAGATAAACCACTTGTTAATAGTAATCCCCTCCAGTAGGTCACGTGAGTTAATTAATTCTAAAGGGTGACATACCACAGTCTGAGAGTGGCACTCTCTGCCAGGTGCCTTAATCTATCCAGCATTAAATTTTAGACAGTCTAGAGCAGAGGTCAGCAAACTGTGGTTCGCAGGCCAAATCCAGTCCCCATCTGTATTTGTAAATAAAATTTTATTGGCACACAGCCATACCTATCCCTTAATATATTGTCTGTGGCTGCTTTGTAGCTACAATGGCCTTGTTGAGTAGTTGCAATGGAGACCATCTAGCCACAAAGCCTAAAGTATTGCCATCTGGTTCTTCACAGACAAAGCATGCCAATACCTGGTCTAGATGACGGAAGGACCACATGTCCTTCAGGTCAGCCCTCCATCAAGACTGGTCTTAGCCAAGTTCCTGATAGACATGTGGCAGCAGAGAGTTTATGATCATTCTTCCTGGTATGCACCGCTCCACACTGGTAGTTATAAATGGAACCACATGCCCAAGCCAACGCCGTGGGTCAACCTTGAGAACTCAGGCAAGTGCAGGTGCCTGCATAGGAAACCTCTGCACCACAGCTCAGCAGGGAGAAGAGAACATCCATTAACAGAGCCAAGTTTATCTTTAAAAAGAAACTGCATTCACATTCTTGGTCAGGTAACCAGCACTCGAAATCCCACATTTCTGTTTTGTGGGGTGTGGCCACACTAGTAAGTCTGGAAATATCTCAAGGTTCAGGCACCCAAATCAAACTCCTCAACAAAGCCCTCCAGGACTGCTGAGCAATGAGGTAGGTGCTTTCTTGTGAAAGGTCTCAGCTCCCTTGAGGCCCCGCCCGCTGTCCCCTGGCTCACCTGGGTTTACCTGCAGTTGTACTAAGTGGTCCTGTGCAGTGGACAGCTTTTCTCCTTCTCCGCCTTTTTCCTGCCCCAGGGCTTTCTCTGAAGCTGCTCAGCCAGTCTCCAGGGAAGTCTGGAAGGACTGGGGATTTAGTGCCTCCTAGGCGAATCGTCAACTAAGAATGGCAGGCCATGCTCAAATAGGCTAGCTTGCCCACCCCTTAGGGGGATAATTCTGAGGCCTGGTCCTACACAGTTCTTCAGGGGACCCCTAGCAGGACTGATCAAGCCCAAGTTGCCCACAGTTGTACCCAGCCAAGCCCAGTTTTAGCAAAAGAATCCTGCAAAGTCACTTCATCAAGAATTCCCCCACCCTGAGATCTGATCAAGCTCTTCATCCCCCACTCTCAGTATCTAAGTCCTTGGCCTGCCTTTAGCAAGAATCTATTAAGCCAGTTTAGCAAGAACTCCCCTACCCTTGATGTCTAGTCAAGTTCCTCTTAGTGATTTTCCACCTACTGACCCCTCCCTCTGGCTATAAGTGCCCAGCTGTCATTGCTGTCTGCAGAGTTGAGTTCAATCTCTCCCCACATTCAGCAGTCTTGACCCCTATTGAAATAGTCTTGAACAGAGTATCTGGTGAAATAATTTTACTACTACAAAGCTAAACCTTTATAGAAATACCTCTTACGTAGATCTTCCAGTATCAGAAAAAAATCTAATTCTGGAGCCTCTGAGCCATCAGAAAATGTTGCTGTCAACATGATAACTAGTTTCATCCGTTTATTCATTTCTGCCGCAAGCATTTACGGAGTGTCTGCTATGCAAAGCAGAGAGGAATGGGACAAGGCTCAGACAAGCACAGCTGGGGAGGTGTGTCACATTCCAGGGCACCATGACAAGGGTATAAACGGGGGCGAGAAGGACCAAGAGGACACAGAGGAAGGAGGAGGTTCAGGAAACTTCACTGAAGGGGTGACGGTCAAGCTGGGGCTAACCCAATAGTTTCAATAATTAGAGAGTAAGGTTTCAAAGAGAAACTGCTGGGGAGGAGCAGAGTGAAGGTGACTTCATGTTATGGTTTGACAGAGGTGAGGGACATTGGGGCATTCCAAGCATCTTCTTTCATTGTCCCAGAGGCATGGTCATATTTTAGGATGAGGACAGTTAGTCACTCCAGATACTTCCCAAATCAATCTAGAAAGAGCATAAAAATGATAGGGGAGAGGGCTGCAGACTAGAGGACAGAAGCTTTTGCTGCCTTTTCTCATTGCTGGGTATTTCTGCCAAGAGGCCGTCCTGCAGGACACTGCAATGAGCCATCAGAGAGAGTGAAATGCGCAAGATACAAAGGCTTTGCAGGCAACATGACCCACAGACTCTCCTGGAGCAATGTTTCGGTAAGATCTGCCTCTTCTCAGCCTCTGCAGATGCCAGCATGGTTTGAAATGTCCATTAATCAGTTTTCTTCCAAGGTTTAATTCTGCCTTTCTGCTTCCCCTCAACCTGCCCCTCACACAAATGTTGTTTTCCTTTATTTTGAAAGAAAAGATGGAAAATGACAGAAAACTACAAAGAAAGAATGAAAATCACACATTGACTCCCCACCCAAGCCCAATCGCTGTTAGCATTTTGGTGGGTTTCCTTTCAGTCTTTTTTGGAAGCATAGTTGTGTGGGATTTTTTTACCTATGTAATCATGCAATGCATTTAATTCTGGATCTAGCTCTTATCCCTTAATATTTTACCTTATAGATTAGGTCGTATAATTAGGGTGGTTCATGTGCAGTTTGAGGTCATACAAGGTATAAGTCTGAGTTTGTTACCACATAAAATTTCATCAAAAACATTTTTCATATTATTTTGTATTCATCATAAACATCTTTTGAATGACAACAGAATAAACCGTGGAATAGATATATTGGATAGTGCTTCTATGGTCATATTTGTGCATGATGATATGTTTAGAAATACTTCCTTGAGTTAGACCCCTAGACATGAAATTGGAAGGCCACGGGGAATATCCTACCACATTTTTTATGTAGGATGGTGAAGCATAGACAAGAGAATACTGCCCAGATTCAAATCCCACCTCAGTGTCTAACTGGGTGATCGCGGGCAAATTACTTAACTGCTCTCTGCCCCTCTTTCCTCCTCTACAAGACAGGGGATGCAGATAGGTTCTTGTGAGGATTAAATGAGATAATATATATAAAATGTATAAATAGTGCAAGTAAGTAAGCCCTCAACAAATGTGAATTATCGTGATCAGGATTGTTACTGTAACTATTATCCTCATCACTGCTCTGATACCTATTGCTAAATTGTTTATGTGTTCATAATATTTTTATAATTGTATATATTTGCATATTATATTATTTTAATTTATATATTATAGTATATATTATATATAATATCTTATATATTTATATATTATATGCTTATACTGGGTTTTGAATCTGTTTATACCAAAAACTTACTTCCACTGGAATCTCATTCACTGCAACAGCGTTGCATATTATTTTATTTTATTTTCTTCTTTGCTGATTTGACGAGAGAAACATTTCAATTTGCAGTTCTTTGAATCCAATTTTGGTTGACTTTTATAAAAAGGTGCTTTCCATATTTTCCATGGTTTATCTTTGGGGTTTTTGTCAATGATCTGTCCACATTCTTGGCTCATTTGAGAATATAGTAATAACAAACTCAATTTCTCCTTCTGTGCTTTCACAGCACAATCGAGACAGAACACTTCAGTAACATCTGGTCACCAAAATGTGTGTGGGGATTTCTCCCCACCAGCAACCAATCAATCAATTCTTTCCTGGCTGATGTCCTCTAATTCAATTCAACTGGCACTATCTACTTTAGCGTCAACTCTACCAGGTTGAGGGCTCAGCCTCACAGGACTAACCCCTCTTCTGATGCCAATGGCAAGCCTCAGGTGCTTCTGATTTACTGACTAAATTAACCTTCTCCTTGGGTTCAATTAATTTGCTAGAGCAGCTCAAAGAATTCAGGGAAATGCTTACTTTTACTGGCATGTTGTAAAGGATACTATCAAGGATACAGATGAAGACATGCATAGGGTGAGCATAGGGGACGGGCACAGAGCTTCCATGTCCTCCTTGGGCAGGCCACCCTCAAGGAAGCTCCGTGTGTTCAGCTATCCAGCAGCTCTCCCTGTCCTGTTGGGTTTTTATGGAGGCCTCATTACATAGGCATGATTGATTAAATCACTGGGCATTGATGATCAACTTAACCTTCAGCACCTCTCCCCTCCCCAGAGGTTGGGGGTGGGGCTGAAAGTCCCACCCCTGTCTTTCCAGGGACCAATCCCCATCATGAAGCTACCTAGAGCTGCCAGCCATCAGTCAACACACTAGCATACAAAAGACACATCACTGTGAAGAGTCCAAGGATTTTAGGAGTTGTTTGCCAGGAGACTGGGACGAAGACCAAATATATTTTTCACAATATCATAGCCTGCTTCTGTATGGAGGCCTCACTGCATTTCTGACGCGTCCTGCATGTGCACATTCACTCAAATATTCCTGATCTGAGCACACCTATTCTTTGCCAGGCAGCGCGGGCGGCCCTGGGGACAGAATGGAGACAGGGAGGGATAAATAGACATTCGATTGCAACCTGTCACAAGTTGAGGATGCCATAAGAACATCCAAAAGGGGGTCTCTCTGGTCTCTGCTGTGAGAAGGTGATGCTGGGCTGACAGACGTGAAGGAGGGGTGAACAGGACAAAGGCAATGGAGAGAGATGGAAGAAGAGACATGAATGAGAGAGAGCCAAAAACAGAAAATCAGCTTTTTTTTTTTTTTTTTTTTTGGTAAAGAGTAGACTTTTATTACCACAATCATAGAAACACAACTGTTGCCACAAAATACATAAAAGTGCTTCAGATTCTTAGGCAGATAGACATTTAAAGAAATGTAGTAATAATAATAATAATAATAACAACTTGGCTCTTTCTGTGAGCCATGTGTAATCTAACAAGTCCTCTCCAAGTAAAGACAAATACTCTGGAAGAAATTTAGCAGCCCCGGGCTCACCAGCATCCAAGCTCTGCTTTTTCTCTATTTCCTTATTGTTTCAGACAATATAGCATTCCCTTGTGCTTCCAAAGTTCCAGAAATGCAGCTTTTTACTTCTATGTTACACCTATCTATTTTAAGATGGTCCTAATGGCTGGAAGTCAGTTCGCAGTGGAACTTCTAGGAAAGATTTACCTTTGGCAGTGAGGAAACACAAAGGCTTTCAATGCAGCATGCCAAGCCAAAAGTTCCTCATTTTCCTGATGCTCAAAAAATCTGA